>NC_090704.1:29123159-29752705 GCF_040954835.1 Lepisosteus oculatus
TGGCTTTGGAGAGCTTTCTAACTGATGTCAACAACAATTGCACCACAAATTAATCAAAATTAGTCAAAACTTACTCTGCGTGATTCATCTTCTTTGCAGTCCTTGATTTTTTCATCAAAAAGCTGAAAACAATTAAATAAATGTTTAGGACCTATACTTACAGTAGGATCTAGACTTTACACCATTCTTGACACACTGGACACCAGTGGATTGTCTTCATGTAAGCCACTGGCATTCAAGATAACTTCTGCACTGCATTTTACAGGGACAGTGTAGTCAAATGATTATCTATCTGCCCCAGGATCTACTGCAAACCTGTGACGAAACAATACATTAAGTATAGGTGATGCAAGAAGCAGCTGTGGAGAACAAGGAGGTGGGCACTGTTCAGCCATGGTGCACTTAGGATCCTCCGTCAGAGGAACTGGGGATTCCAGGGTGTCTATACTCTATACAGTACATACAGTCTACACTCTTACCCTGGTCAAGTGAGCAATGTACCACTGATGTCAGATCTTGATTTTGTTAGTAGTAAGCAAAAAAATAATCCTGTTTTTAAAAACACCAGAATTTTGGCATGATCTTCCTGCAAACACCATGTAAACAGAATTTTCGCATCAAAATTAAAACCAGTGCTATACCTTGTTTGCACTGAAAATGTAAAATAAATAAAACAGAAAAGGGTTCTGCCTATATCATCAGTTTTGATGAAGAACAGAGGTGATAAGGAAAATTGCACAAAATCTCTATTCTTGCTCAACAAACACATCAGTGTTGGAAAAGCTTATCATCAGATACTTATGTACAAACTGGCATCTGCCTCGACAAATTAAAAACAACCATTCAAATGAGAATTCAAATGGCAAGAATCACAATTCAAAGGTACAAAGCAAAAGCTTCACTTAGCAACAAAGGGTGTATCAAATGAGTCTGCATCATAGTGCTTACTTTTAATTGGTCAATCAATATCTGCAGGTAGGCATCTGCTTCTGCCAGCTTCTTGTCAAAATCCTGAACACTGGGAACAAGCCCTGTTTCAGCCTCCTGCAAAGCAAACAGAAGTGTGTGTTAAACCCTGTCCTAACTATTGACTCAGTCTCCAAAGTAATGTTGTTCAAGTTGACGAGCAATCCTTCATCTACACAACATACTTGAATTTGCAGGTCTCCCCTGCAAACTGAGTCTTTGCACATTAAAACAGCCACCCTGTAGTAAACGCTCCCACCTGATTATTTATGTACATAATAATAACAGTGAAACAACACTCTGAATGTACTTAACTTCTACAGATTCAGTACAGTGCTTCCAGTACTATTAGTAACTTATAACGCCATTGGTAACAGACAATAAAACAGTTTTGTGGTCTCAGCAATACATGTCTAGTTCTACCAGTCAATCTTCAGAGATTTACCTAAACCAACAGTTTTTATGGCTAAACCTGACAGAATCCTTCAATTCTTCATGAACCTTCAGATGTGAGATCCTGTCCTGCCTTTTGCGCACCCCAACAGTGACCAGCAACTATAACTTGAATTCACATATATTGTCCAAATTTGCCTAGTGCATTGCTGCAAACATTTATGTTTATTAAACAATTGACAATATATCCAAACATCCAGCATCAGAAAGGATATTAATCCTGACAAGGGTCACAGCAACCTGGACCCTGTTTTGGAAGCATACGGCACCCAGGAATTAAGAGATATCTAGTTAACTGAATCAGGATGTCTTTGGAAGGTAGGAGGAAACCAAAGCACTTGATGAAATCCCATGCAGATCTGAGGAGAACAGCTGTACCACATACTGTAAAAAGGATCCACGTTTCAGAATCTAGATCAGGACTCAGGAACTGAGATGTGATGCAGAAGCTCCAGCCACTGTGACAGTGTACTGCCAATTAAATACCTAACAAAGAAATAAGGTCTTTTGGGAAGTGTGACAACAAAATTGCAAAAGGGAAATGGCTAGCAATGGTGGCACACAGGAAACAGATATTTTACAGCCTGCCTTCTCTTACAGAAGCAGTATGCAAAGCCAAAGGATTCTGTTGCTGCAATACTGTGTTGTATAGGTACTACTGTATAACAATATTGTATAGTAATATTTATAGGTAGCAAAATTAGCTGAATGGCAATGTGCAATAGCTTTGTTCCAGTTCAAATCCTAGAGACCTTGTGTTTTTGCAGTGCTTAGATTGATCACCATTCATCCATGCATGTATCCATTTCTGAAGCAAGATCTTACAATACAGCAAAAAACACAAACGTGAACACTAGACTGTCAATTAATTTATACAACACAAACATTTACCATTGTTTCTGTTTTTGTCATAACTTATACAGCCTACCTGAGCTAGACCTGAGCTAGACAAAGAAAATAGATATTCACTGCTAAAATGTTTAATTGAAAACCAGTCATCTAAATTGGCCCATGGACATGCTAAGCTAAACTATGTTTAGCATGTGTTTATGGTTAATTATGGCTTAACAAATGAACTTTGTTTCTCTTTGTCTGAATCTCTTTCCTTCATTTAAAGATAACAAACTGCTAAATAGTATATTTTCAGATGACAGTCACCTCGCACATCATTCCACCCTGAGCAAAACAATAATAAACACTGCAGAATCTCCAACTGGCAGTGAGCCAGGATCTGAGCTGAGGGCAGACAGACATTTTAAAACAGATATTGGAGGATAAAGAATTAGAGGAATTAATCTTGAACAAGCCTGCAGAAAACAGCATGTTCCCTCCCTCGGCTTGAAGGCTACAAACAAAAACAGCAAAGATCCGCATACAGGTACACTTCAGAAACACATTACAATATAGCTCAGCAAATGACAGAAATGTACAGTTCCAGAGTTTCTGACCAAATTATTTGAGAACAATTCTAATCTCATTGCTAAAGGGAACACCAAGAGAATAAGGAATGGCACAAAGCTCCCAAATCGTATTGCCCATAATGGATGCCTAGTAGAATTGCTAATCGAAATAATTCGGCACTGACTGAACCAACTACAAGATCTCATGTAGCATCACTGGGGCACAACACTAGTATTATAATGGTGACTTGTGTTCACTAAAAGCTCCTCCCTGTTAGTGTAAACACATGATTTGCATGGTTCAGTACTGTTTCAGAAACTCATCCGCATCTAAATATTTACATTATGACAGGTTTTCAATTTCTAAAGAAGGGAATTAAAGTAGCTTGTTTAACTGTTCCAGGATACTGCTGTTAGGACACTACTGCATGTGGAACTAGCACACTTTTAAATGAAATGATGGCCAGGCATTAAATTGTAAACGTCCTTGTTCAAGATAGTAACACAATAAGAGAATAACTACTGAAGCTCAATTTGTATCATGGCAAGAGTCAGAAAAAAAGAAAAAAAATGCACAGCAAAGTTGCTGTAACGGATATGAATGCCTTAGGTCTGTGTTGCACAGCCAAAGTCTAAAGGTCTCCACCACTCTAGGATTGGTAGATAATGCTAGACTGACATCTAACTGGGCCACAGACTTAAAAACAGCATGTGGTAACCTAGTGTGGCTCCCCTATGATAACACAATGATAACATTTCTTTCACCTAAGTAAAAGTTCTATAAAAGAATGATCAACTCTCAGAATTTGGCAATGGCAAATACTGCCTCCCTTGAATATGCATTTAATGACCTTTTTATCTATAAGTTAAGGACTACTGTATTACAACAACATAGATAATGAATACTCAGCCCTGTGAGTTCATGTGCCTCAGGAATCAGGCCTAAATGTCATGTCTGCTGGCTGCACTGCCCAGCTGTGAGAAGGGCTGCAGGCAGCCAATTACTCTGTCAAACAGAACACAGCCACCGTCTATATGGTTTTCCCAGCAATCCTTCAATATCCAACTGGCAACTGTTGACGTGTCTGACTACATGCTCACAGCTGAGGCAGGGTGAACATGACTGCAGTCCACAGCTGCACCACAGGAAGCTTAAAGAAAGAACAAAACCCTAAACTATAAAGACCTTCAACACAATACCACTACAACAAAATCACTGCCACAAAAAGGTGGAAGCACAGATACAACTGCATCTGGTAGCTTTGACAGTAATGCAGAAGGTTAATATTTATGCTATTGGTGCAGGACAATTTTCTCATGAAGAGAAAAGGTGACAGTCTGTCTAGTTTAACATGGCAGAGTGTGGGGAATAAAGCTTGATAAATGGACTTGATGGCTGATATCGTGCCACCAGAAAGTATTCCATTACTGTCTGGCAGCAAAAACAACAGATGTCTTGGGGATTTAATGTATTAAATGTAGAAATAGACTATTCATTCATCCATCTTCTAACGGCTTCATCCAATTCGGGATGGGGTGGAGTGGGAGCCTGTCCTAACAAGCAATGGGCTTACACCAGTCCATCGCAGGTCACACACTGATACAGGCACACACACAGCAACATTAGAGCCAAGTTCAACAGAAACCAATTAGTCCAACCCCTGGACTGTAGGAAGAAACTGGAGCACCTGGCGAGAATGGACAAAAATATAAAAAACCCATGCAGTTAGCGCCCCAGGTCCGGAACGGAAACAGGGCCCCAATGCTGCAAGGCAGCAATGTTAACTACTGCATCACTGTGGCACCTGGCAACACACTACAAAGACCCAAATTACACAAGATAAAAAATTCTATCAGCTGCCACTACAGTGAAACTTTCAGAGGACCACTTAAAAGGTTATTAGGCGGTCAACACCTGCTTTCCTAAGTACTCAATCCTAAACATTTATAAGATTTTCAATACAATATATATTGGACTAAACCAACGGCAGGAATAAAATTTGAATACTATCAGGCTGCAGACCTTTATGGATTTTCCTCTTTGGGTATCAAACAGGAAATCTAGCAAAGATTCAAAATCTTCTAAAGCTTTTCTACCTTCCAAGTGCTTTTTTTCTCCCAATAATCATTCCACTTGTAGACTTGTAGAAAGGTGCAAGGTGGTTGAAGCTGATACCTTGGCGTCCCTCACAAAACAGCTGGACCAGATCCTCAGATCAATAAGGCATTAACTACCAAACGTGCCAGATGGGCCAAATGACCTCCTCTCATTTGTGAAAATTTCTAATGTTCTTATGCCCAATGATAATAATACCAAGACTACAGATCTCACTCATTCCGAAATGAAAAAGAATGAAGTTAAGCGGGCTCTGTATAGTGCAACTGAAGGAAGGTTATAACGAAAACATTTTAAATGGTTAACTATAATTTTCAAGCTCATTCTTTATAATTTTTAAGCTCACATCAGCAAGACTACCTCTAATTACAGAACAGAGCCTAACAGTTAAAACAAGAAACGGTATCTCACATTATTTCTTGTTTCTGAGTTTTTGGAAAACTTCCCCACATGCCAACAACTATAGCACAGTGCCGAAAAAAAGAGGTTCTGAAGTTTGTTTTCAAGAAAACTAAGTGCTATAATTAGCGCTAATGCATAAAACTTCTGCTTCCTAAGAGGGTTTTTATATGTTGATTTGCCATACCATTAACTTTGATTTTCCATTTCCATGCCAGAATGACTGAGATGCACGATTCTGAAATTGTCTATTATAAAATTAGCACTACAGGTCATGCCTACCCACTTTGGAAAAGGGAAGTCCCTAGTCTGTCTTTTTCTTCCAGTCTGTGCAAATTTATTAATCCATCCATTTTAGCTGCTTAGTCCAATCTCAGGGTCCCGGTGGCCACAGGCACAAGGCAGGGTGCAACCGGGACACCCATCAATTGCAGGACAGACAGACACAGACATACACACACTCACACCAGGGCCAGTTTTCCCAGAAGCCAATTAACCTATGTCCGTATGTCTTCGGACTGTGGGAGGAAACCGGAGCACCTGCAAACTCCATGGGGAGAACACAGCAGCCCAGGTCTGGAATTGAACCTGGGGCCCCAGCAACTGCAAGGCAGTAATGATAAAACTACGCCGTTGTCCCATCCATTATACGTGTAATCTTCCACCACAGTGTGCTTTTCTGCTAACCAACACAATTAAGCTTCGTTCTTAACCTGAGCTATTTAAGTAATTTGCTGTAATAGCAGGGATGTGTGCATGCTTTTAAATTATAAACACACAAAAAAAACTTAACAACAGCAAATGCTTTCTAAGTTATTAACTCAAAGCTGGCAACGGATGGCATTCAAGACCATAAGCATTTTCAAGAATTACAAAACCACCACAATGTGTGCCATTTACAGTTCACAAAGCAAAGCAAAAAATCTTAACAGAGAAAAAAGAAGCACTGATGAAGGTCTCTGGTAGAACCTTCAGCTTTCCTCGCTACAACAGAACGAGAATTTTCTATACTGCAGGGTATGAGTTTTTTCTTTTCTCAAACTTATTTCTAAATATTTTACAATGATTATTTTACAAACTAAACCAGCAAACAAAGCCCTGAACAGGATGTCACAAAGCTGAAGGCACTCCTCCAGCTGCAGCTGGGTAATACTGACTTCCTTCAGACTTTAGTAAAGGAATCAAGTGATCATCCATCCACTGCATTTAGCAGGATTGTTCATGGCTGCTCAACAGAAAGCCATTAGAAAATAAGAATATAGAAAAGTTACAAGTGAGAGGAGGTCATTCGGTCCATTTAACCCATTTATCATGAGCTGACTGCTTTGAACACCTTACCCATTTCTTGAAGAAAGCTAGGATATCAGTTTGAACATGACACGTTAAAAACTGACTCCTGTTCCCATACTGCATAGTTCTCTTATTTCATATCTTCTCTATATGCTTATAAACACACACACATTAGGTATGAGAAATCAAGTATCTGAAAAACCCTTTTCATAAAAAGACAATAACAGCCTCTCGCATTGTCTAGAAAATGATTTTGCAATAAAATGGAGAAAGAAGATAAACTGGAGACATGGCAGGAAACCTGAGACGCTACTGGTTTGAAAATGTACTTGTTTTAAAAAGGTCTAAAGTACTCTAACCCCCCCCCACCCAACACATTACACCACACCCAACTCACACAGCCTTGAAAACGGCCGAAGAGTTTAAGTACCAGAACCTGTTCTAGGCCCTTGGCCTGTTTTAATACAGGCATTTTCCCTCTCCATGCAATATTTCCGCCTCAGCAAATCAGCTGATAAACCCACAACATACAAGCATGCAGCGTCAGCAAATGTCCCAATCTCATCTATAAAGCCTGTCCCTTACAGTTGTTCTAGCTCTCCCTGCTACCCCAGTCTAAATAAAATCTAATAACTTCAATCTTACCCCTGCTTCCTACATTGGTCCCCACACACACCAGAACGACAGCCCTGTCTCTTTAATATTTCCAGTAATATAGTACTTACAACACACAAATCTTTCAGTGACATGCCTCAGCAGGCATTGCAGGCCTGATTAGAATCGTGTTTCCCTTCTGTCCCAACAGCAAAGCACAATTTTTCCTTTCTCGACAGATTACGACTAATCCAATCATTTGCAATCTGTACACGGAGAAATTTAAAGAAAAATCCACACACAGAAAACTGTAATCCAGGACCCTGCCCGAGAAGAAGCGGACACTTCCTTAAAAAAAGAAAAGCATTGCCCTCAGAAAGTGACACACATCAACAACTGCTCTCATTGGATAAGGAGGCCAGACAGATGAGTAACAGCTAAAGCAAGCTCTGCTCTGATTTGCTTTTGGTCACATGCTTTCCCCACCTCATGTAGTGGATTTTCTGATAGATACATGTACTCACAGTTGTGCAGAATGAAAGAGAGACAGAGAAAGAGGGCTTGCTTATACATGCAACAGAATTAGCAAGCAGATCAGTGAATAAACACCTTCTGCATAATCAAGTAAGGAATGTAATCGCACAGTTAAAAGGAATCGGTGTGCCATCATCAAATGCCTTCTTGTTAGCAAATCATTAAACAACTCACTCACATTCTGACTCACTTCCTCCTATTCTCAATATTCTGTGATGAACTCCTAACCCTGTCCTCCTATGAGACAAACAAGGGGCTGGGCTGTTCTATCTGCACACAGTGACTCAGCGCAGAATGAAAATGTTCATAATAAGAAAAAAATTTACAGCAACCCCTTTTAAACTTCTCACACTTCTCAGATCTGTGCAAGTTCCAAGAAAGAATGAGAGGCACATTCGTAACAAAATATTTCCACTAATTAAACTTGCTAAAAGAGGGTTAAGAGCTATTTGGCACAAGCAAATTCAGCACTAACAAAAAGAAAACAATCCGATTTATCTTTAAGGTACATAAAATAGCAGCTGAAAACTCCTGCCCTGGCCCTCTATCTGAAAGATGGTTGGATTATATTTCTCTTTAACTGTATAATCTTTATCGTCTCTTGGAAATGTGCTCTGACATAGAGATATGTGAGATACACAGAGATATGAAAATAACATATCTCACATAATGTAAGAAATATCTTTAAAATAATTGGCCAACAAATTTTTGACAGAATGTGAAGCTGCCATTTCTATGCTGAAGGAACATTTCTTAAAACCACAGACTTTCCTCTATGATTCTGAGACCTAAGCATTATAACATTAATAAGAAGGCACCAAATACTAAATGATTAAGAACCATATCTGAAAGAGGCAAGAGGTATTTATTGGTACACTCCTAAACTGCAAATCTTTCTCACACAAGTTTTGTAATGCAGATAGGAAGGAAACTGTACAGAAAACAATTTCTGTGGCACTTAAGAACAAAACAGTTCTCTGTTGAGAAAATTGGGGATTAAAAGTAACAAGCAAAATGCAGTTTAGCTGGGCAGTGATACTGCATTTCTTTGCCTTTACCATTTGCCTTTTCTGCTGTCTTTCTTTGTCAGCTGTTTAACCTCGTCTGTGAATGATCTTGTCTTGATAATCGATTAGATTCAAATGTTTAGCTACCCTGAAAACAAATCTATCAATCAGTTCTTTCTCGGAAGGTTTTCAGGAGCACAAATCCTGAAAGCCTTCTGAAAAACAGGAACTTTCAGATGCTGACATGAGATTCCAAAGTAAAAAAACTTTTTTTTAGCTTTTAATACACCTACTTGCTTGATTCCCTGTCTTGTCACCTCAGCATTGGGAACCTGTGAATTATGGGAGAGATCTCGCTTTTGGCAGAAACTAAGCGGTCTAGCTCCATCAATCTCAAAGACTTGTTCCGCTGCCAGACTCTATCTTCTGATTTACAGTCTGCCAATTCTGGTTCCTTACGTAGTTTAAAGACACTTTATGGATCATTAGGCCTTCTGATGCTTATCCCCGCAACAATGCAATGAATCCTCCCAAGACCTCAATCTATTTTTAAATCATGCTATATTTCTATACTATGACCTTTCTTGGTGTCCGGTTTTATTTTGTCTTTTTACATTTTCTTCATGGTGTGATATTAATATCACATACAGCAGAGGTTTTGGACCTGGGAGAGAGATGATGTTGAATGTATCGCACCAATGAAGCCATAAGTGAAGCACACTGTAGATTACATTCGGCGTCACAGCTCAGCCAGAATGAGCTATGGAAAAGCGACTTTTCTAGATGAAGGTTGTATATTAAGGGCAAACAAATCCCTACAGAATTTAAGGAGATAGGAATTTGTAATGTCATTAAGCATTTTTGAAATAATTTTAAAAATACACTTTTGTCTGTGAGTGGAGGTCCCCAGTCAGCTATTTTACAACCCAGGTGCTTAGGGCAGTTTAACCAAGCCATCATAGAGACCCCAAGCGAGAAAAATGGTACAGAGTTAATTGGCACACTCCACAGACCACACTCATAAAACACTTTCTGCTTACGTTTACTACCCTTTCCTAATGGTAAAATACTAATACATAAAATGTGATCCTTTATAACAATATGCTTCTGTTTTCTTTATTTAAATAAACAACTCGGGACCATCAGATTTTAAAACTGGGTCTCATTTTCTTTTTTTGCTTTCCTCCTGTGTTCAACAAGACATGCATTTCACCGAGTTTTGTTTTCTCCTTCCTGAAAAACTGCACAAACACATATCCTTTCCCAGCATTACACAAATTAACATATGAGCAAGAGTAACCAAATTCTTCAAACATAAAGAATACGAAGAGGACAGTGGTATCATCTTCTATGTTTAGCTGCTAGTAGCTAACTGATCTGAGGATTTCATTATACATTTCCTGAAGTAACTCAACTCCATCTTAAGAACACGTCCAGATATCACTTTTTAGGCTCCTAAACCTAGATGGAAACCCTTCAGTTCTCAGCCTTAAATGCATTTCCTCTTCATTTCCACTAGTGTGCAAAACAGGTAATGCACTGTAAAATCCATTAAAAGCAGCACTATAAAGACATTAAGCCTGGAAGGTAGGAGATGAAATTCTTTACCCTCAGTTGGAGCGTGTGCCGCAGAATAGTGCCCTCTAAGGCATGAATCCACTTTTCCCTCTCGTCTGCATCACGGGCTAGAAAGAAAGAAAAAACAAACACAACCCAGCCAGATCAGAAGCCATATAGGAAAAAATACACTGTTTAGTTTAAAGAACGAATTAGAGAAGCCCATTCAGAACATCTTACTCAACTGGTTACAGCTTATTTGCAATATCCTTTTTCACAGTGCAATGGCCAAAACTGGTGTTTTGTAAACGAGGGTTACACTGGAACTGATATGTTCTTTCACAGCACTTTGTTTCACCACTTCTGCAGATTCGTATTTGTGTCACAGGAAGCAAAACTGTGCTATGTCCAGTGAAACCTATGGCTACGCACCTGATTAAAAATGTCACTACACATTAAAAAGATTGGGTGAGAGTCAGGGGTGGTGAAGAGCTTGTGTGTGAAGAGGAATCTATCGCATGCCAGTAACACAGATCTCATTTTGACACACTAATTAAGGCATATTGGGTCTTCTGTTGTCTTGCGAATCTTGGTTCTGTGTACCTGAACGTCCTTACAGTGACTTTAAATGACCTTTCATTTCTGGCTACATCTTTCTTTGAAAGTAAATTGTTTTGGCTGTAATAATCCCTGGATTTCTCTCATCCCGTTCAAAAACGTTTATCGCTAGGGATCTCTGAGCAGTCCCCACCTTAGGGCAACACTTGGTAGACATTTAATATGGAAAAGTGCAAAAACGTACTACTAAAGTTGTACAACGCATTAATAAGATAATAATCTCATTTAGAATACTGAGCCTTTTTTGTAATTATGCTATAAAAATATATTTCTGTTCTAGAAATATCAATTAACAGAATTTCTCTTCCAGAGGAGAGCAATCAGATATTTTCCCAAATGTAAAGGGATTCTTTACACTGACAGGCTAAAAGAACTAAACCTTTTTAGTTTTGAATACAGAAGAACACGATTCTTCTTACTTGATTCAAGTTTTCAAAATTGTCCAAGGTATTGCCAAAGTTGACAGAGGAGACTTCTTCAGGATCAAGAGTAATAGACAAACCAAGAGGGGACAAAAGTTGGTAAAGGGAAAAGCATTTAAAAATGAGAACGGAAAGCACTTCTTTACACAAACAATTTAGGGAACATGGAATCAGCAGCCCAGTCAGGTCGTTAAAGCCAGTATCTTGAATTCTTTCAAAAAAAGTTCAAGTAGGCAGCTGCGTCAGCATGCGTAGGCTGCAAAGGAACAAGTAAAGATTTATTCCATGCTGAAAAGAGAAGGAAAAAACGTTTCGGCTGTGAAGCCTTCCTCGAAGAAACCTTTACTTGTTCTTTAAAAAAACAACTAATGAGATCTTTGCACCTACAGTAGGTAGGCTAAATAATCTGTTATCCAAACGTCTTTGTTTAATTAAGATGAGTTTCAGCAGAAAGACAGTCATCATTTTACATGCCTAACAGAATATCCATGTACGACTACCTGATATGGGAAAACTGATGGTATGTTCCTTCTGTTGTTTGATTATTATTCTCCAACAATATGCGATTTTTCCAGGATCTGTTAAAAATTATGAATACTCTAGTTCAGGGGGGTCAAACCCTATCCTGGACAGCTACAATCCAGCATGTTTTATAGGTGACTCTTGAATTATCAGTTACAACAGACATGTGCGTTTTGATCAGTTTAGTAAATTAATGGGTTCCTTGGTGTCAGGAATGTCCTCCTGTGTGCCTTGAGAGCTAAGAGATGTTGGTGTTTCCATTCCAAAGTTTCAAATTTGACTCTTCAATTTTCAGATGTGACGATCTGCTCATAAGCATCCCTCATTGAGCTCCAGCATTTCCTTTAAATGGAAATCCTGAGTCATGGGGATTTTTCTGGAATCCGCTGTTGCCAGACCTCCTTTTCTACATTATCGTTATCATCCTCCCCCTGGAACACCCGACACCACGCCAACACATACTGTACACAAACGCCACACAGACCAGCACAGCTCTGCATAGCCTCCCTGCTCATGCTGAGACACAGCTGGGCTGCTTGCTGGAAGCTTCTGTTGTAAAACCCAGAGCTGCGTATCAGCAGAAACACCACACACAAACCTGTTGCAAGGGCTGAGCAGACAGCTTGTCAGTCTTACATGCAATGCTGATGTGAAGCCTGAGCAAGGCAAATAAAAGCAGGGTAAATAAATGGATGTAGAAGGGTTATGGTAAAGGTTACTTTAAATATTGTACTACATCTGAGTATTAATTCCTTCTGCAGAATAATCTAGTACAGTAGTGTGTAGTATGAACAAACTGCTCCTGTGTTATTAACTCAAACCACTGTATTTAAAAATCACAGCCCGGAAAGAAAATTACTGATCTTTTACTGACAAGCTGGAATGTCGAGGATAAAAAGTTATTCAAATTTTGAGATGTTGCTTTTTGTAATTTTCACAAATGGAACCATTACATTTTTAAACATCTTCCATCTAAATGTCTTCCACTGACACTGAAAGAAAAGCTAAGGCGCTAACAAAGTACACTACTCCTAACATATATTATGATGTCATTTTTTGCTGTACCGAAAAACCACGCGTTTCTTTCCACACGACACGATCTTTGCTTGTTCATTCTTTAATGCAATTAATACGCTGCCTGCACTCTAAACAAGCCCACCTGCAGTGTCTCTAAAAGCTGAAATAGAGTGGGGGGGAAAAGGCTGAAACAATCAGGCCAAGGAACAAAATATATAGTGCACCTCATTGCGCCAAGCAAAGAACTGCATTGGCGCACATTAATATTTAACCCAGAGGAAGAACGAGCTGATTAAAATGCAAAATACAGCTGAACCCAGAATGATGGATAGGTCAAAGCTCAGCAAAAGTGCAAAGCTTTCAAGGCATTAAGTGCCCCTATAGATCATGTAAAACTACTTCCAGCAAGAAAGAGCCATATAGCTCAACAACTACATCCTGAAAGAACATTTTAAAACTGCAAAGGGAGAGGACAGAGTGACTCAGTTAAAAATAGTGTATAAAACATCCAGGTCTGATGTTCCCTAATCACTAAACATTTCTGATATGTCATGTGCTGCAAAGGGAACTGAAAGAAAGAGAAAGTTGTTTTTCTCTTTTATTGAACAGTCAATTTGGAACAAATTCTAATCTATAATGACAACCTGAATCTGAATGAAACATGTTTCTCAAAAGTGCGCAAACTTCATGCCACCCGAGATCTGAATTCATGACTCTCCCTGGGTCTGGAGTTCTCTATGTCATACAACCCAAGGTAAATCAAAGATCTGCCTGAGATGACACCCAAACTTCAGCAACTTGTGGTGGGGAAAAGCAATGTGCAAGTGACTTGTCTTAACACAAAGTATGGCATATGTCTGCCTGTGTTACATTCAATCGACACCAGTTATAACACAGTACTGTTCACTCAATATCACATTCACTCAATATCAAATAATCAGACTAGACTGCGCCTCTTACAATCAAACCTTTTCAATGGAAGGCTTCAGAACTATCTTGCACATAGGGGCACTGAGTGGATCTGCTTTGCGCTATTATTGGAGTAACTAGCACTCGAGACTTTTAAAATTGACAGGAAACCAAACTCTGTCAACTCTAGGCTTCCTGGTCTGCTCCGTCCAGATGCAGTTATGATGTGTAATGCCCTTGCAGGGAAGGAGAGTTTAGAAATCAGGAGTAACAGGTCCCTTTTTCCCCACCAATAAGGATGGATGGCATATACCTTCTATTTAAAAGTAGGAGAGTATTCAGAAAATTAAATTACACTTTAATGTTTCCCTATTCACAGAAGGTAAATCATGTTATCTGGTCTGTTCTCAGCACTCTAGTCATTAAAGCACAAAAACTGCATTCTCCTGAGTCTGAGAAAAAAGAGCTTTTAAGTTCTAAGAAAGCTTTTACTCCCTTCATCAGGACTGAATTACACTGGACTGAGAATGGTTCAAGCAAAACACCAGATTGCATTTAAAATTAAAGTCTGCTACCATTACATATACAGTAAACCCTCAGTTTAAGGGACTTATGATTTTATGAAAGAAATTTCCAAAGGGGAATTTTGTCTTAAAAATCAGATAAACTGGATTTTCCCCATTGTAGCAGACAAAATAACCAAGCCTGTTGCCCGATAAAAGCTGTATCAAGCCTTGAGAACAGGTTCAATTAACTTGTAAAACTTGAGTAAAATAAAAAATGAAAGTATAAGAGTAGTAAAATACATTTACTGTAAAATATTGTTAAAATACATGTACCGGTCAGTGATTGCATTACAGTTTTACATTGTTTGAATAAGGTGCATACAACACAACACGCTTTATACAGTAAATGTAAAACAATTTCAGTACAGTACTGTACACTACAATTTGACAAATATGTTAGAAATCTCACCAAAATGCAAAAATGTCATTCATGATTTAATCGGACATCTTCCCCCCTATTAGTACATTATACCAAAGGTTTACTGTATCCAAATCTAATTTCACTCCCTGTTTCTTTTGTGGATTCTGGCACTCTATACCCAGTGGTATTAAAGTTGATTTTTGCCTTTTCATAATATCTGCAGTATGAAACAGCACTATTCTTAGTACTGTGGAAGTTATCTAAACAGAAATCCACTTGTGCATCGCTGGAGATAACTTGAAATACCTGTCATGACAAAAGGCACCATCATGAGATGGTCTCGTTGTGGAAGATGACTTTCAGTTTGCTAGAAGTGCTTGGGTCTGCCCAGTGAATATCCACTTTCACAGGCAGTATGTTTGCAACTGTCAGATAGCAGGTTTGTGATTTGCCAGACAGGTTGAAATTTGACTCAATCTTAATAATCATCATCATCATCTTTATATTTTCCCATTACGCATCTCAAGGCACTTTAAAATTTATCTGTGAATCCCGATAATGCACATTCAGTTGGTGCATCTAGTATAAATCTACTTAAAACCAGACAAAATAAAACCACACCTTAACTATAAAGCTATAACACTAAACAGCAATGTGACAGAACTGAGCTTTTTATTACATTAGCACTTCTTCTTGGTTGTAGTACAGAACAGTTTTACTCTCAATGTTTTCCTTTGTAATAATCCCTTTTAAAAGTCATCTACCCTCAGTTGAATAATTTGCACTAGCCCCGAGTGTTACTGTTTCAGTGTTGAAGAATGCTGTCCCCTAAAAACTCATGCAATAAGGGCTTTAGAAGCAACTGATTTTCTTCCTTAATTCACTGGAAGTTTCGAAGCAAAGGATTTTCAGCTACCTTACTATCCTTGGACTCTAAAGTAAGTGGAGTTTTCAGTAATTTTCTAAAATTATATATTTTGGTTGTGTTAGAAAGGTTATTTCAATAGTATCATTAGTCACTTCAGCAAATTTATTTTTAAAGTTTTTAGAAAACAGTGAAGAGCATGTTTTTCTCAATATAGCAAATATTGAATTATACAACTAATAAGAACACATTAGCAGTTTCTAATTAACATTATAAAATACTGGAAGCAAAAACCACTTACATATAACATTAATACAATCAGTGCATCTAGTATAACTATAGTACAAAAACAGTCCATAAAATCATGATAATAACTTAATTCAACTGCCTCGAACCAGACAGAAACACAGCTTACCAAAGAAGTTTTTCACAAGTCTTACAAATAAAGAGTGATTTTAATTAGTAGTAATCAATATTTATACTTTCGGGTGGAACAGTGGCACAGTAGTTAGCAATGCTGCTTCAGTGTGCTGCGGCCCTGGGTTCAATTGGGTTCAATTCCAGACCTGGGATGCTCTCCTTGTATTCGCATGAGTTTCCTCCGGGTGCCCTGCTTTACTCACACCGTCCAAAGACATGCTGGAAGGTGAACAGGCGTCCGGGAAAAACGGCCCTCGTGTTTAGTGTGTTTATGTCTGTGTGTGCGCTTCACAATGGATTGGCATCCCATCCAGGGTGTATCCTGATCTGCGCCCATTGCTTGCTGGGATAAGCTCCCCACTGACCCTGTATAGTATAAAGCTCTTAGAAAATAGATGGATGGGTAATTTATACTTCCTATGCTCTGGTGTTTTCTTTTAAACCGTCTACTTTCCTGTAAGTTATGGATTTAAGACAAGAATGCGTCTCAGTTCTCACTAACAATCATGTCTGCAGTGTAAATGGTTTAATTGACGTTTACAGATTTCTGCTGGAGAAGTATATTGCAGGCTCGTCTTTGAGGGGACTGTAATAACAGTCAACCTGCCACCAGACTCCTGTAAAGGCCTCAGTCACTTGCAAATAGTTTCCCTAGGAGTCAATTAGATAATTATATTACTGGGGAGGGTTTAGAAGCCAAGTTTTCACAGGGTTAATTAGAGGTGTCAGTGTGTAAGTGGGGTTTTCAAGGCATGCGTGGTGGCTGGGCTTTTTAGGAAGCAGTCTGGGATGACTGCTGTGGAATGCAGCAATAGAGAGGGGATTTTGCTGAGTCTTTGGTCTGCTACAGGGACTACATTTAGATGAATCCACCCTGGTCTAGAGTTGGTGTCAAATTACTAACTGGTCTTTTACAAGCAGTAAATATGTACCTTTCAGCTGACAAGTTAAACATGAACTGTGCACAAGTGAGCGCTCTTCTTTTTAACTAATCCTCTTCACTGTGAGGACAATTAGGCTGTCCAGTATTAACTTTTGACACCCACTTACTTATTGACACCAAAATCAAACCTTTAACCTCTCAACTGAAAATTCAGGAGATATACTCTGCATACCAAACAGTAATGCTTTAGTGTTACATGAAGTGAAGACTTCAGGACTTCAAGTTTGATGTTAACTGGCTTGGCTTGGGGGGTGATAGGAATTACACTTTCTTAAAAGGACACAGCTTTGCTGGGTAAAGTCACATTAATTTTATTAAGGCCCTGCCTTTAAAAAAAACAGCAGCAACAGTAATCCTTATTCATGCCACATTATAATTAACTTCTTCACGCCATATCTGAACATGTATTCTGTCTTATGTACAGTTTATTTCTGAAGAACAGTAAAAAGGGAAGAGAGAAAATCAAGGTGCTTTTTGGCAGCTGTTTTTTGTCCATAAATGGCTTCCATTAGAAGCAGAAAATGAAAGAATGAAACTTAACACAGCCACAGACAACAAATAATGAGAAAATTGAGCTTCTGTAGCTAAACAATTCTAAGTCACTAAACAGTAAAAGTAAACAGATACTGAATATCTGAAAAGGGGAACACCAATCCAACAGTCAAGCAAACTAGTTTTTTTTACAAATGAAACCTTTTCCAAACCCCACAGCTGACACCAGCTTCTCCCTTCCAGATATTTATTCTTTCTTATTATGACTAACTGCTGAGATGAGAAGTCATTTCGCACTTCAGCCCATTCAGATGTTAGTGAAATGTTATGGATTAGTTATACTCTTTTAAGAGACGTTAAGATGATTGCTTACACAGTATCTACCAATTGAAGAATTCAGCTCAGACTGTTACCCTCTAAGTGGCTCTTTCTTTAATGGTAATAGCACTCTCTAGTTGTTTCCATGCCCATCCTGGTCCTCTCAACCCCACCGTCTGCTGCTTTTCCTTCAACTGAGCTCTCGATTACTTAATCAAACTCTCAAATAGATTATAGATTAATCTAATTAAATAGATTAGATCTATTTAATAGTGATTGTGAGTTCAATTAAATCAGGGCTGAAGACCTTTTGGAGCCACTAACATGCAAACAAACCCCTTGCAAACTCCTGGTGAAAACAGTTTTTCCACAAGTGGTATTGCTGCTTCCCAACATCCGTGTGAACAGAACTGGAGCTTTGGATACCCTTGCTCTTATCCACAACACACTACTGTACACAATTTACCTGAGGAGCCATCTCTCCCCTTTTACCCGCAGGCCAGTTCTCAAATACATATTTCCATTTTCTCTTCTGAACCCTGGAAGGATCCTCCTATAATCCCATTTTGATTCCAGAAATAAATCCTGACTCAATGGCTACCTTAACATTACCCTTGAAACGGTCCTCTCTTTTCTTGTGTAGGGCACTCATTTCTAAAAAATGATAAGGAATAATTTAAGGTTACTGGTGTGCAATTTTATTTTTGCCAGTGTGGTGAACTGAACATTCATTGCAGATCCGTCCATAGGCATTCTGAAAGGCAGTTTGACGATGAATAGATTGGATTCAGTGCCATAAACTGCAGCAATCTGGAGCACTGAACCTGGCAAACTAATTTCCTCAACTTAGCACTGATGTCCATGCAGCCATCTACTGACCCTAAACCATTTGTGCCTAGTTTTAGGTGGAGAGTATTTAAGATTTTCTTTTACAGTGTACGGTCCTATCTGAGCGAGGAATGTTTTTTTCTGGCCCTCAGCTGCTCTGCTAAATACAGGCTTCATGAATTATGAACGGCACTTAAAGTAAAGCTGTGCAGGCATGACCTATGCTCTTCGGATAAAATTGAAACACAAAGTTTTATCAAACAGTACCCCAGGTATGAATCGGGTATGAACTAACTTATTACTGCAAGAGAAACTGTCTTATTTCTGGCATTCGTTTTTATCTATTCAATACTACAATGCTGACAGAGGCAAGGAGGACAAATCCTTTACGCTGTGCACCAAAATGCTGTTTGCATCTCTACAAAAGTGTGACATTTGCCTTGCCTGCCCCAAAAAAATCAGAAGCTTCTGATAGGATGTTTTAATAATGGTCTTCAGAGGTTTGTAGAGACAGACTGCTTCCTGTAACCATCTTTGAGCTTTCAGATTTGGTTGGATCACTAATAATCACGTAGAATATACAGAAATATTTTTTCCGACATGTCAGAGCATTACAGAAATACAAAGATGCTGTGAAGTTTTGCTTGAAGTCTGGCACAGCAATAGCGGAAACTGCCCTGCTCCTTGAAGACTTCCTTATGAATTCCAGGCAAAGGACTTTATTGGATAAACACTTTAGGGGCCCTGGATTTATGGACTTTCATTTATTCAAAACCAACAAGTTGTTGGCCACATAAGGCTAGCCAGTATAAAAAAGTTCAGCATAAACTATGCAGTGCTTGAGACAATTACTGCTTTTACAGGGTACAAAACCTGTGAAGGGCTTCAGTCTTTATGCTTGCAGTCCTCCAATCATCCACAGCTAAAGACATCTGAAAGGCCTTAAAGTGGTTTATTAAATTTTTTAAGCCAACTAGATCAGAGGATCCCAAACTCTGATCCTACGAGTCTGGAATAAAACACGAGTTGGATGTTTTTTTTAATCTCATCCTTTTAGATGCACTTTTTTACATATCAAGAACAGGATTTGCTCTTGCTCATGTCTTGTTTTGTTTTTTCTTAAGCACTCTGGAACTCCTAGATCGGAAGGGGACTAGATAGGAATACATTTGTATCAGAAATCTCCCACAGCTGTTATGAAGGCATTAACTGGTCCACTTAAGTCTCATTTGGATTGAGTATAATTATTCTCACAGTTCAAGAGCTATTTGTAAGTACAAAAACATAACAAAAACCCTGGATTCCGGAGCCAAGTAGTCAAGCTGAATCAAAACCTGAATAAGCCCAGGACTGGAGCTGTACACCACAGGTGTTGACAGTCATTTAAACTTTTTAACAACCTTGACTCCTTAGTTCTGGGTACCAGCATAGAAAAATCATTTACAGTCAAGCGTGAATTGAATAGAATGACAAAGCCATTTCCAAGGCCCATACAGCTAAAGACTGGAATGTGATGCAACAGTCCTTTGGAAACAAAAACATTGTATACCTTCCAGGTGACTACTGACACTGCCGGTATCACACTATCTGTAGTATCTCAATATTAAGGTCTTTTGTTAATTATATTGAAACTTTATGTTATAATTTAAAGGATACCAAGGCTGTTATTTCTTTAAGTGTAGCAGCATCATAAAATTGTTTTACCTTTTGTTCAATATTTAACCTTAACAAAGCTCAACATGAATCTGGGGTATTTAAACTTAATGCAATACGCTTTCATTAAAAATAACTCTTCTGCTACATTTTGCTATTTATGCCTTTTTCAATTGCTTTTTTCATGCAGCCTTAAGTGAACTTATTACTCTGCTAGAGGAATCCCCATATAACACTGTCAAAATAGTTTCAAAAAGTTGATACATATATAGTTAATATATAGAGAAAGAAATCAAGTATATATACACACAGAAAAAGATGTGGGGCAAATTATAGAGGGTAATCCATTTTCACTAATCCTTCGTACTTCAGATTTTGTGGTGGTGTTTTTAGAGGAAGCAGTGAGACAATGGTGCTTCACAACAGAGGTGTCAGAAAAGAAAAGGGTCATGACATGAGCCAATTATTTACGCACTGAAGATCAGTTCAGAGACGGCACTGAAAGTTAATTCTTTTTAAAAAAAAACGACATACACTTCTCTCTTTTCTAACTGACTGAAATCCGACCCAGCATAACGAGCCACCACCTACAGAAAAAAAAATGAATTAAAAATAACAGAGTCTACAAATATGCGAGCAGAGTGAGCTTTCAACTAGAGAGACATGCTGTTTCATCCAACATCTCATTCCAATCAATAACTGCCAACGACCAGCAAAACACTATCCTGCAGTGACCTACCACAGTTATACCGGAATTGAGAATAATTTAAAGCAGCCAAGCACTCAGCCACTCTAAGGCTACCGAGGGTCCTTATACCAAATAACTTAGCATTTAGGACATAGGTGGGGAAAAGCATGCCTTTAGCCATTCTTGAAGAGTTAAACATCAAAAGCGCCACATTCCTCTGACCTTACCCTTCCTACTGTAGAGCCACAGCATACAATGTCGGAACATAGCAATGGGAGATGGCATAGAGGTGAATGGCCACTTAACGACAAGGTGGCAGTGAGGTGGATGATAGGATGAGGATGGCTTGACAAGAGGGAGGTGGAGATGAAAGACCTGGGAAACGGTCCTGGGTGCATCGCTTCGCTGCTGCCAGTCCCGCGGGGCAGGGGCAGCAGACTGGGGCAGGTGGGCGAGGGGGCTGTCCTGTCGCCACAGAAGGTCCTGTACCACACTGAAGGTGGAAGAAGCTTGGAGCGGCACGACTCGTGTACGTTTGTCCACAGACACGCAGGCGCCCCCCAAAGAGAGACCAACCAGAAAACAGCCCCGTCCGCAGCTTGCAGTTATTCTCTCCTATGCGTTTCCTTAGTCGCTGAAAGATGCGATATTAGGATTTCCCTCTAGAGCAGGGAATTTACAATGCTGGGAGTGCACAGCGCTGCATATGTTCGGAGCTGACACAATAATCCTTCTTTTAAAAAAAACGCCGAGCGAGGGAAAAGGAGAGAGACAGACTGAGAGCTCACGTGAACGGCAGGCAGACTGAAGACGAGCCTGACCGACGGGCGCGGACGGTCTGACTGTCAAGCGATGGGGAGGAGGCGAGCGCGCAGCTCACCTTGAAAATGGAACGTCTTCTGGTCCACGGTGATGGTGAAAGTGCTGTCGTCCTCGTCGTCAATACCAATCACAGCTCCCTGGGAAACAAAAGAGAGGGCCAGTCAGGCTGAAGGAGACGTCACCGGCTCTCTCTCTCTGGCTCATGCACGCACACACAAGCCAGGGGAGGAGAAGTGAGGGGGGGTGTCTAGGCAGAGAGAGAGGGAGGCGTTTGCACACAAACCAGCAGCTGAAAAAAAAAATACCGCAGGGCCATATAACTAGGAAGTCCAGACTCTGTTTTTTTTTTTTAAACATCACATTTTTACATTGTTAAAATGATTAGTGTAGTATGCATTTTTCATGGCTGGAAGAACAATTCAGTATCCTTTACATATTCTTAATGTAGCTAAATTAGTCTCTCAAACAGAATGGACAACATTACTGTGCACACAGAGGGAAATGATAAGCAAGAAACACTGGCAGTCACTAAGAATCCATAAAAATGCACTTCTGCACAAGTAGGTGCCTCTTAATTTTCAGGAATTTACTTCATTGCAATTTACCTCCCTCACACACATACAATAAGCGAGTACTCTGTCCCCACCCTAAAAAAGGCGGAAGAACCTTCCCATACTGCTTAGTAGCTTCCTAATATGAGCTGCCAATGAATACAGATAAACATCTAATTCTGTAAACTTTTAAAACAATGCTATACATACACACTTGATTGTGTAAAATATAATCTTATATAAGACAGTCTGTAGAATTAAAAAGTCTCCTTTCTGAACAGATTTAACCAACTGCTAGGGAAGGTAAATTAGATAGTAAACAGATCTGAAAAGTGGATACACTAGAACACTTTCAAAAGGAACAGGTTGAGTGAAACCCATACATATGAAGTGATAGTCATTTCAAATGACTCCATTTAAATAGAGAACTAGGTTCAATTAAAAAAAACAAAACCAGCCACAACAGAAAACATAAATCTCACACTGCCCTGAAGTTCAATATCACAGTACATCCTTTTTTATTTTGAGTCACAACTACTGCAATCAAATTTCATCTTTTTTTTCCAGGTTGGCTGAATGACTGCTCCTCAGTTTGATTACCATCATTCAGGAACAACCTGTGCTGAAGTAAACCATGCGTCAGCAACAAAGCAGAGAATCTGCTCCCATCTGGCTTCTGGACGTGTGGCATTACACTGACCATGACTGGAATGACAAGCGCACTGAGTATCTGACTGCACTTTTCACAGCAACACAGATTTCAGAACTTCAAGAACATCAAAAGAACGAGGTTACAGGCATCATGGCTTAAGGAGAAGGAAAAACTTTAAAAACAAAGCTATGGTGAAGAAATACTTTATGCTTTACATGATATAGTATATCTTGCCTAAAAATACTGTGAATCAGGTTCAATCCAGTAATCCTTGTCAATGAAAACCCTAAAGCGAGTCTGTTAAAATGTTTCTGTAAAACAATCTCAGAAACACACAGTAGAACATATGTAGCTTCTTCTGGTGGAGTTCTGCGTTTTTGCTATAGGTTTTATGATTGAAAACGTGAAATGACTTCTGCCAGCTCTATAAACATTTAATAAAAATGGTTGAAACACAAGAAGAGATTCACCTCCACCAGCATGCTTGGTAATTAGTAGCTTATTGATCCATAGATCGCACCCAGCTCTTTTTTGAAAAAGGTTGACTATCAGCTTCAACAACATATCTGCGAAGCTTGTTCCATACTCTTAGCTAGCCAATTAGTCAAAGAAGCCAGAGTATCAGCTACAGGGAACATGGCTAGAGAGCTTGTTCCATACTCTTTTGTGGCAAGTTCCTCCAGTTTTTTATATTTAAACATACTTCTACCTAGTTTGCATGTGTCCTCTGGTCTGTACTTCACAGTTACTATGAAGTCTGTTAGACTGGCTTTGTCAATGCTTGTGAGGATTTTGAAAAGTTGTAAATCTCACATCACAAAGGTCTGACATTCTGTCATCACAAAGAATACTGTCCTGCCAAGAAAGTAACACCCACTTGCCATCAGTAAATATTTCATTACTGCGGGTGACAAGGAGATAAGAGTACCATATGGTGCTATATTTTGGAACACAACATATTGGAGTTCTGCTTTCAAATGTAACAGTTTGTCTGATGAAGTGAACTGAATGTGGAAAAAAGTGAATGTGTCAAAGCTGATGGTGAAATCTGCAGGGTACAGCCCTCTCTGTGCTATGTGATTTGGCAGATCCTTTGAGGATTTTTGTGTACCGGGATGATTTAAAAGGTAAGGTTTTCACTCCAACATTTTATAATATGAAATAATTTAAGAATACAAGTAGAGTTTTAAAAGAGAAAATGCCATTCAACTCATCGTATGACCTATTTGGTTACTAAAAGACAAAGGATCACAGGATCTAATTCTTCAAAAGAAGCCAAAGTACCAGTATCGGCTTGTTACATACTCCTACATCCCTTCGGGTAAAGAAGTGCCTGTTTTCCATTTTAAATGAATTTTCTAGAAGAGGTCCATAGTGTTAACTTTGGGAATTTTCAATATTTGATCCATGTACTTCTGCAGTCTTCTCTATTTAAGACCTAATCCTAGGACTGTGTCCACTTTCTCTCCTTTGGACTGATTCAAGAGCAGCAATATTCAAAACTCCTTGATTTAAAATGATATTTTAACTATATTTCTTCACATTTGTAATCAGTAAATGCCTCTCACCCTAGCATATATAAATAATGCAAAAGATGTGTTGACATACGCAGCTAAGATTTTTAATAAGTAGCTGGTTCAAGCTCGGCATTTCCCAATTTGTATTTTACACGGTTTTAAAATTTCTTCATCTGCTTCTACAGAGTTTGTTAATCCTCCTTTTTAGCATTGTCAGCAATAGGTTATTAACCAGAATTGAGATTATAGCTATGTATCAAGAAGAGCACTGCAGTACTATAAGTACACTGCCAAAGGGAGCCTCATTCCTTACCTGTACTCTCTGGTTTATATCCATTAACCAGGTCTCAATCCAAGCATTTGCACTGAATGCTTACTGTCTGCAAAAGCCTTCTGAAAATCTAAATATACCATATTGCATGCTACGAGGGTGCCCATTACTGCTGTTGCTTCTTCCGAGTTGTTTTAATGGCCTATGAATAGCATCTCCCTGCCTTAAGTACAAATGGCAGAATACCATTAGGCCCTGGAGATTTGTTGATCTGAAGTGCTTCCAACACCTGTAACTCTTCTATCAGCCATTTCTCTCGCCCCTCTTGAACTTTTCCATTATTATCCCTCATACATTTTACTTCATTCTTTGTGTTTCTTTTTCCCCCACTGTCGTAGTACTGAACAACTTCTTTATTATTAATCTAGCCTCCACTGGAATATTCCTTTCAATTGGTCCCTTGGCCTCTCCGATATTCTTTTGTACCTGCCTTTACAAGTCATTATGTTCCTTTCAGTCCATCCCTTCGTTTCTTCCCCATCGGATTGATTCAACCATTTGGATCACTGTGTTCTACCACTCAGGGTAAACCCATTTGTGCTTCAGGAAGGTCTTTAACCTTTTGCCACCTATTTCCCACCAATTCCCATTCAACTTCTCTTAGGCTCTGTCCCATTCCTTCAGTCTGCTTTTCTGAAATCGTGGACTTTGCCTGCAGTCTTTCGAAATATACGTCAAATTCATATTGAGCTCCCATCCTAAGGGAGGAAAACCAAGTTAATTTCATTACACAGTGTTCAATTAGGATATCTGAATGTGGTGGTCTGTATCACACCCCTAACACTGTATCTATTGAATGTTTTTAGAAGTCTAACCAACATTCCTCTATGTTATGTTACTGTGCCTGAAAACCCTTTTCTAAATGTCATGCTGCACTTCCTTGTCTTCCAGCTTTGCTTTGTCCACAAATAATGTATTTATCAGCATGTGTTGAGCTAGCCATGCTTCCCTGACCCCAGTTGCAATCATGCTTGCCAACGCAGACGTTTCCATCTCATGCATTTTGTTGCTCATATTCTTGTTGTTTATCCTGTATGAGCACATCATTAACTTGTCCATTGATATTTTATTTTTTCCTGTCTGTTTTGGGGGTTACTTCTCATGTAGGCTGCTGCAGGATTTTATAAGGGCTCTCTTCCCCTCCATTCTATGTTTAATGGTTTTGAATTTGTCTGTGGATCATTACGCCAAAACAACAGGTGTCCTCCTCATTTAGATGTAAAAGACTCAACAGTTACCATTTTACATCTAAATCGCTCTTTCATTTTTAAATCCCTCAGCAGATATTGTTTTCAAAGTAACACTCAGGTTGTAGCATACCTCAGTTACACATTATGGAGTAGTACACAGCAGTACTTATTAAATGCTTAAGAGATGATGAGAAATTTAAATAAGATCAAATTTAAATAAGATCAAATTTAAATAGATAAAACCTATCTTTTACGGCTATACTTTAGCGGGACTTAGATTTTGTAAATTTCCAAAATATTCATTCATGTCACTTTAAGCCAACCAATCTATACGAAACCTGCCATAAATTAATAAATTAATCTAATGGCATATGCGGACTGTTTGAGATGAGCATATAGGGACTCACAACAGACATAAGCGATACACAAAAAATGTACGGTTTTCAGATATCCATTAATGTGTAAACACCACCCCCTACTGTCACAATTCTGAAACTTCTTGAACCATATCATGGGGTTACCGAATACAGATCAGCTGATAAATTTAGAAGTCCGAGGAAACTTTTCTTATTGATGGGAGCTAAACCTTAAGTGCTAAATGTGAAAAGTCCTCAACTATTACAATGAGTGGTAAAAACCACAAGTGATTTTCATGACCAGTTATGATAAAAAGATTTCTTTATAATTACCCGTGTTACATCTTAATTTACCCGTTTTGGAATGCTTTTAATCTAATTTTTCAAGTAACTCATAACAATTCGTACAAATTTGAATAACTATTTTAGATGCCGTTTTGCTAGTATACCAGGTGTAGCTGTTTTGAGGATCCAATTTGTAGCCCTACAGACTCATTTCTTGTTTTCCTCCTCAAAAGCTTACCGTTTAGATAAAGAGCAGCTAGAAGCAAACATGAGGCTTGTCTGTAAGGGTGGTGCAAGTTTAAAGTGGAAACTGCCCAAAAACACATTCTTGATGGGACTCAATTCACCCTTTAGGCCAAAAGTGGTTCTGTGTTCTATCTTTCTGCCACATTGTAGAAATGGGTATAATCTGAAGGAGTTAAATAAAGTCTGTTTCTCATAACCTGTATGTCTGCCAAGATTGATGTCAGTGTAACACTGACACTGATGCATTTCCTCTCATACAATGTTGAGAAACCTGACTTTGTGGCTGAAACACATTGCCAAATTAGCCACTTTAACACGGAGAAGTGCTTGGACACGTCACTAGCCGACAGTGACCAGGGGTCCCCTTCAGGTGACGCACGATTGGCTGAGCATCAAGGTGGGATTGGCAGGATTCGCTGACCAGGGCTCTCTTGGCTCTCAGCAGCACAGCGCCCCCTGCTGCCCCCAGGGTGCTTAAAGACACATGGTGCTGTCGGTGAGGGACATGATCCTCCTCCAATCAGCGCTGGACCTCCGATATGGGACTCTGCTGCCTGTGTCATGTTAAGAGACGAGTGGCTCAAAGGTGGGCAGATTGGAGAAGTCCGCCTACACTTTCCACATGCTCCCCCCGTGTGTGGTCTCAGGGTTTGCCGAGTCGTGAAAAAGAAAAACAAAACTGGCAATACCAAATGTGGCGGGCTTAAAAGTAATTTCAATTAAAAATGAAAAACACTGAAAAGTGTTCAGAACCCAGAAACAAAGTCTAAAAGGGGTGAATGCAATTGCAATTCATATGACTAGAGCTTACTGGCAAGTGGTGGGAGAGTACAGAGACCCAAAAAGGTGTGCTTCTGGGAAAGGGTGGAATCACTTCTGAAATGATGCAAGACCTCTAAAACGGTTAGACATAAGAAGAGTTTAAGGCTTATCCCTGCCCTGGTGAGAGATGAAGAAAACTCACCCGCAGTCGCACACATCCTCTTCTGGAACCACGCATCATCTTGTCCTTTGACTGCAAAAATGAAGAAAAGACTATTAACAGCTTTAAAAGAGCTACCATTTTTTTCTGCACCATTCTGTGGGATTGGAAGCAGAACTTGGCGTTTCAACACAGTGCCGGTTCCTTGTTTGGCATCCTACCCTACACTTCTCCATTACAACACACTAACGCATGCACCGCATTGCTTTTACTGCCGCAGAGAAATAACTTCACAGAACCCAGACAAAAAGCAGCCTTAAAACATGGTTCACTAAACTATATGGGACTCGCAGGCAGATCAATCAGGACAGGTGCTCACTGGTGACTGCATTCCTGGCCCATGTCATTAAAGGTGAATGACCAAAATTGCATATGTGGGACAAAACAAGCAGAGCGCAGCTTAGGGTAGGGCTGGGGTCAGTCAGTCAGCGTTCTCTCTAGTATGGTCCGGGAAACAAGGATTCTTTGGACTTTTTGCACACCTGCAGGATTGCAGCGATGTCAGGGAGAGACTGCACTACCTCTCCCGCCAGGGGCTGTCAGATGCATCACGGCTGCACCAGAAGAGCATGACCATGGTCACTTATCTCCATGGAGGGCACAGAAGGTTCTGCTCGAGAGATGAGTCCTGCACAGTTCACAAGTGAGGCAACCGGTGTTAACACACTGGCTGCTGTGCAGAACATAAATGTGTCACAAACAGAATGATGGACAGCTAGCTGGCCTATTCAAAAGTGACGGACATATGACCTATGAAATGTGAACCACATACAAACTAAACTACGGGGAGTATAACATAACATCACTTTATTAGCCCTATACAATTGCTTGCATTAGGAATTCGTCTTTTCGCATACCCCAGCTTGCTCTCCATGAGACACAGACACGCAGACAGGGAGAGAAGATTGGGGTCAGAGCGCAGGGTCGGCCATTGTACAGCGCCCCTGGAACAGTTGGGGTTAAGGGCCTTGCTCAGGGGCCCAACGGAGTAGGATTCCTCTGCCGGCTGCGGGATTTGAACCGGCAACCTTCCAGCCACAGGCGCAGATCCTTAGCCACAGAGCCACTGCTCCGCTCAGTGATGTTATGTTATGATGTTAAGTGTTGTTATGAGTATATTCCCATGGACAATAACATCTGTTCAGCTTCCTGGACCCTGCTCTTCCCCTTATGCCAGCTGTCCTAGGCACACACTGTGGGAGCACCGACTGTGTTCTTCTTGACTGCATTTAGATGTGCATCACAGTGCACAGTCTTCACAACATGGCTGTTTGAATTCAGCATATAACTTCAAGTACCTTGTGCACAAATGGAACAAAGTGGGACATCCTGATGGGGGAAAAATAAAAAAGCACTCAGTCTTATCACAGGCCTCTCAAAACATGCCCAATGTCTTTCTATAATGGATCTAAATATAGCTGCTTTAAAAATAAAAAACTCCTGATCACTGATATGCCTTTAATGGCAGTCAAGCAGTGGTCAAGTAGACAGTAACAAGTTGTTAAAAGATTTTAATAGAGACTGGAATGTTAGCCTGGAGTAAAACATTTCCCTCTGCTATTTTATAACTAAGTGAAAAGTCTTTGTTATCTGTCCCAAAAATGCTATGTCCCTTCCTTCCTTGCTTTCAATGGCAGCTAGAAACTGGAACAGGACCTACAGTATATAACTCCAGCATGTTCTGAAAAGGCCTCTCATTTCATCAGTGAAATACTCGATGACACAAAACCATTTGGATAAACGGTTATACAGTTATCTTACAGACATCAATTAACCATGTGCAAATGGATGTTCACAGATGAAATCCATTAAGATTCCAAGTGGAAATATTACACTTCACCTATTATCTGGACTGATCGTAGGAGTCAGGTAAAAGTTTCAGTATATACTGTTTCCATATTTGCAGTTGCCACATTGTTTGTGATGATAATCACTACACTTCTGGGATTGTTTGATCTTGATCTTATAAGTCTTATGACAAACCATAAACAGATGGTTTGTTGGTATCATGTGCCTGGTGAAAACCGAACACAGAGTTACTTAGCACTAATTATAACTCAGGTTCCTCCAGGGAACCCACAAGTGTAGCTTGAACCGCCATGTTGTTATAGGAAATGAGCTGAGAATGTTTTCACTTTTTTGAAATTTACTCACTTGGATCCTGCATTAAATATTATCTAATATAGAAGTATTCAGAATAACCGTCTGTAAAAAATAAAAAAGGTTCAACTGTCTTATGAAATGATCTTTTCTTTTAACTTGAAAAAAAAAACTTTCCATTTATCTCACCACTCAAAGATGAAATCACCACCTGTTAATGAATTTCTGCTTCTGCTTGAAAGGACGGAACAAAGCACATCTTGGAAATGCTCCCTATTCACAATGTTTCACATTTCAGACCCCTCAGGAGACCCAGGCTGTCTCAAGACAAGTGATTGAGACAAGAGACTGTGGAACTCTGGAAAGAGACCAGAGTCATTCAGCACCAGATCCGACTTTCGATGTCTGGACTATGGACTCAAACTGAGCTGCAAACAAACAGTTTTTCTGTTTGAAGTAGACTGTATGTAACGCTTACTATATACCGAGTGTGTTTCCTGGTTGATAAGGATTAAATATATCACTAAGTACACACTCAAGCCTAGGGGCTCATCAGTTGTGAGCATATCCTGGTTTCTGAGTGGAAAGCAGACTAGGAATCCACTGCAGGGTTAGGCTGGCTTATTAGATGCTTCATGTTAAGTAATGTTATAACAGGTAGCCATCAGCTCACTGTTCTTCTCACCTACAGCTCTGAAATGAAGGGTGAGAGGAAGCCAGCATGTTATGGATGACAAGTTGAAGCTGCTTGGCACATCCCTCACGGACAGCACCTCACACCTGTAGGTCCCAGGGAGGCCACGGGGGGTCTCCATGTCTGCTGAGAAACCCCTGGCCGACACTGCTCTCGGCTGCACTCAGCCAACTGAGCAGGCTTGAACCTGCCATCTCTGAACTGTGGAGCTCAACCTGACCCAGGTAAGCACCTCCAGCAGCCGGGCTACTCACGGGGCCCCAGGACTTTGAGTTTTATAAAATAAGCATCTCACCCAGGATCTTTCACCTCATCTTCTTCCTAGATATATGACGTATCTTTAAGAAGATTCCACAGTCTAAAACATAAGGTATATCAAGACAAGCTCAGGATGGAATCAGACAATTGCATAGGTCTTTACAGATCCTATTCTTCTGTGTGCTTTCTAGAAGAAAAATACAAAAACGTGTAAAGGAAAGAACATTGTTAATATCTACAGTTGGCATCACTTAATTAACTCTTACTGCACAACATGGCTTTTTCAGTTGGCTCAGTCTCCCAACCCAATTCCTCTTTTTGCATACAGGAGGTCACAAGAGTGAGCAGCAAGCATTGTGAAAATAGAAGTTGTAAAACAGTTCACTCTCTGAAGGCAAGAGCTCATTAATATTTAGACCTAGAATTCAGAGCGACTGCAAGTACTCATAAGGCCACCATAGCCCTGGAGGACACTCCTTGTCTGGCACTTCTATTATACATGAACAGATGAATACCTGTGATTGATCATGCTCATTTTACAGAAATGTAAAACAACAGGAATGGGTATCTTCTGCCAACACTCTGGAAATGTATATTTTTATTCTAGTATTTAGAAAACTATTTCAAAGCATCTTATTAAATGAATTTTTTAGAAGTCAGGAGCACCAGTTCTGGATTGACTTCTGACATTAAAAGGAAGGGTTTTTTACAGATGCCCTGTACCCAAACTCCCGGCCCTGGTTCTGATTTTTTCTGCAGGAGATACAGGGCTTGGTGAACTTGCCTCACACACACTGCTGGTCCAACACAGATGAAACTTTGCATAACCACAAAGACTGCTCATCCATAATATTTATTTGACGGTTCACAAGGTTCCCTTCCTGACTAAAGATTAAACAAAGCTCTATGAGGTTGACAGTAACATTCTGATTACACAGCATTTCCAAATTTCACAAGTTGCAAACTTATGCACTAAATGTACCGACAGAAAAACAGACGTGATATATTCAGGTGGGGAGCTGCGTCAGCATGCATAGGCTGCAAAGGAACAAGTAATAGGTTTATTCCATGCTGAAAAGAGAAGAAAGAAAACACAACGTTTCGGCTGTGGAGCCTTCTTCAGGTGTCCTAGAATTCATAGAGCCTTCTTCAGGTGTCCTGAAGAAGGCTCCACGGCCGAAACGTTGCATTTTCTTTCTTCTCTTTTCAGCATGGAATAAACCTATTACTTGTTCATGTGATATATTCTGCTATCAACTGCACAGTACTCTCTTTTTTTTTTAACATACAAAGTAGATAAAGCATTGTGATTCTATACCAAAACATTTTTTGCACCACAATAAAAGATCACGTATTATCCTACATGCAAGAAAATTCCACACCTTTAATTCAGAATTGTTTGTGTTCATAAAGTGCTTTTCATCCCAAAGGATTCAAAGCACTTCAAATATACCACTTCATTCACTAATCAACCACCTGGGTGATATGAGCTAGGCAACCTGCTCTGTGGTGTGGTTCTTGGTGATACTGCATATCAAGCAGAGATGTAAATGAAGTATTTCACCATCTAGAGCAAGAGGAAGATTTCCAAGCTCTATCAGCAGTAGTATATCTCACTTCTTATGTACTTGTCAGAGCTGTCTTTCACATGATGTGTGTTTTTTGCTTGAGTTTTATATATCTACTCCTGGTGTTCTTGATAGCATTCACTCATTAGTAGTATCTATTATGTTTACAACTTAAAGTGCAGTGCAATGTTGTTTTAATAGAGACATGTTGGTTTGAACACACTGATCCACCTTTGTTCTGATTGCACTTAAAAGTTTTACTTTGGACTATAAACAGCTCTGTTCATTTTTCAGTACTCTCCAAAAGTTTTAAAGCAGGAGCTCAGATATAAGGTGAGACCAGTATTGAATTTTACAGTCAGTGACAATGACAGAGGATTGTGCATCAACAGATTCTAAAAACTCCAGCAGTCATTCAACATACAATCATCGTGATAGTATCCAGGTTCATGATATTGGGAGGGTATCGTTGTCAGGGCAGATTGAAAAGGGGGTCAAGATTGGAGGCAACAGAACACTTCGTTTTACTAATAAAATACCCTCACCTTAAGGACATGAATACAGCTGAAATATTTAAAGTTTAGCACCAGACGCACTAGTGACTTCGTGGTTTAAGACGCGTCGGGGGGTGGCATCTGTATGATCAGAATAATAAAAGACTCCATATTCTGCAGCACGCTGGTGCTAGGCAGACTCCCTCATGTCACAGGAACGCTGACTCAGTAAATCTCGGGCGAGCGTCTAATGAAGACACTCCTCTGGGCTGTGCACTACATTAAGAACCGTATGAGACCGTCTTAAGGAAGGGGGAATTAAAAGCCAGAAGTTTATGAAACGAATTTCCTCTAGGTTTTCTTTACCTATGTGTTTACTGTACCAGCAAAACAAGAGTCACGTTACTTGTTTCCGCGTTGCGTTCCTATCAGAAGACATCTATTCAGCAAACCTGTACTACTTCCTGCAGCAAAACATTCTGACAAGGCAAACAGAGGGTCGTGACAGTTGCGGTATGGGGCTTGAAAGCACATGCTGTACACAAACCACACGACTCTGGCCGAACACGTTTCCATTAAGCTCTGAAAACACTCTCCAAGCCACCACCCTTGGAAGTGGCAGACATCTGCATATCGTTTGTGTAATGCGCTGCTCCATACCCTAACTCTAAGCCCCTCCCCTGCTCCTACTTTATTCGTTACTTTCTCCGCAGCTCGGGCTCTGATAGGCCAGCCGAAGTGTCACTCTCAGTCCCCGCCCCCTGTTTTCCAGCTGAGATTCCCAACTCCTGGCAATAGGCCTCCCCCCGCCGCCAGCCAGTTCTAACACAGTCGCTCACGATAACGCCAGCCGCGACCGCCACAGCCTTAACGCAAACCAACATCTTTTTAAAAATTTTCCGTAACAGCACATACCGTATAGTATGACAGCAGGCCAGCATTATAGTCCAAAACGAACCAACGGTACTGCCAACCTTTCATGACGTTAGTCCATTTACTCAGCGGCCCTTCCATGATGGACGCCATCTTTAAACTTGGCTAAGGTTCGAAGGGGCGGGGCTTGATAGGAGGACAGCGGCGGGTATGACGTCACCGCGTACTACTGTGGATCAGAGGGGCGTGACTCTCAAGCAGTTACTGGTGTTTCGGCTTTCTGCTCTGCGAGCTATAAGGTCGGATGTAGAATATGCTCGCTTGATTATCGACCTGTTGTGTTCCAAGACCGACTCCGGATAAACGAGGAATAAGGATAGTCAAACACCGGATAATCACAAGTCTTGACTATTAGAGATTCAATTTAGACATATTTTCACCGATATGTTTTCTGCACAGTTTGTATTTTATTAAGCACTGGCCTTGCGGAAAAGTGATAATCCTAAAAAATAGCGATCTTTGCAGCGATCAAAATTTAATTTAATTAAGGATTCATCAAGAGCAGCCTTTTTCACAATTCAGTGTAAATAGAATATAGTATTATAAATATGTCGTATATAGTTCTCAAGCTATGAACTACAGCCTGACTCGCTCTTTTAAATAGAGATAACTCTTCAATCATTTGTTAGCAATGATCACAGATTCCGGTGGAATGATTTTGTTTTTGTTTTTCAAGTATCTAAGTAACGTTTTAGACATGTTTCAATAAAGCACAGATAAAATGAAAAAGAAAAAAACAATATTATATTAGCATACCAGCGGAGAAGCTGATGATGGAATGTTTGTCTGACTCAACAAACTTGACACAAGACAAAGGGCTTAGGATTTTGTTATTTGAACGTCTGACCATAGTTTGTCTATGTTTAAATAAGAACTCTTTGAAAGTCGATGTGAAATTCTAAAAGAAATGGTGGTTCACAAAAGACTCCAATACATCTGTAGCAGGAGTGTGGTCCCCATGATTTGTTCCATACATCCACTTCTCTCAGCGTGCAGTAGTGCCTCCTGTCATGGGCACCACCTGGTCTCTGTCCATTTTTAAACCTGGTTTCTGGTTTCTGTAATTGGTTTCCAGGGTGATGCCAGCTGACTTTATCAATCTTAAGGACTCTTAGCAGGAATTAAACTCAAATTGTGCCCCGCAGAAACAGCAGGCAGTGGGCCTGTTGCAGAACTTGGCTTTGTGCTCTTGAAACCTGAGCAGTATAGAACTCTCTGGTGATGAGAGACCCGGACGTGTCATGTAGAGGGGTTGGTTCAGGCAGTTGGTCAAGATCCAACATTGTACGAGGGAAAGCAGAATCCCAGCCATCACAAGCACCTGGCTTCCAAATGTCCTTAGCTGTATGACATTCTAATTGGTTAATTTGTGTAATAGGACTGTGATGCTAAAGTTCAGCTTCTTCCCATTGTGTCCTTTGAATCTCACTTTTTTAAAGAAATCATAATTGATGTGTAAAGGATAATAGTTCTCTCTGGAGGTCGGAAGTGGAAACTACTTGAAAGTGATTTTGAATCTGAGAACAGGAAGCACTTCTTTACACAAAGAGTTGTGGGGGTATGTGGCAGGTCATGTTACCTAAACCCATACCGTGTCTTCTTTCACAAAATGGTTGCATTGATCCTTGGATCAATAAGCTACCAAACAGGATACTGTAGATCAAATGACCTCCCCTTGTGTGTAACCTTTCCCATGTTCTGTTTATGTGGCAATGAAATGATGACTCTTTGATTCTCTCTTTGTCTATTTTTAAATAGTCCCTTGGTGAACTTGTGAATAAATATAAAGTTCTTTCAGGTTGGAGTTTAGATTCTTTCAAAGTAAATCAATGGGCAGCAGTGGGATGTTTGCACAGATGTCTTTATTAGATTGTCCCTAAAGAAGTAATCTTAGTCGAATAGTTGTAATAATAATAGTAAAAAAATGAAACCAATAGCATTAAAATGAAGTCAGGTGTATGAGACATAGGCACAGTCATCACCAAGACAGGATAACAAGGGCATTCAGAAGCAGGAACAGGTAATATGGAGGAGAGAAGAAGAAGAGTGAAGAAATCCAAAGGAGCAATTAGTCCTAAGAAAATGTTTCCTCCTTTATATACAGATATACAGGACTACAGATCAGAGACCAACCCTAGGGCCTTCAGTATGGGACTGTTGTGTTATATGTCTGGAAATACTGATTCCAGAGTAAGTTAAATGTCCCAGTTTGTTAATGCTGCATTATTTTAAATAGGGAAAAGGGTTACCATTTGTTTAATACTTTTTAGAGAAAAATGCAGTCCTGACTTTGGCAGTCCTTACTTTTTCCAGTGATTGAACTTCAGTTGATGGGCAGTGTTTTGAGTTTCCATGTCTATAGAAGGTAGGACTATGATTCTCACACATCTGTAACTATTGGTACTTAAAAGTAGTGAATGTGACTGTTACCATTACCATCCTGTAGTGGAGGACCAAGAAATCATGTGCTGTGTAACACTTGGTATGCCCTCTTTATCTGGACTGAAATGGATTTGATACTTCTTAGTTTGTAACTTTACCCCCCCCACCATTTTATTACAATTAATTATTGTTAAGTGTAGGAGCTTCATGAAGGGCGGCGCAGTGGCTCTGTGGCTAAGGATCTACGCCTGTGGCTGGAAGGTTGCCGGTTCAAATCCTGCAGCTGGCAGAGGAATCCTACTCCGTTGGGCCCCTGAGCAAGGCCCCTAACACCAACTGCTCCAGGGGCGCTGTACAATGGCCGACTCTGTGCTCTGACCCCAAGCTTCTCTCCCTGTCTGTGTGTCTGTGTCTCATGGAGAGCAAGCTGGGGTATGTGAAAAGATTAATTCCTAATGCAAGAAATTGTATAGGGCTAATAAAGTGATGTAATGTAATGAAGTTTTGCTTCCAGAACCAGAATTGTTGCTGAATTGCGTTGTTCGCGCAGCCATGAACCAAACAACCACTAGGTGGCAGCCCTCAAACCAGTGACACTAGCTCCTCAGAACAGGGGCTTACATACCCTGATACACTCCACTATTCCCAAAAGTAAAACTATAACGGTTTCCCCTTTTCAACCAGGGTCCAATCCAAACCCTGTAGATTAGACATTTCAGCAATGTCTGGAATTCTGGGTTCCTGACATGGGCTTTGGCAAAGTCAGGACTATGCGCCTAAAGGAAATTCATTTTATAGCTGTAATTCAATCACTTTTGATGTGAAAGATATTGCTGCTCTGGAACTGGTTAGTGAAGAGCAACCGGATACATCGCCTGGGCTCAAATCCATGTTCATTACCTATAGCCTTACAGAATTAAACCATTTTAGTCTTGAACACAGAAGGCTATAAGGGATTAAAACATCCAGAATCCCCAAGTGCACTGATGAGTGACTGATGTCAGTACTATGGAATCAGGAGAGAAACATGAACAAGGGGAGACAGGTGGAAAAGTGGAAACAAGGTGTGAATGCCTGTAAGGCCACAGGAGGCAGCGGGACATAGTCCTCACAGATTATAAAACATCTTCAAGTTCAGGCTGAACTAACCATATTTCTGCAGATAACAGAAGAAGTATGCCATTCCTAGACTGTACAGGACTGTAGCCAGAAGATGCTGTATCTGTCCAGCATCTATGTAGGGCAACATAGAATTAATTGTAATAAACAGTGTTACTGCTTTTATCTGAAATGTGTTTGATAGTTACCGCTGTGTAATGATTATGTTCTTCACTGCTTGACTCACTTGGAACCACATGCGTACAAACATCTTACCTGGACAGGAACATCCACACCAGTCCATCACAGGGCACAAACACACATACACACACACTCACACAATGGCCAATTTCCCCAGTTTTCCAAGGAGCCACTTAACCTACCAGTGTGTCTTTGGAGTGCGGAAGGAGACGTGGGCACCTGGAGACACGGGGAGAACATACAAACTTCACACAGATAGCACCCCAGATCCTGAATTGAACCCCAGCATTGCTAACCACTGTGCGATAATGCCACCATTTCTCCAGTTTGTTATTGAAAATATTTTTCATACCACTTATCAGGTTAAATAAAGGATTATTGCCAGCAGCCATATCACCCTGCAACTCACAACTGGCAACATACTAAATCTCAACAGGTGTGAGCCTGGCCAGTACCTGGATAGGAGGATAGGAGACCTCCAGGGAAAGCTAAGGTTGTTGCTGGAAGAGGTGTTAGTGGGGCTAGCAGGGGGTGCTCACCCTGCTGTATGTGTGGGTCCTAAGGCCTCAGTATAGTAATAGGGACACTATACTGTAAAAAGGCACAATAAAGAAACAAAATTGAGGTCCAGACTCTCCGAGGTCATTAATAATTCCGGGGAGTTACTTGAAGAGTAGTGATGTTACTCCGATGTCCTGGCCAATTTTCCACTCAGTCTTTCTTAATCATGGCCTCCTAATAATCCCCATCTCTGAATAGGCTTCATCACTCTGTTCTCCTCCCCACTGACAGCTGGTGTGTGCCGAGCGTACAGGCACATTGTCCGTGTGGGGCTGCACATTGGTGGTGGTGGAGGGGAGTCCCCATTACCTGTAAAGCACTTTGAATGGAGTGTCCAGAAAAGTGCTATATAAATGTAAGGACTACCATTAAAAGAACTATAGGTTTTGCCAAAACTGAATTTGGTTCATTTCGGAAAATGGCAAAGACTTTCTCTTAGACAGTCTTGGTTTGATTAAAATAAATTCAGCAGTGGATCGAGTTATTTCAGAGCATTCATGAACTGCACTCGGTTCACAAAGCAGCATCTGCAAATAAACCACTTGTAAATAACTTGTGAGAACATGATTCAGAAGTGGAAGTAGAAGCTTGCTGTGGTGGGGGTCCACAGTAAAGTTCCTTAACAGGTTTTGAAATAGAATCTCCAAAACGTGGAAAGCTGCATGTGAAGCTGGGATTTATTCTCGACTAGAAAAGATGTTCTGAATGGCCTGTTCTCTTTGTAACCTTTGTAGAAAAGCCCGCCATACAGTTGTAGTTCCTAATTGAGAGGTGAGCTGGTGAGAGGAAATTGAGAAAGAAAAACATCAAGAGACTCTGAGAAGTGGTAAGAGGTGAAATATAAGAGGTGAAATGATGGGAGACCCATAGCTCTGGAGCTACACTACTTTTTAAGGATAGACAGACCAATGGTTGACAGCTTATGAAACCTTCATAATATATATATACATTGATGTGGAAAGTTTTTATTTGAATTTTCTGAAGGTGACTACTGTTGTTTTATGGTCACCATCACTGCTAAAGATTACCTGGGTTTCTCAACACGTTGTATGAAATTAGAAGTTTGGCATAATCACGATTTATTTAACCAACCTTTTGAAGAACTCTGCAGTTTTCTGGATTCAAAAATCATCATGAAAATGAGCTGTATTTGCAGAACAAAAGATGTATTGATCTACTGTATTATCATAATGTAATGTATAATCTACTGTGAATTGATTTATATTAAAAAACATCTTTCATATCCCTCTAATGTTTTATGCCTTCTAACATGCTGCAGTATGTCTTAAATGCCTAAATACTTTTAGTTAACAAGAAAACTCTTCCCAGCTTTCACAAATTTCACAAAACTCTCCCAACCATACAAAAAGGGTTTTAAGATACTTTATCTAAAGATATGTAATGCCTTTAATTATTTATGGATTTTAAACAGTGACATTCTGACTGCACTGATGGAGAAACAATACTGTGCCTTTAATCTTGTTGCTTCTCTGAAGGCACAGGACCTTACAGTTTCCACTTCCTCCTTCTTTTAATTGCTTGACTGAACCAATTGTGGAGCTGATCTTTGGCCAGTGATGTAAAACTCCTTTAACTATGTGAAAGGACTGCAGCTCTCCAGGAACAGGAGTGGAACCCCACCAGCCTATGAGTGGAGCAAATCACTACATGGGAGCACTTTACTGCATATCTTTCATTTCAAAAAGAAACATGCCGATAATAACCACTGAATTAAGAATTTAGATAAAGTAAAGATTTCAAAGGTTCAGATGATGCAACCCAATTATACAGGTTAGAAGGGGAAAGGACTGTAGTTCTACAAGGTGAACTACAGAGGGCGCCTGTGACACGTTTGTGTGACAGTGAAAATGACGGTGACATCAACTCATTCACAGTGTATAAAAACAGAATAAACAGCCCAGACCCAGTGCTACACTTTTAAAAATAAGCGTGGTTTATAAAACCCAAATATTACAGGATCACCAGTGTATACAGAAATACAAATTAGACCATCAGTAAAACCATCATAGTACAGCGCAATACACTCAACATTCACAAACTAGTTGTAAAAAGGGGACTTTAAGACTTTGCTTTTCATTTGCTTTTCATTTTTTTTCCGTTGTTTAAACACATAACCACATAAGTTTTTTTTTTCCTTTTTGTTTTTAATTACAGCCATCTATAAGCTACGGACACTGTCACAGTTGCCTAACTAGAAAGAAAGGATACAACACATCGAGAAAGAGAAAAGAGAAGAGAGATATCTAGCATTTTACATCATGGATAGAGCAAGCAGTTAATTAGCAAATAATAGGGTTCGGTTTTTACTCCCTGTAAGAAAAACAGATGTCAGGGCTTGCGTATTCAAGTCTTTTGGCTTACAAAAACACTTTACAAAAAATGGCTCTCCTCAAACTCCAAGCTTGAGGAGTAGCGTCTGACCCTATCGAGTCAGTATTTTTTCTATTAAATCTACAGCATTTGAGATCTGCCTCCAAAAAGTTTCCACCTTAACTTTTATTTCTGTCAGCACCTTAGTCTTTCTGGTGGACTTTGGGGCATGCCCCCACCCACCTCTGGCAACACAAGCCCTGCAGATGAAGGAGCACGCAAAGCTGATGAACAGGAAACTAAAGAAGCACCAACGAGAAAGACCAATCACATTCCAAAATCACGTGGATTCATTTTTCCACACACCGGACTCGACAGGTTTTATACACTAGAAAGAGTGCAGGTTCGTGAAACTATCAGGATTGCTCCTTATCCGCTAAAATACTGCTTTTTTCTTCTTTAAAGTTGACTTAAAATAAAATGGAAAATGGAAAAAGTTCAATTGTACAACGCAGCATGCTGGTGAGACATTGGCAAAGCAATTATGAAAAGCTCCGGCTGTGCTGTTGTCACAAGTAGGAGCCAAGTTCTTTTTTTTTACCTTAAAAGTGGGGTAACGCAGAGTAACACAGCAGGTGTCAAAGAAATTACAGGAGTCCTTAGGATTGTAAGAGTTACTTAGTTCTTTGGTGGCCTGGCCAATGGATGCACACTACTATGTCACCCTTTTGCCCAATGTTATTCATTAGTTGCTAAATAGCAATTAATATGGCTTCAGATGCAACTACCTGTAATACCTAATCTTGTTCATCCGCATAAGGAGGAGACAATGTCCAATTAAATTCACAAGTCAGCCAGTCAATATTTGTTTATGCAACTACATGAGGTAAGTATTTTTTCAATTGCTATAGCTTGCTTTTCCTGGGTTTGTGGATACCTGAGCTACACCTGTATCTCCACTTTCGCAAACTGCTCGATGTCGATAGAGTCCAGGAATGACAGCTGTGATGCTGTGAGCTGAGGTCTGGTACAGTACGTGGTAGCTGAAGCAGTGCCTGACAATGCTTGTGCCAACTCTCCTTCACGCCTTTTCTTTCTCTTTTACATTCCCAACATGTGCAAGATGAGGAATGTTTTCTTTGAAAAGCAGCTCCTTGGCCCCCTTTTGTCATCTTAACAGCACAGCCACTGTTGCCAGAGAAAACGGCGATGCTGGCGAACATGAGCTGATCACGATATGTACCTATTCTGTGACAGAATGAAGAAGCACACATAGCCACAGGTGTGATACAGAAGAAGAAGAAGAGAGAGTGGACAGCAACACAGAACTGAGTACAGTTAAACTTCCTTTGAAGAGCCAGACGCCCCTACAGCAGAACTCTGCCGAGGGTCACCTGCTTTCAAGAGTAAAGCCCAAAGATTGTGCTCGCAGGTTTAACAAATTCTGTTTCCAGCTTAGGTAAGTAAGATTGTAAAGTCTAATATCTGCTCAGGTAGTTATGAGAAAAGCAGACATTATTTAGACAAAGGCAGATATCAGTTGTTCATGACCCCGGTAACAGAGAACACTACAGCAACTAAGGGAAACAAAAACACATATCAAGACAGAACCTATAGAAAAGAGGAACTTTCAAAATGCTGAGTTGTCAAGAGCTACTATAACTGCAGATAATGTCTGGAAGAAGACAAGAAACTGAAATGTCCCTTCATTTCCTTCTGTTTTCTGCTTGTGATGCAATCTGAAACCTTAGCCACAGAAAAGCCGGTCTCTGCAGGAAGCAGGGGACTGTAAAAGGCTGGCAAGAGCTCTCCCAGTAGGAAAGAGCCTGGATAGCACCTTAATTGTGAGTAGTGAGGACAAGATAGTGGACTAAACTTTGCAGTGGCTGAATGAAGAGGAAGACCCCTGACTAGTTCTTTACATCAGCCCTCCTCACGGTCCCCTGTTCCAAGTTCAAAAGAACCAGCTTTTAACATCAACACAAGCGTCTTTTTGGATTCTGACCCTCACAGTCAGGTGCTTAATGGAACCGATTGTACAGCGGTAGTTTCTCACAGAGAACTTTTTTCCCCACACTATCAGAGATGGGCATTTCACGTGCATCACCCTAAAGAGAGTGACAGATGTCTCATCTCATTAATCAATGGAAACTCCCCCAGTCTCCCAGTGAACACGTCTGGATGTATAGTGTCACGCTGTGTTGTGGTCGCTCCTCTGTGTGAGCACACGTTCACTTTCTCGTTACCCCAGCATCTCCTCTGCAGTGGGGGAACGAGGAAGGTCTCAGGTCTCTTCATGCATTTCAGGGGTGATTACAGTTGAAAAAAACAATAAAATAAATTAAGAATTATTTCCAAGCTAATGGGCTCATTTTGATCAAAATATTAACTTTTGATCACAAATGTTAATGAATAATGTAAATAAAATACCAAATGGAACTGTAATATTTATGTCCTCTAGTTCTGTGAAGGAGCAACCAGTATTTGCAGCACTCGTTAGCAGAGATGTGTAAAACTGAGGTTCAATGGATGACTACATTACCCCCAATTTTGCCCAGTCTGTTCTGACAGAGAACCCAGAAAAGTAGATTGTAAGAGAAGCACACTTCAGAAGAGCTTTTGTGGCACTAAAGATATCAGGAAATTGCAGTTATGGTTATAAACTCCCATAGCAGTAATGCTCCTCATTTTACATGGGATGGAAAATTATATGGGTCGGTCTTGAAGTTGAATTATTTTTGCAGGAGCTTCAGTCAGATCAGGACATTACAGAATATAGTCGGCCACAGACAACATCAAGGCCAAAATCTGCTGTGGTCTTCCATTCAGCAGTCCTTTGAGCCTTGTTTGGTGATGGTCAGAGAATCATATCCTCTCTGCTTCTTGGTGGCTGCTATTTTATTTCTTACTTCCCCAAAAAGTTTAGATGATTGGCTCACTGGAGGAGTGTACAGGCAACTCTCTGTGCGAATGTAAATCTGTGCTTTCAAAGGTCACCCGCTACAATGGAAACCCCTTAAATCAAGAACAGTATTTTCGGTTTATGCCTACCTACACGACGCAGTCCTCCATGAGCCACACACCACCAGGGCCAGGCATGGCCTGTCCAAGGGGGGGAAGAAGAAATTCAATGCTTGAGACTGCCCTTCATCTCTCAGTTGGATGGCACAGGCTGTCAGCAGGAATGAAAGCAAGCTGTGCACAGAGCTTAGATGCACACATTATCCAGTAGCTTCTACAGAAGAACTTATACAATACCACCAAAGTGCCCCATTTATTACATTCTTAAACATTTGTGCTGGAAATCTTCTTGATGTTTAAACTTCTACTATATTTTTCCTGAGCGATCGATTTCAGTTCTACCCTGTATGGAAATGTTACTCTTCCTCCTACCTGCCTTTCAGTTTGAGTGCCTGATTCGTACACAGGCAGGCTGAAATGGCGAGGCAGCTGGTGGAACACAATACACGTCTGTTATATAAGCCATTAGGACGCCAGTTGTCAGTTATAACACTATTAAATATTGTAGTTAGAAAATGGGAGAACGTTTTTTTCTGAAATAATGATCAGCAAAAATCAAAGGTTGAGTACCAGATCACTACGGAGCAATAGCTTTGACATTAAAATACGAGGCTCTCTGCACTGCCTGGAATATGGTGCCATCCAAAGTGCTTTTGTTTGTTTTTGAAACATGACTGCAAGCTGAACAGCACTTTCACAATTTAAATGATCACACATTTGCCTTAAATTTACCACCCACATTCCTGTTTGGATTCCCAAGACGGGTGCTTCAACCCATTTCTGTGCAACAAAAAAATAAAAACCTTGTTTTCCAAAAAGATTAGCATTTCTGATTGAGTACTAATTAAAGGTAATCAGATCTCTTTACAAAGATTAGGCAACAGAGCTCGTCTTTCAAGGGGAAATAAACGCCGCTGTAAGCAGTTACAATCTGCTGTTCAAACATCAATGCACGATGAGACGACCTCATGGAAAGTGAAAACTACAACGGTTCAAACCTTAAGGTTTATTAATAACTCTTATGTAAAATTCAGAATGGATTCAACGCTCAAGAAACTTATTTTTCCTTTTCTTGAGCAACAAAGTCCTGGATACACATGGTGAAGAGGAAAGTGTGTGGTCCAGGACTTGGACTCAAGAGGCAGATGGGGTTTCCAGAGAGCCTCCTGACAACACTTTGACCTCTATAGCTGGGCCATGGCGCAGCACCGACTACACAAGAGCTAGTCCTACAGGCAGACTCAGACTGACCAGTGCCCCACTTGCCATCACAGCTTGTGCAGGGAGACACCAGTCCAGAACCTGTCGCTCTGTAGGGGCATCTCAAACTCTTTGACAGATGTTAACAGGCATTTAAGGTTTTTGTCTTTCATGGACTTTACAGAATCGGAACGCATGTGCACATTATTCCCTGCGCCAAACTAGATTTCTGAATCTGCACTAAGTTTTGGTGGTGATCCACATGTGACAACACATGGGGGACCTACTGTTCATCATTGTTTTGCTTTTTTCTAAACAAACTGCCTTTCTGCGCATGCATGAGTCGTGACAGTGAAGTAACTGCACAGATTCAGAACGGAAAGTACAAGAGTGTACCTCAGCAGACACCTACTCTTTCAAACAAAAGACTTCAAGCCTAGAGTCTTGGAAGTTTTTGAAACCCAGCATTTTTTACAGGTGATGACACTACATTCTACCTCTGTCACACAGTTTACGAGTTAAAAAGGGTTAGAAGGGCTCAATTAATGGGGATAAATTAAGTTAACTAATACTGTACATGATGGAAACCAAAAAACAAGGAGTCTCCAGTGCCAAGAGCCTGAGCTTTAGGAATTTGGTAAAAGCATCTCTTTTAAGAAAGAAGGCCACATTCTTAAAGGCTTTTACGTCCTGTTAGGATCATGCTGATCCACTTGAGTTCACACAATCTATTTCCGAAGCCCTGCAGCTCTTTCCTGATGAGTGAACTGATCTCTTTTCTTTTCAGAATCCTGTTATGACACAGAACATTTCCATCCTGAAAACAACCCATGTGTGAAAGTACGGTAAGGTTCTCAGAGGTACATGCAGGAAGGCACCTGGGTTTCTCTATTCAATTTTGACCATATCGCAAATGCTTGTGCACCAGTGAGTATTTGTGCAAATGTTCAAGCTCGGATAACTAAGAATTGGTCATTACGTCACTAAAACTGGCAAAAGTTTTAAATGTAAACCTTCACCAGACTATGTATACAGAAATCACCAAACAAGAAAGGAAAGTAGTTGCAGTTTCCATTCTCCATTGATAAAAGAACAAAAAACACATGTGTAGGAGAATCCCAGGAGAACAAAAGTGTGCATGGCAGTGATTCGATCACTCCCCACTTCATTACTCCAGTAGCACAGCAATGACACGAGTGGGGACTAGTCAATCTGACTCTGAGGGGTGAATGAGTTGGTTGCCCTCTCAACAACACCCCCAATCCCACTGCTGATCAGCTTTACTATCAACTTCTAAAGCGCACGCACTGGACCCAGCACAGCTGCAGAGGTTTATAGTATTCACTTTTCCAGAAGATCAGCCCATGCTGTCAAGAAGGAAAGACACCCCATAGGCCACAGCGTGGTACAAGTCCGTATGACTCAAAACAATTCTAGGCTGTCTTCTTCCTTAATAATGATGTGGGATCATGGGAGCCCACAGATCTGTAGTTTGCACTGTAAACCAAGCACTACACTATTATAGATTATCAAGCATGGCTAATTACGGTGTTGTGATATTAGAAGCAAATATGGAATAGATCATTTAAGACCCTTAAAGGAAGTGGTCATTTGACATTTTTTTTGCCTTTTCCTCCTTTTCCAAATATTTTCCAAAAACATGTCTGTAATATTGTAATTACTATTAGGATTATGGTGCTTTAAAATTGTACAACAAAAGTCTGTCTTGAATCAGTTGAATGGAACAATGCTGGCCATTCCTGAACAACAGACTTGGTTGCTGTGATCCTTTTCTTCATAGTATTTCAGGTCTTACCCATAAGGTGGTTGAAAATCTGTGGACAATTATTAGATCAGATAAGGCTTCACTGTGAAGCCTTCTGATATCATTGGTTATACCGAAATGCACTGATCAAGGCAATCCCAGATGTCAATCCCAATCCCTTTGCAATCCACTCAATATTTTGCTATAACCAGGTCCTCAGTTGTTTAACTGACCATTTGCCGGACCACCATTAAAATTCAGATGCTAACTGTATGTAAGTACTGAGTTGATGGGGAGTTCCCTGTGTTGAGCAACACTGATGTGACCAGCCATATGTTCCTTGAGAGTCAGATACAGTCATAACACAGTCGTGCTTAAAAACAAGTTTTACAATTTACATTACAATTTATGGAAATTTATTACAAAAAGAAATGTTTAGAGAAAACACTGCATCTTACTCAAGAAGGAAATGCTGACATACCCACTTTTGTCTCAGGTTTGGCAGAGCACAGGGAACCACGCAGGCTTTCAGAAGCAGGAACACAACTTTTTTTTTTCTATAGAAGGTGCTTTGCAAAACCAAAGTGCAAAGGGGAAACAACAGCTGTGTTATTGTAGCATACTGTACAGACCAGATGTGAAATCCGAATCTCAGATGGAACTGCTGTGAGCTGTGGAAATGTTGGGTTTTACAAAGTTCCCTGTCGGGACAATCAATTCTTGTTAGTATGAATTTCTGACTTTCCAACTATCCTTATAGCTCCATCACTCTCTGTTCTAGAACACACAAGCATGCTTATTGTGCCTGTCAGATGTCTGGGTATGTGACATCAAGATCAGTTATACCCTGTGGAATACCTGTATTTAATGGTAGTTCACGTCTGACTCATCACTTTCTAGGGGTACACAGCCTGATCTCAGAGAATTCACCCACAGGAAGACTGCTGAGTCATCTTCTGGGTCTCTTGTCGCATGGGGATAAAGGTTATAAAGGCAGTGCGCTCTTTCCTTCCTGTTTACTTCTAGAGCCCATGTCCATCTTTCAAACGCCTGGCCTGAGAGATTTCTGGGAGCACTAAGGAGTCCTTTGCATTGACCATTCCAGAGAAATATCAAAGAAAACAAAATTGTCTTGAAAACAATTGAAAGGTATTCATCTCACAAATGCACATTCGTTTCCTAGACTAAGTGGACAAAAACAGCTCATTTGAATAAACTGTGCAATAAAGCGTCAACTGAAGTCCACCCTGTTTTCACAAGTTTAAAACATTCTCTACAGTTCTTTAGAGCAGGTATCATTGCAACATTAACCAGCCCCTTGCCCGTGGATCTGACATCTGAAAACCTCCCCTGCACATTTAAAATCCTTGAGGATGGCGTTGGGTTCTAGTCTCCGATAACGGAAATAACATGTTCTGCCCTTTTCAAATTTCACTGCTCTTTAAGCATTTTTCATTCAGTGAGTTTAAACACCTATTTTATTGGCTGGGTTGGTACCAATAAGACAAGAAAACTATCCCTCACCCAGTACTTAATAGTCACTTTTTGTCTGTTAAAGATACAAATGGAACTTCGCTCTGTCACTTGCAAAATATTTAAATATTTAAATAAAAATAGTATAAAGAACTTGAATAAAAAGGCTCCTGTTTTAAAATTTATGACAGTAAACATCAGTCAAGCCTTTTTAGTTTTTGGAAGCATAATGGGGACAACCTTTTTTTTTTAAAAAAAAGCTCTAAAACAGCTGTGGTGAAAAGATGTTTACCTGAACATGACACTGATATGAATGAAGCACCGATCCTTTACTGCTCATCTGTATCTCTCTACACCCCCCTCTGTTTCTCATTATATTACCCTGGGCAGACATTAATGATGGTATCAACCTCATCTCTGAAAGCCACTGGGATGAGTTCACTCAGAAAGTTTAGACATGTTGGGAAGGTGGCTATACAGTAAACTAACTTACGGTCTGGTTTTGTTGGGTTTAGATTTGGTTAGTGTCCTGACATGGGACAAAATGAAAAATTGGGGAAGCCTTCAACTGGTTTGTGTGTAAAAGTCCATAAAAATGAAAATGACGGGGAATGTATCAAAGGCTGTAAATGAAATGATCATGGAAGCGTAACATGAGAATATCCTCTCATAAAAACTAGTGAAATTTTGGTCCATGTAGTTTATGAACACTACAATATGTGTTTATGAACACTTTATAAGTTGCTATCCTATATAACCTGTGACTTACTGTATATAGGATAGCAACTGCAGTAATGTGGCGACATACAGGATGACCTTGTGACTGCTGAAGGAAGTTTAAGGGAAGAAACAATTTAACAGACTATACCTTTTTCAAACAAAAAAGATTTGCTAGTAACCTAATTTGTGAGTAGGCAGACAGCTTTTCTACTGCCATTCATCTCTGTGAATTTGTCTGTAGGATTGTTTTTTTTTCCATTACAGGGAAGCCTGATTCATTCAGATACTGTCATCTTTTGGGTTCATGCAATACCAAAAAAGCTTAATAAAAACTAATAGATTAAGTAAGACACTTATCCATCTGAAATTACTTCTTAACCTGATGCATTTAGCTAATCTTTTATTTGAGTTTCTAATTAGCTGAATTTATTATTTGGGTTATTAACTTTCATTTGGATGCGTGCTACATCATACTTTGGTGGTCCTAGCAGTACAAAGAAACGAAGCTTTAACACCGAAGCTAAGCTCTCTGGCTTCATGACGCCACAGTCTAATTCTTTTCCTACAGTATTTGGCTTGGCCTTCAGTTAAGTCCCTAGTCCTGGTTCTACAATTTCAGGTGTTATATGGATCTTATCATTAATCTTTGTGAATTAAATTGATAACTGATTCACTCTAGGTATTTTCGTTTGGATTAGGAAACAACTAGAAGACACTGTATCTCTGCAGGACCAGAGCCGGAGACCTTGCTATGGTCTGTCTCAAACTGCAGATTGCACACTGACAAAGAGAACTAGTGCAGCTGTCTGACAGCATTTACAGTTAGGAAGCAAATGAAAACGGAGTAAATTGTGGTATTACATTACTTTTTCACATCAAAAAAGTTTTCTTTAAAAAATTTAATGCTTCTGGCAATAGAAAACACCTGTGGACTGACCCTAACCAAGACCCCGATTTTAACTACCACCAATTGTTGTTTGTTTTCGGTAATAAAAACATTGTGCTCAAAAGTGTCTGGTTTTCTCTGGCCCTGTTTGTTTTTTAATCACTGAGAAACAAAAGGGGCCTTCAATTTTCATTCTTAATTTACAGATTGAGCTATTAAAGAAATAATAGCATCAAAACTGTAAAACTCTCATTCAGAATTTTTTGAACTTTCATGGTTGACTAGAGAGAAAACTCAAGTGTAGGATCTTATTCAGGACCTTGACAACATCACCACTAACACCAACACCGGCTGCCCAGATCAGTACCTGAGCATCAGAACCTTCTTCTGGCTTACGTGACTCTAACACACCAGCGCAAGTAGGAGCTACTCGGGGACCAGACTTGAGCAAGGCCACCTCAAGGTTTTTAAACAGCTAAAGAAAGGGCCCACTGTCAGAAAGCATTGCAATGCCCCACAAGGACTTTACACCCCTGCCACTTAAACCAGTACATCAGCATCATTGCACAGAACTCAAACCATTCTTCTTTTCATAAATAATGCAGAAAAAAACAATACATTGACATCAGAATAATACACTAAAAATAAAAACAAAAAAACTTCACCAATGGAGAACAGTAGGTTTTTTTTTTGTTTGCTTGTTTTTCTCTTAGATATTGCGTGCACTTTTCCTGCAAGTGCACCCAGGGCCATACACTGACTTAAACAACTTAATGACAAAAAGAAAAAAGAAAGACATAAGTAAAAACCAGTTGGAACCAGCTGAAACTGGCCCGAGCCGAGTGTCTGAATTAGCTTTGTTTATTGTCCAGTGCTGAGTCCTTGCTCTTGTTTAGTATTATTTATATTAGTTTCTTTTTTCCTGTTGATCCTGATATACATATATATATAAACGTTTGTAAACAGTCTTTGATTGAATGTATCTTCAACTTATTGGCGACAAACTCAAAACGAACAAAGAAACAAATAAAAAAAAGGAAAACTGATGTACAAAACCAAAGTTTAGAGTGAAACCCCAAGAGATTGTGTCTGTCTGTGTGTGTGTGGAAAGTGCGCTGAGGCAGCTCTGTGGCAGACTGACTGGAAAGCTGGAGAGAGGCGCGGGTCCTCAGGCTGTGAGCAGAAAGCCCAGGCTTCAGGTGTAGGCTTCATCATCGGTGTCTTCTATTAAGACCTTGGTGTCTCGTGTCTTTGACCTGCAGGAGAGAGAAGTCAGGAGCGCTTGGTCATCAAATGTCAACGTGAAGATGAGTGAAGGAAAAATCATTTAGATCAACCACATGATGAAGCCACTGGGAGCTCAGCTGGAGTTTGCCAGCACTAATGATACAACATCAATGGAGGTGCAGGCCTCAGGAAGACTTTTAATGTTTGAAAATATATTCATTAGTTAGGAACAATTAAGGGTGCCAAATCAGCATGCTCTACTTCCATTCCTGGCTGCAAGCTCTGGAAAGTCATTTCAATAGCTGCTTCTAGAAACAGCTGGGCTGAAAAAGCTCTTGACCCGAGCCAAGCCAGGCATTACCGTGGCTTAATTAATCAAAGCACGTGAAAGGTCATGGCTAGAGGTCCTTGAGAACATGTTTTATTGTAATGCAACGCTAGGCAATGCTGCATTATGGGGAGGCCACTCTCGAGCACAAAGGAGGGCGGAAGTGCGAGGTGCGTACTGTGAGGCCAGCCGGGGCCGGCGCAGAGACACGCTGTGGCTCCTCTTCCACGCCTTGGTCTTCTGGCGGTTCCTCACGCCGTCCTCCTGGTCCATCATCTGCTCCAGGAGGGTCTGGTCATCGGCGTTGAGCGGAGCCACCGAGATGTCACGGACGGCCCGGAATTCACCACAGTTATTCAGGTGCTCATTCTCCAGGCGGAAGAAGTTCCACACGAAGCGCCTGAGGAGGAGAGCAGAGCGGTTAGGCGGGGAGAGGAACGGGGCTCAGCTCGGACACCCCAACACTGGCTGCCCAGATTAGTACCTGAGCATCAGAACCTTCCTCTAGATACGTGACTCTACCACACTTGTGCAAGTAGGAACTACTCTGGGTCCAGACTTGAACAGCGCCACCTCAAGGTTTTTAAATGGCTAAAGGAAGCTGCAATGCCAAACAAGGTCTTTACACCCCTGTTACTTAAATAAAATATATTAGCATCATTGCACAGAACTCAAACCATTCTTCTTTTCATAAATAATGCAGAAAAAAATACATAAACACCAGAATAATGCACTTAAAAATAAAACAAAGAAACGTCATCAATGGAGGACAGTAGGCCTTGGCATGGTAATCTGCCCCCATAGACTGCTGTTCTAACACTTCAGAGCCAGAGGCATTGAAACACCAATCCCAGATAAGCAGATTGCCTTTCAAATCAGGGTTTTTACTACAATGCAATATTTATTCCACTTTTAAAAATATTCTAAACTAAAATCAAGCTATATAACATACAAAGGGGGTTAAATGAGGAAAACTTTTTTTATTCAGCATCATCTGAATGCTGTGAAAACTGAATGTTTTTAAAAAGTGGATATATCCACATTAAAAAAAAATTGGAATGTCTTTCCATTAAATTTTATCCCAGACCATTATGTTATCCATTCTCCACATCACCAACTAAACTATATGAAACTTTTTTCATCCCTGAGTTTTTAGAGACACTGAGGAAAAGCGTTACATTTTGTAATTTATCCCTTAAAAGTAAAAGTATAAACATGTAATACTAGTATGTAGTGATAAGACATAAGTAAATAAAAAAAACAATATGTAATATTATTTGTTCTAAAATAAAATGTCACGACAATGTATTTTTCTACTAAGTTAGCAGCAAATGAATAAATATTAAATTAAATTTTTCATGGACTATAAAGAAGACAGGACTCCTACTGCAGCCTGAGCGATTCACAACTACCAGTTTTAGCGTATTTCAAACTTGAAACCATATTTTTGGTCAATTCCCCTAAGATAATATGACAGTCTACATTTCTGATTCAGCGTCCGAGTCTGGACAAGAGAGAGAAGCTCATTACATCTGGATGAGATCAAACTCCTTGCCCTCCAGCCCAGTACCTGCCCGAATGTTCCTGCTGGGTATATACAAGATGGGTGATACAATATCAGGGTCCTCCAAACTCCAGTGTCTTCTCGACCTGGTAGAGATCTCAGCTACAGTATGTAGGTGAAAACACTTAACTAATCAATCTTATTATTTAAATTGCTGGGATTTATTTATAAACTTTTGGCCTATTATGAAAGCTGATCTCATAGGAACATCAGAAAGCCTAGGTTTTCAGTAGCTAATTGATCTGAAGATCTCATCAAGAAGAGATGGTATTGGCTTTCACAACATGGATGGTACTAGACTCCCACTGCTGTTTGTGTAAAGTTGTCCAGTTTTCCCTGAATACCTAAAACCTCCTATTCACCATTTTAAACACACCTTGCCTTAGTTTTCATTTGTGTCCTCTGGATCACATTTCACTCTTGGCACTGAAGACCTCCACTGGTTTGACACTGAATAATTGAATATCCAAGCCCCCTCACAGTTTTCTCCCTTCAGACTGAGAAGATTCATTTCTTTCAGCCTGTCAGTGCTGCTCTGAGCCCAGGCATTTACCTGGCTACTCTTCTCTGTATAGAGTCCAAAGCACCAGTATACAGTAGGTTTTTCTAAAGCGGTGACCAAAACTGAACACAGTTTTCTCAATTTTATTTTACTGCTGCATTGTGCTTTTTAAACAAAACCCCCACGAGGTTTGGATGTGAGTTAGCCGAGCACCCCGCCTTACCGGAAGACCTCCAGGGGCGCCAGCACTGTGGAGAGGATGTCGTCGGCGGACGGGAACACGTCCATGGTGGAGATGGTGGTCTTGATGATCCAGGCGAAGCGCAGGATGATGTCTTCCACGATGGCACAGTAGTAGTAGGCCTGTGGCAGAGTGACAGCCATCTGTCAAGCCCCTCCCCAGACAGAGGCAGACCAGCAGCCTGCACTGTCAGACCAACCACTTCCTTTCACACCACGAGCAGATTGCCAACAGCTGGTCTGAGGCACCTGGAGGAGGACTGACGCAGCTCTCACTGCTGCGCTGGCTCACCCCCAGCTCACAGGAGCATGGCACCATGTGAAAACCTCACGACAGACAGCTAGTAGTGTCTGCCTACCTTAGTGTGAGTCTCTTTTATAACTGCAGCTTAAAAAATTACTACAGTTTTACCTTGTAATATTCATTTTTCCCCCCTAAAAACCAATAAACATTTGAACATCAAATAATATTTTTCTCACATCAAGCTGAAAAGCCTCAGCTCTTTTAGTCTGATAGTGTTGCTCTGAGCCCAGGCATGTACTCGTCTGCTCTTCTCTGGACAGATTCCAGAACAGCAGTATATCTTTTTCCATATGTGATGACCTGAACTGAAGACAATTTTCTCTATGATTTCTTACCCAGTGCACCTCACGATTTTAACAAAACATCCATTGATTTAAACTGTACACTTCTAGCTATATATCTTACATTTAGTTTGTGATATTAAATGCTTCTCTACATTGTCTAGAAGATGGAAATTAGGGCACATAAACACTTTTTAATCTTTTTAATAGGCACCTACGAGATGTTTTTCCTTTCCATATTTGTAGTTTTATGTTTCTTCTACCTTCATCTAGCACCTTTCTATATTAACTGTTATTCTACCTGAATTGTTTTGATTTTTCTTTGCCATCTCTAAAATATTTGCCAATCCTCATTGTTAGATAGCAATAGACTATACCAGAATCGAAGTCATTGATATAAACTAGGAAAAACAGTGGTCTCAGTTCCGATTCCTGTGGCACTCCATTAATTATATCAACCCTAAATTTGTGTATGTATCCATTAGAAACTTATTGCAATACAGAAGATCTTTAATTCGAATTACTTTTTCTACAACCTTACATACAATAAGACACAATGGCCAATAATTACTCACTCTTGCTTGACTGTTTGTAAATATTAGATCATTAGTGCCTTCCCCTCAATCATTATTAGGTTTGTCTTCCATTACAGTTTTTAGCAACTTCTTCATTTTCACACTGACGAATATCACACATTCACAATTTCATTATACCGTACAAGAACAAGACTGCATTATAGTTTAGATGTGAATACAGTGGACTGTAGCATATGCATACCCCCCTAACAATATGCCCTTAGAAACTTAAAAAAAAAAAAGACCAATATACTGTACACTCTGAGATCCTGGACTCTTCTAGATTAAATTCTGAACGCTCTTTTTGATGTACGGGTACAGAGTAGAGTACACCTCCACCTCTCTGGACTCTCCCGTCTCTTCAGATTGTTGATTATCCACTCTCGCTGTATTTGTTACCGCCCCTCTTCATTATTTTTCAGTTCCATTAGAATTGCCTGCTAATGCAGTAGTTTTCAGATGAACTGACCAATGACTAGTTCACTAATTCAATGAAATACCTAGGAGCTGCTGTAGAAGGGAAAGCAGGAGACCGGGACCACAGCTGGAAAGGAGTCTGCCGCAGAGCTAGAGAGGATTTCCCTCTTACCTTCTGGGGGTAGACGATCTCTTCTCGCAGGAAGGTGTTTTCCCCAGCGTTCTTGTCAAACAGCCCCCAGTCCATTTTCAGGTCCCAGATGAGCGTGTAGAGTGAACTGATCACGGAGAAGACGATCATCAGGTAGAAGAACACCTGCGAATCGGAGTCATCCTGGTCTGGGAGCACAAACACACACACCCAACGAGCTGTTGTTAACGCATGGCATCTCTCAATTCAAAATCAAAATCACTTCTCTCTTTACTAGTCCTGTTGTTCCTGGTCTCTGGGCAGATGGCATGAGGAATTCTCAGGGGTGTTGTAAAGCACAGCACTGGGTATTGTAATGCTTACTTTAAGCAGCTCTGTGTGCATTAAGAACCCCTGTAGATGTCTTTCTGAATGTACTGCGTATCATTTACTGGAATGAATCTCCAGTTGTTTCCACAGGGCAGCATGAGCCCCACTCTAAATGCTCCCCCATTTCAATACCACTCTTTCAGCTTTCAGGAAAAACCCTCAAGCCATAGGCTTGCTTCACCTGTTAGGAATGAAAAAATCGTGTTTTGTGGGGAATACAACACCATAAACCACAATCATACAAAACAACTGTTCCTCTGTGTTGCAGATTGCAGTTAAGTTTAAATGAATACTGAACCAGAGAGCAGTTAAAACAGAAGTAGATTAAACCATCTCTTTTGGTCCGACCTGCGCTACTGCCCGGGTGACCCAGCAGAGGGAGCTCCATTTACAGAGTCTTCAGCACATGTCCTTTTCCTCCATTTCTTTCAGCACTAAAACAGCACTTGCTTCCACAATCAACTCATGGTTGGATTTGATTCTTTTAAAACACTTACGGAGACTGCTTCACCTTTTCTGATTTTCCGAGTTTGCATGTTTGCATATAATATGTTGTCAAAATGTAATAGTGCCGTCATTAGTATTGAAAACTTATTTTTTTCTGACAGACCCATAGCTTTGTAAATATCTATAAGTCATGAAAAAGGTCTAGCAGCTTAACTAAACGAGGGCTATACAGTCATACACAGGAGTCTGTAGACGCACTGTTGGAACACATGTTCTTGCAGTCAGTGGTGAGAAGCGAAGCTGAGAAGCCTTGTTTATCAGTGGCTGCAGTTGATCTCTACTGACAGAATGAAACGCCTGTTCTAGAGCAGCTACCAAGTCTTTAACTCGCTGTGGCAGACTTCAGAGTCAATAAAGAGCTTCTGACAGGGACACTGAACCCTGAGAACATGATAACCCTGGTCCAGAGTGGCAGATCACGCTATCGGAAGACAAAAAAAACATTTCTTTCAAGAGTTGTGGCATTCTCTAGGCAATGTTAATGTTTTCCAGTTTATTTTAAGAAGACAGTTGGCTCAGCTTGACAAAAACAAGTTAGGTAGGCTGAACAGACAGAACACATCCTCTCGTTCGTAACCATTCTTATGTTGTACATTTCTGTTTCACAGATGTTTGAGATTCAACAATATGTCAAGGTAGTTTATTGCTGGCCTCCTGAATGGTTCAACCAGTAAAGGAGCTTGCCTGAGAAAACAAGACGTGATGTTTATTCCAGCACGGACAAGTAATTGTTGGGGCTTTGCTGAACATGGCTAAATATAAAAATAGAGAAAAATGGTGTCAGCATAGTACTATCAGTACTCATGTGCTGGCAGAACTTTTAAAACACCACCCTTGCAGGCCTCCTGCAAAATTCTCTATTATTTTCTTGTCAGAAAAAAACAGGTGCAAGCAACAGTAAAATCAGACCAAATAGCAATCAGACCATACCAAAGAGAGGAACAGAAAAACAAGGTTGAGCGTTTTTACTCTGCAAGGATAGGTAAAAATGTGGTGTTTTCAAACCAGGAGCAGCAAGGAGATTCTGCTTTTCCATCTCACTCAACAACTTGATGACATGTGGTTCCGAATACATCTGTACTGTTAGATGCGTGCCTGCATAAACTGAGGTAAATAAAGAAATGCCATTTCAGTCATGCACTGCAGTCCACAGCTCCAGGTGCTACTGTGTTATTTACTCTTTCATCACGTTACCTACTGTAGCTCATTTATCCACGTTTTTGGGGGAAAAAACTGGGAAAACATTGCTAATAAAAATATCTCTTATCTACCTCTTATCTTTTTGATCCTTTTGTTTATTTTAATATCACCCAAGGGGGAATGACCTCTTTTTAAGAATGACTAATGGGCTGAGATTCATTGTTCCAGGTGATTTGAAGCATTAAATTTGCTGCTACGCTACCACATGTGATCTACACTTGTAATTGCTTTAAGGTCTCTGCGAAAGATAATGGCAGCCACAGTGCACTACCACAAGACTAGGCATATGCGTCTAGCCAGTGGTTAAAGCCAGCACACTTTAAATATCAATGAAGTTGCGACATTCTGTCAAATACTATTGCTAATGACAAGCAGACTTTTCCTTATATTGAAATAAGCAAAGTCAGATTGCACAAACTCAGCACCTTGTGTTGAGCTTGTGTTCCTGCAGCCTAAGATGATCTACTGGGATATTAAAAAGGAGCAAAGGTTAAGTCAGGGTCAGAAAATGGCAGAACAGCAGGACACGTTTTAAGTATGAAATTGCTTAACTTGTGAAGTTCATGAAGGTGCACGAAGAGAGACATTTAAAAAACTGGTTATGTGTAGATGTTATGGTGAAAGATATGGACAGAGTGCCATACAGAGTAACAAGAAACAACAGTAGGTAACAATGAGGTAGTCCGCTTGCAGCGGGATAGTTTTATTAAACTTACCCATTCTAATATGAAAAAGGACAAAAAGAAGGCTCAGTTGTAATTAGTGTACAAGCCACTAGTGAAAAGAGCATCTGAAATGTTTGCAGGTAAAGAAAAACATTTAAAAAATAGGATGACTTTTAAGCACACATCCACAAGCCCGTGATCGGTGTGCTGCAGAAAAGGGAGTCCTTATTCTGCATCTCCTGAAGTGAGAGCCATGTTAGTCTTAATTGTGCTGAGCTGCAGTATAAAACTCATGATTAGAAAATCTACGTGAAGCACTTCATAAGCTCACACAGGGAACAGTCCTTAATGAGCATGAATTCAGTTAGTACAAGGAAAATAATTCATCCTAAACTCTATCTTTCTACAGTAAGTGCCAAAGTTTGGCAGTCGCAGTAGAACAGGATCTGCAAATAAGAGGAACACACGAACATCTCTCTCTCTTGTTTTCATTCACTTGAGAGTGGAGGCACTTAGCCAAACTGCTGAAGTGGGTATTCTACACGCTGGGCCAGAACTGAACAGGACACCCTAAATAAATCACAAGAAAATTTTAAGTGTAGCCGATGAATATGAATCTACAGCCTGGGGTTTGAGTGTAAGGTTAGACCTCTCATTCGCCGAGACATCAATATTTTAAAGCTCTGCAAATATTAAGCATTCCAAAACCTTTTCACTTTTAAGCATACATTTGCTCTCATCCATGCAGCGTATACTGAGACAGGCAGAACAATGAGATGTGTATTAAAGAGAGGTTGTGATCTTGGCATGCAAGAAGCAAAGGTAAAAAAAGAGGAACTAGCATGGATAATATATCACTGAGACTGAGAGCATCTACCTCTGTGATTCAGGGGATATACCAGCAGCCATATCACCCTGCAACTCACAACTGGCAACCCACTGAGGCTCAGCAGGTGTGAACCTGGTCAGTACCTGGATGGGAGACCTCCTGGGAAAAACTAAGGTTGCTGCTGGAAGAGGTGTTAGTGGGGCCAGCAGGGGGCGCTCACCCTGCGGTCCATGTGGGTCCTAATGTCCCAGTATAGTGACGGGGACACTATACTGTAAACAGGCGACGTCCATCGGATGAGACGTAAAACCGAGGTCCTGACTCTCTGTGGTCATTAAAAATCCCAGGGCTTTTCTCGAAAAGAGTAGGGGTGTAACCCCGGTGTCCTGGCCAAAATTTTAAATTGGCCCTCACCAATTATGGCCTCCTAATAATCCCCCTCTCTGAATTGGCTACATTACTCTGCTCTCCTCCCCACTGATAGCTGATGTGTGGTGAGCGTTCTGGCGCACTATGACTGCTGTCGCATCATCCAGGTGGATGCTGCACATTGGTGGTGGTGGAGGGGAGTCCCCATTACCTGTAAAGCACTTTGAGTGGAGTGGAGTGAGTGGAGTGTCCAGAAAAGCGCTATATACGTGTAAGCAATTATTATTATTATGTTTGAAAGCATCTTCATGGAGCAACAATGGTTACGTAAATATAGGACACCGAGGCTGATGTACAAGAAAGAAACAAAAAAGACTTCAATCATCCATATTATTTTAAATAATTTTTAAATTCAAATTTATTTTCTCATACACTTACTCCCAAAATTCCCCTGCCTGTGCACAGTAAGTGCAAAACAGGACCACTTCAAGGCCAACTGCAAAAGGACAACTGGAAGAAATCTGTCTGTGAACAACATGCAGCTCTGCAGAAGGGCTGAGCACAAGCGGAGCCAGCACTCCTCTGTGTCTGCTGAGCTCACTATTGTGCTGCAAGCTGGAGGCCCCTTCTGTGTGAGGCTCCCATACTCTAGGCTATGGTGGGTCACTGCAGATTCGAAGTCCAACTAGCACCTAAACATTTACGTTGAATCTTTAACAGTTTAAATGACATATAGAGCTCTCACATGTCCTAAATACTAAAATGTGATATGAAAACCCTCCCTTTTATGTAAATACAATACGTTTAATGAAAAAGATGCTGTAGGAGCAAGCTGGTTCATCTCAGGATGATGAAAATAATACCGACACCCTCGAGATTTTGGAAGATCCAAAAGTGAATCGTTGTACTTTCAGCGGTACAATGGGGCTTCGCACACAGGCACTCATACTCACACACGCCTGCAAAGAGATAAACTAATATCATATACAGTCATGCCCAAGCCTCATTGCTATTCTGTTGGTGTCTAGGAGACATGTTCTCTCTGCAGGCAGGCAATTATAACTCAATCTCCTCCAGCAAATCCCCTTCCCCCCATGCCTGCTGCCGAAGAGAAAGCAGGGCATTGGTATTCCTCGTCACGCAGCCCAGTTATTGCTCCACTTACAAAAGTCATTTCGTGCTCTGCCTCTGCTATTGGTTGTACAGTGACTGCAGCTCACTTGAGGGGGGATTACAGAGCCTGTCATTCATTGATGACTGGGGGCAATGGAGTGTAGTATGAAGTCCAAGCAGGAGGCAAACCACCAGCACTGCAGCCAAGACCCTTGAACCAGGAAATGAACCACAATGAGAGTCAAGGTCCCGGAACAATGTAGTCCAGTAACAATCGCAGCTAAGAGCCTAGAACCAGGCAATGAACCACAATGAGAGTCAAGGTTCCGGAACAATGTAGTCCAGTAACAATCCCAGATAAGACTCTAGAACCAGGCACTGAACCACAATGAGGGCAAAGGCCCTGGAACCAAGAACCTAGAACTCCTAATAAAACTCCCGTCACTGTCTAAAATCCAGAACTCCAGAGAATTTGAAGTTTTCACATTTTCTGTAATTTTATATTGCTCTACAAAATGATATCAAAAGAAGGCTGACACTGACACTTTAACAAGCACGGGTCACAGCTCAACGAAAAATGCCGACTGCACTAGTATTTTACCAGAAGCGCCATAAACAGGTACTTCACTGTCCCTGATGGATCCATAATTCCCATGCTGTACACAAGGTAAAACAACCCAACGGCATGTTCATGTTTCTTAATTCAGTTGGAAATCAAGACCGTCTATCTCATAATTCTCAGGTCAGTACAAAATTTTAATGCACACTTTTCTAGGTTTAGTGTTCTACCATACATACAGTAGCAATTCTGATGTCAGAAACTGTATAAAAATTATGCTAACAATCTCAGAATTAAAGATAATTTTCAGAAGATTTCAGAAGAATTTTAAGCTATGTTCTGATACCATAAAGACAATGTTCTTCAAACTGAAGGCGAGCTGATGGACTTTCACTTCTCTGCCTTGGGCACTTCTCCCTGCTGGGCATGTTTCATGAACATGATACCTTGAGAACTGACACTGGAGGCACCAATGGAGCCAATTTCCTGCCAAGATTGTATTATACTGCTCAACAAACAAACTAAAACCAAAAGGTAACAGCAACCAAGAATGCATTTTTCATCATTGAACATTATTACACTCCAATTCAACCGTTACAAGGATATTTGTTCTTCACTGCTGTTCATGAGATATGAATGGTCAGCAGAGCAGAAGAAATGCCCATTTAGTACCAGATCCACTGCTGGAAAATGAAAAATTGATTTCAGGTTGGACTTAAAAATACAATTTCAATACAAGAAATCTTTTAATCCAGCTTTTTCAAAGTTTAGTTCCAGCTTTGTCCTTGGTTGACACGGGCAACTCAATGGTCTGAGTCCTCCTGGTTTTAAAGCTGGTTTTTGATTAGCAAACTGCTAATCAATACAACTTCATTAATACAACTTCAAACTCATCCACATAATTAGCTCAATTGAAACTGAAGCAACAAATACAGAGGAGCCCATGACCTTCAAGAAATGCTGTTGTCTATAATCTGTACATTACAAAAGAGGACTATTATATTTTGAAGTCTAATTTGAATGCACTGATATAGAAAAGACCACTATAAATCTTACACTTTAAATACAGTAATCACCAAATGGAGTGAAAAATAAATTGAACATGGTTTCTTTCCTGTGAATGTTACATATTGTAGCAATGATAAAGATATGCATTTACTGTATACTTGTAGTGGTTAACCATGAAACTTGTGGAGTGCATAATAACTGATGCTTTTGTATTTAAGCTTTTAACTTGGATGACGGATGCAGACAGAAATAGGTGTGTTGTTTGTGATTTGCATTTGATTTGCAATGATCTTTGATATTGCGTCAAGAATTTAACTGACATTGGGCTGACAGCTTCATTGATTTCATGTGTCCACTGACACAAAGGTTTTGAATTGAGAATGTTTACATTCTAAATGCAGCTCCTCCATCACTTTACAGACAGGCAGAGCGTCTGCTGAGGCTCAGACGGCTCGGGGGAGATACTGGGGGACCCTGCCAAAAATGGGGATGTACTGTAGGCTGCATCTTTGTTTTGGCAAGAAGCATTAAACTATGTAACAGCAAGAGCATCTTAATAATAAAGACATAAGTCATAAATTGTGTTATGTGCTTTCAACATTACCCAAAGAAATAGTAAAAAAAAAAAGATCTTTTCACTGAAAAGAGACCTGTCATTTGAAATATTTTTCCACACTCTTTTCTTCATTCACTCATAGTACAGTAAATGGAGTTTCTTGCTACTCTGCCTTCACCATTTGTCTACTGTGAAGACAAATGGTGGAAAGATCTGCATTTCCTGATCTTTCTGGCTGTGCCTGGTCACTCACTGCTAATCATAAAGCAATCCATTGGCTTTGTGAATACTTTTTTGAGTACCTGTATTAAGTGCCTTTGTAATTTTCTCTGCTCAGGACCAAAGAGAATCAGTTCCATTGTCTTATCTTTGTATGCTGATCTTTTTAGACCTGGAAGTATTCTGGTTGCTCTGTGTAGTGCACTGTACACTAAAGTAAGGTCTACTAGTGCATTGTAGAACATTAACATGCCTTCTATGCTGTTAAATGTTTATAGGCACTTCCCTATATTGTACAGAGGAGGAGCCAATATGGTTGAGCTAAACTGAACAAAGTGAATTAGAAGAAAGATTAATTCGTTTTAACTTCCACGGCCCTTTTCAAAGTGGTTTCTTCTACTTCAATGCCTCCATTCTGGTAATTATCAAGTGAATTTGAACTATCTGGATGTACAACTTTGCACTAATCCATATGACCTTGTCAAACTCGTAATTGTCAGGCTGCTTTTGCAAGCGTAACTGAACATCAGTTTGTACTAGTTTCATTAACAAAGAACAAAAAAGGAGTGTCATAGCTAGCAGATGCAGTGCTGGGAAAATGAAATGCATTTCATCATGATTTTGATTTATCAGGACAGTAAACAGGAATATAAACCAGGACCCTCCCCAGGGGAACTACTGTAAATGATTTACAGGTAGGAGGTTAAGTGTCAGGCTGCTGAAGGACAACATGAGGATGGCAAGTGAGAGAAATCTGCAGTGAGTTTGGAGGACAGCTGGGGTTGAGGTCCAAAGTGAAGTCAGGGTCAGAGTCAGAGCTAGGAATGGGGTGATGGCTGAGTTTAGGATAAGGCTTTTTTCGTGTTAAAATCGGGGTACACATCAGAAGTGAAGTAAGAGTTTGGGTTGAGCTAATGCTTACAGTTAGGGAGGGGTTTGGATCAGGAACAAGGGTGAGGTGAGGGTCGTGTCAGGTAGATATTGGAGACCTCGGCAGGTGAGAGACAAGAGTGCTGATCCCGTACACCAGCAGCTTCTGGTGCTCAGAGAATCTTTCAGAAAGTCTCAGAGTCTCAGGGCACATGTACTTCACCGCTGTCTATTTTCACCCAGACAACGAGCATGCAACTGAGTGAATTTCATAAGCCCTGAACGATACCTTGCAGAAAAAGAAGACCAAAGGAGAAACAACCAATTATCCTGACTTCCCAATTCCATGGTACTGAAGTATTGTGCAATATGCTCATGTTAAATGAAATACTTGAAGTAGAGCTGAGGTAAAAGAACGATCAAGCATTGCGCGTAATAGAGACCTTTTGTGTATCAAGAAAAAATAGTTCAGGTGGGTAGCTGCGTCAGCATGCGTAGGCTGCAAAGGAACAAGTAATAGGTTTATTCCATGCTGAAAAAAAGAAGAAAGAGAACACAACGTTTCGGCCGTGGAGCCTACATGTTCCCAGCATATTTCAAGAAAAAATATGCTGGGAACAACACAGCACAGCACAGGACAGCAACTGTAATCACAAAAATAGCAAAACAGCAGAAAGGTTTTAACATCTTACAGTGGGTTGTGCAATTGTAGCAGGCACAAAGCATGCTCTTGTGTGACATCTTGTGGTACAGACTAGACTAACCCTTGTTTGGACCCCAGTCCCTCCTCCCCTCATCTCAACTGTTGGCAGTGCAAAGTCCTCTCCCTGGCTACAGATGCTGACAGGCTTTTCATAGCTGGAGAGCTCTGCTTGTGGTGAGTGTTTTATACCAGAGCAAAGCTCTTTATTAGCATGCACATCCAGCCAACTGCAGCAGCATACACTGATCAGGGAGATTCACTGAAGCAGAAGAGCGCAGGGAATTTGATGTCTCAGAGAAAGCCAACAATTACTGGCTGCTAATGCAACTGCATCTCATTTACATGGAAATTTTTGCTAATAACTTGGTTCGAACATAGATTGACCAGAATCTCACATATGAAAGACAAGTCATTAGTCAGTCTCTTTCTGCATGGAAAACCAATTACAGGTGAAAAAGCCATCTGACTTTCTCAAAGATTTTTAAAAACACATTGTTTCACGTCCCGAACACAGCAGAACTCACTCTCCATAGATTCTGTTTTTATATCGAAAAGGTTTAACATCTGTAGCTTTAAGTATGTCCACATCTAAGCAGAAATGTTTGACTGTTGGAACCTCACAATATTTACCTTGAAATGATAGTCATGCACTCAGCACTATATTTATAATACAATGTTTACCTGTCAAATGGCTCTTCAGAGATTGTATAGAAAGTTTTTGCTTGCATTACTTTTGTGCCACTGTCCGATATTGACAGGATTGACAGGATAAAAAAAAACAACCTTCCTACTCTTAAACGAAGAGGACGATGAGAGGATTTGATTTTAGTGCTCAGAATCTCCTCAGGCAATGACAAAGTCAACTCATTTGACATTTTTAGTTATTAACAGTGAAACATGAGTCTGAACAAGAACATTTGTGGCAGTCTAGAATGACTAATCGAGGTATATTGTTGAAGCTTGGATCAACTAGCTACGAATAACCAAAGGACCAGCACAGACCAATTAGTCTCTTCATGACACACCCAAAGAAGGCTCCACAGCCAAAACATTGTGTTTCTTCTCTTTTCAGCGTGGAATAAACCTTTACTTGTTCCTTTGCAGCCTACGCATGCTGACGCAGCTCCCTTCTTGAACTACTTAAGCCTACTTCTGCTGCAACCCATTATGCCTTCCTCCAAATCTTTTTGTAGATCTCTTCATCATTCCTTCTACTCCTACCAGGATAACTTGCTCCCTTCTCTCACCAAACCAGCATTCCGTCTCTTCACAGCGATCTGTTCCAAGACCAGGCTTTCTAACCACCTCCTAATCCTTTCCAGATGTTGTTGTTTTAATATTATCCAGAAAGGATTTCTTCTGAAATGTAACACTTTTTCCTTTGACTTTGACAACACACACACCCGAAGAAGGCTCCACAGCCAAAACGTTGTGTTTCTTTTCTTCTCTTTTCAGCGTGGAATAAAACTTCACTTGTCTCTTCATGTATGTGCCTTTCTCAAGTTCTTACTCAGTGATTTGGTTTATGAACATGAGACCCTTCTTGTGCTATCTCAGATGTCTTCCATGGTATGTGCAGGATTATGGAGGCCTGCGTGAGCAGTCAGAATTACTCCATAATCATTGTCAAGTTACTGAGTCAGCAGCCTGTGGTTTAGACAGAAGATAGTTGCACTCCGTTTTCAATCTGTGTGGATTTCCTTTGTCACCCTTAATGAAGGCCTGAGATGGCAACTGGTGATGGCAGCAGGAAAAGAAATGTCAGCCTGAGCGTAAGCGCAGAATTATAGACGTTGAAGACTGTTAATAATTACAATGGAGGATACGTGGTTTGTGGTTGTGTAGGTAATGGGGCAACTTCTCAGGTTTGGGCTTCAGCTCTCACTGCGTCTCACTGGGAAAGTGTGACTCAGCCTCCATCACCTTCAGATGAGACAGCCAGACGAGGTTCTGTTGTAAATGATTCTGCAGCAGGGGCAGATGTGCAGTTCGACCCCTATGGTCTGGAAGTCACTCTGTTAAAGTCTCAGCTACTGTACATGTCAGCTATTTTGAAAAACTAGAGTGAACAGTGAATTCTGATAGCAACTGTGCAGGCTCAAATGGGCAAATTTCACATTCATCCCTCCTCCACAGTTTGTGCAGATGGGTTTTCATGCTGAACACTTCTCACTATGCTACAGTCTCCAAAACCACTGTAGTGTTCTTCAAAAGATCGTTTAGCTTCTATGATCTGACAAGATCAGGCCAGGATTAAAAACACTGCCGAAAATGTTCACATAATGTAGACCTACAAGGAAAGCAAATATGCAAGTATATGGAAATTAATTAACAAAATAACAAAAATCACAGCAAGATGTTGGAAGAGCCATGTTAGGGCAACACAAAGTGTGAAACTTTGTAAGTTTAATCTTATCTATCCCCTTGCCCAAAATGGAAGTCAAGGTCAATGTCCTGGAATAGATGTACCTAATATCGTGAATTATCTTGAAAACTACACACAGTACTGGCCTGGTTGGTGTCTTGAATTAAAGAGATCCCCTTGGACACCCTGACTGAAACTTCAGATTTTTTGTCTTTCTCAGTACAAAGAAATACTGTATAAGAAGAAATATCCAGAACAAAAAAAGGAAAAAAACAAACAGATGAAATTTATGGTCTTTCTTCAAAAGTCAATTTCTCATGTTGTTGGACACTGAGGATGTAAATTACTTTACATGGAAGGCTCCACGGCCGAAACGTTGTGTTTCTTTTCAGCATGGAATAAACCTATTACTTGTTCCTTTGACACTATCTAAGCCTCTCCTATACTGTGCAGTGTTTCAATCACCACATTACAAAATACAGATTGCTGCTTAATAATCAGTACAGAGTAGAGCAGACAGCTGCATTCTGGGATGTGAAATCTGGAATCTCCTACACTGACAGGCTGGAGGAACTGAACCTTTTTAGTTCTGAACAAAAAAAAAGACTATGAGGGGACCTGATATGCATATTCAACATCCTCAAAGACATTGCCAAAATCTATGCAGTGGACTTCAGAATGAACAGTCAAACACAAATCAGAGGACACAAGTCGAAGTGCAATTAAAGAGCAGGAAGCATCTCTTTACCCAAAAGGTATAGGAATAAGAAACAACCTACCGAGCCATGTGGTTGAAGCTGACCTTTCAAGAAAAAGCTGGATGGGATCCTTGGTTCAATAAGCCAGTGACAACCAAATGGGTCAGACGGGCCAAAAGGCCACCTCTCAGCTGTAGATTTTATATAACTTCTGCTTGTGTCCTGCATAACCATCAGCAGCAAAATGACTGACTGCTCGTCTTATGAAGCTTAATCATATTCCATAGCAGTCGGTACCACTGCACAACTTTCATCTAAACAGGTCCTTGATGATTAAAAATGCCAGTTAATTGTTGAATTAACCCTGCTACCCAAGGTCAGTTGAATAATTAAAGATACCCTTAACAAAGTCTCATAAAGGGAATAAAATGGAACAACCAAGGCTGCTGCATCTGTTCAAAATGACTGAATTATAAATGCAATCTACGTTTAATTCTCAAGAGTTACAGTAGCTACCTTAAGGTGAAAGCAGAGTCAGAATAGAAGAATGAGCATCTCACTGGAAACAGAGAACTAATGCTGGGAGTAGCTCTTTTTTGGAAAGAGGGTACATCGTCAAGCACAAAAATTTGCTTTCCAGCTATAGTAAATAACTGTCACAGGAGATCAGTTCACGACAGGTCCTGAAGGCAGAAGCACACAGACTAGTATCTGCAGAGAACCCAGGCTCTTACCTTTGTGGGTCTTATAGAGAGCTGTGAAGGTGACCATGAAGAAGGTGGTCGAGTATTTGCCAGCGTTGACCAGGTGGGGGAAGGCCCTCTTGGTGTCACGGTAACGGCGCAGGCACTGCACAAAGCGGAACCAGGCTGGCAAGCACTTGATGATGGCCCGCAAGCCGTAGGAGTAGCTGTTGCACACCGCATTACCTGCAGGGTAGCAAGGCAACACCAGAAGAGTCATGAGCCTCTGATTCCTTACGTTGAGTGCTGAAGTACAAGAGCACTGCACAGGTTTAAAAAACACATTTTATGGGATCCATTTTTTCATTGTCCTCGTCCTGTAAAAGCTTCAAAACATAGAGAGTCCACTACCTCTCAAGCCAATATCTCTCAAACAGCATGGGTGTTTCCTTGAGGCCGGAATCTAGGAAATTTGATTCTGCGATCACTTGGGCAAAACCTGGAGAGACATTAGGTACTTCCACCTCAACAAGGTAGGAAAATGGTGATATTAGGCAGACACCTGCCACGAAGATGTACACAGTGCAATGCACCAATGTACTCTGAATTCTTGAAAGCGCAAATATTGTACTTGGAACGAAAAAATATTTTCAGGAAATAAACAATAAACGGATAAATGGCAAGTTACTTAAGCGAGCAGTCTAGTAGAAGGTGGTTACGTACAGCAATGCTTTGCTTAGTGCCGAGGATGTGTTCCTGAGAAAGCAGAACTGTGCTAACAGAGGTAATTATTGCAATGGGAATGTCTTCCAGGAGCACTGTTTCTTACATATGAGTGACTATGACTTGCATATGAGGGATTCATTGGCAAATTGGAAATGACCATACAGATATTGTTACCACAGAATAAAATTAAAAATCCATTTTAAAACAGAAGGGAGATTATTTTGCAACTATAACTATAACTATATAGAAGAAATCCATAAAAGCTGGCTACGCAGCAATACATGCAGTCAGAGCTTGAGTAGATTAACCACCGCCTGCCTTCAGTCCTCCAGCTTGGCACTGGCAGCAGACTGATGGGAGGGAGCTACATCTGCCAGTATGGGCCAGGCTGTGGCTCATCCTGGTAGACTGAGACTTCTTTTTCACTTTCCATCGCCTTTCTGATGAGCATTCACAAGCGGCACTAACTGTTCAACAAACAGACTGTTTTATACAGGTGCATTCGGAGAAATTAAAATAGTGGCCAGGACAAGGTAAATTGGGACTAAACTAGACTTTCCTGTTCCACTGTCTATAGATGTGGAAACATATTTAAGGTATGCCTGGTAAATTTAGAACCAATTTTTCAGGAAGAGTGAAAAACAAAATGTCTTTGCACTGGCAATGTCAATGGAACAGACACAAGCACACCAAAAGTCTGGCTATGCAGCTAGCACAAGAAGACTTCCCTTAACCTGATGAAAAATCTCTTCACATGTTATGAATGATTATAAATCACAAATATGAACGTTCTATTGAGAATGCATCTACCCAGAGAGGAGTCTTTATTATCCCCAAGGGACAATTTGTTTTTCAGTAGAGAACAATATGAAGAAAACACACAAACATTGCACCCATACATATACAAAAGAATCGTTAGATAAGCAAGATTATAGCCACAGGTATACGAGCACATAAAAATCCTGTTTGTTTTTAAATTTGGTAAATCTGTCTCTGCATTCTGAGGGGAGACATTGGAATTAATGAAACAAAGGCTGTAAAGTGTCCTTTAGAAGGGAATAAGCTTCACGCAAGACTCATAACTGATAGATGTGGGATAGGACCGATAAATTAACACCAACGATGTTCTGACAAGGTCTGACAAGACTCCCCAGTTTGTTCTTACTCTTCAGATTTAGATTCCCAAAACAGAATAGCACAGTGAAAGTGAAAGCTGATTCAATTAAAGACTAATAAGACATGATCAATGAATAATCAATGAATTAACAACCCTAAAATGTTTAACATTTATCTACAGTACTATCTCCACCAATTCACCCCTGATGCAGGTTTGAGTGGGGGTCTGAGGGTTATTCCTGAAATTAATTGCCATGTTTTTGGTCTTTGAGACCAGTAATTTGAAGTAAACTTCAAAAAGTTCCTTTCACAACAGGTGGCAAACTCATTTACGACTGACCAACGGTTCCATTCATCTGCTTGCAACAAATAATAAGAGTCTAATTATGTGTCTTGAGTGTTGAAATTTTTTATAATAACCTGTATACAGAACAAAGTGTAAGGGAGACAATACACATTCTTTTGGGGTACCACTGGAAGAATACAGCTTGTTAGACAAAGCATTGTTGACTCTTATTCTCAGAGTGACTGTAAGATTACTGTCTTGAAGGAAATTAGTAACCCAGCTGAAAAAATTATGATGAAGACCAAAATGACAAAACAGCTTAGTTTTAAGTAAATAAGGTTGAATACAAATAAACGTTGAAGAAAAATCCAGAAAGAGCAACCTTGCATGAGTCATATTTTTTATTAAGAAGCTGGAGGACAACGTTAAAAAGCATTTTCTAGCATCTTTCACACCCCTACCTGCCCTATAAGCAAACTGAAATGGCTCAAACTGATCCTGTACCTTTGCTACAATCTTGTTTTTCACAATCCATTCCAAGGTTTTCATAACCAGTGAGGTGAGGGCTCATAGTCTATAATCACCTACTCATCGATTGCAAGAAAGATGATAAGGGTTTATTTCTGATAAGGGTTGTGGCGATCTTGAGTCTATTCTGTCATTGTGTTGTTACGTTGGAAGTGTGTTGTAAAACGATTTTCCCCAATGAGTCCTGGAAGCACTGAGCACAAGATAGGATGCTTCTCCAATATATTACTCGGGCATGCAAGCGTACTGACAATTTAGGGGCAAACATTAAATAGCCAGCATGTCTTTGGAACACGGTAGAAAAACAAAACACTTGGAGGAAACCCATATGGACATAAGGAGAACATGCATACTCCATACAGAATAATCCTCAGTTAAACCTAGGATCCAAGACCTAATATTTGAGGATAGTTCTTGATTCTCTACCCTGAGCTTTCTGTCTCATTTTCCTACCTCACCTCTGTGTGTTTATTTCTCTGTTGACCTTTTCCTTTCCAAACCTCTAAGTATTGACAACAACAATAAAACAGTAAAATGATACTTGTATAGCGCTTTTCTGGATACTCCACTCAAAGCGCTTTACAGGTAATAGGGACTCCACTCCACCAACGCATATGCAAAGCCAAAGTGCGTCAGTACACTCACCACACACCAGCGATCAGTAGGGAGAAGAGCAAAGTGATCAACCCAATTCATAGATAGGGATTATTAGGAGGCCATGATTGGTAAAGGCCATGGGGACATTTGGCCAGGATGCGAGAGTTACACCCCATGCCCTTTTCAAGAAACGCCCTGGGATTTGTAATGATCACAGAGAGTCAGGACCTCAGTTTTTCATCTCATCTAAAGAACACCGCCTTTTATTACAGAATAGTTTAATTTATTACAGTATAGCGCCTCCTACTGGTTCTACTAACACCTCTTCCAGCTCTTCCAGCTGACATTTTCTTTTGTTGAACAACAACAGTGGTGGCAAGATGGAGCATTTTGAAGTCTGATCCCAAAGAACACTTAGTCTCCCTGATTAAGAAATGGTTAAAGAACACATACTGTGCATACAGGAGATATTTTAACTGCCATTTAAAGTGTCATTATTAAGGGTGTAGTTTACATTTTGTATACTTTTTCATTACTTTTAAGACTGGCTAATTAAATGTTTACAGAAAATATACTGTAATATTATATGCCAATCAATGAAATATCTATAGGGTTCCCAGCACTGTAAGGGCAATTCTGCAGCCACCGTTGAAGTTTCGGCAAGAATTTCACAGCTGTTTTTGTAACACACCGATGAAGTGTGCTACGTCACCTTCTCCCTTTCAACTGTGGAGAATGAAAAGAACATGAATGTTTTCATAATTGGCTGGAATTCCCTACAACAAACATGTAAGACAGGCTGGACACCAAAACACAGAGTGAGCAGCAGACAAGCTGAAAACATCACATGAGGCACAAAAGTCAGAACAATTTAAACTGTACATGAGATACCAGATCTAAGATAATGGCAAGTGAGAGTCAAGGTCATTGATGCATTTCATGGCACATGGACAGACCACTGAATGCTCCCTACAGGTTGCTTTTCCTTCTCATTACTTTGTGTTGTAACTGCTCAGGATGAGGGTCAAAGCTTTTCCAAAGGCCCAGCTTTTCCATTTAATTACACAGCAGCTAATTGCAGGCAAATGCTTTTAGGAGCTAATTTCACCAGCTCACTGGGAATATTTCTGCACAAAAGTTGTTTTGATTTTAACTCTTCCCTCTCAAACAATCCTTGCAGGTTTCTAACGCTTGTCTGAGACTTTATCGGGCTTGCCTATATTTTTACAGCTTTTATACATTTTTTTTGCCAATTTGTTACGTTCCTGACGTGCATTGGGAAGGCCACTCTTCTAAAAGTAAAAAAATAATACACAGTGCATCTTCCTGTGATCCTCTGAATTGAAGCATTTGAAGGAAGGTTTTATAATTCAAGTACAGCCTCAGATGCTCTCTAGTGTTGCCATGAAAGAACATTTTTTAGAAGTGAACATTGCATATACAAATATTTCTGAACATAGCAAAATGGTCATTTTTGACTTAACCTTTCAGTTATTCTATAAATGTCACGCACACACAGATGTCTCTCAATCAGCAAAGAAATTTAGAATGAAAAACCCATCATATCAGCTCAAATCCCACAATGTATTTCAAGCGTTCACTCATAGCGTATGGACTTTGCTTAACAGTAGTCCACAAAGATGCCCAGTAAACAGAATATGAATTTATAGGGTATTTTTTTCAATACCCTTTGTAAAATGTGCAACATTGTTCAAATGAAAACAAAGGTTCCATGGCATGTTCATAGGCCAGACAACAGAAATGATCAAATCATTTCTTTATTCAATGGCTACTAAATGGCCACGTATGGCTCTAGCTCATTGGTTCCCATCCCTAGTCCTGGAAGAGCACTGGGTCTGTAGGTTTTTACTCAACCTCTAATCTTAGTTTCTTAATTGAACTCATATGGATAATAAATCCAATCACCTTTCTCTGAGGGGCAGACTCCAGTTGGACTGAGTTGCCCATCGCTGGTCAAGAGATTTATAAAGAAATGTCTTCAAACCACTGTATTCTGTACACTGGAGTAGACATTAAGCCACAGAATGTATAAAACCGAATCTAAGGGGAAGGACAGGAAGGTCACTGTAACAGAGGCTACTGCGGATCTGGCAGTGTAACTCACCTGATGTCAATGGCAGAAGCCCGTCTCTCTCACCCCAGCTGAGCTCAAAGCTGTAGAAGCAAATCATGTACTCCAGATCAGTCAGCACGGTTGTCAGGGAGTTAAGCTGATCGGCCAGCCAGAAATCTGCAAACTCCACCCTATGGAATGGAGCTGTGAAGACACGGAACTGCGAGAGATAAGAAGAGGAGAGAAGACTCGCGTTAGTAGGGTTAACTCAACCAAGAGGCACACTAGGCAAAAGGCATCTTCTGACCTTCAGACACTACAAGTACAGTTCAATCACTCAAGGCTCCTCATTATTGGAAGAAAGGCACAAATATGTAGGTTTTTTTTCCCTTTCTCTTCTCTTATACCATTTACAGATGCCTTTAAAGTGACTGTGGTTGAAGACGAGCAACAGAACAACAATTTTTAATATAAGGGGATGGACCCGTTTTTGATAGCGGGGATCATATGGCAGCCACTACACACAGATTAGGTGGAGAAGTGAAAATGTCCTTTATCAATTTTCACACCTCATCCCTAGTCACCAACTGGATCATTGGCTTACAAATTCAAGTCCAGTGAGAAGAGTGCTACCTCTAACACCACTTAGAACAGAAACCTTATTTTACTTGCAGGTCTTTCACAAATGTACAGACCAGGCCCAGCCTTGCTCCGTTTTAAACACAGATTATTAAAATATTACAAAATGGCTAGTAAAGGCACTGGAAATGCTGTCACACTACTGTGTGCATTTGTGCTGAATTTCCACACTGCAAGATGTAAAGGTTCAAAGTCTTGCCTTTGTTTCTGGCAACCCAAGGATGGGAAGCACTGCTCTAGGAGTCTAAGGCTGAGCTGAATGCAGTCTCTGTGGAATATGCAGTACTAGTGATATCTCAGAAAAATGCCTCAGGATTCAAGAAGAGAGCCAAGCTGCTAACAGAAGGCTCATTCTTGTGTCAATGAACATCGAAATGCAAAGTTACATTTTAACAAACACAGAGACAGGACTGCTACTACGGTGGTTGAATTTGGTAAAATGTATAATGAGATGCCCTGTGGCAGCTCTCTAAATGAAGTTATTAATGTCAGTTTGGTCCTGAACACTCCAATAATGACTTTAAGATTAACAGGGCTCCGGAAACCACGCGCTTCCTTTTCCCATCACAGCCATTCTGATGACAAGTTATACTACAACTTACCTTATTCCATTCCCCATCTGTCTCTAATCGGATAAGACAACCCTCTGAAATCCCAGAAAGCAAATGCTTCCATTTATTGATTGATTTATGTATTTATGTTTCTATCTAAATGAGCATTAAAAGCATAGACTCATATCACAGCTGACCAAAACCCAGTGTATACAATATCAAGTTTAAGGATTATTTTATCCATGGTAAAACCTTTTGACAGGAAAATTAAAAGCAAAATGCTTTTTTTAGGTATTTGGTGATGTACACAGCCACAAATCCTAATACATACCATATGCATTTCTGTATCAACATTTTTTTCTTCCTTTTAGCAATTAGGAATCATCAACTGGTAATGAGGGCATGGTCCCTTAACTGAACGCAGGAGGTAAGAGGACCATTCGGAGAACACTGTCCTATAAATGTGCATATATCAGGGCAGATAGCATCCACTGAATGGCTGCAGCTCACAGTGGCAACCCTACACTTGCACAGATGTCTGTCGGGTCTCAGGTGTGGCTGTTGCAGGGCAAGTTGATGGTGGTTGAGCTGATACCCAACTCCAGCTCACCCAGCTTCATAACCCACACTTTGGAATATCCCAGTCACAGCTGGCGAATGGCAGGACAAACTCAAGTCAGTAAGATGTTTGGTTAAAAAATGCAATAATAATTCAAACAGACAAGAAATACACTGTAAAATTAGATCACTTCAAACACAACCCTTCAACTTGCTAAATTAACAACTGTTTATACCCAAGAAATTAAAACAAAAGGCAATGGTAAAGTGGTAAATGGTTAGGATACCCTTTTCTATCGGTGGCAATAGAGCTGGGATACTTAAACAGTTGAACTATTATTTTTTTTTAATCAGAAATCCTATCCCATTGTTATGGAAGGTGTAGAAAGAAGAAGGCATTTGTTGGCAGCCAGCATGGTTTTACAGTTAAGCCATCCAAAGATGAGTGATGTATTAGTATTTAATAGAAATAACTTATAAAGAATGCCATTCCAGCCATCTTAAGGCATGACCATTATGACACCTTGATGACCATAACGTACTCAACTCAACGCTCAACATGTGTGACTTAACATGGGACACATCTGACACAAGTTGTACTTGTCTGCAAGGTCTTTCGGTCCATCACAGGGATCTCATTTGTGTGACTGTCCAGTTGAAATGTACTGCAGGAGATCCAGATTATGCCATGTCATGTCAATAAAAATATCATTACTTCTGCAGGAAGGCAGGAAAAAAAATAACATAAATCATACTAAGTGAATAACAATTAGGTATTTGGCCTGACAAGCTTACTTTTTTTACTTTGGTGTTTTAGTGCTGATTTATAGTGAAAAAAGCACAGACTCTGCAGCTTCATGCGACAGAGATGTCTCTGGCTCCAGTCCGGCTCATGTTGACAGAGGAGGCTGAGGCAATAAATGTGCTGATAGATTTATCCGAGTAATGATTTCAGAGTCACAGGAGAAGCATCTGGAGGAAAGATGCCGCATTTTATTATACCTAACCCTGCTGCCCTCTGCATTGCACTGCAAATATATTGTTACTCGTGTGGCGTACCAATAAAAAATATTTAAAAAAAACCTGCCTGAGCCCAGCTATTAGATCAAAGAATGCACCAAATGCCTCAGTAACCAATTAAAGTTTATTGGCTGAGCTTGACTGTGAATAATTGAAGTAGCCGCATCAATTCATTGAGTACGTTTTTATAGTTGACACACTGAGTATGTTTTTATAGCTGACACACTATTAGATCTGCATTAAAACACATTATAATGAAACTAACACAACTTTTGGCCAGCCTGAATCAAACTTTATCCCACTGGCCATAACACATTAGAAACCCAAAACCTCTTGACACTTCGTCAGATGCAAGGAGCTACTGGGAAGCTCAAAGCTCCATAAATCATCCAAAAGTTCCACAGTGTTTTTACTTTATGATTGCTTGAGCCGTTATTGAACAACGGTCTGGTTAAGAAGCTTGGGTTCTGAGCTTCCAGTTGTTGGCTTACAAACAGAAAACCTGGTTTGCCTCTTCACCCTGAAGCAAACTGAAAAGACAGAAGACCCCAGCAGCTCCGTGCTCACCAGCAGCTTCAGCAGCCAGAAGCGGGACTTGTAGTAGAAGGTCTTGGTGGGGTTGATGAGGAAGAGGAGCATGAAGCCATACAGGATGAGGGGGTTGGCCTGCGTGGGGATGAATATGTATTCGGAGAACAGGCAGGACAGGATGCTGACGCACCAAAGCACACCCAGGAACCCAGCGATCTGTGGACACAATAACACAAGAATTGCTGAATTAATATTTGCCTGCATTCATATAGTGTCCTTGGTCACAATACTGTGGCACTGCTCCAAAGGGAAGAGTGCCACCTACTGGTCTCGCAGTAGGTCTCTTGCCAACCAGGCCCAGCCTTCTCATCCAAGATCGGCTGAGAACAAGCTTCAACCTGGCAACGCTGCCGTCTTTAGCAGGACAGCACATCCCACAAAGTACACATCTCAAGGCACCATACCTTGCTTAAGAGGCAGAGAAAACTGAACTCGGCATCTACAGTTCAGAGCTTATAAAAAAATTAAATTAATTTAATCAGAATACGAATATTAACTTGATGATCACACGTTTTTAAAGGCGATTTAAAGACCCAGAAATGCTTGTGTGAAGACTGAATTATCTTTTCCCATATCGGCACACACTGCAATTAAGAACAATCTACAAGTTACAAAGCGATGCAGTTGGTGCGAGGGTATTTAAAATACAATGTTTTCTAACAGAGCAGTAAAATCTCTCAAATAATTCCTAACTCACAGGTAACTAGTGGGCTGGTGAAGTGTGATAATTAGCCCTTAACACCCACACCACGGCTCTCAGAGGTCCTATGCTTCCTGTCCAGGAGATCTGAGCAAAATAAGGCTGAACTGCAGCTTTTTTTCTGCTAAGGGGTTTAGAGTGATACTCATGGAGGTGATTTCCACTTACCAGAAAAGAACAGCAGGAATAAAAATAAATAAAAGTACACAGAGATAAATGAAAAGTCTAATTACCTTGCAAGAGAATAAGTGCATGTTTGAATAATTATGTTTTTACAATATTTTTCTTTGTTTTTTTTATATTGTAATATTGGTATGTATCATTATTTTTCATGTTTATTATCGCAGTGTCTCAGGCAGGTGGGGGGGAGGGATGTCTCACCTCAAAAAGGTGTTGGTGGGAGAGGTTGCTGCGGGGGTTGAGCTCGAAGATCAGCACATGGTTGACCCCCGCCTGGCGCCAGCCATACGTGTTGATACCCAGCAGGAAGAGGAACTCGATGAGGAGGAAGCCCCCCCTGTAGATCCGCACCAGGGGCCAGACATTGGAGAGCTCCTTCGTCATCACACCTGCAGGGGGCAGCAGGCAGCTCTCAGGGGAGGCAGCAGTGAGCCTCAGGCACTCTGGCCTCACCTGTGCAGCGTTTGCTTCAGTAAGACAGAACTAGATGTGCTACACAGGACATGAGGTGGTGAAGTCGTTTTTCTTTCTCACACAACCTCTTTGGTGTTGTTGAATCTGCTTTATTTCAGAATGATGACACAAAAGTACTGAACAAGGTCTGTAAATACCGAGAGCTCAGAATGCTTCACGACTCGGATCCTTCGAGCTAGAAGATAAATGATAAACCCTACTTCGTTTAATATTGTAGTACAGGAATAGATTCCTTCTTTCTCGACAATTTAGACCTGGGTAAAGGTTGAACATAAATACTCACAGTTCAAAAATTGTTTCTGAGGGGAAACTCTATTTAAAAATGAGCTACAGTTGTTTTGCTCACTGAGTTGATAAAGAAAATGAAGAGGTAGTTTTAATTTGGTCCAGGCCTGTGGTACAGGAGGGCCACCTTGTAACTATAAACTAAACCGGTGCCGTGTGTGGCATTTATCACTCGTGCCAGCTCTGACCCTGATGCCTCAGAAATTTACAGTGCAAATGCCCCACGTAGCTCCAGTGTCAGGAGAGTGGAGGGACCTTATCTTCCTGCCACGCAAAGCGGCTCAGCATCAGCCCTGCCCCAGCTGTTTGCTAGGACTCAGGCCACTGTGGCAAGTCAACTAATCTGCCACTGTAAAAGCGAAGAAGGGTGCCATGAGCTATTCCCACCACTAGACTGCGCTGTTTGCTGCGCTGTTTATGTTTGTCTGCAGGCACAAAGTGGCTTTCCCTTTTCTTTAAAAAAAAACCCAACAACCTTATTTTATCTCTAGGCCTCAGACTAAATGTCATCTCTTCTCAGGGAACTGTTTACAGACAACAAACAGTCCCAATGTGTGTTGCCAGGGTCTTAGCTTTAATTAGAAACACAACCGTTCTCCAGAAGCACTCCTCTTCCTGGTAAGGAGTCTCTTTTACATTAATGCCGAATGGAAGAGGAGGCTTTGCTGTCATTCTGGTCCAGGTTTGGGGTTCTACCCAATTCATCCTCCTTACTCTTTTGTGTTGACACACTTCCAAACTAACCTCTGAGGACTTTAAACTGGTGACTGCATTACTGTCTTTTTTCCACTACCCTGAAGCAAATTTATTGCAACTGGTCCAGTTCATCAGGCCATCTTTTCCCCTCGTTATGAACAATCCTTGACCATACCCTGGATGCACTGCTGTCTCACCAAGCGCCACTGATCTGGCGGCAGAACCGACAGTGTCCTTGGTATAGCCTGGAATTCTTAGAGCACTTGGGGGTTAGGATGGGATGATGGGGAACAAGAGATGCTGCTGCTATTGAGCTTTCATGTCACATTTAACCAGTAAAAAAGTCTATATACTCTATCTGGTGCGATCATTCCTGAATTGCGAGTGGCTAGCCAATGTAGGGAACAGAAACATTAATTGAATATTAATTCATTTTGCAAAAAAATAAAAATAATAATCTAGTCCTACAATTTTCCGTTTTAAGCGGTGGTAGTTCTAGGGAAATCTGTAGCCACCCTAAAAATCAGTGATAGCCACCCTGAATTCGAAACATCGTACTCTGCCTTGGGAAACAAGACTGATGGGTTTGACAGCTTTTCGAAGGATCTCTGAGCATACCTGTCAGAAGGAATGTCACAGTCAGTACAATGAAGACTCCACAATACAGTCCTACTCTGAAGGTTGTCCAGGCAGGGGCAGGCTGGAAGAGACAAGAGACACAGCTCACAGCGCCACTCACAGGAGACGCGTTATCACAACTCTACAACCTCAGTTGATCACCTGCAGAGAAATAGCAACTAACGAATGAGCATAGTATACCAAATAAAACAAGGCAGTTCTTCAATAATACAGATAACACTGTAACAATTACAAAACTCAACTTTGGCTGAAACTGCCTGCATTTAGTCCCGTTTACAGTTTTTGTTTGAATGGCTAAAGCAGTTGCTGCCACAATTAGAAAACTTTCCAAAAACGTTTATTCACGGTTATGCAAAAACAGTGCAACCAATTCATTCAAACCACTTATAAGGGCACGCTGTGAGGCTAGTCCTTGAACTCACATTCCAATATCTAGCTGTCAAGATTATTTTATAATATAAAATTTGTTAGATAGCTGAATATGGGGTACTTAAGATCAGAACTGTTGGCGTGAAGCTAAGCACAAAAAACAAAAACGGGCTCCTAGCACACCTAACTGGAAATAGCAGGGCACTGTTTGTTTCTTTAGACCTCAGTATTTCTCCAAGAACCATAATATACACTACAAGTGCTGGATCCTTTACGAAGGACGATATCTATAAAGCAGGGATTAGCCCACAGATGTTATGAGTACTCTTCTAAAAGCAACTGATGGCGACATACTGCACAAAAGGTGATTTGATTTTCTATTCAAATACCTAGTTCACGTGAGTACAACAAGGGTAATGGTGGCTAGAAGACCATAGACACCTTCTGCCTTAGACACTGGAGCTCCCGAAAAAGAAAGCTGAGAAAATGGTTAGATCACCTTGGGAGGTGAATTACTAAACAGTCGATGCCTCAAGAGTGTAACTAAATTTTACATTTTATCGTAAAGAAGGTCACGAAGGTCAGTGTCTCTTAAGATCGGATTAGCTCACTGTCCCCCACAACACACCCAGCCTGACTTCAGGATTGAGCCACATCCTGAGTGAAAAGTGACTTCTCAGCTGAGAATTTAATTCCCCTTAAGTCCTTCCTTTCCAGCTGTAGAGTAGAAAAAAACAAACAAACTTTGGATCTGAAAGAGAGCATCTATTTAGGTTCCACGTTAAAAAAAAACGACGTGAAAATGGGCTGAGCTCTATATGTCAGGGGTGAAGAGAAACTGCAATTAGTTCCTGTCACGGCTGGCACTCAGGACATCCTTCGCTGCCTCCTGGGCTGCTCTCTTGCTGGCCCATGTTAAACAACCCTGCAGTGCCACGGACAGGCAAAACAAAAGCCTTGGTCTTACTCTGCTAAACTCTCATGGTGCTTTTTAATGGCACAACTGCCCAGAAAAACACAACAGATTTGTCCCTTTTGTCCCGAGCATTATAAATTTATGTTCCTGTCCTTTTTCAGAAAGAACATCTATTTTTAACAGCTTACAAGCACAAATTAAATTTGGTTAATCACTCACACATGTTTGGTTACTCAGGATACTTTTGAATGCCCTGAATTCCCTGTGCAGGCCTTGTCTTTGGCGAGCAGATCAGAAAAGGACAAAGTCGGTGCGAGTTCTGTCAGCGGTTTTCTGAGCTGACAGCGACACTCACCTGCGCTGCCCCTAGCGGGGGCACTCTGAGCCTCTTCATTGCCTTCTGTCGATCCCCACCTTCCAGCTCCGTCGTGACCAGCGCCTGAAACACACACGCAGGGGGGGTCAGCTCCAGCGCTCCGTGCCGATTCGGGGCCCCGATGTTAAAAAGAGGGTGCGGGCCCACACCGAGCGGTACCTCCGTTTCCGAGATGAGCTGGTTGATCTTCTTGCAGGTGTAGAACGGAGCCACTTCCACATGGGCCACCCGCCAATCAGCCCCACGGGGCGTCTCCAGGATCTTGTCATGCTTCTTCAGGATCTTTCGGAATCCGGTAAAATTCAGATTCTGGAAACAAACAGCAATAGATGATCACTCCCGTGTGTTACTGTAAAAGGACATTTGTTTATTTAAAGGCACAACGGAGGGGTAACTTTCAGATTTTGAGATTATCATAGCATTTGTATTATGGCTACATAGTACAGTACATACTTCCTCCATTTTAAATGGCAGTAAAAGATTTTATAGATACCACCCCCCCCCCCCAAGAATTAATTTCGTGCATCTCAAATTTCTTTCTTTTTGCGTTTTCTGATATAAGATATCAACCTTTTTCATGTCTCCAATGGTCAGTTTTTGTAACTGTAATGAAACTGACGTTTGCGTTCAGGATAATCTCTTGCACAAGTTCTGTGATGCAAAGCCCAATTCAGCTCTAGAAAGTGACTTCCTCTCACAGAACTCAGCGCGCGAGTAACCATGAAGCAGGTTGTCTCCTGAGAGGTGGGTAACTGCAAACTGTTCCCCTACCACAGACACATTTGTGTAAGTACAGAATGTTCAAAAGTCCCACAAAGTCTACTATCCTGGTCTATATATAAAAAACATTGCCAGACATTAAAAAAACTTTACTATCGATTAACAGCCAGATTTTTCTCTTGTACAGATGCTTTGCAAGTGTTTAATTATTTTATATAGTGTTTTATACAGTGTCAACTGTAACCTTTATCTGGTTCATACTGATGCTTTGGAGGAGGATGTAATACGAAACTCAAGAATATTCAAATCAAGCAAACAAACTCTATGACAATGGGGAAAAAAAATGCTTTCGCTGCTGCAAGAGGAATTCAGACCCACAATCTACCAGAGGAAGGGAAGACGCAGTGTGGACATCTCAAGGAAAGCTTTCCAGACTCTTCAGCAACGGGAAAGGCTGACACACCTGGTAGTTCTGGAGCAGGATGAGACTGAGGTAGAACTCGCTGAAGGCCAGCTGCAGGTCCTTGATGTTCCGGTACTTGACTCGCTCCTCGTGAGACAGGTGGAATACGGTCTTGCGGCGGCGGCGCAGGCCCGGCGGAGTGCTGCTCTCTCGCTGGGCGTCCAGAGATGACTGGAGCTCATTCTGGAGGGTGGCGAACCTGCGCTGGGCTTCAGCAAGCTTCTCTGGATATCGAGGGGGACAAGTGGAATCAAATACTGCACATGGCTGTGACACAACAGCAAAGATGCTGCAACACGGCGATTAGGGGTTTGAACTGCAGACCTGACAGTCATTGGATCTAATCTCAGGTGAGTAGCTGCAGTAGCACCCCTGATCAAGGTAATTCAGACTGCTCATATAAAATGCCCTTCTGTACAAATACATACTGTATACTCACCAGGTTCAGCTTCAATGATAATTTATTCTCAGTTGACTTGTTTGATTAAATAAAAGTACCATTTTGTTACCATGACAAACTTAGCCCCTCTGCTACTGGTTGGGGTGCAGCATTCATTTAAAAGTGGCAGAGGCTTGTATAACACAAAGCATTTATGAACCGTGAAGCTCGGAAAATAACTGCATTCCATCACTGCAGAGAAACTGAGTGAATTACTGTACTTAGCAGCCATTTTGTAGAAGGGGCACTTTTCGTTGTTATATTTTTACTTATTTTTAATGTTGGTTTGATCTGATCCTTTTGCAGATGTCTTTACCCATAAGACCCATACCCATACTCTAATGCATTTCTGTCGAAACACGGGTGACTATGATAGGACATTTCTCAATGTGGTGTGAAGCATAGTGGTCAGACAAAATACAGCATAAACCTAATGCGATTATGTAATGCACAGCAGCAAAAATAGTGTGAGCAGCCCCAGTGATTTAATCAGGCATTGAAAACAACTGCCGAGCTTCCCAAAATAACCACACAGAATGACAATACAAATATACTGAGTGCATTGTTTAATCAACCTGTTACCATGAAGCATTACAAAGTGTGATTTTTGCTCAGGAAGAACCCTCCAAAATTACTGCAAGGAATATACTGAGTTTGTTGTGAGTCAAAGATGTAGCTTTGTTAATGTTTGAAAAACAAACCCACTTGTTCTATGCTTGTTTCCCAACTAGTAATACAAGCACTGAGTTTTGATGGCGTACCAGAAAGTCAAACAAAACTCATCTGGAAATTTTTTATATGCTGTACATAAGCAACAGCACCTCATGTACTGTATCTGTTCTGTATTTATTTCCACAGCACTGCAGAAAGATTTAAATACGCAGGGTTCCTGTTTAGCCAATTGTCTATAGAACACGGGCCCAGAGTCCTAATACACGACTCATCTTAGGACCCCACAAAAACACCACACAACAAGTCGGTCGAGTTTTCATTCCTCTTTTGTGAAACGCATACCTCCAATGTTCTTAAAAAATGAAATTGAAAAGCAATCTGTTCCAAAGACACCAACCACACACATCTTTCTCTTTCATTTCAGGTTCAGGCTGAGCTTTGTTCTTCCATTAGTTTCCCACAGTGGGATGAGACACTGCGAGAGATGTCAGGGGTCTTAACACAGGAGTGAGTGTTGCTCAACTCCAGATGTAACTGCACAGGGTATGGGGGCTCAATAACATCAGGTCTGTATATCCAAAGAGGAAGGGAGAGAGTGGAGGGTGTTGAGGATTTTTATATAAAAAAAATGGTTTAAATGTCTAAAATGGTTACATTTTCTAATCTACCCCTTAATTTATTTTGTTTCATGTCTTTTGATGGCAGTACAACATGTGACTACGAATTCAGCTTCTCTCCTGAGAACCTTTCAGGTTTTGTGTCCAGTGCCAAAAAGGAAATTAAAAAAAAAAAATCACTGATACATGTAACCATAATAAGCTAAATAGGGAGCGCTTACGTATAGCCCCTACAGGTGTCTCTAAAGCTCAGACCTAAGTATTATTTTCAATATTATTTTTCAATTAATATATAAGCCTATAAATGACTTCTACAGTGTATATATTTACATTTTTACAATATACAGCAATTCTGCTTGTGAATTCCCAATATGTTATACCAAGGGAGACAAACTCCAATTCTTTTGCAATAAATGAAGAAAAGATCTAGACTGGGAAATAGCAAAACTGAGATTATAATGCTATGACATTTAATAACGAACTTGAAAAGAGATCAAAGCATCTAATCCCAATAGTATTATATGGTTAAGTGGTTATTGAATACAGTGGTTATTGAAAAAGCAAAGGTTAGATTTTGTTTAATCATAACTGCTTTCGATTTTTAGAAACTGGTAGAATACTGGGTTACAAATGAATGTTCTTCTCTAAATGTACAGTATACATGTGATTGAGAGCACAGGCAGAGATTTAAATATTTATATTGTTTTCCTAAATGCCATGCAGCTTACTGCTTCAATACCTCTAAAGTGAACTGATCAGAGAGCTGGAATGCTCTATTATACAGGATGCCAATTTCTCTTACAAAACCAACTATCAACATCCTGCGTATAAAGTATATATACACAATTAACAACGTACATATGCAGAAATAATTGCAGAGATTGCTTTAAAATTAATCCACCCCCTGTATACCCACTATGAGGAAACCTACTGGGTTGAGGTGTTGCAATAAAGTTTTAAATGGAGTTTATTTAAAAGTGTGAATTATTTTACACTTTAACCTAATAACTAACAATAGAACACCCCTAAGATAACCCATGAGAAAAAGACACAAACACACAATAAAAGATCAAACACTCTCTAATGGAGGGGAATGGCAGGGCTGGACTTTGCAGCCAGAACACAGTCAATCTGAAAAGGGCGACACCTGAGTTCCCAAGGATTTGGTGATGGAAACACACCTAGAAACCCCTCAACCTTCACGAAGCTTCCTGATGTCAGTGTAGCGGAGAGAAAGCTCTAGTGTGGCAACAGTGCAACGTCTATTTACAGGGGAGCGGATGGGGGAATTAGCCTGCAATAACATTAAATCAAAGGCTCTGGATGCCCGCGAACAAAGGTCATCAACAGTTTAACAACCTCTTGCCAAGTGCGCTTAGGTAACATGAGAGTCTCTGGCCCGAATCCCAACTTCCGTCTCTCCCAGTCAGTCCCACCCCAGCGACACATTCCTGGACACAGTGCTGGTCCAGGCTGACATGCCGCTTTCCTTCCCAGTGAGACAAACTCTGCTGGATGGCACAGGTCCCAAACTTCACACAGACGCACGCAGAGAGGAAAGACCAGGCTCCATATACAGCACCAGCTTATAGTATCTGTACAGAGCCTGTACCAGCAGTCACAACCTGCGCTAGTGCAGCATACAGGTTCAGTATGTCGTGTGTATAGCGCAGTGCATATAAATTCTTGCTATGCACTTATGATGAAGTATACATGATCCAAAATGTTTTTAAAAAGTTCATTAACATTCACTCGGGAATTTCCAGCTGCACAGTTTCACAATTACATACCAAGATACTAAAGTTGCTGACATGTTTCTAAAAGGAAGCAGCTGTGTGCAGAGATGAATCGATTTTGCAAAAGAGCACAGTATGTGGATATGCGGCCAATAAAAAAGGTATTTAAAAATCAACATTTTATCATTACGTTGTAGCTCATGGCCTGAACACTCCATAATTAATTCATTAAGTCTAAACACGTTTCAAAAGCAGTGGCAATCTGTCTTTAAGTACAGATATCAAGACAATTGTCTTCTTCATCAAGAAAGAGAATGATTATAAAGATGGAAATTTTCAACAAAAGCTGCTTTAAATGACAATTACATTAAATAAATTCAAGGAAGACAGCATGCACTTCTTATCAATAACAAAAGAAAGATTTGCTGCCAAGATGAAAGATTAATGAGGATAAATGTGTTTAAAGTAGGTGAGTTGTGGAAAAAGACTGTTGTACAAAACTCTAGGCACCCTGGAAACAGGATTATCTTGAGTCTTGATTGTTTAAGTTTATTCTTCACAGTTCCCTGGTTTGGATGGATAAATGTTTTATTCCTTTCTGCTGCTCAGTGGCTAGAAAGACTGTTTACATGACAGTTGTTAAAACATTATGCCTTTTTTTCATCTTTCTCCAATGGACTTATGATTTCATAACACTATCTGAAAGGCTGTGCACTGCAAAGTCTCTGTCTGCCAAGTTAGCGGCAAACATTCTCAGTTTAGATGAGAAAGACCTCACATTTAGGGTTCATGGAGAAAAATAACTAAGAACGCTCTACATACAGTAACAAAAGCTACAGATGGGTGACTAGCCTCAGGTGTTTTGAGAGAGAAAGGGCCAGCTGCCACATTAAAACTCTGTGTCTGATAACGGGTATTTTGTGGGAGAAAGAGGGTGAGAGGCTGACAGAGGTGGGAGTACTGTATAACAGAGAGAAAACACTCAGAGGCAAAGAGTAGGAGAGTGAAAGAGTAAGCTGTGAGGGAGAAGATCTGCCCAGGCAGGCCAAGAAAAGGACCAAGAAGGAATTTTCTCTACCTTTTCGAAGCCACGGTCCACTTGCACAAATATAAACATTCTGCAGCACCAAGAGCCTCCCCAACTGCCCCAAGCACTTTTTTATCAATGTTATAAAATAAATGTATCTCCGTATTTAATCTGAGGTGGCCTACTTGTCTTATCTTGGCAGGAATGGATGACCGCAAAACAGTGAGCTCTTGCCCAATGCTTTTTAGACAGCTCTCAGTGTTTATTTTATGTCAGTCAAACTTGGAAAAACACTATTCCCTTATTGAATATTATTGACTCGAGTGTGGTCTCCATCTTCTGTGCATGCACTGAAAGTGCCAAATGATACTGTGGCGATTCCGAAGAAGTAATATACAGTAGAAACTTAATTTTTGTTATCATATGTGATTTTTCCACTGCACACTCTCTGAAACACACGATCCTCCAATGGGGTAGCTTGTAATGACAGCAGAGTTTCAGGACACTAAAAATACCCCAAAAGACAATGGAGCAATGCTACTGTGGCTTATGAGGTATGAGCACCAGTATTATCACATTGAGAGATTAAGGATTTCAACACTATGTTTAGGACTTCAGAATAAACCATTCAAGCATTCTTTCCAAACCCCAGTATCTATTAACATGTGTTACCAAACATGTTCTTAAATATCTGGTTATAAATTTACAGAAGACACATACCTGAGTAGAATGTGTTGATTTTGGCAAGTTCCTTTTCACAAGTCTGGAAAAACTTCTCCTCAAACTTGGCATAGTATCTTTTCACTGTGTCTTCATCTGTCACTGTAGAGAGCAGAGAAGGAAAAAATTAACATCTTTTTTTGCAATTCACCTGAACCACTCCTCAAATACGAAGTTCTGTATTTACACAGTACACCATCAAATTGAAAGATTTAGGTCTGGGGAGTAGAGCAGAATTTCTCCCTGTACTGCCTGTGTGTATTGTCAGTGTTTTAGTCACATTCACATTGTTTGTGGCATCATGTACAACCACACACTTAAAAAACTGATTGTTCTAGAGATTTAAAGAAATCTGGTTCATAACATTATAATAGTAACCACTGCTCATTGATCCGAAAATCTCATCCAGCCATTTCTTGAAAGAATGCCGCAGTTTCAACAACATGGCTAAGCAACTTGCTCCATAGTCTCACAATATTTTGGGGAAAACAAGTGCCTCCTGTTCTTGATTTTAAATGCCCTTCCACATAGTTTCAACTTGTGTCCTCTGCCTTGTGTTTCACTGTTTATTAAAGTCCACTGGGTTTCCTTTTTTAAATGATAACGAATACTTGTACCGGATCCCCTCAGAATTTTCCCTGTTCAAAACAAAAAATTCTGAACGGTTCCTTCAGCCTGTAGGTCATCACTGTAAGCTCTGGAATGTAACTAGTTGCTCTTCCCTGAACCAATTCCAGAGCAACCATACAATTTCTATAAAGTGGTAACAGTGTACACGGTAAATGAGACCTTAATAGTATATTATTCAACATTCCTCGATTTGATTGTTATGCTTCTAAGTATATATCCTAAATATCCAAGCTGCTGCTGGTGGTGATCTTGGTGGACCAGTAGGTGGCACTACTTCCATATAGATCATGAAACCCCAGTATTTGATAATAGGACAGCGACAATATTGTTTAATGGATGTCTACTTTAGACAACACATATAATGTTTCAGAGGTTTATGGAGACAAATCCAAAAATAAGGTCCAAGATTAGCCCTGTTGAATCCCCATAATGTAAATGTATTAAGCTACTAGATACACAGTTGAACACAGAAGTAAAATGCATTAACCCACATGAAACAACAGTTAAGATTTCACAGTGAATGAACTCATAGACAGAGACAGACAGAGACAGACAGAGACAGACAGAGACAGACAGAGACAGACTTCTTCATGCTGCATTTGAGCTCATTTGAGAAAGTGGGGATGGCCCACTCAGGCGCTAGATATGCACATTCATACTGTAGTGTGAACTATACAGAATGAGGACAATGCCAATGTCCAAATGACTGAATAGAGTACCTTTAACCACCAATACATTACATTCTGCAAACTAATACAACAGGAAACAATGGCAAAGGAATTACACAGAACACATAAAACATGTCATAAAACATTAAAGCAATTGCTAAATCACAAATAGCACATTCTGATTCTTGACAGGCCCCAGAGCACTTCGGAATGATTCTCCTGAGAAAATACCACATCCAGGAGTTGTGGACCCTCAGTTCCAGCACACACCACGCTGACACCCTGACAGAAAACACAACCGGACTTTGGTCTGAAACACTACACTGCCGTGAAAGTGCTTTATTTTTTTTATTTTTGTGTGTCTATTGTCTACAAAAACATAAATATCCGTATCTAAACAGCAACAACTATGCAAAAAGGGGTCCAAAGTAGAGCAATCGATTGATTAAAGAATGAAATTTGTGTCAACTGGTTTTAGACAGCGCTGAAGTACTGTATGTGACATGGCCCATCACAATAGAGATGGAATAGTTAAAATAAAGAGAAGTAAAAATATAAAATCGGCTCAAAGCCATTATTTTCCAGCACGGTAATCATCCTGCAGCCGAGAGCACTTAAAAGCTCTTAACGCCCTGCTGTACAGCTCAAACCTCTGTAACTGCAGGAATCAAGAGTGAAATCACCGAAAAACAGGGTTGAATGCGTCATTGATTTTGTTTCTGTTCCAAGAACAAGGGCAACTGAACCTTGATACCCTAAAACCTAGCTCCCAAAACCCTGTACACCTCCTCGTCTTGCCTTGTTGCACATGTACTGCAATTAACATACTGTATTCACTTCATCACACACATGCTCTCAGTTCAATTAACACTGACACGCTCGCTGTAGCCACTCAGTTATTCTGATCACAAGCACCTGTAGGATATAAAACCTGAAGTGGAAGAACTACTATGCTAAAGGCAGTCTATTTGCTTACCTGAAAACTGAGGATGGATGAGCAAGTTTTTAGAGCCACATAAACAAAGTGGGACTAAAATCCCCTTTAACAAATAATTCTGATTTGACTGTAAGAAAACATTGTTTTTCAAATATATTTCCAGTTACTGTACATACATTTGAACATTGACCATTTGGTGCTGGTTTAAAAAAAGCAGAGGACTTTTTGAAAATATTTTGTGCATATACAATATATTTATATATCTTTTCTTTAGTTCGTTTCAAAGAGCACCAAAGTTTTCCTTTTGGTCAAAACATTAGGGGGGAAAAGGCCTACAGGCAAAAATAGAAACCTTGTGCCCATCTTAGAGTGGACCAGGTGCTATTTTCAGCCTGTCTGAAGTTCTCCTTCACAGGACTAGCTCACACCGAGTGAAGGAGTGTCATGTTTACCGTCTCGGGCGCTCGGTGCATTTGGCATTCACAGAATTCAACATTCAATGAGGATGGGCCATTTTAATGTTCCTCTTACATTTGGGGTTTGGCTTCATCTGGACATCACCAGGGTTGGAAAAAAGTCCCAATAACTTAGTTAAATCTACTTCATTATTGTGACTCTGCAGACTTTTTTTTTTTAAAGGCTGAATTCAACTGATTATGTGATCAGTGCTTTTTTATACCACCACACAAAAACTGTTTTTCTTTCTTTGTGGGAAAGAGGAAAGGCTATCTTGCAAAATCCTTTAGACCTGCACACTGTACATCTGGGCTCAAGGACTCTGTATTCCTGCTCATTGTGCTGGGCTCATTCTGTAGCACAACATCTTTGCAAATGCCTGCATTTCCTATAATAATCTGAATGCAGGGAGTCTTGTTGTCAAAGGTAGATGGTGCTTTTTAACAAACTGCACTTCTTGTACTTACAAATTAGATTAGAAACTTTGAGATTAATATTCTCCTATTTCACTTTTAATGGTTTCACTTACCACTGGCGCATTTTAAAATCTTATGAGGAATTGAAGTCACTGACCATCAGAATAAGACCCTAATTAAGGAGAAAATAATTAAACCCCAAAACCATCTGAAATGGTAGAACTTTAATCGTCATTTCCAAAGGAGAAACTGCTTGTTCCTATCTACTGTATAAAAAAAACACAAAGTGGATGAGAGGAAATGGTAAGGACATAAAATCAGGCTGAACCAGGGGTCAAACCTACATTAAATTTGCTCTAGTTTGGCAGTCCTAGTTCTCAAAGGCAAACAAATTTGGCTGCTGACACCTTGAATGTTAAGACTTTTTTTGTCCTGCTGTTGCTGAGTAAATGTCAGTCATTAACACTCCGAAAGCTATCTCAAATACCATTGTATGGTTTTCATTCCATTTCAGAAAGGAGAAAAAAAAAAACAGAAATGCTACATTTGAAATAAAATCTCTTTTGAGCAGAATAATCCATCAAATGGTTTAATAAGTCAGACCCTCCAAGGCCACTGCCTATCAATCTGCATCCTTTCTGTGCCTCACAGAAGCCTGCCAAGCCAATGGGAAAGGCATTATTGTTTCTCAAGGCCAGCCTGTGCTACTCTTTGAAAAGGGGAAGCTTTAAAGCGAGAAAATGCCAGCCTCTGAAGGAGCTCTCAGAACAAACATAAAACGTTTAAAAAAAAAAAAACGTATTTTAAATTCAACAAAGTACTGTTCACAACTTGGTTCACACAATATCTTGTTACCAGGTGGGAGAACAGACTGTGCTCGCCTAGGACTTGAAGAAATTGCAGTGTCTGGGTAGGTGCGCCTCAGCCACTGACCGATTTCATTGTTTTTCTGGATTGAAAGTGGACCTGGAGACAGGTCTCTCATTTACACTGCTGCTTGCTGTCACAATAACATAAGACACCACCCAGCGCAGTTTGTGAGAAACGTGTTAGAAAGCATTATTATCAGATGGAATATACTTGTCCAAAAGAAGAAGAAAACAAATATCCAGCAAAAACAAGCGAATGCTAAACAGTCTTACTATCTTGAACTCTAGAATCATTCAGGAGGTACAGAAGTTGAAGTTAAAGCAGTACACCTGTTTTCAGTGTTGTCAGAGTTTCCAATCTCCAATTTCTAGCACCATTTTAAACTTGGCAAATCAGTGTTTCTGCGTGGAACAGTTCATCATTCAACAACCTGGTTAAAAAGATCATCTTTGCAAGAAATAGCCTCACAGAATCCATGGGGGAGAGTTAAATTGGCCAGTAAAGCTCGGCTTGTTGTTTTGTGCAACACGCATCACTCCCTAAGGCTGGTGCTTTCGGCTGTAGGCAGGTTTCGGCTCACAGTATGAATCGTACACCTCCGTTTTAGTCCTCACCCCTCCCAGTGCGGGTCAAAGCTATTAAGACAGGTTAATTTAACTGGGATGTAAAAAATATTTCTGGAAACAGAATTATTATAAATGGCTCCTTAACAAATTGGCATTATCGGTAATGAAATAACAGTACTGCATTTGCTTCATGCCTCATATAATGTTATATGGATGATGCATTTCCCAAATGTCGACTGTAATGGGGCTTCAATTTGCCTGGCAAAACAGTTATTCTGACTATTACAGCTTCTGACAGATTCTCCTGCTTTCTGCCAGGCAACTGCAGAGGAGACAGAAATTAACTTGGCATTACATGAAAAAGACAACTGCAGAATGACTAGTAGCAACACCACACCAGCACAGCCTATACAGGGGAGGTTCATGTCAGTTGGTTCCATTTTTCAAGAACTCTTTTATGTGCTTTTCACATTCGGTTTCTAGTAAAAATTGAATAAAATTATAAAAGCACCTTCTGTAGACATTTCATTGGCGTATTAAGAGTACTTTTGCCATTAGAGCACTTACGAAGTATTTATTTGAGTGAATTGTAATTTGAATATACTGTAGCAACAACAAACCTTAAAAGCCACAGATGGGACAGCACTATAGCTGATAGCATTTTAAGACCCTGTGTTGTGTGTTTATACAAACCACCCTGCTAGTATTCCTAGGTTTGGGATTTGATGAAAAGGCTGGATTTGGTCCGAATTATTCCGACACACAGGATCATTAGGAAACTCTGTGGCAGAGAATTACGCGGGATAAACAAACCCTTTGTCCAAAATACTGTGGTGCCCAAAGGTGACTGCAGTCCCAATCAGTGACAGGCGGTTCCTATAAAAAGAGACACACTGAAAGGGAAAGAAATGAGGGCAAGTGCTCTGTAGCAGGTCTGCACTCCAGCAACTGTCTCATGTGTAATATGTTTCCGCATGACTTGAAGCTTTTACTTGAAGTCACAACACACTCTGAGAAAAGATTACAATATAGCCCAAATACTCACACCTCTCTAGCGTTTCTCAAAATGAGAAAAACAAGTATGTTCCTACGGGCGCATGAGCTGCTTTTGACAGTGTATGCTGAACAGATCTCCTGGCTTGAGCTCACAAATGAGGAGTACAGAGCAGAGTGAAAGAGGGAGAGAGGGAGGCGTGACCCCTGACCTCCTGTCACCAAGACACGTGATCTACCAGTCTTGAATAATTAATCAGCGATTCCCCTGGGTGACAACATTGCTGTATGGTGTGGAAAAGCAAAATGGAGGAAATGGCACATACTCTACATGGCTTGATTCAAACACTTCTGCTTTAACACATCTGATGTCTGCAGTGCCTTCCTTTGCCTACTTCAATTGTCATTAACATCCAGACTGCAACTAACAATGTTGGAAATGTGATGTTTGGTGACTGTTTTACCGAGTCTTGTTGCCACCGGTGCCTTGCTGTGCACGAGTAGTCCCTTTAACAGATGTGAATACAACCAAATGACAATGGCTCTGTAATGTTAATGGGAACCAGCCTCTTCAAAGGTGAAAAATAAGGAATGGAGGTACTGTATACTCCCTCCCCAACCCAGAAAGAGAAAAATGAGCAAACAGCTCACAATTGGTCAGGCTATTTAAGACTACTCCATTATACAGAGTGATTCTGTGACAACCACCCCTGAGCAGACAAGAGCACCACTTTTCTAAGATAGAGGCTTTCCAGTAACACTGTTTTTTTTATGATTCAGAAAAGGGTCACACTGGCCAATATTATTACGGTACCCAGACTGTGGTACAAAAAGCACTGAACTGAATTAGTAAGCCTGCGTCGCACTTTGCTAAAGAGACACACCTGTGAGGCTCTGCTCTAGCAGAGACACATCACAGTTTAAACTCTCTTTGTCTGCAGTTCAGTTCCGAGTGGGAATGCAAATCATTGTAACAGGCGTTAGAAAATGTTCTCCTATGAAGCTTTACATTTCAAAACCCTCTCTGCCCACCACCCCCGCTTCTTATTAATAGCCTTGCCTGTCAGAGATGCAGCTCGGCTGTTAGAAGTGAAGTGTGGGCACAGCCCACTCCACGCTGTCACAGGTGCAATTTCCATTGAGATGGTGAAACACTGGAGCTGCACGATAGTGCCGACTCCTGCCCTGGCTCACACTGCTGCCTAAGTGACAGGCTGCCTTCACTTTCCTCACGAGTTGGGTTTTTCCAATTAGTCAAAAGTACAGATTAAGCATGAAAAAGCCCAGCTTTTAGAGCAGCTTACTTGGATTGCTGTTTCCAACACATTATGGACGTTGTCTGAGTATACTGAGGACATGTGACACCCTTTCTGTCAGTGCCAGTATACTAAATGTTATTAAAATACACAGCACAAATGCAACTGGCACAGCTACAGTTCTGTGCATCAAAGATTGACTGACGCTTTCTATGAGGATGAGGGGCTCAAACGAGTCAAAAGTAATTTGTTCTGTATTTTGACTATTAATGTAATGTGACTGTTTTTTCCATGGTGTCTTATTTGCCTTAACCTTCTCTCGGCACTGACATTTCTATGTGAGGCGTATTGCATTATATGCCCCGGGCGGAGCAGTGGCTCTGTGGCTAAGGATCTGCGCCTGCGGCTGGAAGGTTGCCGGTTCAAATCCTGCAGCCGGCAGACGAATCCTACTCTGTTGGGCCCCAGAGCAAGGCCCGTAACCCCAACTGCTCCAGCAAGCTGGGGTATGCGAAAAGACAAATTCCTAATTCAAGAAATTGTAAAGGGTTAATAAAGTGATGTGATGGTTACTGTTGATCTGGGCCACTTCACAGCACTTGCCCTAGCTAGACAGGGATATTGCACTATAAGATGAGGGATCCCAGACTGATCGACCCACAGGACTGGGACACACCCACTTCCTCTCACAGACTCTTTATACACAGCTCCTGCCTGGAGGAGAGGCAGACCACCAGGCCGTGCACCCCCAGAGAATTACTTGTCTCCTCGCAGAGTTGTTTTTCTCTTCTCCGAGCCTGAAGGTTACAGTGTTACTCTATGCTGCACTACTTATTTCTTTTTGACTTATTGTACTGTACAACCCAGTTTATGCAGTCTGTGCAAACAACTGTGAAAGAGGTCAGTGAAAAGTGGTTGTGAAGGGCGTTATGCAAAAACAACATTGGATCTTATTATGTTACAGCTGTAGATGACTATGAAGTGGCTCTAGGAGTTTAGAAAAAGTGTGTTACACTTAGCAGTGTAAAAACTGTCCGCTGTCAGCAGAAGGGATGTTTGCTCCCATGATCAAAATCAATTGTAAAGTTTAGCTTGGTTTACCTGGTTAATTAATGTGTAGATACATGATTGCCAGGGTGCCGTTCAGATACACACCATATAAGATCACAGAAAGGGGAGAGAAAAAGAGAAGAAAAGAGGAGAAAGAAGGAGAGACCACAAGAGAAAGAGTAGGGAAGAAGTTGGAACGCGACGCTTGTGTCAGGCAAGAGCCCCGATTTCATGATCGTCCTGACAAAAGCTGTTTGGAGCTATTTGAACCTTGCTAGAGAGAGCTTGCTATTGAGCGTGTTTACTGTGCGGGTTTCCCGAGTGAAAGATTCCTCGGTTGAAGACAGACGTTCCTGCTTGTGAGTGCATTTCTAGAACAGGGAGACAGACTTCCATTTATTTTGTTTGCAGAGAGAGAGAGATTTAACTGCAGGTTGTTTTGCATTTATTAAGAAGGCAGCTTCTCCCTTATTTGGCCTGTGTATGCATTATTTAAGATTCTAAAACTTAGTAGCAGTCTGGGGTTTTCTGGGTGATTAGGATGTTAGGCCACTGAAATGCCTTGTCTGTACTGTAAATATAGTAACTTGTGTGTTGTGTGTTTGTATCATCATTTTTAATAAGTAATTGTTTAATCAAGTGTGTCTACATTATTACTCTTTTCACCAAAGCTGTGTCAGAGAACAACGAATTAAAGTGCCTCTAACTAATACCAACCGCTCGGGTATATTCTGGAGAAATCACTTACAAGTTGGGGGTTAGGAATATTTATTTTACTTATTGACTTAACTGCTCGGCCAATTCCTGATTTTCACCATTTTCATAACCCCCCATTTGTAACAATTATGTAATTCAAACAGGTTAATGTGTCATTATGTTCAGGAGGTTTGGCGTTCTGTCAGCGAGAAGCCCCTTGAAGGCTTGGCGATTCAGTGAATGTGGCCTCTTAAAAAAGTCTGTCGTGCTTTATGTAAATGCCCATCTTTCACAGGAGATCACTGCATGTCTGTCAGCCACTTCTAGGTCGTTATTCTTTTGGAATGGTAGGCTTTCCTCGATCTTCCACAAGTAAAAGGCATAGCTCTGTCCAGACTGTCACCTTGGAGGCCACTAAGAACTCAACAGCAGCCACAAAGAGCTTCATTGGGTCTTGCCACAGAAACCAGCCAATGAGCCCACACTCTTGGGCCTGTCTTGATCGAATTACTGTTCTCAACTGTCAGGCTATACTGTGTGCATGAAAGAGGCCATGTCCGGATGTGAGAAAAGCTGAAGCGAACATATCAAAAGCACTAAAAGAACATATGAAGTCTAGAGGTTTGTGTGTGGAGAGGTGCTATTCCACACCTACTTTTATGCAGAAGGCCTTACATGGGCCATACTTTATTTTATTTATTGCTGCTAAGAAAAGTCATTGTTCCCAGGCTGAATGGAATTCAATATTAAATACCGATCTATTCATTTTCTAACTGTTTCATTTTGGTTGCGGGGGGAGCTGGAGCCTATCTTGGCAAGCAATGGGCGCAAGGCAGGGGACACTCACATAGGGCCAGTTTTCCCTGAAGCAAATTAACCAACAGTATGTCTCTGGACTGGAATAAAGATGCAATTAATAGAGGGTGAATGTGCCTAAAGGAAGCATGGTAAGTAAGCCTGGAGACCGACTGTAACGAGCAGATTAAAGCTGGGTTTCCACTGAAAAACTCAGAATTACAAACAAGGTTTATGGGGTCTTCCAGCAAGTTCAGGAACTGCCCAAGAAAGCTGCCAGCTAGTTGAAAATGTAACATGGAGAGAAAGAAAGATCAGCAGTAACAGAACTCACTCATTTTCAATAAACCTTCAAGATTAGGCAATGTGTTCCCAGTTTGCAGATTCACAAACTTGCTGACAATGTTACAGGGAGAATTTCAGCACTCTGGACAGCACAAACTGGGGAAAAAAGGACAGCCCTCCACTTTGGTCCATTTTGCACAACTAATCTAACTGTTACATGGGATGGAATAGAATAAAAAGGAGATAATAGATTCATACTGATTCTGTCGTGCCTGGTATGTCTACACATATCAGCAGTTTTCACCTAAATCCTGATTAGCATTAAATCATGAGATTATTCATAACTAAGCAAAATAAAAAAATACTGAAAACTACTGTTTTAAACTATAACCAACAATTCCTCCCTAAAAACACTGTAAATCAGTGTGCTGAATAATCAGGATAGACTTTTAGTTGTACAGAACAAATGAATCTCTGGCTTTTAATGTACAGAATAGCGTTATACATGTAATCATAGATCTGGATAAAAGCAAAACATGAAGCCATTAATAAATTAGGAGAAATGGCACAAAAGCAGACGTTCAGTCAACTATGGAAGACGTCTGCACAGAAGAAAAAATAAGATTTCATTTGAACCCAAAAAACTAAAACAAATGAAGGTCAAAATGCAAACATCACGGCTGTTTATGTAAAATCTCAACTAACCATAGAAATGTACTGAGTGTAGTGTATTCTGTTTCCCCCCATGTACAAATTCTGATGTCTCATTAAAGCATTCTTCAAGGCTTATTTTTCCTTGGTACGTCGCTCTGCTGTACACTGTGTGTCTTGCACATTGCTGCAATATATGATTGCTTCATGTCCTGGTTTCCTTAAAAGCTCTCAAGAAATAAGACTCTTCTGCTTGTGCAAAACTTCCCTCATAAATTAGAAACGATGATCCTGAAATTAACACCATGGCCCCCCCTGCAAACATCAGTGTTACAGGGTTCATCAGTGTTACTTGACAGAAGCCGAGATAAACAACATAAATCCTTCATACACAATACCACTGGATTATACTGCCACTGCTGGGAAACCTTAGCCCACTGCTATCTTGAGAGCTTAAAAAATGGGTTGTCGGTGTAGGGCGTTACAGATTGGTTATTTTTAAGAAAGACGGACTTTGCTGACACTGACACTTTTTGCTGCAGAAACAAGAAAACTTTCGATACTGTCAGTACATTTTACCCTGAGAAAAAATAAGAACTACATAAACAAAATGTTGCAACAATTCATACAAATACTCTGAAGTAATCAAAAGTGTATTGCCCTCTTCAGAATCTTTAGTCAGCAAACCCAAATACACTGCATGTTGCCGGAACTGATGAGAACAGTTTGAGTGCAGCTATAGGGGTTTAAACAGTACATACTGTACACTTGTCTGGAGAGCAGTTTGAATCCTATCATAAGATCTTTGTCTTGAATCTGGGCTTTGTAACTAAAGCTGACTGAGACCAGGATTCAACTAAAGGAACCATATAACTGGTTTGAGTATTGTGTTGGACTTTTGGAGGTAGCTCAGGTTTGCGCAGCTTGCCAAAACCAACACCTGTGACCCGCAAAGCATTTGTGAGCTGAACAGTTTTACTACTAGGACTCTGATCTTCCTCCAGTGTCTTAGGAGAGCCACCGATGCTGTGAGCTCACAGGAGGCAGTGAAATGATGCTTGACAACACACATTCATTCAGGAGGAGATGCAGAACTTACTATACCATATTGGTAACTTCATGAAACAAACAAATACAAGTGCTGTACATCAGATTTCTAATGCATCTCATTGTCTAATAACAAATACAGGTGGCCCTATTTGGATGATATCTAGGTTCTCCAGTGAAAAAGTAAATGATCGTTCTGCCATGAAGAGCTCTGTACTGTATATTTCTAGAGCTTATTCTTCCAGACTGTGGTAACATGAAAACATCAGGCATTCTGCTAAATAATTTCCTACTTTGGAGACAAAATAGAAATGAATTAAACCTACATTAATTCCATTATCTCCATACATTCCAAAGTAATAAGTCTAAAGTATTGGATAATTGTAGGTCCCACATACTTAAATCTAGATTTCAAACCATTCAATACATAAAGGTTTCTTAAACCATCTCTTAAATATGAAACCGTTTTCATTTTTGCTGTAGGAATTATCAGTCTGATGCTGATAGTTATGCCATGCTTTTCCAAATGTAAAAAAAAAAACCTTCACGGGTTTCAGACTACCCTAGACTGTATTCCCTTACGATTATTAGCAAACACCTGTAGTTTTGTAACTTGTATACTTATTAATCAACAGATTAAATGACTCAATTACACCGGAGTTGTTAAGCACAGTGGACTACAAATGTGGACTGCAGAACAAAAATGGACGTTGAGCAGAAGTATTCTAGATAAGAAAAAAAGGTAGGCTGGTTCGACATAGTGCTGTATTTTTGTTTTGGAGCAAACAACCAGACCCTGCTGAGGAAGCTGGTTCACTGGAAGACTTCAGGTGAAAATGTTGATGAAGCATTATGACTAATGGTCTTATACTCTTCAGATTCCACACCTGGACTTTCTCACATGTAAGACTGTTTTGAAAAGACATTCTATGAACCACACATTCACATGCCTTGTTAACAGTTCACATCAGTCCTCACGGCATGCATGAAAGACACAGCACTATGTGTATTTTTAACACCTTTGACAAATGATCACCTCGGTCTGTTTTGGTTGCATTCCTGAAACAAAACCGATTGGGGCAGTAAGTGAGAAAGTGAAAATATTGCTTTCTGAAGAGCATGGCCCTGCAGACAAGACCAAGTGGGAACATGGGAACCTGGCAGAACAGAGGGCCAAGACTTTTCCCGTGCTACTGATGAAAAGCAAGACAAATTTCACATTTATAATAACGGATCTCTGGGACAGGCCATTAGTCAATGATTATCACAACAGTCATTCTCAGTTCTGGGTTCAGCAGAAGGAGCATGAAAACCAAGATGTTTGAGAAAAACGTTGCTTCAAGCGGTAATCAAGCCTTTTCAGTTAAGTTAATTAAAATCTAGAGAAAATAGAAGATGTGCACATGAAGACAAGCCTGCAGCATATTCCAAAAACACACATCCAAGAAAAAAAAAAAACAGACAGCATCCAGAAAGACACCTTAAAAGAAATAGGGGACTGAAATTCATTCATGAGAAAATTACAGAGTAAACCTTGTGTGTTGTAGATCTTCTCTGTTAGTAGCCTGGGGCCATCTACCAGATCCTTCTAGCTCCTGCCATGAATATACTGTATTAACAACAGGGATGCTGGGCTCTCCTTGGCCAGGAAATGAGACCGCTTAGGGAGCAGACTAGGATATTAAGACAAGAGCTCCACGTGGGTTATTAAACGGACTCTTGGAGTGAATATAGCCCTGGCAGCATCATGAAAGATTTAGCACTTCTCTCCACACAAAGCAATAAAAATGACTTGCCTCAAACCAGATTAATCTGTTGAAAGCAGTTAACGATTTTTTTTCTTTCTTTGATTATACAGATATATGCCATAACTGAGAGGAGAGAACAGACCTGAACAATAACAGAGTACAGACACACTGGGGGGGGGTTGGGGGGTGTTTATATACTTTGCCTGAAACAAGCAGATAATGCAAATGTACCTCAGCTATCACAGGATGGACATTATTAATGCATTATTATTAATCAAAACATTCACGCTTGTACATAGTTTCAGCACTTTCTTGCCCACAGCACTTCTTTGAGATTTCTTTGAAAGTGAAGAGAGGGAGAAAATAGGTGACTTTTATTCACATTTCTGTAAATTAATCTAATTTACACAAAGATTACTTAGATTACTCTTACAGATTACTCCATCAGCTTCTTAAGTCTTCTGAGCCACTGAGGCCAGACTACAAGAAGAAACCTTTACAGAACTCACTTGCGTTCATTATAGACATATTGGAGCAAAATCTGCATTTTACAGTCATAATACACTGAATTACTTATTTCTTGTCAAGTTATGCCTAACATACTGTACCTTCTTGTATAAAAGGAAAAAAACTCCCAGTGTTGTGGAAAACTAACAAGGTGAAAATGTCTACTGGGATTCTTTAATTAGCTTCCTTGATTTTCTGTGGCACCTTGCAGCTTTCTTGTTTTGTGTTCTTACAAAAGCAAAATGACAGTTTCATCAATATCTCTGCTTCTGAATTCATGCTCCAGCATTGCTCGCTTATGTTAAATTGTGGAAGTTCTACTGGATGAATTCATACTGTACATTTAATTATTTTTTTATCAGGTACCTCCTACTGAACTACATGCTTTGAGGTTTTCCGAGCTTTGTTCCAACCCTCAAAGGAATAGGATGATGAATAATACAAAATGTATTGAAAGAGAAGAACAACTAAAGACATTTGCACTACAAGAATGATCATTTAATATTATGGAAATAAAAGAAACAAGAATTCAGGAAAAAGTATGATACAAAACTGTAACAATTTGTAAGACTGTGTGTGGATTACTGATTATTTTAGGCTAAAATAGTTGTTATCTCTCTACATTTTAGCAATGCAAAACTGTTTTATCTCTCTCCTGCTAATGTACAGTAAGCTGTGATAGCTCTCCAAGGTCCTGAAACAGCTCCTGATATTTCAAATAACAATATATGTATAACAATTTTACTTTAAGCAAAATATAAATTCATTCCATATTATTGATTCCTTAAGGGAATGTGAGTACATAAGCTCTGGGTACTTAATATTTTATTATTAATTAACTTAGGTGCCCTTATTCAAAAGTTACTTAAAATACAGAAGAAATACATTAAATGTAGACACAAGGAACGATCATGCAAGTAAAATAAGGTAAATTAAATTAATAAAATAACAAGGCTAGAGTATACTGCACTTGCAATGTGTCACGCAAACAAAACAGCACAAATGACTAGAGTTAAACAAATACCTTGGACACACAACAGTAAATAAATGTATTACATACTGTAGGTACAGTATGTATTCCTTGTTTACACTGAACTTGCAAATTACCAAATTAGAAATAGTTGTGCAATAAAGTGTAATCAGTTATTGCATTGTAGTTATTGAAGCCTGTAACACAGGTGAGAGATGGAGTATACTGTAGAGAGATTTAGAGACTGAAGACAGGCAAAAGCAGATTAAGACAGCAGGTATGCAAGAAAAAGGCTTTGAATCAGATGTATTTTGTCACTGAGAACCACTGGAGAGAATATAGCTGCATGAAAAAAAGAAAGTTACATTTATTAAAGCCTTCAGAATGAACTCTGTGCCCGAGCTGACTACATTGATCAAAACAAAAGAAGATCATTTGAAACTACTTTCAAATCAGAAAGCTTTTCCATTTGCCTTTTCTTGTCTTGAAGGCTACAGCATGCAGTCTTAAGGGAATTGGCACAGTCTTTTATTCTATACAAGTGCAGGGCATATTAACATAGCCAATCGCCTTGCTAATAAGAGCTGAGCCCAAATCAATCTTCTAAACATCACAAAACAAACCGACTCACGAAACAAAGGAAAACAAAAGTCTCTTAATCATGTCCTATTAAAAAAAAATCTAGATGTTCCTGTAATAGTCTCTGGAATTCCTGGAGTAGAAAATTACATTAACGAACATCAGCTTGCATCGACTGACTCTGGGCTGTAATTCCCTGGATTGTTTTGCCTGCATTTCCTGAGTAACTGAAATTGCTTCCGACAGCCCTAATGCTGACACAATCAACGCTGATCTTTAGATTCGTGGGGTTCACAATTTTATTGCAACAGGGCTCCCAAAAGGCAGATTTATTACCCAGGCTGGAAGTCTGGAGAGCAAAGACTATATGTGCAGGCAGGAAGAAGATTCATATTGGCTGAAACTTGACAACTGCATCTTCTCCACTTAGATACAAATCAAATCAGCACTTAAACAAGCATTGAGTGATTTGAGAAAAAAGTTGAACAGATTTACACTTTCATTATATAGCATCCCACTTGCCCAGACTTGTTTTCTGTCTGAAATCCATCAAACTAGTTAACTGACTGGATAGAGACTGCATATTTACCCACTAATACTTCAATAAGACTGTTTGACTTGTAAAGCCTGGGTCTATACATGCAATTCATTCAAGATAAAGCAACGCGCAATATAGAGATCTCTGGAATTGTATCTCCCAGTTATTGCGTTTAAGCTATGAATGTCAGGACATAAGGAGCTGGTGAAGACAGAAAACAAAGTGGCATTCTAATGGTAGTATGTCTGGGGTACACCAATTAATCAATACATTTTCTATAGAGTAGCTCCCTTCACAACAGTCTGCCACAGAGTGCTTTTACAGGTTACTATTGTAGTTAATGTAACAACAGCTGACCATGTAGGCATGTAAGCACATAGGAGAGGAAAACAAATGAGTTTGTGCTACATTAATCTTAACACGTCACAGACCATCTCTGTAAGCTAAAGGCCGGAATCCTGGTGTAGCGGGTCCGCTGTCAGAGTTATCTGTTAGTATATGTTGTCTGCACATGTTTTAGGAGGTTAGTTTCCACAGTTTAGTGGGCAGTTAAAGGCTCTGCCATGTACTGTATGTAGTAGACACTTGATCTGTCACCTCTTCTAACTGTTCCAGGGCACACCTGTTCCACAAAAGTTCAAGACAGTTTTAATGCACAATCTTTGCAACAAAAAAAGTGGGGGGGAAGGAACAACACTGGAATATGCTACACAATCTGATCCACATAATGCCTGACAAACCCAATTCCATCATTGGCAAATGAGGCCGCATTACACTGAATTTCATTTGGATCTCCTTGACAGACCGTATAACAATTATAATTAACTGAACTGGCTTACACAAAAGACATCTCTGCTAAATCCTACGAAGATAATTTGGACTAAGCATCCATTAGCAGGTTCTTCCTCCAGCTGCAACAGACAGATGTCTGCGGTCCACACTGCCTCGTCCCCCTGCTTCATTACTCTTATCTCTGAAAAAGAGCCATATTGCTACAGAGCCCCCCTCACACAGGAGCAAGCAGGCATCAGGCAGATAAGGTGCCTTACTCTCAACTCCAAGCCCCCTTTCCTTTCTTGGCTGTTAAGATATGCAGCACTGCCCTTTTCATCTTCTTGTTTATATTTTTCCCCGAGAAGAAGCCCCATTTCAGCTTAGTTCTGTGCCTCAGCCAACCTGCCCGCCTGCTGGGCCAGCACGTCACACAGCTGTGAAGTTTTTATCAGTCTCGCTCACAGCCCTGTTGGGGTGACGGTGAATTAAAAGGGGGCAACTTTTCTTCAAACTCGGCTCTTGGAAGGCAGGGGCTTCATACAGTATAAGCAGCTACTGAACTCAGTGGAGAAGGTAAAAAAAAAAACAGCTAACGGATAACAGGATTTAAAGTTTAGATTTTGCAGGGTGTTTTAGTTTTTACTTTTCCAAGTTCGGGGAAAAAAAAGGATTCTCACCACTTTGGTACCCAGAATTGAAAAAGGGACAAAATTAAAAGGCTTGAGACCTTACAAACCAAAAAAAACACCAATTATTTCCATGAGTCAGTAGTGCTAGACCCATAAGAATGAAGAACAACACCCTTCACTCTACAGGACTTCATAATTGAAAATCAACAGTTTTCAGAGCACAGTATAACTGTTTTCTGAAAAGATATAGAAGAACGTGTCCCAGTCAGAATGAGTGAAGCCATCTGGGAGTTCAGGGGTTCATTAAACCTGAAAGGACTACTTGTCCTGGACTTCACCGATTTAACAAACTCACTTTGCCTTCAGATAATCTGCATTAAAACCTCAGCTAGGCAGCTTGATCCACACACCTACATACTGTACAAGGTCTTTCCATACAGTAATGAAGCACCTCTTCTCCCCAGATACATTTTGTTCCTGTTCATATCTCCTCCTTGCTGCCGCTTCAAAGAAACTTCCGAAAGTAGACTAGTAGAAAAAAAAAAAACTTTTACAGCCCCATATTAATTCCGCAGGAAATATTACGAACACTTCTTAGGGCACTAAATTCACTGTAATGTTATCTTACTTTTTTACAAATACATTTTCACAGACACTCCTCAAAACAGTATCTTGCCACATTTCTGAAAAATATTTAAAATTCCTCTTAATAACTACCCTGAAACCTTTTAATTAAACTGTCACTCCATTTTTGCAAGTGTGACAGAACAGACCTTTGGAAAAGTCTTAAATTATGTGTTCATAAATGCCACTACATAAGCGTAAATAACATTTCCAGTCTTCTGACATTTTCCAAAGTTGTTTGATATAACTGTAAACAGAAGTGTGGGATTACTTTTGCTCAGCCTTTGTAACTGCTAACACAGCCTAAGAAGACCATTTAAACCTTCTTGAAGACAGGGGCTGTGATGATTATGCTCCACAAATCAGCTCCCTCATTCCTGATGCTGTAGTCTGATTCATTTTACTGTTAGTGTTCTTTCCACAACTCTGACTTGCTGAGACAGTTAGACCTCAGATATAATGAGTTATACAGTATATTTGCAGTAGGTTTTAGATCTGTCTATACTATACTATAATCTATACTTGTGTGAGAGTGTGTGCAAATGTTTCAAGAAAAGACATTACATAATCTGTCTTAGCTTTCCCTAAGGGATAATAAGAATGCGGAACAAGGCATTTTACTGTACTGCACTCATAATTTAAAATCAATAGTTCTGAGTGCACAGTATCTCCATATTCTGAAAAGATATCCAAGAATGTGTCTGAGTCAGACTGTATAACACTTTGTCAATGGCTCTGAGTACATGCATACATATGTACAAAAAATATGAAAATCATTATTCTATCCTATTACCATATTTTAAAAAACGAGATGTAGAAATTCAGTATAGCAGGTCTTATTTTCAGTTTGTCAGAATGAAAATAGCATGCATCTAGTCATTCCACACACAACGTGCCTGAATTGGTTGATATCTTTCTGATCTGTGGAAAAGCTTCACACAATTCCCCCGGGTTTCAGAGTGGATAAGCATACCTTATGAAGGTCTTTCTTTTACAACTATTTAATTCATTTAATAACTTTATCTGCTTCCCTTTTTAAGATTTGAACTTCAACATCGGCAGTCCAAAAGTGGACCACCTGGCTTGTTTTTCATGTTCCTGTCTTAATGTGTGGAAGTTTAGATGATGATGGTGACTAAGATTCCTTTAATGCGCTGTCAGAGCTGGACAGTAAGGGAATATCGCATGACAAGAAATCTGGTATTCATAGGAAGGTCTTTGCCATCTTTCTCGGGCAGGTTTTCTTTTGGGTCCTTATATTAATCCTATAGTTTGAACAACTCCAAGTTTGAAGTGGGATTTTTTCATCATTGCTCCTTATATACATATCATATCTAAATTCTACATACACTCTGTGTTTTGAACAGATACGCAGGATTCACCAACTCAATGCCCCCTTACAACAAAACATTACTATAACAGTGTGCACCACATCAGATGACTGCCTATTTACAGTACTTGTTTCAATAATCCAACCTCTAGCATAATTAATTAATTAATTAATTAATTGCTTACACTTATATAGTGCTTTTCTGGACACTCCACTCACAGCGCTCTACAGGTAATGGGGACTCCCCTCCACCACCACCAATGTGCAGCATCCACCTGGATGATGTGACGGCAGCCATAGTGCACCAGAACGCTCACCACACACCAGCTATTAGTGGGGAGGAGAGCAGAGTAATGAAGCCAATTAATAGAGGGGGATTATTAGGAGGCCATGATTGGTAAGGGCCAATTGGGATTGGAAATTTGGCCAGGACGCCGGGGTTACACCCCTACTCTTTTCAAGAAACACCCTGGGATTTTTAATGAGCACAGAGAGTCAGGACCTCGGTTTTACATCTTATCCGAAGGACGGCACCTTTTTATAGTATAGTGTCACTGTCACTATAATGGGGGCATTAGGACTCTCATAGACCGCAGGGTGAGCGCCCCCTGCTGGCCCCACTAACACCTCTTCCAGCAGCAACTTTAGTTTTTCCCAGGAGGTCTCCCATCCAGGTACTGACCAAGTCTCACACCTGCTGAGCTTCAGTGGGTTGCCAGTTGTGAGTTGCAGGGTGACATGGCTGAAGTGTTCCGCTGGCATAGAAGACAAGTTTCCACACTTTTCTACCAATATCTAACAAAATGCTACAAGGTGCAAAGGGCATAGCTGAAACAAACATGTGCTCTTTTTAATAACGCAAACCTGTTGAGAATGTGGTGGAACCCCTGGGAGTGCGCTACAAATATGAATATTTCAGCACTTCCGATTGTTATGCAGAAAGCAATAAGCCGCAATTTAATATGTGAAATTAGTCCTAATTTCAAGGGACCTCTTAATGATATCCGAGCAGGGTGCAGCTGATAAGGATGTTTAAGAACTCTGTCATGCATGGCATTAGCAGAATACGGCATTTAGAATTGTGCTGGAGAACGCACTCCTCTCAAGCAGTCTCCCGCAAATAAGCACAGTATTTATCACCCGGATCGGGGCTTAATAAAACCGAGCACTGCCTGGTATTTGGACGTGGATGCATCTTGCAAATGCCACTGCAAAAAACACAGCTGACTGCAGGAGTCCCGGGCCACACTGTTGTGCCAAGTGTGACTACGCTGTGGTAGAAATCTGCAGCTTCAAATACACAGAGGCGGTGGGGAAGGGGTCGGGGGTGTCCTGGCTCATCAGCATCATTGACAGCGAGATCAGATGCTCTGCGCCTGGAATGGTACGCTCGCTTTTACAGCCAGCCTCACCGACACTACTAAAGCTCTAAGCAGAGACATTACCGCAGACTTGGTTCTGTCTTCGCAGAGACGTGCTGCTCGGGATCACGGCTCTTTAACGCCCCGGCCTTCAGAAAGACATGTTAGAAAACAACAAGCACAGCCTATTATATATAAAGTTAATGCATCAAGTGAAATTCAAAGAGAACTCATAGCTTGACATTTGATTTTTAAATATATTAATTTTTCAGCATTTATTGCAGTTGTTTCAGAATGCTTCTACAGCAGCGACAACAGCAATGGGCTCATTATTCTTCTGGCATTTTAAAACATTGTCAGACCATCTTTGCATACTTGGCATTTCACAAAGAGAAGAATTTTGCACACCTGAAACTCGTTCACAGCTAATAATCTTCTATACGCGCCTGTAGAACTATACAGCAGGTCAAACACTGTAATGTTGTGGGGATTAAAAAACATAGAAGGGGTAGCCTGCTTCATACCTCTTTGGAAAGATTAACGGCAGCTCTGTTTCTGGTCTCAGGATCGGACAGGCACACGCTATGCTTTCATCTGTTATAAAATCGATGTTTCCAATAATTCATTCCAGGAGCAGGCTGCCAGTGGGAGGGAGAAAAGAGATCTTTGAACACTGAACAGACACCCACCAAGATGGAGAGAGAAGGATGAGAAAAAGAGAAAGCTTAACTAAAAGGATCTGCTGGTGGCAGGCTGGCCATGTCTGGCCAGTGTCTCCGACTGTTTGAACTGGCTCCAGATCTTTCACGAGGTCTCATGTTTTCACACGACCAACGCCTTAGAAATACGTCGGCTTAGGTCTAATCCTTAAAGGGATCAAAGCAAGGAGTAATTTTCAATTAGTAACCAAACTGTTTCTTGGAGGCGGCGTTCATCATCAATCTCTAGTAACATTCCCTGTCGGAAAGGAATTTCTTTCTCATCTACTGGCAGCCATTGGTCCTGGAGCCACATTTATGTCAAAGATTAAAAGCTGATTATTTCTTGAGCGTGTGAAACAAGCTAAAGGCTGAGAATGGGAACCGGACCATCCGGAGAAAGACAGGGGCAGGACTTTACACCAGACATGCTTTGCCAATGGGTCTTGCGTTCTCTTGTACACAAGGACAATGTCATGGTCACAGTAGCGCTGGACACATTAGAGAGTGTGGTGCACAAGACACCTGTACGCACAGTCAATAAAATTAAAGTAAGTGGACATAAAACACCATGGGACAAGAAAGGCTCCTGTACCACACTTGCACAGTGACCTGAGCCAAGCAGACAGTGTATTTCATTCATGTGTAACGCATAGGTGCACAGAAAAGAAAGCCCATATTCAAGTACTTAACAGTCCAAAAGATCCAGCATAGTGGACAAAAAGTAAAAATAAAAAATGTATTGTTTCTGCAGGAGCATTCATTCATTTGTTGGCATAATTTACGTATCGGGTCGCCAATATTTTTGCTACCATTTATCCCCCCAATCCCAGAAATTATTCTAACTGTGCAGAAATAAAAAACAGAAATGCAAAAATCTAAAACCTCAAATAACTAATGTTAATCATGTGTTTAACACACCAATCAAATAAATCATATGATCAAGCCAATGTATTTGAAAGAGATCCCAAATCAGGCAAGACTTTTTAAAGGTAAAGTAGCTAATTACAATGATGTAAGTGCTACTCCGGGGTATAATTTTAGTGATTCTGTTCTAAAAGTTGTCTCTCCTTTTACACAAACAATGAGAAGTCAGGTCTGTTTCCATTATATGATTCTTTACACATCCCAAAAGAAAGCAGGAATTTTTAAAAAAGGAAATACTGTATTTTAGCTTAATATACGAGTATGAAAACATTCATATCACACACCTTTCTTAAGGCGTACACCCGTGGGCCTGGTTCAGAGATCCCAGGATTGCTGTGATATCAGTAGCTCTGCAACTCTGCAAGTAGGCGAGGCACATGAGCTATACATGAGCTTTAGGCATTTACATTGACCAAAATATGATGGAGATTAAAAACATGACCTTCACTTCCTCTCTGCCAATCTGTGAAGAGGGAAATAAGTGTGCATCTTTTTCATGGAGATCTGCCCTGGAACAACAGTACAGACTTTCCCTTTGCTCTTTGCTCGAATCCCACAGGACCTTACCACAGCTGGCAGCAGTGCTACCAAGACAGCTGGACAGCTCTCTGAACCATCTTCTGACATTTTAACATTTACATACGACGTGTCATTTGGCTGTGCTTTCACACAGCCTATTTGAAATCAGCTCATTTTAAATCCACAAGCTTTTAAGGGTGGTTTCAGGTGTATGAAGCCGTCTGAGTGAATCCCATTTGTCATGTCACCTTTTGCTTTCACGTGGGTACAGTATGTGCCAGCAGATGTGAAAGGTGGGTCTGTGTTTGGATGTGTCCGCATTAAGATCAGAACCCCATTTTTTAGTGAGGAAAAACACTTTCTCTCTGTGAAAAAAGGCAACGAGATAAACATAAAAGCCTAGATTCCCCCCCCCACCCACCCCTATCAGCACTGTACAGGAGGGGATAAGCACGTTCCATTTTCCTGCAGCACACCACTTAGTGGCTAACGTCAAATGATTACCCACCCAGCAAAAAGTAATCAATGGGGCTTTGATTAGCAAGTCTGATTCCGCTGTTGCCATGACTGACAGGCAGATCCTTGCTTGACAATCGATGCTCTGCTTTCTTTGTGTGGTTTCATAATAAACCCCTTTAGCCCAGCACAGAACACAGGCTGCAGAATGTCAATACCCCTCAGAAACAGAACCTCCGCATCTATTAGAGAATGTCCACCACCAAGAGCAGAACTGCAGGAGAGAAACGCCTACAATTTGGATGCTACAAGGTGAAATGATTTTTACAAAATGACAGAGAAGAGAAAGCAGGAAAGGAGTCTGGAGGAAAGCACTCCAGGAAACTGGGCTGTTGAGTGGGGGAAAAAAAAAATTGTATGCCAGACCTTGATTTCCAGAGCACGGCTCTTCTATACATGGAGCTCTTTGTTTCTGCGACACAACTGCCACATCAAAACTGACCTGGCTGTTACTGGGTGTCAGTGTGAGGAATTGCTGGCAGGGTGGAGGAGGAGGGCTGAATGAACTGTCCTCTTGATGATGGGACTGACCCTGGGACTTTGGCCCATGTAGCGTGTGCTTCACCAGAGGCTGGAGACTTTCAAAACACAAAGGCTTTCGCAGAGATCACATCGCTCTGGCAATTCAGGAGTCGTTTGATTCCTTTTGCATGCTCAACCCATATAGAAATCCCACACTGTTCTTCAAGCTGAAGAGCAGCAACTGACTTAGTGCTTTATCAGATTTTAGCAGGTAGCGGACTACAATTAAAAGTGTCCCTTTTTCTATTGCTTTTAGATTAAACCAGCTGAAACGTGATTAATATCGCTGCAGTAACATCCACAAATAAATATTCCTTTGGAAAGGCATCAGAAGCAAACAGATTGTCAGTGACTCTTTATCAGGACCCCAAAGCGAGAGGAGGGCCAGTCACACATTACTCGGTGCGCACACAAAGCTCACCTCATTAACCTCAGCATTAATAACAACACAGACAGGCTTTTTCAGCTGGAAATCACTTCGCTCCACTGCACATCTCTAACAGTTCTGATACACATGTCAGAAGCAGAGCGCACCGCCAGCAGCAGGAAACGGACTGAAGGGTAGTATCCTGGCGAACGCGTGTAGGGCGTCTCTCAGCACTTGCACCCACTCCTTCTCAGTGGATGACACCAGCGTCCTAACCCCAATTATTGTTGGCGCTGCTCTGGCAGGCTTGATTCTCACTGTAGTGACTGCATGTGATTGGTAGAAGAAAGACCTACGCTGGATTTCAGACCCTCTAAAACAATTATTTGCAGTTAACTTAATGGATTGATGCCGAAATGTTTTTTTTTTCTTCTTTTGAGATGTGTGTCTTTGAGATCTCTAAATAAAAAGATGTGGTTCAAATGAAGGAAACACGAGGTGAAGAATCATTTGAAGTATAACATCTTATGGAAGTCACAGGAACTTATGTATTTTGAAGGTTCCAGCTACGTGGTGTTTTAATCTGTAATAAAACCTATTTGAAGAAAAATGATATAAACATGACTGCTCACAAACGTTTGCTCTTTAGCTTGTCCTGCAATTTTAAGTCGTTGCACTGCAACATGCCTGTGCACTGTAGAAATGTATTTATTTTTAAATTGGACAGACACCTCTTTATACATTAGAAATTCCAACATGACTATTGCTCTTCATCCCTTAATGGGTAATATCGTTGACATATTACGTGTGATCCTAGTCGTTTAGCGACCTGTCGATACCCATGCTTCCCTATGCCTTTACAAGACACTGTGCGCCCACCAGGAGCACGGCGAACACAGATGCTGAGACAGCAGCCTAGTTGGAGCTCTGATTTATGGACACTGGGAGATGGAGTTTCTTCTCTCCTCTTGAGGTCAATCTTGTTTACTGGGCCTGAGGGCTGCTGAGTTTCAGGGCCTTTTTTCTCCCGGCAGCAATCAATAACCAGAGGAAAGGCAGACTGGTCTCAAGTGTCCTAGTGGCGGAATTCCACATGCAAGCTACACACTGTGGGAGCAGTACGGATACACACTGCAGCGTTAAGGATGAGCACTGAAGCCTTACATACAACCAATAGCACCGATTACCGATCTAACACATCACTCGGTGTTGTTGAGGTGTACGGCAACAGGACAGACACCGAAATGTCTGTTCACTGTTCATCAGAACGTACCTTGATGGAAAACCAGTAAAGTACACTGAATCTTAATAGCTTTGCACCTCTCTTTCACAAGACATAGGATACCAGCCAAAGTGAAACATTTGAACATGGAGGCAGGACACCACACAACTGAATGCAAAGCTCTTAAGATTAATCTGGGAAATGTACAGTATGTGTGCAGATCTGACCTTAAAAGTCAACACTAAAGCTTGCAAGTTCCATCCCTTTTGGATTTAATATTGCGAGACCTAAAAAGCAAGCTTACTTAATATCACCACATTTTCTGTCCTACACAAAGACACTGCCAGTCCCCCTCTCCACAATCTAAACGCGGTTTCATTCGCTGCATCCTAAATTCAACATCTTAATTTATTTCAATATAGCACCCACTCCTAACCGAAAGCATCTCTCTTCAGCAGCTTCTGATCCATAGGGACGTCCGAACCTTTTACATTTTATTGACCTCATCTGATCTTCAAAGTTCCCCCGCCTAAAGCAACAGCCCTGATTGCTTCTAAACGAGCCTGCATGCTTTAGGTCCTCCCGCCCTGCTTCAGCCCGTTTTCAGAGAGGATGAGTAATGTTTGAAGCAGGAACAGGGACTCATTTGGTTTCTTTGGCAAGAATCCAGATTGGATTTAGAATGTTTTCTTGGGAGGCCGGGAGCGCAAACGCGCTGTTTGTTATCGTGTATATAGTGGACTGTCAATCACTGAAACATAATTATTTTGCGTGGCTTCATGACCCATCCTAATGAGGAGCTCGTTTTGAGCCCGGCCACTCAATGATCCTTACTGATTGACAGGTTTGCCGTTTTAATCAAACTGCAGTGAAGGACAGACACACAAGGTTATTTTTTATAGAAAGAAAAAAAGTCAGTTCAACTCACTGATTTAATCAAGCCTCCTTTATACATTTGTCTTCTTCCAAAGTTTTAAATTAACTAAGCTGATGCCTATTTATATGGCTTTAGTATCTGTAGATTCTTTGCCACCACCAATGTAGTTTGGTCTTAATAATACAGCCAAGTGAAACTGCTTTCAGTCTACCCTGCTGGCACAGGTTTCAAGAGCCATGTCAAAAAAGCCATCATCATTAATCACAAATGACTCAGTATCCACCACAAGACCTCCCCTGCACCCACAACTACCCCTGTGTGTACAGAAGGCTAACCCATTCTCCTCTTAATTAAATCAGCTAGTAAATTTAATTAAATTAGATGCATCTCATTTCCAACAATATTGTCATTGTGGGCAGGTTTACCAATAATAAGAGGTTATCTGTGCACCTAATCATTGCAAAAAAACTCCCGAATGTGTATTTTGGCTTTGCTTCGTTACAATAGGCAGACAGCCGCATTGCCAGCAGTCTGTGTGAATCAGCTTTTGTGGCAGACTTTGCCTGCACTACTCGTGGGACAAGTGAGAACCTCTTCTAGCTCCTTTCTCAGGTGTGCTGCTCAATTGAAACTGCACCCAGGCCGCAATGGAATCCAGTTCTGTGACACTGAATTCAATAAAATGCTTCCCATCCTCACAAGAAATGTAGTTGTAAAACTGCATTTTGTATTAGAAATAATTAAAACAATACATAAGTTAAAAAAATAAGTCACACAATAAAACAATATCTAAGTTTTTAATAACATCCCTGCTCAACACAATCATAAGCATATGACCACTAAAAAAAGTACATATAGAAAAAACAGGTTAAATGAAAACCACATGACATGGCCCCAGAGATACATGCCAAACACCAACACAAATTCAACTTTTGGTAGCAGACTGCTTTTTAAAAGCCACCTTGTCCTGTCATTACTGCTTCATTACAAAAAGTTCATTACAAAGTGCTGTGGTAATTCATACCAAAGGGGTAAGGCAGCCCGCGAGAGGATGTTCAGTACAGGAGAACAACCTTTGCTTCGGTACAGGGGTACAAACAGCATTATAGTGGAATCTCTCCTAACAATGTTCATTTGAGTCTGATTGAGAGTATCCCGACTGGTTGCATCACTGCCTGGTATGGGAACTGCTCCGGCTGGGATCCCAAAGTACTGCAGAGGGTGGTGAAGTCTGTGCAGCTCATTACCGGCTGTGAGCTACCAAACATCCAGGAGATCTACTCAGCGAGATGTCTGAAGAAGGCCAGGTCCATTCTCAAGGACCCCAGTCATCCCAGTCACAAACTGTTTTCTCTCCTACTGTCCGGTAAACAGTATTGAAGCATTCGGTCCAAGTCCAACAGACTACGGAACAGCTTCTACCTCCAGGCAATAAGACTGCTAAATAGCCAAGCTGCGGTTCCTTCAGCAAATCACCCGTAATGCCTACATGGACACACAGTTTTCATTGTATTCGACATACTGCACTACTTGGACATAATGTATTGCATACACACTGGACACACAGCAGCTCTATTTACAGTATATTGAGTTTTGACTGAGTTCATCTTATTCAATTTCTATTGCACTACTATCTACTATGTAACTTTAATTTTGTGATTTTTATCCTCTCCCCGGTGAGCTCGTAGAAAAGACATTTCGTTGCCGGCCACTACTGCTGCACGCTGTATTGTTGTGCATTTGATAAATAAACTTTGATTGATTGATTTGAATCCAGATTTGCATTTCACTGAAGTGAAGATGTACTGAAATTAACAGGGGTACCATGCCTGTTGATTTATTGTTAAGGTCACAGTAGCATTCTCCAAACAGCCATGCACATGACTGAGGAATTAATGAGCTGGTATCTCCTCCCTGGATTGGTGGGGGACTCCTGGGGATTCCATGAATGAGATGGGCTCTCCCACACACACGGTGGGGGCTGACGGACTGCTACAGTATATGGGCAGCCTGCATGCTGGGAGATACCCTCCTTGTCTGGAAGCTTGCTTTGAGGCCCTCAGGCTGTCAGGACTGCTTGTGTCCTTACGGTCTTTCACAAGTAGTTACTGTGCAGTGATTGCAACTGGTCTGCTGCCCTCCAGATTTAGTGTTTCATAATCAATCGTGATGCTGTATCACAAATCAATGCTGTAAAAATGGCATGCGTTTCTTTCTATTGACATAACAACACAACAAGACTGTCTTTTGGGAGAACAAAAAAAATGAACAACGACAAATCATATGGTATGATATTAGTTTTTCACCGGAGAATCAATTTCTCTTTTTGCTTTTTTTGTTCCGGAACAGTCTGTCCTGTTCCAATCAATCCCTGCTGTGTCCAGAGTTCTAGAATTTCAAGACTGACAGACAGAGCTTGGAGCCGGGAGTCTTAATTACAGAGCAAGAAGCTGTAAGATCAGAAAGACAAACTAGTCCTTCTCGAGCCTCATTTCGGCAGGGGTCTACGAATGCTACTGTGTACCTGTCAAATTCCAGAGGATAATTGCACTATAAGACAGTTTCCAAGTAATTGGACAAAATAAGTGATAATGAAAATGAGAAAAAGACCATATATATAAATAAGAACTCTGAGTCGTATAGAACATTCACATAATGAACGGCCAACACTTCCAAAAAATCAAAACCCCACATAGGCCAGAGGAAAACTAATTACTTTGGGGAGATGAGGAAATTAATACAGCTATTTTATCATGTAAGGCAAATGGTTATATAAAAGACCTGGCTACAGCAAACGGCTTGGAAAATAGTGAAAGGCTGACACTCCAGCTTCGTGTAATTACAGTATGTGTTATCTGTTTATTTATTCTTTCCCTGCTCCAGCTATTCAACACATTGTTAATCTCTGCAAGCAAAGTAGCGCGTTCTATATGTCACTGTCTGTACAGCATGACCCTGAGTTCAGAGCCGGCTGGCCGGAGAAAATAGAAGAGAACTGTAAAGCTCATAGCCTCGGGATCTCATTGTATTTATCTGGGCTTACTTACAGCATAGGGGAGGAAGAAGAATTGGTGTAAAACACTGCAGAGATGGCAGGATAATTTGTTAAGGGTAACCGGCTAATTACCCTGAATAAAGCATTTGAATCTGCCATGTTTTTCAACACATGAATTCCACTGTCTGGGCTACAGGTCAATCTTGTGTTGCTACACTCCATGGTCCTTGCCAACTAGCTCTGTGGGTCTCTGAAGGGCCCCTCCTTCTAAAAACAGGCATCCACAAGCGGAAGATATGTAGAAAAAGGCTGAGAGGGGAAAAACAATCAGACTAGCATTAAAGATTAAAGGCAGTTCCAAGACAAACAGCAGTGTGTGCATCTAGGCGTGATTACTGCCAAAAAATATACCTCTGAATTCAAAGACTCGATCAACCGATGCAAATCAGAGCAATGTTAAACACCAAACACTTCTTCCTTCAGAGAAAGTGGTTTTAAGACGCACATCCCCTTAAGAATTTATGAGGAAACATCCAGAGTCAGAGCGCAGGGTCAGCCATTTATACAGCACCCCTGTAGCAACTGGGGTTAAGGGCCTCGCTCAGAGGCCCAACGGAGCAGGATTCCTCTGCCGGCCACGGGATACGAACCGGCAACCTTCCAGCCACAGAGCCACTGCACCAACCTTAAGACACCTTGGGTGTCTGAATCATTATACACGTTACTCCACTGATGAGGGGCCAGTTCAGCAGAGTTGCTCTGTACTCCTGATGATAGTGTGCACAGGGTACCAGGCCAAGGCCCAGGGAGCAGAAGTGTGTCAGGCTGGGGTGCCCTCTGTTCAAGGAAAAGATAAGTCAGGCCCATGCAGTTCAATACGAGAAAACCTCTGGGCTGATTCACTCTCTCAGGCTGACCCAGCAGGGTTACACCGCTATTAATAATATCTGCTCCCACTGCCATTATGCACATAACCCTTCTTACGACAGTCACGGAAAAGGATCTCTTTCTGCCCCATTAACAGTATCATGTACAATGTGGTATCTTCATTCTGCAGACTCCTAATGGCTCTGAAATGTTCCAAGGGCCTCAAAGAGGGCTGGAATACCAAATCTAATCCCTAGCATGTGCTTCCATGTTGGTCCACTACATAAGTGAGAAAGTGATCTGGCTTATAGGCATTATCTCAGGCAGCAAGAACACGTGCTGGAATTAGAAGGGTAAAAGATACTCACAGAGGCAACAATAAAAACTTGAGCGGCAAGCTTCAGATACATGAAAACTGGAAGGATTCCCAGAGCAACCTGAGGCCACACCAATGTATGTTTCATATTCAGCGGCTTCTCGTCCAGAACTTCCACAACAGGGACTGGAAAATCCCAGCTCCATTAGCTTGCAGTAGCTCCAGGAAGTCTCACAAAGGTCAAAAGGTTTATTTAGGAAGCTGTTCCACAAAAGAATTGAAATTATTTATTAAGGAAATTCTCAATGACAAACTCTGCCAAGCAAGCATACTGTAAAGCCCATTAAGCAGGAAAACATGGCTTAAGGTCTTGGCATTTAGGAACAGTTCAAGGGAAAAATAGACTGCTTTAAGAGTACTTGCCAGGATATAAACTTTTATAATCCATAAATCCATAAAACTATTTCCTCTGGACCCCCCTGTACTGGATAGGGCATAGCCAGATTGTAATCTAACACAATATGGTGGACAATGACAAACAGGATGAAGGACAAGACAATGCAACTATATAATGGTAAAAAGAACATACTGTAGGTGAAAGAAGAACAATACAAAAGAACCACAGGTGAGTATTAAACATTAATGTGTGGGTCTCTGAGGACATATGGGCATATGTAGGGTTGTCATGAAAAAAGTTTTGCATCATCACAAAGGGTCAAAGTGATGGATTAGACACTACAAGTCCTCATACTGACCACTTGTATAGGCCTATAGCATTACAGCTTCGTTCAGTGGTGTTTTAAAGACTGGTCAAAGGAAACTAAAGATGGCTGTCTAATTTCAGCAGTGAGCTTCTTGTACACAAATTTGTAGACAGTCACACACTCAGTAAGAATGCATTTAAATTAAACGGGTAAGAAGAGACCTCAATCTTTTTATTTCACTTGGCATCCCAGGAGATAGACAGCTGTCCTGGCAAAAGCATGAATCCTTGTGCTCATGATACCAATACCTTCTTTCCAGCTAGACGCAGTTGAACAGAAATTTAAAATGTTTCCCCTTAAATTGCTTTTCATCTCCTACAAAATAGGAATTTCGAATTTCTTATGAATTTCTAATCGACATCAGAGACATCAGTGCTGGAAATTCAAGAGGTCTAATTGGTAAGCTATCAAATTAATAAAGGGATTGTTTCACAAATGAATAACACATTTAAAATTGAAATCAGACATCGAGGCCCTCAATGTGGGGCAGGGCAGCACAATGTCAAATGCAGCTCAAGAATCAATCACAAACTAAATCAACCAATCCAGTCACTGACTGTCCAACATTACCACAGTGGAGTTATCAGGATCATTCAGTCAATCAATCAAGGTTTGAAATCAATCGGTAATGAAATGCTTTAAAAACTGCTCCTGCTTCCTGCTGGACAGTGTGGTAGAAGAAAACTGTACAGGCCGGAACAGTGGGAGCTGCACACACTTGCATTTCAGGTTTCAGGAGAGAACACCACAGCAAGAACAGAATAAAAATAAATGGCTGACCTTCACCAAAGCACTTGGCATTCCAACTTAGAATAACAGTAAGATATGTCTCCCTGCAGGGGAATTTCTCCACACGATAGCAGGGGAGGGCATCAAGGAGGCATCAGCTTGTCTCAAGAACCGAGCCCTGAGCAGAACAACGTCGCTGTGCCTCCACTACAGCAAAGGCGCCAAAAGCTCCCAAGGGCTGTAATCGCCAGAAAGTCGGGATTGTTTGAGGAAGCTATCTCTCTCTGGCAGAACAACAATCCCTCGTTGAATCCGTTCCTCAACGCAATTCGCCTGCACCTCTTAGCCAGCGCTGGGACACTGCTGGCTGCTACGTGTACTGTCCCGAAAGGGCTCATATGCATCTCTCTGCATGCCGAGGGGAAGAAAAAACAGGATTTGAACATAATCCAGGGGAAAGAAAAGAATGAAGAAAAAGGCTTTTAAAGGTCAAAATTTGCTTTACATTACCACCTTCTTATTTTCCCAATGCAGGGACAATGCCACTGACAGAAACAAATCAAACAGGAGACCTTCCATTTCCCAACAGTTAAGTCATTCAATACCAATCTTGATGAGAAACAGTTTCCTATTAAAAACACGGTGTTAACAAGAAATCACTGTACAGGACACTGCTTGGAACACAGACGTACCACAGAGCTTGGAAGGGCACAAGACAGTATTCAGAATGAACAGATGTTCCAAGTGAAATGTTAGCAGTGAGGCCTGAGCAGACAGGAAGGATAAAAGTAAAATGTGCTTAAAAATTTAAATTGATCAGGCTTATAATTGTAGTTTTTGTCGCATCTGAAAGAGGTGTTTAACATGGAATAGAACCCAGACAAGCGTCTTTCCTTTGTTACGCTGCGAAGCAGCTTGCACACGATTTCTGCCCGGCTGCTAATGGCATCCTTGAAAAAGGTTGAAAAGCAGCACAGTGAGAGCACCTTTTAGCAGAGAGAGACGTGTGCAGGCTGAGGGAAGCAATCTACCATCAAACAAGCGACAGTGATCGGCAATTTAGGAACACTTGCATTGTGCTCGGGGAATTTGCATAATTGCAGCACTTATCGGACAATCATGAAATGCAAATTGTATATCCTTGCAGCGTTGTCACGGCAACCAGCAGCCATGGTTTTGAAAGATGGCAGAGTGGGGAATTGGAGAGAGCCAGGCGAAGGGGCAAGGGGACAGGCTAGACGCCCTCTATGCACCTGGCTCCTGTGCGTGGCGGCTACAGAGGAATATCTGTACTTTCTCATCTTCCAACAGACAGAATAGAGCCGTCATGCTCCCCTCAGCTGAGGCAGAATTCACACACCCTGGGGATGGCTCACCTGAGGCCAAAGCACTTCCGAAACCACTTCCCAAGTGCTGGGGCCCTCTTTTGTTTCGACTCCGGCTGAGCTTTTAACTGGCAGACTGATCCAGTTATTCACTCAACTGAACCTACTGTCGCCCCATTACCCCCCTCTCAACGCACGGCTTGGCACCACAGTGGGACAGGATGTTGAGAATACTCCTGGAGGCCTCGGTGTACCTGTAGCGTCAAGTACATTTCAGAACTTCAGCACTGAAATTCTGAGATGTCAGAAAGCAGGAGGTACTTTGGTGAAGTTCCCATAGTTCAGTTACAACACTTCCCAAGATCCGTTCTTCACCCAGAAAGGAAAGGGGTCCTCTCTTTAATCTGTATTGTCTAAACATCTTCTTAGACATGAATACATCTACTATTAATTAAACAGACAGGGTGTGTAATTATTCACTTCCCTCTCTGTGGCATTGTCTCAATGCTCACATCATAATTCAGCAGTGTTCAAATAAAATTACTTTAGTATCACACACCACCCTAACTGCTGTACAGTAAAGTGACTACTGGTCCAGTTTTTACCAATTGGTCTAAATTGAATTCCACTTAAAATGCTGAGAGTGGCACTCCTAAATCTGCTAAATCGTCCCGCAGATGCGGGTGAATCTGTGTGCCCTGTGACAGACTAGCGTGTGCATGGTTCATGCTGCTTTCCACTGCCTGGGTGCCTGTGAGACTCTGACTCACTCCATCACTCTCGTGGACTGACCGCTTGCTGAAATGTCCTGTTGGCTGCCGATATTTTCCAGGTCTGACATACAGTACTCATAACTGAAAGACTACCGTGACTTATCCTGCTCTGGTACGGCAAAGGGGAACAGCTTCTTCTACTGTGCAATTAAATAGTTAAATAGTCTAAAAACAATTAGTCAAAGTAAAGTGAAGAGAAATTAAAGCAGAGAATATGACCTTGAGGGAGCCTTGATTCAGCTGAGAAACAATACCTTCCTGGCAGTGTTGTGCTACACAAACTGTGCTGCTGCACACAACTGCTCTCCCCAGTTTCGATACGTTTATTTACCAAAACAGACCAGCAGGCCCAGAATGAATATGAAGATAAGTGCCTATTTATATCAGGCTCTAATGGTGACCGAGTGACCTCGGAGAAGATTCATTAGGAGATAATCTCATTTTGTCGGAGTAATCAGGAGTGTGGAGCCAGACGGAGCAGTGGCTGAGCTGTCTCCTGCTTGACGCCTGGGCTCCTCCACAAGGCAGCTTGAGAAAGGCGAGAGATCTAGGCTGAGAGACAACCACATTGTGGCCAGGGAAGGTTGATCAAGTTGACTCAAAAACTAGACTGAGCTGACTTACCAGCCCGCAGTGAGTCAAAAAGCTGCCCATATAGAGACAGAGCGTGCAGCTCATCGAGTCAGCCAGTTAACACTAACACACACTAACCAGGGTGTCGATATGCCGAATACAGAAGCAGTGGGTCACATGGGGCTGCAGTGAGCGAAGAAAAGGGAGAGATGATGGCTCCTATGTTCCCACCTTGACCATCATTACTAAACCACAACTGAAAAGGGTTATACTGTGTGGAAAAACAGTAAATGAAAGACTGAAGAGCAAAGCAAACAATTTCTTTCTGAAAAAGTCAGGACAAGCTCCAGTGCAATAAAACCCAAATGAGTGAGGTCTGATCATGCTTTATTTAATTATTGTGTCTGATTGTCCCTGCGTGGGGGGGGGTAAAATTATCATGTTTTCCAACTTTCTTTTCATAACTGGCAGAAACGCTTCAAGACAGGAGGTTGTCCTGTGGAAAACTAAAAACTCCATCACCAGCTCTGAAGCTTTGACTAACCGGCAGGTGACACTGAAGAGAATGACAGACATTCAGTTCCCAGAAAGGATCATACCCACTGACTCATGTGCTGCCAGGATGTGAGTAAGACCTGTGCCTTTTCTGCGCGAGACGCCGTCGTCTGAAAAAGCTCATTTCTGAATTTAGATTGTCTCATCGCACTGTCCTAAACGAGCCTAAAACCACAGAAGCCAAAAAAAAAACAAAATAAACTGCAGAAGCAGAAAACAAAATAAAAAATTGAAATTATTTTTGGCTAGTTTTAAAGTATTATATGCTGCATGTTTAGACATATATCACGTGTACATTACAGTACAGAGCAGCACAATCATTTCAGATTCTAAGTTGTCTTTCAAAGACAGCTTTCTTAGATGCAGCCGTGTGTGTTTAAAGTGACCTGTAATCTCTTTTAGGTAATCAGCTCCCGGTGACCCCTGTCAGATATACAGGCAGGCTGTGCTCTGGCAAGAACAGGCTTAGTGAGTCTGAAGGAAAGGCAAACTGCCGATGCCCAGGCAGACACTGGCGAAGGGCTGGCAGTGGCTGAAAGGGGCAGTGGGAGCCGTAGACGTTTGACGTGGCTTTGGCACCAGTACAAAAGAACTGGAGAAATGACACCACAGCCAGCACTTCTGGGAAAAGTGGAGCGAGATGCCCCAGAAGTCATTTCTATTTTATGCTGCCTTCACGTACCGAGTAAACCAATTAGGATTTTTTCGCCCCCCTTCTTGGGTACTGTTGGGGTGCGCTGTCATTTGGGAAGTGCAAGCGTTGTAAATGACGGCACAGCTCTTTAATCGCCAGCTGCCGGCGGGGGGGGTTCTGCAGGAGCTGGAGTCGGAGGGTGAAGGAGTAAATTACAGGGGCTCAGGTGGAAGCAGGACAACCAGCCACAACCAGAGCTGCTCAGCGCTTCCTCAGCAGCCCAGCGCGAGACACCTGCCCACATTCCCCCGACTTCTCCCAACACACTCCTGCTCTAGAGCTTCCTAGCAGAATGGCAGGCCGGCCTTCAAGCACGTGTCCATTCAAAAAGAGGGTCTGGGTAACAATTTGTCATTAAAAAGAATGGAAGTTAAAAAACCATGATGAGAAAAGGTTGGAGCTACAGCCAGTTTTTTCAAAGGCATAACGAACGAATTATGTAAAGATAACTGCAAGTTCTGATAGCTGCATACATGGATCAGTCGTTTATGGTCTTTTGGCACAACAAGTATGCACTTGATTCTCCTTAGTGTGTCAAATCTGCATTTAAGAGCCTAGTTTAACTGGCGCAAACGGATTTTAACAAGAACTTTAATAGTCTTTTAGTCCTATATTTTGAAGGCCTTTCTTTCTAGCCCATAATGAGGGTGGACTAAGAATAAAACAGACCACAGATTGCTATGATGGCTACAATAATGGAAGCACTTTGCAATTACCGAGATTCGCTTGTTCTGCTGTGCGTTTGCGCTGCCCTGCTGCAGCGTGTTTCAGACCGCTGGCTGCCAACACGCTCACATGGCCTTTGTGTTTTTATAAAACACAAGAAGGAGAGCCCTTTTAATTTGGTGCATTTGGTCTTATTTTTACAGGCCACATTTCTACCTGCTCATTACAAAAGCCGCTCAAAATTGCCGATTCATTTGGAAAATAAGGGATAAACCTACAGTGTCAACCAGGCATATACAGTATGTCATACAAAATTACCATATATATGGGGACTCATCCATGTCAGAAATGCCAGGTTGAAAGGGAGTGTCAATATAAAGGCCTTGCTATTTAAGTGCCTTACAACAGACACAATGATATAAACATCATACCTATTTTAAGTTACTGAACACTACAACATTTTGACATTTCTATACCGAAAACCACATGGAATGTTTGTGTCCTGGTGAGAGTTAATGCCACTGGAACAGCAGGGGTCTTAAGAAGACAGAATATAAACACAGACATAATACAGAGTGGTTAGGTCAATACTGAGGTCAACTCGACACTATCATCTCCAATATGTTTATACTTTTCAAATATACATGAGCAACTTTGTGTGATATGAAAATGAAATGAAAGTAATGTTTCACAATAATTTAAAGTTTTAAAAAGTTTTATTTTTCCAAAAGAGAAGATACTCTAGGCTCTAGGATATATGTATTTACTTAAAAAATATATAACGGGTACTGATTTTACATTTCTACAACTCGTCATTTTTTAGTGCTTGTCTGCTGTAACCCCAAGAGGTTTGTCACCAAACTGTCTTCACTGATACAGTGGATACTGTATATAATAATTGAAAAAGGAGGTGAAAAAAATACATTCTTCTTTTCATAAAAAAATATCACTTGGATTGAAATCGTACTCTGACCACAATTTTACTTGATATGAGTAACAGCTCGGTGCAAACTTTCAGAGTGCCACAGCTCTGGAAAACAAGGTCTTTTTCTCAGCCAGTGTTTTGCAGTGTAACCCTCGGGAGCTGAACAGTTGTCATGGCATATTACAGCATGCTGCTATAGTTCACTTTATAAGCCAAGTGTTGAAGTGAAGTGCCTCGTGGTATTTTACAGCACAGATAACACAGACAAGCTTAAGATACAGTGCGTGTTCTGCAGTTTTCCTTTTTGTGACAGCTTAAACCTCCACTTTTTACAGAACTGTTCCCACACAGCTCTCAGACAGCAACTGGAGACCAAACCCAAAGCACAATCATTACTCATCACTTTCACACCCGAAATAGTCAGCAGCCAAACGACTCATCAATCAAGAAGCCCAAACTGCACCAGTGTTACAATGTACAAGCATCTTAAAGGGATTCTCTTTTTCGCTACTGGACAAATAATTGACTGAAACAACAGGTGCAATAAAAAATTAAATCTGTTCTACCGCTTGAAAGAAAATGTCTTATGGCGGTGATTTAAGAGGACAGTATAGACTACACTAGCAGAGAATGAAGCTGCAGAAGTGTTCAGCTTGTTTAGCATTTTCAAGGCTGTTCTCAAAGGGTCAGGGGTCATGGAGTATCCAGGCAACACAGGGAGCAAAAGCAGCAATAAATGTTTAGATAAGCACTGTATAAACACAATTCAGGGAGAATGCAAAAGCCTTGATTGGTATTTTTACTGGAAGACCATCGCAAATGCACTTCAGTTTGGCTTTTGTATTAATTTTAGAATTACCAGGTCTTGATCATCTGGGCTCACTGCAAACAGAGTTTACCAGTGGGTCCATCCTCTCTCCAGAACCTCAGAGCACTTGACATGCAGATCGAACACAAGCCAGCAGCCCATCATGCGAGAGCTGAATGCCCTTGGAGTCCTGAGAAGAGACCTTATATCCCTCTATATCCTTCTCATGTTACACACAGAAGAGATGAATGTTCAGGTACGCTATCCCACAGTGCCAATACCTAAACTAAGGCATCAGGGCGAGGAAGAACACAGCTTTCTGGGACAGCACTGCAAACTCCAAGGTGACTGGAAAGGCACTGGTGGTTTCAGAGAGACAGGGCCACCTCTGGCATGCAATCCTAAATCAATCCATCACTGTTTGGACTACTGCTCACCATCCTTGGGGAAATCCCAGTCATAGCAGGCCTGTAACAACCCAAAATTATACCAGCAGCAACTTAACTACAAATCCACCTAACGAGCTTTTCTGCTTGTGCCACATGGGAATTCCCTGGAAGGCATCCTTTAACCAGAATTATATTATCAGTTAACACAACACAGAACCACACAAAGAAAAGGAACACAAACTGGAGAATGTGATCAATTACCATTGCTTAAAAGCATTACTAATTCATTTGAGTTATAACAGCTGGTGCAAGTGGTTGATGCTCTAATTAGTTTTGACTGGGCAGAATACCGTTGCGCAGATCAGACTGTGGCCGCTAACTTTGACTCCGATGCACAGCTGCGTTTGAGTGGAAGAGCTGGACTGAGACAGAGGTGCAGTGCTCTTATTCAGGTCAAAAGTCCCCATTGTGAAAAGCTGGGCTCTGCATGTAAGAGAGAACACCAGAAAATAAGATTTCGGAGGACAGTTCCTGTGTGAAAAACGTTCAAAGTTTGACAATAATGTGACTTCAATAACGATAATACCGAGATATGAGCACAACAACACACAAGCAGACGCCCACTAAGGCCAGACAGAAGCCCTACTATCAGGTCTGTCTGTTTTAGTAATCCAGCAACTTCTGCTGCCAAGGTTCACGGAGCAAGAAGGCACAGGATATGAATGTGCTCAATTCTTTTCATAGACGAGAGCGATGCAGCTCTTTTTACTATCTCCAGCTCTTTGTTGAAGAAACTGCAAATTGGACCTCACGACAAAAAGGAAAAAGTTGGAAGGAGGTGTAGGAACTGCAACTTAATCCCAAAATAATTTAATCGCATCTCTATTTGAAAAATTATGTTTTATATATTCAGTATGTGGGCAGGGTGTACACACTAATGTGTCAATAATATCACTGATTCTGGTAACCACTTTAAGATCAAAATAAAAAGTAACAAAAATCCACAACATGGAATTGACTGGAACTCCACATCTTCACCGTCTCCTTACTTTTTCAAAGGCCAGTGCCGCATATTTTTACAGTAAAGTAATTAGTGCGTCATTTATGTTGATGATAGGTTTTAAAAGTGCGCATCTCATGGGTGACTGCAAAATAAATGGTTACGCCAAGACTCCAGGTCGCAGGATGGGAGCCTGGGAAGGATAAGGCAGAATCCCAGCATCTCTTTCTAAAAATAAAAATAAAATCTCAATATAAGAATGATCTTTCTTATTGTTCATACTGCTTCATAACTGATGCCACTGGAATACACGTTTAATAATAAAGTTGTATAATAAATACAAAATTGCTTTAAAACACTTTAAATAAAAATTAGAACAGCTACAAATGTGGCTTTACAACATTTTCTTTTAAAGAAAAGGTTAGATGAAGGAGTAATTTAGTTTATACTGCTAGGAAAAGCCTTTTGACTTCTGTGACAGATCTTAACAGGGCCTTGTGATGTATAAAACTATTCATCAGTTGTCTAAGTGTTTTACCCAGGGTCATGGGATAGCAGGAGCCTATCCCAGCAAACAATGGGTGCGAGGCGGGGTACACTCTGGGCAGGACACCAGTCCATTGCTGGCAGACACAATGGTGGCAGACAGAGACACGCACGCACTCACACCAGGGCCCGTTTTCCCAGATGTCAAATAACCTACCAGTATGTCTTTGGATTGCGTGAGAAATCTGCGCACCCAGAGGAAACTCACATGAACCCGTGGAGACCATACAAACTCCACATAGACAGCACCCCAGAAATGGAACCCAGGGCCCCAGCTCTGAGAGACAGCAATGTTAACCTCTTTGCAACTCTTGTCATCCACAGAAAATTATCAAGTGAGATACATTACAGTACGAGACCATTAAATTTGCAAGTGATTGTACACGGTTTCGGGGGGGTTGTCTCATGTTTGGACACTTCACAGACTTGAATCTGTGCTGGTTCATGAACAGACTTCGATCCGCATCCCCACGGTGCTGCACTGCACAGGCTGAGTCATAGGATCCCATCCAGCTGCTTCTGAAAAGAGGCCAGGGTACCAGCTTCAACAACATGGCTGGGTAAGCTTGTCCCACGCTCCCACATCTCACAATTAGACGAGGAAGCTCCTACTGCCAGAACACTGTGCTTATTCTTCTCTCTGTTTACTTTTAGCATGGAATTAACCCTGACTACCACCTTTGGAGCTCGTGGGATGATGCGGCACCCCACTCAAACACATTTAACATGCCCGATACCAAGTGTTCTCGTGAAGGCATTCTGAAACTTTCACCTTTCAAGTACTTAGCTAATAAAAGAAACTAGACGTAAGACTTGCTTGAGTAAGGGATCCGGGGAAGCATCCTGAAGTTAACCTGCAAGGCACTGAAATAAATTAAAAAAAAAAACCCAACATGAAATCACTCCTGAGCTCCTTCCTTTTCCCAGGAGTCGGTGCTGTTTATAAGACGGTAAACGCACTGTGCAAAAACGATCCATAGCCGGATGCACCGAAACCACACAAGTGAAACCCATAGCTGAAAATATTGCATTCTGCCACCCTGGAGGGATTCTCTCATTACAAATATTTCATGAACATACAGAAACAGAAAACATGCTCGACAGAAACAGGAAAACGGAAGGGGAGCCGGAATCCTACCACCAGGGGGAAGATCAAACCGACAGTACTTCCCCGGTCGCCGGGGCTGGTTCATTCATTCCTAGCACAGAGCCCGATTCCTCTCCGGAGCAGAGCTGGCAATCTGTTACTCGAAACCCCCGCTGGCAGGAGGTACGATGCGAAATCCGTCACCCGCTCGATTCCTCAATTGAAATATGTCCTGTCAGGTACCCTTCAAAGAAACGCAGTACCCTTCGGTGTCTCGGCAGTATTATTTACCACAAAGGGGCGTCAAACCTTTCCAGGAGACAGCAACTCAAGACACCGCTTCATTTCTCAGCTCGTTAATTGTATTACCATGTGAATACCCACGCATCAGTCAGTTAATTTACTGACTGTAACACACACAAGTCATTTCATTCTAATTATTGCTGAATAATGACAGCAGAACGTCGGCTTAGCCTTTGTGGTGGGCAAGTGACCATTCGAAACTCCACTGCAGTGGAGGTGATAGCAGCTGAAACAGCCCACATGCTGATTCTGTAACAGCTATTTTGTAGTGGCTGGTGAATTGCCCCAGTATAATAAGACTGTGAAGAACACACTGACCTTCCCGCTTTCCCAGTTCCCTACAGAAAAAAATCTTATTCCACCGAAAACATTTTGGAAAAGCTCTGCTTTCAAGAAATGGTCAGCTCACAATCCATATACAGTAAGTTCAATTTTTGCATGTATGGGAGACCATGTACTGTACTGTATACCATCATCCAGAGAAGTGTCATTACAGGCAATTTCCACTGGTCAAGTCTGCGTACGTGGTGACTACAATTCACCAGCAGATGGAGGAAAGATGAAGTGGAAGAAATGGATCAAACAAATCTGGGAGAGAGACATCTGAAACATCTTTCAACAGGCCAAGATTACTGCCTTGTAAGACATCTTTACCCTATTTTCTTTGCTATTTCACTGTTACGTGAGGAGTAAGCTTTTTTAAGGTAACAGACACTTCAAAGGTCTGAAGGGACTGCCTGCCTGTCTGTCTTTTTTTTCTTTACTATAGAGATTGAGTTCTTTCCATCACTCACTTGCAGACAAAGTGCACGTTTTTTGGATCAATGTTGCAAAAGCCGTCTCAGAAGCATGACTGAATATGATGGCGTTTGTCTGTGTGTCTGCCCTGAAATGGACTGGCGTCCCATCCAGGGTGTAACCTGCCATGCACCTGTTGCCTGCTGGGATAGGCTCCGGCTCCTCCATGACCCTGACTTGGAAAAAGTGGATGGAGGGATCAAGAGAGATTAATAATAATCTTAGTATTTGGTTGATGCTTTTATCCAAAGTAACTTACATTCACACCCTTTTTATACAACTAAAGCAATCTCAGTGTAGTACCTCGCTGAAAGCACGACACCAGTGACCCACCTGGGATTTGACCCCGTGATCATCCATTTATGAGACCAGAGTCCCTTACATCTACTGTAATTGAATTATAACTACATAAAAGAAAGAGTTTAATTCTAATTCCACCCTTCGAAATCTTTTTGAGCCCTTTAAACACAGAATCAAAGCTGTATAAAGGGTCTACATAGCACACCTACACTGCATACAGTAGTCTTGAAACAAAAGCACAAGCAGATAAGGTGGTTCTACAATATCAGCCCTCCAATCTCTCCTGTTGCAATCGCATTCTTAGGGTCCTCCAAGAAAGGATTGGATGAAATCCTTGGATCAGTAAGAACACGAGCAACTCAACACATAAAACGGGCCTCCTCTGTTACCTTATGTTCTATGTGCTTAATTCATTTTCTCAATAGCAAAGTTTTACAGCCCAACTTCTGATAACTCTTGGAATCTCTGGGAGTAATCCGGTCTCCTGTGGCAATGCTGGTGAAGTCCACAAAAATATCTGCAGGCTGTAATCCCGTAGGCAACATCTCCCTGAAGTCTCAGAAATCCTGTTGCCCCAGAGGTGAGCAAACGGCTACCATGGAACCTCTGCTTTCAGGCAGGCTGCAAAGGTATGATAAGCAGAACTGGCAGGCGGCCGACAGACACATTTTCTACTGACGTTAATGAGATGAATTAGGAGCATGCACACTCTGGATTTTCTGAGCCCTCTGTGCACAACACAGATAGCTTCCACCTTCTTTGACGGTGGTGTGCCAAGACGTTTCAAGGGCAGTCGCTCTCCCTAGACAAGTTGTGTTCACGGAGAAAAAAAAATACAAAGACAAAGTTAGCAATGTGGACCTACTTTTGTATATAGGTAACTTGACAGGGAAGGCAAAACAACATCAAAACATTAATCCATCCTGTCTTGTATTAACCTACGACTTCCCCTCGTTGAGGTGCCCTGACAATGACTAACAGTGATTTTACAAAACTCTGTGTGAGTCCAAGTTTAAATTACGCACAAAATAAAAAAAGCCTTTTAGTCACGCAATCACATTGACACAGCGTTCCGCTGATGGCAGATATAGACGCTAAACTTGCCGTCTAAAAATTCCTTTGTTAACGAAAAATTTCCAGGGAAACTAAATTAGGATGGCGCCTGCTTTAACCTCCAGGAAGCACAGACCTGATTCATACTGCTGTCTGTACGCCACAAATGAGGGATGAACACAGTTTTTCCCTGCCTGTCTAGCTGCTATCATAAGCAGTTTTTAGCAATGGCATGAAAATAGTTTGCAACTTGCTTTCTCTTTGAAATACAGACCTGCATACATAAGCAATGGTATTCCATACCTTTACTAGAAAAGTTCAGCTACCCTTTGCTGGGATAAATGAGCATTCCACACTAACGAGAGGTCCTATTGACAGGTAATACAGCACAACAATACATACTATACTGCATTTAATAAACAACTGAATTACCTCATTTAAAAAAAGAGCACTTAGTGTAAACAGTCGGTACAACAACGTGCTATGTTTGGGAAACACTAAGCAAACAGTTTAAACATTAAGAAATGAAAAGAATCTTAAGAAAATCCTGAATATCTGCATACTGTGTACACTTTATCTTCATAATAACAAACAGAGCTCCATACGTTTCAGGACAGCCAATGCTGGTCTGTATTATAGGGCTCTGCAGAACTTCTTGGGGTGTAGAAACCCACTGTACCTCGCAGACAGTTACAATACACAAACTACTGGCAGCCCAGCAGGTGGGTAAAAGCTGTAAGACAGAGTAATTATGACTCTGGAGTTATGATCAGCAGAAGGCTCTTACAGTTTTCTGTCAATTGCACAGCATAAATCATGACCAGCCTTCACTCGTCTCCCAGTACTCTGCTAGCTCAGACCTGGACAGTGGGGAGTGCCCAGTAAGTAGAGACAGTATTCAGAAGACAGCAGAGAAAGGTCAACAAATATGCCTCCCTGCATCAGGAAACAGAGGTTGCATAATGAACTCTGTTACCGTGACTGGACGACTCATTAATTAACACTCCACCGTTTTACTCCGAGTGTATTTTACAACCACACACCTCATGTTAAAAGGCAATTAGGAGTCCATGCATTCTCACTACATCACCATTTGGCACAACATTCATTACCAGGAGGGAGTAGCATGTTTGAATAATTATTAATAGCCATTTTAAAATCTTGCAGTTGTCATTATTATAATGTGTATTAGCACATCAGAGGTAATAACCGCATGAAGTCTGTGACCCAGTGATTTAATCAAACTGGAATCATTTGAGATGTTTGACCGAGCCTGTGCTGCAGTCTATTTGAGGTCTTGCCTATTCTTAGGGTATTTTTTCTTAAGCATGGACTTGATAACATGATCAATCGGGTTTTAATTTGGAAATTCCTCGACTTTAAAGCAAAAGTAACAGTTTGCTGTCCCAATACCTTTGGAGGACACAGTACATCAAAAAGTACACTGCTGAAATGCGAGTTACAAGGCTTTGGGATCGGTGATCAGCATCAGCTGTGAACTCCGCTGAAGGGACTGTGGAGACAGAAGCCTTCGTTTCTTGTTGTGAGATTCAGTCTGTTTAACTGGGAAACAGAATCAGCCAAAGCAAAGTTGAAAGGGACGCCAGGTGACAAAAAATAAATACTGAAAATGCCCATTTCACTACTGGCGGAGCGGTGGCTCTGTGGCTGGAAGGTTGCCGGTTCAAATCCTGCAGCCGGCAGAGGAATCCTACTCCGTTGGGCTCCTGAGCAAGGTCCTTAACCCCAACTGCTCCAGGGGTGCTGTACAATGGCAGACCCTGCGCTCTGACCCCAGGCTCTCTCCCTATCTGTGTGTCTGTGTGTCTCATGGAGAGCAAGCTGGGGTATGCGAAAAGATCATTCCTAATGCAAGAAATTGTAAAGGGTTAATAAAGTGATGTTATTATTATTTAACCGATTTATTAACTGGTTTATGGTTTTATTGTTCATACATAGAATTACTCAGAAACTTTATTTTTGATGTTAGTGAAATAAAAACAACACTGAATGAAAAAATGCCATGTTCTACAAACTGTAAATGACTGTAGGCTGCACAAAAACTGAAGAGCCAGAGAGTATTCCGGATGGCAATGAATGCAGGATAGATCCTGGACAGGAACACCAGTCCATCGCAGACACACACACGCACGCACAAACTCACACCAGGACCAGCTTTTCCAAAAGCCAATTAACCCTAGTAGCATGTCTTTGGACTGCGGGGAGAAAGAAGAACATATAAACTCCACACAGACGGCACCCCATGAATTGGGCCCCAGTCCTGCAAGGCAGCATTGCTAACCACTGCAATGAACTACCATGAGACTTAATTTAAAATTGATTTCTTCAGTATCGTAACCTAAAATGCCCAACGTGCTGTCAACATTATGAACCATTATGATTGGGTATCATTTACTCAAAAAGGTTACAATTGCATGAAAAAATCATGTTGATTCAGTTTCACAAGCAGAAGCTGAAAAAGACTGACTGACTGAGCTTATGCATTGATTTATTTGTGTATTAGGATATCAACGCCTGGCAATTATGCAATCAAGTGAAAATTATTTGATTAAAAAAAATAAGGTATCCAAGTGATTGGGATCAACAAACAAACCCTTAAACGCAAGGTGATAAAACTCCGATTTGCTGAAAGTTTTAATCCCCAAACAAGCACTCGAATGGTGGCGTCTTGAGAAGCCCGTTACCTGGGCAGCTCAGGTTCCGTCGTCACCATCAAAGGGGATACTCACGCAATCCTATGGCTGGGCAGCTCCACCTCTCCTGAAATCCCTAACGTGAGCTGACGGAGGCTTGTGGACAAATATACAACAGCTCCAGAGCAGCCGTGTGCAATTCTGGGGCAGTCTCTGTCGTGGCTTAAGATGCACAGATACAGATAGGCAATTAGCAGCGTGTACATTTTCAAAGACAAACTGGGTGCCCTCTTGACTTGATAATGTGTGTGGAGGGAAATTACCATAGCAGCTGTGACCTGATAGCATGTTATTGTGCATGAAGCTGATGTACAGAGCTGCAATAAACCAGTCACTTTAAAACAGCTCATTGCTTAATATGATGCCTGCACTAATAAATAATTAAGACAGCTAAGGAAAGCTGAAGTGTCTCTATTGCAGATAGCTGGTGTACATACCTTGTCGTATGAGGGGAGCAATGTGAAGACAATGCCATAGGCTCCAGATCTTACAGCCCTGATAATGTAACATTTTCTGACTTATTTGATCTCTTGTAATACTTACATACTACAGCTTTATATAACTACTTTGACATAATCAGGTGGAATTGTGTACGACAAAAAAAAAACATTTTTCAAAAATCATCCTGTACATCCACATCCAACCAACAAGCCACTTCTGAACAGGAGATTTAAAGTGTTTCTCTTCTCTCCCAGACAATTCTCGTTTATTCATGTCTGCAAGAACCACAGTCCACAAATTATTGTCAGCCGATGCAGACGGGACAGGGGATGGTCGGTAAGGTCACAATGAAAGGGAACAAATGCAGAATGCTGTCAGGAATCAGAACGTATCCTAACAACAGGAGATCCAACAGAGTAGATAGAGCAGCAGAGTGCAGATTCTTTTATACTCAAACTATGTGCTGTGCTGTTTACAAGACTTTTGGCAGCGAACCTGCATGCTACATTCTGAACTCAAGAGCTCCAGTGTGTTTATTTTCTGAGTTTCTGAAATTCTGATTAGTTGCAGGCTAAATCTGCATCTAAAGTCCATTTCAGAAAAAGGTGAACCTGTTTGGCATACTAACATGTTTAAGGCAAAAACATACAGCTACCAGGCTTCCAATAAAACAATTCATTTGCCCTTCAAAGACACTGTGGCATCAAAATGCTTGCCATGTAAGATCTTAAAACACTTAAAGACAAATGCGTCCTGCAGAAATAAGACATCAGTGAGACTGTTCACTGTAAGAGTTATTAGGTAATTACTCAGTTCTCCATTTTGGAGAATACAGTCCAGTTCCAGAAAGGCCAACAGATGGGTATTGAGCTCACACTGTGCCAGCACGAAGCTCAAGCATGTGGGTGCTCAAACTGCTCCAGAAGAGAACGGCCTGTGGATATACAAGGCCCTTCCCCCTTCTGCATAAAGGAAGCCAATGACATCCTGCAGAGCCTTCGTTTGAATTGACTGGTTTTACGAACCGGAGTATATTGTACGAGAGAGAGCAGCTGATTCCGGTTCTCCTCTCTGCATGGGCCCAGTGCCCAGCAAGGCCGTAGGAACCTGCCAAGCTCAGGACTGCAGCTCGTCTGGGCAACTGTCTCCTGTCTTGTACTACACACTATGTGCAGAGAGGGTCTGTTCAGCTTTATTCTTACAACCTTTTCGATGACAATTGCAAAGGTGTAATTCCAATTAAAACTGAAAAATTTCTGGGTGGAGCGGTGATTCTGTGGCTAAGGATCTGTGCCTGTGGCTGGAAGGTTGCCGGTTCAAATTATGCGGCCGGCAGAGGAATTCTACTCCGTTTTATACTACAGCCATATAAAAGGCTGAGCCTGCACTCTGACCCCAAGCTTCTCTCCCTGTCTGCATGTCCCATGGAGAGCAAGCTGGGGTATGCGAAAACACATTTTTAATACAAGAAATTGTATATGGCTAATAAAGTGATCTTATCGGATATTGAATAGTCTATGCACCTAGTCATGAAAAATTGCTGTATTATCAATACTTTTCATTAAAAAATAATGCACCTCCAATGGCTAAGGTCATTAAACTGACAGTAAATGCAACAGTGTGTGAGAGGGTAGGACTCTGGCCTCTGGCATCTGGACTGGTGGGTCCTGAGCTCAGATCCCAGGTGGGACAGACTGCTGAAGGTGTTTCGCTCAGACTGTTCCAGTCATACTGGATACCCTGCTGTGCAAACAGGTCTCCTGAGTCTTTGAGAACAGACTGATCAGCTTATCTAGTTAAAGAAATAATAAAAAATTAAAAAGGCAAAAGTGCTTGAAACATGCTGCTTGACAAGCTGGACATGTGTGAGTGAAATCGCAAGTGCAATCGCTTACTTTCCGCCATACTAATAAGTATGGAGTGTCACGTTCGAAGTCTGTCTGCTGCAATTGCTTCACCATATGTCGGACATTACCCTCTCTGTTCAAGGCCCAGGTGGATTTTAGCCTCCACTAATGAAGCAATAAAATGTTTACTTAATTCGATACATCATTATCAGGTAACAGCGGCACGGCAAATTCTCGGGAAAGTTATACGATAAACAGTCTAGCTATAAATCAATTAGGTGCTGCAAGCAATTTTTAAATATTATTATGTCAAGAACATAGTGGTTAATGATAGCAAAACTTTATATATATTTTTAATAAGGATTTCAGACAGTTAATCCTATTAAGACAATCTGGATGAATGCTAATATCCTCCACTGCTGGTGCGCTACAGTTTCCCATTTTAGAGCATTTTAACTGTGCTTGCGGTTTTCAGCCATCTTCCCAGAACAGCTCAAGTAAATTACAGTGCTTGTCCTGCTGAATCATGTGTCCGGTCTTCCCTTCCTATGAGCTGTGCTCCCATATAAGCACTTTCAGTTCTCTTTGCAATGGGAAGTATGTGATGAAAGGCCTGTAGTTTGTTGGTCACTGTTTAACCTGTTCGGTATGCATTGTTTTTCAATTTTAAATAAATCGGCTTGGTCCTGGAACACGTGACTGGGTGCCAGTGAGGGGCCAAAGTTTAGGAGCAACAGTTTTTGTGGGAAGCAGTTAGTCAGAAGCAACTACATTTCTAATTACTGTAATATTACGGCAATGCTATACTGCTAGGCCAGTGAATCAGAATCAAGCTGTAAATAGATTTAATTCGTCTCGCATTTTCTGTTATCTCTGTATGCAAACTTTGGTGGCATAAATGTCAAACATTAAATATGCAAGTCCTTTTCTTTGCCTCGGGCTTGGTTAATATAGATATTTATTATAATATATATTAAGTGTATTAATAAAAAAGGTAAAAGGCTACAGTAATCAGAGACCATTGTGTGTGTGGTTTGCAGGGTGTTTGGTTTCCTAGACGGAAATGTCCAGGGAAAAAAAAACAGAAGGTTTCTACTGTCTTTATAATCGACAATCAAGTCAGAGAAAGAGTCTAAAAAGTCTAATCAAGCTGATAATTAGTTGAATCAGTAAATTAAGAGCTCAGGTGGGTTGTCAACCTGGAGATCCTGCTGCAGCCCTGGGCTGGGTCTGTATGCCACTGTTAAGGCAAACTGAGTCAGATATGCATGTTTAGATTTAGCTGGGCACAAGGGTGGACATACTGTACTGTACCGACTTGTAGTATTCAAATTCAAAGTTCTTTCAATAGTAAGATGAATGAATTCCATTAGTAAATAACTCTTTCCATACCATGTGCAACAGAAACATCTACATACTCTTTCTTATTCCTAAAGGGCTCCAAAGGATTGCATTCTGTGATATCTAAAAGACAGAATAATTCATGTATACAAGGAAAGCAGCTCAGCTGCTTTCAGTATGGGTGATATTCCGAGGCCCTTCACTGCAAGATGGGAAATCGATTAATTGGACACACATGACCAGTTCCACCATTATCCATCGAAATGTTTCACTGCACAGCAGCAAATTATTTTAAAAATGAAGAAAAGGGCCTGGTTATGGACATATACTGTACCTATTCTTACAGTCAAAACATCAGAATGCAAGAGTCAGCAAGAGTGAAATTCTGCTTGCCTAAGGGAAAGAGATAGACTTTGCACCCGTTTCAGGCTGGGAGAGACCTTCGCCCTGGCATCACACGTGGACCTGAACAGCAATTTAAAAACAATCAGCCTGAAAGCTGTGCCCACTTTTCGAAAACGGCCGTGCCTCACGTAGAATTAAAGATCTGAAGAGACCATTTGAGTACGGAAAATACGCATGTAAATAAAATTCGTATTTTGAAGCTATTTTGAAGAACTGTATTCAAGCCCCTTTCTTCGGTCCATCAAGATATTTTGAAACTTCCCCCTCTGGAGAAGAAAAGAAAAGAAAAAACAGGCTAGGTCATGGCACAAACATGTTTTGAAATGGTTAGAAGAAGATGCAGCACCAGCTGCGGTTTCCAAGCATGGTTGATTTGGAAGCTCAGTCTCTTTAAATCTGAGCGATAGGGTGGCAGCCCCAGGTGGGCACTGGTTATACAACATGTGTCCACATACAAGCATCAAATACCACAACAAAGGTGATGGGCTGGTTCGGACAAATTCAGCTCAAAAAAGGATATTGCTTCTTTTATAAAGGCAGGCAAATAAAAGAAAAACGCCCAGAAAATTCCGCAATGAATCATATTGTTTGTAAATTGCCATCCCCGACTTTTCATATCTAAATCTGGTTTATTTTGTTTTTATTACTTTAATTTAGGATTTAATTCAGCAGACGCTCAAATATAAGGACTCTGAAAAGAATACAGTATTAACGCACTCAGAATGATGTCCTGAAAACCTGCGTTTAAAGAAAGTGTACCCGAGGATAGGGTGCCTTGTCCTTATCAAAAGTGATGGTTCTTTTTCCCAGCAAGTTTTTTTTCGAGTTTTGTGCTTTGAACAAGCTACCTTGCAAGTCCTGAAAAAAATGAAGTAAGCATTCGTATGCCAACCGAGGGCAAAAAAATGTAGCTGCCGTTATCTACTCATCCTTTCTTAAAGACACGTTTATACTGTAAGCCTAAAGGACTTTCAACTTCCAAAAGTCTGCTTTTTAATCTATGTGAGGCAGACAGGGAGAAGAGCACAGATTCAGAAGGGGCAGATCCTGCAGAACACATTGCTGTGCTCTTCTCTTCTCAGTGCTCTTTAGGACCCATGAGTGCAGTGAGGTCACTCAGATTCCAGCCAAGCTGGACTCTTCCTACTGCTATCCTCTTACAAACACCGGCTTGCATCATGCTACACGCTTATTAAATGCTGCTCCTTTTTTGTCCCTCTCGGAGGATTTAATTCCACTAAATGCTGCAAATCTGGGATTAATTAAACAAGAAAAATAACCTTTAAACAGAACTTGCAGGTGTTTTGATTTCCCCAAGACATGTCAAATGGCTAGATTGTACATAACCCCCCTTGGACATAAGGTGAAAAGATCCAGGTACTCATGCAAAAGTTAGAAAACGTATCCCCAGGAGTTAAAAACAACATTCTGGGAGGTACACTCTGTTACAGTTATAATTGCAAAAGCAGTCTCCTATTTCCAAGACAAAAAAAACATGATTCAACACACAATCACCTTGATATTAGTGACCGCATACAAAGTACAAGGTAAGCAGAGCACAGACTCTGCAGACACAGGGGGAAGATGCTGATGTCAAAGGAAAAAGGGCAGCACCTACTGTGACCAAAGGGTAGAGACACCAAGACAGCAGCTAGGAGTGAGACAAAGGGCACAATCGCCAGATCGCAGGCTCAGACACATGGGCCGGCTCAGCGGGGTGCTGTCTGGCCCATGTGATCAGACAACTCAGGCCAGCACGGGTCAAGATCGATTTAGGCTATGCTCGGTATTAAACACACTGAAGGGCTGCATATCGAGTTTTACGGGAAACGGGCATTTTCAGTTGTATAGGTGTGAAAGGCAAATGTTAGATTTAGAAAAACAAGACAAACACAAACACGTAGAGGGCAGATCAAGATCCACTTTCTTCCACTGTACAACAAGGGGTCGGGTAGTGCTTTTGCTTTGCGTTTGTGTTCGGATACATCTTTAAAAACTTCAATAACGGCATCCAGTGATTCTGAGATGTACCAGTAATAAAGGCAGAGCTCCAGATACAAATGTGAACGATGAAATGTTTTTTTTTTTTACAGTTTTGTCCCTAGGACAAGTCTCAGGAGGACAAAAAGGGTTAGATGATGCTCCTGTTAATTATATTAATTCTGCTCTGTACTGATCCCCCTTAGCTTAGGCACGTTAATGCTATGATAAGACTCAGCCCACCTGCAGGTCAGCACTGTCAGTTCTGCCAAAGTCACAGGGAGACGGGTGTGTGCAGGGCTGAAACACAACTTCTTCAACAACAAGGAAAAGACAGAATCTCTGCGTCCAGAAAACCCCAGATACCAATCTTCAACAGTCTGTGTTTTGACACACTCAGGACATACCGATCTGCTCAATTCGAAAACACAGTGCAAAGAATCTATACCAAAACATCGCTAAACTTAATGTTAATTAACATGAACGTAAAGAAAACTATCAAATACAGCAGCCAAAAATGACAGAACCGGCATCTTTTCTATTGCAGCAAGTCAATTGTCAAAGGTGCACGAGCCCGAAAAGGATATCATACTGCTCTGTAGGGTTGACACTGAGGGTAGCAAGCTATGCCATTACATCCACTGTCAGTATTGCTGAACGTAAACCAACCACCCGATGTAAAAAAACTAATGTCAAAATATTTTGCAGGCATTTTATATGCCCCCCAGGAGATGAGACCCATTTCACTGTGGACTGGGTCCACATCTATACCTGGGTGATGAATGCTTCTGGGCAAGTGATGCAGCATTCTGACGTGAAAAGCTAACAGCTTCTGGTCATTCTGACCCAGCGTGGTAACTGACATATGGAAAAGTATTGTATAGTTGGCTACATGCAAGATCAAAGACCTGGAAAGCTGCTACTGCTGCCAATATTTTTTTCATCAGCTGGAGAGCAATACTTCAATATATATATATATCTTAAAACATGCTAACATTTTAAGCCATGTAAATGTTCACAGCAAAATTAATTTTAGAGCAGGTCTGCCTACTCCACTTTAAAATCTGAATTTAATCAAACAGAAGCCGAGAAAAGCACCAGGAAACACATGGGTGCATTGACAATACTGCGCTGTTCCTGTTGAACTCGTGTGGTAAGTGGGGTTCTGTCCCTGCTGGACTTCATCCACAATCACAGGCACCTCCGACTTCCCAGACACCCAGACAGCCCAGGAGTCTGCTACACCAAAGGCCAGGTTTCCTTCTGCGCGATATCTCAGGGGGGGCAGCATCACCCTGAGAAACAGTCTGTGTGCAACCCTGTTACAATTACAAAAGCAAATTGTCCAGAATTAGAACCAAAATATAATGTGCTTTCGCACAAAGTCTGCCAACAAGATACACAAAACTATTTTCAGCAAACCTTTCTTCTGCTGTGTTCCGTCACTGCTGTAATGTCTCGAGCAGGTTTTAAGTTCCACTGTAGATTACTGGTGTACGTCCACTAGCTTTTATTTTTTAACTTCAGAAATAAACAAAACATGCAGTCAGCTTCCCGAAAAAGCAGCCAGTGTTGCCTCCCTCCACGTTCTCTCATCAGCTCTTTTCTCACTCCTTCATTATGCTTAAAGCACCTTTAATTTACCAACAAACAGCACCGTAATCACAACTTCACAGACTTCTAACTGTTCTAATGGATAGCAATTTAGAGTTAATAATTACCTTTTGTGATTTTTCACTTTGCAGGTTCTAACGGTAGGGGATTTCGTGTATGTGTGGGTGCTTGTGTGCACTCGACCGAAAGTGAGGTCATCTGTGGGGCTGTCCTCTAAACTCCTGCCTTCCTGGACGAGTGCGAGGTGCTCTAACCTGAACTGTCACTCAGAAGAAGAAAACGATCAAATGACTAAAGAATGGCAGTGAAGCTTAGGCAGAACAAGACAAAAATGTTCAATTTCCTTTAGTGATGAAAGGCTCTTGCTAGCGAGGCAGAGTATGCTCTAAAGAACCACTGGAAAGCTTCATGAAAATCTGGCATCATTTAGCATGGGATTATTTTTTTGTGAGGACGTAAACTGCGATTGAGGGTGTCAGTGGAATGAAACCCCCAGAGTGTGAAAAGACCTACAGTATACTGTGTCAGCTGCCTAGAGCTACCCTAGTAAAACCTCAAATTTAGACCTCTCTCGCCGCTGCAATTAAAGCCAACCGCTTTATACAGAAACACTGTGCGCACACCGCATCAGATTCTGTCACTCCAGGGAAAAAACCAAATTACAACCAATTACCTAAATTACAATTTGCCAGTCTTGCTAATCCAAAAGATTCCAACACCTCACAGTACTGCTCATGGAACAAGTACTGAAGGAACTGAAGCTGAAACACCACTGCCTGTTCACCAAGAACAGGGGAAAAGGGACCTAAAGAAACAGCCCTGATTACAGACTTGACAAGGGAGGGGTTGACTGATGGTTTTAGTAACACTACTCACAGTTCAGAATCCGGCAGGTTTTCTGTGTCTCTAAATCATCAACAACTGTAGCCTTTAGAGAAGGAATAAAGTGGTACGATCAAGGGTTGATAGTATCAATTTAACTCACAATTATCATCAATTTAACAGAGAAGATGGAAAAATTAGGAACCTACGCTGCAGGCACTTTTTCTGCAGTGACGAGAAAATGTCTGTAAACCCCTAAGGCTGATCTGTATTCTTGTACTGTATATTTTAGACCTAAAACATAATTAGATCTTTAGGAATGCCTTAATAACCTGATTAAATGTTATCTTCACCTTTTATCTTCACATATTACACAGGCGTAAGATGCATACAGATCTGTAGCTGATTTATTCAAATCCATACAAATGTCACTGACGCATGCATTGAGAAAGGAAAGATCACACTGAACTAACAACTGCTCCTTTGAAACAAAATCAGGAACTATTTCCATTTCAGAGCTCCTGTATCAGCGCAGTGCTTACCCAGGAATCTCCTGTTTTCCAGGTTTTCATACCTGTCAGCTAAAAGGATGAGTTACTGGACCCACTGACGTCATTGTCAGAGTGAAATGTCACATAAAATGGACTAGCTATTAGCTCACAAACAGCACCTCCTTAATATCAGCCACTGTACGTTTTGCATCCTGCACTCCACGACTTCTCACAACGGATGCACTGAAATGCAAGGTACCTGAAGAAACTAGAACCTTTAGATTATATTAAAAAGTACAATGAGACTTGTCCTTAATAAACATAAAACTGCATAGTAGTTAGAAAACAAGAAGCTGCAATCTTATCAGTGCAGTTTTACAGCCAGGGATATCTTTCACTAAGCTTTCCTAATCAGGCTTTATATTTATGTACACTCAGTCATAAAGTCCCTGCAGGTGGAGGTACCTAAAATGTATTTTGTCCAGTAGCTGTGAGTAACAACAAAACAAACTGAAAAAAACATTAAAAAAGCGTAAACTATGGCCAACAATAAACCAAAAAGAAAACTCACAGCCATATAATTTAAACATCGGTAGTAACATATTAATATATATATTATTTAACTTTTAGAATGGCTACTTGAACTTGAGAACTGCACTGATTAGAAAATCTCAGCTTTTATCTAGGGTATGTTGAGATTAAATGCCAGGTCCTTTGAATACTTTTAGCAAGTTAAGGGTGTCTCTTTATCTGATGCAGCAACTTCTAAATAATTCAACTGTTAATAAACACACAGACAAGACATTATCATATAAATAATTCACATACTATATTCTTCATCCTACTGTGCTTGAGTTGGATTTTTTTTTTAAGTAAATGATGCACAAATCAAGTATGCATATTGCTCGGGAAAATTAAATGCAAATTTCTTAAGCAGCTTTCACCAGATTCACAAGAACCACTCAGTTTCCTCTCTTTGCAGGCACTCTCCTGTAAACAAAATCTAGTGCTGTCATTTTTCTCAAATCTTCATTAATAGTAGGCAACTCCCTAAACACATTTTTATTAGTTGGCACAGATATAGGTGGCACAGTGGTACAGTGATAAACAAAGTATGAGGATTTAGATTTTTTTAGAAAACAGCTGTCCCAAAAATAGAGAAAGACTGTAATATGACAGGGCCACCTCTGGTCACATATCAAATATGCCCTCAGTGTGTGTGATCAGTAATACAATAATATTCAGGGCAACATGCTCACATTTTGTAATAAACATACATTCTGAGGTTAGACAGATGACTAACTTTTCTATCATGTCATTAACTGATGCTCAGTCAGAAAAGTTAACTGGGAAAACTGGTAAAGTAATTCAAATGATTAACAGTATCTTTAGTTACTTTATAACTATGATGATTTAAACTCCATGATCAACAAGTTCAAAGAAATGCTGTAATCTTTGGCTTCAATCCATCACATAACTTTAGTTTCAATCCATCTTGTCTACTTATTCAGATTTGGCTGTAAGAAAGTTCTCTAAATTCTGTAAGTTCCTTAAAACCCGAAATCTCCCTCAGAAACCCTGTCGTTCAGGTCCCAGATCAATCTCAGTTATAACCACCTTTCTGTCATTTGGTTTTATAAAGGATTCTGTCTGGCATTTTGTTCTTTAAAGTGAAGAATTTACCACATTTTATGCTCTTGAAAGAAAAGTCGCTTACTCTGGTTAACATTCACCTCTACTACCCTTATTCCTTGCACAGGAATCACTGAAAAGAACTTGTCATGCCACAGACACTGGACATAGCACAGAGGGAGGTGGGGCAGGCCGAGGCCACCCATGGTCAAGACTGTACCATCACATCAGGAACCCTGGGCACAGGGTTATACAGTATATACATGATATCCCAGACTGCACCCGGAGATGCCTGGACTGCATCTACTAAAGTAGTACACAGCAGTACTAAACACAAGCTGTGAACGTGTGATACAATTAATATGATTCCCTCTGCCCTCTAATCTTTATTAGACAACGGTTCTGTTACGTCTCTTTGTGTAGTAAAGCAACAGTAACAAAAAATAAATGATGTGGTTACCTGTAGACGGTTGTTTTTTTCTGAAAAAGGCAGCAGATCCAAGTTAAAAAGAAACTAATCGGAAGCCACACCTTCCCAGCAGGTTGCCTTTTTCCTCTTACCTGGTGAGTACAGAAGGCTGTCTTCATGAACTGAGACTAAAGCCTTAGGAAGATGCAGACTGACATTATTAAATTACATGATCAGAGGTTCTGCAGTAGTGCTGTCATTTAGAAAAAACAGAACTCCTCCCAGGTGTCATCTTTGGTCCTTTAATGGCTTACATCGAGAACAGCACGAGTAGAAGACTGCACGGCTTTCTTCCTGTAAACCCGCGAGTTTCTCGCATCACTTCATGGCCTAAAACCTCCCCATGTTCCCTCTCCCCCCCACTGCACAAGAAACCTTGCAGACCAGTCAATCTCAGAATCACATCAGGAGCACACGCTGCCAGCCATCTCCTAGGTGACCAGGCCCTATTAAAATATAAATTAAAAACACATCAGCAGGTGACCCCCACAGACCCCCCAGCTCTGCGGGCTCCCGAACAGCGGGGTCCTCCAGAGAATAATAGCAGCCAGTGCACCATCAGTACATCCACCTGGATGTGGATTTCACCTCAGTGAAGCAGCCTGTTTCTGTGCAGCATGGCGGCTACCCAGCCAAGCTCTGCTGCGTGGTTTCCCAGATCGAGCATTTCAAAAGGTGCAGGTGAAGAAACGCCAACGCAACAGACTGTAAATGTAAACGCAGGGTTGCCGGACCTAATGGGTTTTTGTTTAATCAAAAATGATCCGAGTTCCACTCATTGTACAGCAGTAATTCGATATTGATTCTTATGTCACTCAATCATCTGGGAAAATCCCACTAAAAACTTGAAGAATTGCTTTATTCTAAAATAATGCCCAAAACGTGACTGATAAAATTAACAACAACTCATATATAAAGCTGTAACGTACATGCAATAACCACACTACAATTTTGCGTTCTGGAAAAAAAAAAATTGCCCAGTTCAGTGTTCTCTTTAGAGGTTGTGCAGCATTCCCCGGACTAAATCCGGCTGAACAGTTTTTCCTTAAAGCACCGTATATATCAGAAGCTGCAGTGGTTAAAGTTGGACTGTGTGAGTCAGGACACATCCACTGCCCGAGTGGCGGCTTGTCTCAACAGATGGCAGATTCTACAGCATACTCACCCACCCCCCTCCATCCTCCCTGACCGTCAGACCACGTGTGGCGAGTGTTGGAATGGGGGACCATTGGTCTTAGGTTATTATTTCGGGAATAAGAAAAAAAACACATTCCACCCTCCACCACCAAGGACCTAACAAGCCATCCAAGTCTCAAGCTCCATAAAACAGGGGGAGAAAGATGTACTGAGGATGAAGCCAAGCAAACACTGATAGGAACATTTTATTTTTCCTCATATCAAATGGACTGCAAATCAAGATTGGATTCCCCATGATTGTTCAGTCTTCATTCCTACCCAGCTCTCAATTGCTTAATTGAATTTATACTAAAGACTTATTAAGCCCAAGATTAACCTGATTTTTTAGCCACTAGCTGAAGACCCCTATAAAAACTGTAGGTCTGTGGCTCTTGAGCTCATTCAATGGACTTGTTGCCCGGTATTGCAGGTTAGATTACGAGCTGGAATGATTGAGTGGCAAGACACAGGTATCCTGAAATCATGTAAAGCAGTTGATCTGCCATTCTAGTGGGAGAAACAGACATTCAGAAAAAAGCAGCGTTCAGCACCTACAGGAGATGTGGTTTCTGAACTGCAGCATTAAAAAACTGAAATTGTTAAACAACAGTTATAAAATATTTAGGTAGGGCACATGAATGCTTGTTATGAAAAGCAATAAATAAGGACCAAGGCAAGAACAGAACAATTTAGGTTTATACACTGAAGGTTACATGACAATAATACATAGTAAAAAATAAAATGCTTTCCATAATTAAAAAAAAGACTATCACTGTTTAAATGATTCGCAGTGACTTACAGGTCAGCTTTAGAAACTGAATCTGATTTATACAGTTAAAGTCTCTTGTTTGCAATAAGTCCAAAAGGTAAATGAAGCCAAATTACAACAGACAGGCTGCAGCCTATTTTTTTTTGTTAATTAAAATTCTCATCCTGAGACTGTAGCTGTGCTGGCCAATTAATTAAAATCCATAAAAGTGGAGATGTGTGATTTAAATGGCTGGGCAGACGTAGTCCCTCGTATCTACCCTCACCCCGTAAACAAAGCAAAACACGGATCTCTTCCCTTGTCCGCGAGATTCAGGATAACAAAAGGCTTTCGAAATCTGCGAGGACTGCCTGGGAGGTTTCCAGATTGAGCCACGTCTCGGAGCCCAACCCCTGCTCACCTCTCCCATTCAGGCGGATAATTCGGATGAATAATTTATGGGAGCAGACTTTCATCTGCCGCTATCGATGGAGAAATGAAATTGCGAATTTCCAATGAGCCTGGGGAGATTCCGGCGTTTCTGCCCAACCAGTTTAATAATCGGCAGGGTCTCGAGTGCGGAGCCTGAACCCCTGTTCACGAAAACGCAGCCACATCAACAATGAGAAAGCGCGCCCTCCGTGGTTTCCAAAGCACGCTTTCTCTCCCGTTACTGTGTGTCAAAGGTGCACATCGCTGCACACGACTGTACTTCCACGGGTGATAATAGCTAACACAGAGCAATTTGCATCTTGATAAAATCAGCATGGCAGCTTGTGCAACAGCCTATCAATAATGCAGGGCGGCAGGAAACCCTAGCTTGAATGGTGCTGCCACTTGAACAGGTCTTTGTCCTTGGGCTATCAGAGCTGCTGGGTTCCGGCTATGATTTTTAGAGGGCTGCAGTTAGCCTGCCCGAAGAATTACAGCGTACACATGCAGCTGAGATACCTCTGCAATTCTGAGGCAAACAAAAAGAGGCCTCACAGGATGAGCAGGTGCAAATAAGAAAGGTTTAACCCAGAACATCCCGTTTACTTGGTTGATATAATTCATTTAATCTGTGGATCTTATTTTACCAGTTCTAGGGAGCAATGGTCACCAAAGTGAATGGGCATTAATTATTGAGATACATAACTGTGTACTCAGTGCTCAGGTTCACTACTATGTACGTCGTACATCAATTTTCGCTTATATTTCCTCTTAAAAGAATAGAGCACTCTGTTCCCCTCATGAAAGAAACTGCATTTGGCTCCCCATTACAATATTACCTGATGAATATTTTTTTTCCTCTCTTTAAATTGATGGAAAAATTGATCAGCTTGAAATCTAGACCCTGACACTATTCACTGTACTGGACTTTGAACATATCTCTACACCTTCTTCCAAACCCCAAAAAAACCTTAAATTACGTAACGTGTTACCAAAATAAAAAATCTAGTATTTAGCCAGACAGGTGAATTCGTTTTTCTATGCACCAGTGTTGACCGAATTTGATTTCGTACAACATAGCTCAAAAACTAAAGGCACCTATTGCACCGTTAGAAACGGACAATACCAATACACACACTGTATGTACAGAGAGTGTGTGATTTGAAAATGGAAAGATCACCAACAAGGAAAGAAAATGAAGACAAAGAACACCTTGAAAACGAAAGACTTTTTTTATACATCTTTTTGTCTGGATCCAGCTTCAGGAGCAATATTGCCCCTGTGGAAAGCAGCAGCTTCTTCCACTATACAGCTGCTGTTCACTGAATTACGGACACTGTTGAAATTTCCTCTGTGCCGGGCTTCAACCCTGAACCTGGAGAGAGACACCACAATTGCTTTTCCCTTTTATTGATTTCCTCCATTCAACTTTAAAGGCCACGACTCCTGGGATACCCTGAGCCAGTGTGAGGAGGAGCTGAGAAGGGTTAATGGCATTTGCACAAGGAGGGGAGACAGCTGTGGAATATTCCAGAGACCTTCTTGTTTCCGACGAGTTCTCCATGAGCAGGCTACACATGCTTCTGCAGCACTGTAGGTCTTGAGAAGTGTGTCTCATAGCCAGGTTATGAGAGCAACTCCTAAGCAAGTTAGATGCCTTCGCCATAAGAAACACAATTGAGAAAAAAAAAAGACAGAACGCAAGTGGTTCGGTGTGTTTTCTGTGAGGTGGAGACAGTACAGTACACTGTGCTGATCAAACAGGACTGCCCCCTTGCTGTGGTGCAATAAACTCTCCGTTGATGGGAAGGGAAGAGTGTGATCCCTCAGTGGAATCAATCGGTCTTCCTGCCAACGCCCAGGGGAGGACACAGGCTACCAGAGTGTACAACACAGCAATGTGCTCCATTTTGACACATCTGCGGCCTAGGTGAATGTCTGCGCAACAGAGAACTGTGCATTTTCTTACACACGCCACAGGTCACCATGCAATTTCAGCCAAATTGTTGTGTGCAGTTCCAAATAAAAGAGGATCCACAGTCAATCACCATCTGAGTTAAGTAAACCGGTCTTTCGTTATCATCAGCTCCATTCAGTCACCCACCAGGGCGATTGGAGAGATACTAAATGAACATTCTAACCCTGAACAGGTTTCTTTATTAATTATTATTATTATTATTATTATTATTATTATTATTATTATTATTATTCCAGCATCTCCCCATGTATGGGACGTAGATTCATACCACATGTAGATTCATACCACAGTTTCAAAAATCAGTTTAAAAAAGCTCCCTAAATCCAAAAATCTTAAGACAATGCTAACAGATTAAGAAATTATATATGACTAACAATTCAAATATAATACCGTATTTTCTGTGTGTCTATTCAGTGAAACTGATGCTGCTTCCCCTCCTTTTTGAATGGCAGAGGAAGGAGATCTAGCTTGCCTGTCCAGAAGGCTTCTCTGTTGTGACCAGGAAAGACTGGAGCTTCCCTACGGAACTGACTAATGTGCCTTTAAAGCACTTACTGGAACACCTCACCGGCACACCCCAGTCCAGTCCAGAAAGCAGTGACAGTCTCGGCAAGGACCTCACGGTTTCCTGCACAGTTCAAGCGGAAGAAGAGCAGCCCTCCGGCCCACCAGCAGTGCCCAGTACTTGAGCTGTTTGAGGGAAACCTGAGCTAGAAAACCTCACTTAGCTGAAGCGAGAACATTATGTGCTTCAATCACCACCATATTCCCAACTGTACTGTGGTACATTCAGTTCAATGTGACTAAAAAAGCAGTGTGTGTGGCAATAAGAACAGGATTAGGGGGGCTGCCCTAGCGCAGGTCCAAGGGGCCAGACAGCAGCTGATACACTTGCTTGAAGTCCGAGCCTTCTGGAGGTGGGGTGATGAGCATATACAGTACGCAGCTTCCGGAGGTATAATGCAAAATCATAAAATGATTTTAAAAAAAACCACAATAAACATGACAAAAAGCAAGTGATCGAGGAAAATACAGGTTTGTACCCCAAAGCCAATTGCCACTGTAACTGCAAGTGATTGCAAAATTCACTACTTGTGTAACTGGCCACTCAAGTCTGGAGCAGAGAGCTGGAAAGCCTACCCAGGCTGTGTCCTTCTGAGTTTATTCCCCACTATTTACCATTTTTAATCTCTTCCAACAACGGTCGCCAGCAGCCCTGTCACCCTGCAGCTTACAACTGGCAACCCACTGAAGCTCAGCAGGTGTGAGCCTGGTCAGTACCTGGATGGGAGACCTCCTGGGAAAAACTAAGGTTGCTGCTGGAAGAGGTGCTAGTGAGGCCAGCAGGGGGCGCTCACCCTGCGGTCCATGTGGGTCCTAATGCCCCAGTATAGTGATGGGGACACTATACTGTAAACAAGCGCCGTCTTTCGGATGAGACGTAAAACCGAGGTCCTGTTATTAAAAATCCCAGGTTGTTTCTCGAGAAGAGTAGGGATGTAACCCCGGCGTCCTGGCCAAATTTCCCATGCCTCCTAATAATCCCCCTCTATGAATTGGCTACATTACTTTGTTCTCCCCCCCGCGACAAGCAGACCCTGCTGATGTGGGATTAACGCTAGGATGAGAGAATCTCTTCCAATAACAACGTAACTTAATTCCCCGAGAATGTGAACAGCCGCATATAAGGTGCACAGTGCCTGCCTGTTTCTTCCATTCCACATTAATTAAAAGGGCATTTTGCAGCATAGTTTTCAAACTAAAAAGCCCAGTCTGAGGATTTAGATGAAGTTACATATCACTTGAGACTGAAAGCAATTGAGTGTGATGTAATTAGAGTGGATGAGGTCATGATATTTCTTCAGTGAAGTTATTAAAGAAGATTCATATCTCCAGTGTTTTTCCTTCTCTGCCTTTATCTCATTTCACCTTTTCCACAGGCAGTACCGTAAATCTGCTTCTAGCCAATTAATTAGAAAATTGTATGAACTAGATGAATTGGCATATCCAAGTTTGATTTTAACACTTTATACAGTCCATGCGTTAGCATTGTACGTGTGCTAAAAAATGTGCTAACAAATACAGCAACAGATGCATGTATTATGAAAAAAAAATCAAATGTGCTAAATTTAAACACATTCGTGGGATATAACAATCTTCTAGTAATTCAAGATCTTTTCCTAAAGTAAAAAAACAAATGAAAATCAAATCACCTCAATTTTCATTATTAACGTTACCTTGCTTTGTTTGTGCAGCATACCAGGATGCTATGTGTGAAACACGCATAGAACTGCTATATCACCTACAGAAAAGCTACACAAAGCTCACATCAACAACACATGCAAGTCAGTAGGTAATTGATCCAAGATCTCACCCAGCTTTTTCTTGAGCAAATCCAAAATACCTTCCACAATCGCTGGGTAGCTTGTTCCATAATCTTACACACTCAACAAAAAAAGAAAAAAGCCACTCTGTAAAAAAATGATAGATTGTTGAAGACACGCCATTAAGATTTCTGTTATACATTATGCTAGAAAGCTACATTGACACATTGATTTCAGTTCTGAATATTTGGTCATTAAAAAGTCCAGAGAACAGCAACCAGATGCACTGCAGGATGTAAAACTATCCTGCTCCCGAAAAATAGAAAAAACTGAATGTTTCAAGTCTTGAACAGAGACAATTATAATGGGATAGAAATTTCCACAGATGATAATAATAATAATAATAACAACAATAATAATAATAACAACAATAATAATTGCTAACACTTATATAGCGCTTTTCTGGACACTCCACTTTACAAGTAATGGGGACTCCACCACCACCAATGTGCAGCATCCACCTGGATGATGCGACGGCAGCCATAGTGCACCAGAACGCTCACCCACACATCAGGGAGTAATGAAGCCAATTCATAGATGGGGATTATTAGGAGGCCACAAATGGTAAAGGCCAATGGGAAATTCCAGGACCCCGGGGTTACACCCCCACTCTTTTCGAGAAACACCCTGGGCTTTTTAATGACCACAAAGAGTCAGGACCTCGGTTTTACGTCTCATCCGAAGGACAGCGCATTTTTACAGTACAGTGTCCCTGTCACTATACTGGGGCATTAGGACCCACATGGACCACAGGGTGAGCGCCCCCCTGCTGGCCCCACACTAACACCTCTTCCAGCAGCAACCTTAGTTTTTCCCAGGAGGTCTCCTATCCAGGTACTGACCAGGCTCACACCTGCTGAGCTTCAGTGGGTTGCCAGTTGTGAGTTGAAGGGTGACATGGCTGCTGGCTGCTGGCTGCAGGTGATATTGACAAAGTCAGCACAGTGGACTTCTTCAGCACGAACAGGGAAACATGAACAAGGGGAAACTCCCTGGGAGTGCATTTAACAGAAAGCACTAGTTTACCTAAAAGGTTAGGGGGAGACTTAATTCTTGTCTGGAACCTTTCTGATCTTCTCGGGATACCCTGACCTCTTTCGATTAACTGGCAGCAAATAGAGAGAGCTGGACTGATGGATGTTTCTGTCCTTTCTCCAATAACCCGTCTCGGTCTTTTCCCCGAGACGAGGGGAGGGGTTTGGAAACTGCCGATCTGGTGTACGGAGAACTAGCCCGAGTCTTTGAACAAATGATCCCCCATTGGCGGTGAAATTCCACAGCTGCATCAGCAAGAAGGTCAGTGTGAGGAGCTGCTATAACGCAGTAAATTGCCTCCCTGGGGCATGGGGATATCTACAGAATTTAAATCCAAACCGTTCGCTGGCAGTCATAAAACCCTCCCGATTTACTCCAGCTATCCACATAATTACTCCCTCATTGGGGATGATGAATAAAATCATCACATTAACTCAACTGTGTCTGACAAGAGATTACAGCGTAGCAGCCACAAGCTGTTGAGACGCACGTCTGCATGCGTGTGTTTGTCTCTACTGCACCTCAGGAAAAGGGCGATCAGAATGCACCTATAGTAATCCAACTCACCCCTGCTGGTCGTGCTTTCTGGCCTTCAAGTCTCTCCCAGCTGAGCAGGCTTCAAAGAATTGAAGGTTGTCATGCACAGCAAGGGGACGCAGCTCACAAACAAGAGACGAGCTGGTTGCTTTGTCAGCGTAAGGTGGGACGATTTGTAGGTGCTGTCAAGCACAATTTATGTAAAGCACAGCTAGGATGTGATAAGGAGACCATGGTGAAGATGTTTACAAAAAATGTCTCAGACATTTACTCTGTGTGCAAGCATGAGAACAAGATACCTACTCTATGTAAAAGAGATAATTTGTTCTACAACACGACTCGATACAGACTAGTCCCAAAGAAACACCTAACGCCTTATCTAAGCACCAGCTGTTGCACAACATCCATGACTTCTTAAACCAGGTGAAACAGAAGTTTATCGGAAAATAACCGCAGAAAGAAATTCTACAAGTATAAAAATCATTATTTACTGTATATGAAATGTATATACAAGATGTTACTTAAGTAGAGAAAATTAAGTTACCCCTCTTAGTAGTAATTTCACTAAGAACCCGAGTTCAGTTGTGCTACTTTAAGGTTTCTGACATCCCCTTTTACACAACATCCAGCCTTTCAGTTAATAAAAAGATAAGCCTACAATTTTTTAGAAATTACAGAACAACATAAGAACAATTTATCACATCCAGCTGTTTCTTGAAAGATCCCAGAGTATCAGCTTTAACAGCATGGTTGGATAGCTAGTTCCACACTTCCACAGTCCCTTGTTTGACTGAGTGACACAGTGAATTGCATGTCTCTATCTGGGCCATGTGGTTTGAAGCCAGTCTACAATATGTTCACCCTGTTCCAAACTTGGATTATACATATATTTTAAACTACTGTATTTTCATTGCATCTCAGCTCTAAAAAAATGACTAATTATCAGCTTACATTTTACATTTACCTTACATTTTAAAGAGACCAATAAAAACTGCGGTCCAGGAGAACTGGAGCATCTATAGGTTAGAATAAGCTTTCTTACACTAGATAAAAACAAAAGCATATTAGCACATTGGAAAAAAAACATCAGAAATGTAAATGCAGAAAGTGGTAAATTTTAGAAACGACTAAATTAAAAACTCTTCAGCCACACATTGTCAGCATCATGAGCTGCTGCCTGACGTGAGTCACTAAGCTGACAATGATGAACGGCCCATCGACCTTCCTACAATCACTCATCTGTCTAGTCAGCTGAAACACCTGCATTTATGGTCTGGCAATCTGAACCCTCAAGCAGCAAGAGGCTAGCCCGCGCTGTCGCTCAAAACAGGGAATGTTGTGCTGAACACCAGAGATCCCCGTGAGTCTTCCCGGACGCAGCGGCGAATCTGACCTCATCCCGAACAGGACGCCTGGGCTACAGGGAAGCCACAAGCGTTGCAGTGGCAGACGGCTTTGACTGCAGCCTCAGCAGGAACAAAAACAGTTTAATCAGGGTGAAGGTACAGTAGCTCTATCACACAGCCACACCCACTGCAATGCTAACTAACTCTCGGAAAAAATAAGCTATTATTACACTATGAAGAAGAAATCTCCTAATGACTAGGTTTTAAATTTTAAATGCTTATACAAATACGTGTTGCAACTCGCCGGGCAAAAAAACTATGCGTCTCACCAATGTCTAATGGTTGTTCTATTTACAGTTTTATAAAGGATAATCCTAGTTCAACGATATCAGACCTCAGCTTTTCATTTCTGCATTATAAACAGTGGGTGGTTCAGAAGGCATCTTGTCAAATCATATAGCCCACCTGTGAGCTCAGCCCGTATCACCCCAGATACCCCCCACCCCACATCCTATCTGAGTGCGCCGAGGCGACTCAATTCCAGATTGGAGTTTTTTTGCACCTGACAGATAAACACTAATAATAACCGCTGTCACAAAGTAAAAAGCTGTTTTTAAAATAAATTGCTACAGTTGGCACAGGCTGCATGGAAATAGCACATCATCTGTTAAACACAGGTTATGAAAATAATGGATCTTTTCCTTGACAGGCTTTTTGTGAGACACCGTAAACCTCTTTTTATTTATTTTCACCCTTAAGAGCACCCCTCCTGGCACAAGTTTGTTTCTGAATATCGTACCAATGGGACGAAAAGCTGTAATAATAGAACATTCATCATGACGGCAAACCTTTGCAACACAACATGTTATTGTAGGACACGCTGTAAGGCAGGGATTGTAAACCAGACGCCCAGAGAAACAAAAGGAAACCTTTTGCCCACATTAGAAAAGAACATATTACTCATTTTATTGAATCACTAATATCGCTGATCCAATATTCATCTTATTGGTGAACAAGTTTATCGGCGATTCCACTTTATTTGTTTGTATACTGTATCAATGATAAGAAAGATCAATGTTCTTCGGTATTTCATTATGGGGGGAGGCAAAGCTTTGCACTTGATGATGTAGCCTCCCACTTTGTTGCTCTTTGCTGTATTTCAGGTGACAGCCCAAGACAAATGCTCACAGAGCAGGGAATCAGTTCCCCAAACTAAACACATTCAGATTCACTCAGCATCACGCCTGGACAGACCATGATGTTAATATAAGGATTTATAAAAGAGCTGTTTTTCATATTTGCCTGTTTTGTCCCTCTTAATATCGTTAATTCGGGTTTTTTTTCCAGACGCCTACTAATTGCATTCTGCAATGTGCTTTGCTGTTATCTCTCAGCAGCTTGAGAGGACAGAAGAAATTATGAAAACAGAAGCGAGAAATTAAACCGTCAGTTTGCATGCACTGGAAACGTAGCACAAAATGCACTGCAGAGCTCCATGCATTAATGTCATGGGTAAAGTTTAAGCCTAACACGAGACACAGGCAACTCTGTGCACACAAGCTTTACAGGCTTGTCGGTATGCATTTCAAAGTCTAGAGCAAGAATTCAAATTACAGTGTTTCTGCAGGCTGTGGAAATCCAGAATCCTTCCTCATAAAGTATATTTTATCTCTCAGACATGCAAATCCTTTCACTATGATGTATGTGCAGGTCTGCATGTCCAGTGATGATTAAGCACTTTCCACTTAGCTACACGGAAACAAAACAACAATTTTCCACAAACAGAAAGGTCCAGCTCTGCCTACAGAACAAGGCTTAAAAGCTTAAAGGTCAGAACCATGACCTGTTCTCATAAATTCTTAAAGTTATTAATTCATTGACAAGCTCTGTCAAGAGAGCTTTGCCGTGAGCTCCAAGCTACCATTATTAACTTCATTACTTTTGTGGGTAAGGATTACGAAATGAGGGCATTTAAAACAACAAATAAGCTATAATCATTATCCTAATCTTCAGAATTTCTCTAAAAGCATATGGGTCTAGGAGAGTATGGCGCTGTTCCACCAGGTTCAAACAGCACCCAAGTAAGTCCAGATCAAACAGTACCGATTCAGACATGAAAGCTCCACCACCTGTAGCACTGGGAAACCCAAGTCACCCAGATCCCATGATCCCCCATTCTGTAGCTCCAGAGACCACTTAGGACACTTCATCAGGAGCTGTCAACATGATTCACCCAGCCGAGATCCAGACTTTGCTGCAGGATTTCATTCAATTGCCTCCAGCCTTGGTGATCAGGGTCAATTTCCAGCGTGCGAGCTTTCAACTGAGCTGAATGTACTCCACTATAACCATCTTGCAAACACCCTTTAAACACGTGGGCTGGGCTCAGAAGCAGGCAGCAGGTGACTGGGCTCGGCTGCTTCAGAAAAGTGGGCTTTCTTGCATATTTTTCTTTTTTCCTCAACACAGAATCAGAAAATGGAAACAAAGGGGATGACCAACTTTGTATCTCATGGGAACAGTGCTTTTAAATAACCTGCGTCGCTCCACTCACACACACACACGCACGCACACACGAACCGCTGTCTGGAAAAAACATTTGCCTGACACGAGCCGCTGCATGTGACCTTTCCTGCAAGAAGCCGACTTCACTATTCATACCAGATGCATCTCACCGCTCTGTGAGAAAGCATAGCTTCCTTCAGCCCCAAAACAACATTAGCAGCACCGCACCAGCATGCATTTCTCTGATTGAATCCATCAGAAGGTCTCTAGTGTGAGATGAGCCCATGAAACTGTTCCACACCTTTATTATCTAAGAATTCAGTCAGAATCAACAGGAACATTAACAGAGTCCCATCATGACAAATCTAAGCAAGCAAAAATGCTAAAAACTGTGGGATCAGTCTCCCAAGGCCCAAACAGCTGGACAATGGATTTCAAGACCTTTTTTGTTGCTTCTTTCCCTCCCCAGCATGGCAAAGAGGCACAAGATTAAAGCTTGTTCAAGGAAACGCATTGGTGAGGAGTGACACTTCACATTAATTATAGCCCCAGCCCTTGTCTCAGCAACCAGTGAAATTTCCTGGCAGCTACAGCAATAAAGGCTCGTGTGTTGGGCTGTCCCAAAAGTGGCTGGATCTCAGCGATTTCCCTATATATAGCCCTGGTTTATTTCGGGGATGGGCTGCATGGCTTGTTGTTGACCTGCCACCGGGCATTTCCTTACCTTCTATGGATGGGGCCTGGTCCTGAGCCGCATACAGCATCTCCTTGAAAGCCTGCAAAACACCAAACGGATATCTGGGTTATGGTGCTGGACAGAAAAAAAGCTTTGGGCAGGACAACCACAAGACGCCAACCAGGTCAGAAAGACCGGATTGTCCAGCTCACAGCTCAAACTGCATCTTTTATGGTGTCAATATTTGATGACTTTATCCAAGGTGCTTAACTTGGATTTATAATAATAAAAAAGCAGGATAAAATTGGATTTTCAAATCACAGAAATGCACTGCATTACAATGTAAATGTGTAATGTGTAAATTGAAGAAATTCAGATTGATCCCAATAGAGTAGGTTCATGTGATGCTAATACTATATGAAAAGGTAAGACTGGATCAGTCAATAACTGAACCTTTCAGTTGAGGAGTGTGTCTCATTTCACCAAAACTTTTAAGCTAATGAATATTTATGTTTTGTGGTAAAAACTGCAAAAGCCTTTTTTGGCACCGACATTACTTTACTGGGTTTGGTTTGCAAAGATCAGCTAATTTAACACCCATACAAAAAGAAAACCAATAAAGAGAAATTATGGAACAGCCACATCCTGGGTGTAATACAATTAATATTCCAGAACAGTCAGGAGATTATAGTGTGTGTAAAAATAGACAGTGAATGGGGAAAAAAATCTCACTCACTGTGAGAAATACACCAGTTCAGAAATCAACAAGATACATTTGTTTTCCTTAAGGCGTCCTCTGAAAATTAAATCAGATGGTAAGAAAAAGAACATATTCCTTCTTTATTATTTCAGAAAGAATGTGAATATGTTTCCGGTCCTCCACATAAATGAGGAGAGACCACAGAGAAACTCTCTTCTCAAAACAGAGAGCACAGAATCGGCCTCAAGACTGGACCTGAAATCTTTAAACAGAATGATAGGCTCGGGATTCAGAAACTAAGTTCTTTAAACCCTCAGTTTAACGGACTTCACTTTAATAGACTTTGAATTTATACGAAATATTGTAAAGTCAGCTGTGGTAGACTTTCCCCACAATAACAATTAAATGCAAGAATAAATACTACAAAGGCTTAAAATTGAGGAATATCAATGGTATCCTGTAGGCTTTAGCAAATGCTATACAGTATATTTATGGCACATTAAATAAAAGGGCTGTATATTCATAATCAAAAGGCACACAAACATTTTCCATTTTCAATTATGTTGATTGCAATTGTTAATAAGTCAAAAGATCCAGAAAGCATATACACTATATATATATTTTAAAAAATTATCGCACAAAAGTGTTTTTGGGGGGCCTGAAAACATCATTCCTAACAGACTTTCAACAATAATGGACAGCCCTTCACTCCCATTGGACTGTTAAACCGAGGGATTAGTGTTAATAAGAACGGGCTCAAATTGAGAAAAGCTCTGCATTTACCTGGAATTCAAGTCCCGAGTCAGGCCTGTGCTGTCTATACTTTTAAGGATAATGCAAGATTTTTAAGGGAACATCCTTCCAGGCGGAAATGGCCTATGTATGCCTGGGGGTTTATAAAGATACCACCCTGCCTGGCCAAAAACCTACAGCTACTGAAAGCAGACTTTGTGTTAAGACTGCACATACATAACTGAAGTCACAACTCCATGAATGCAGTTCCAAAAGGGATCCATAGCTGGATAGGAACAGGTAAAGGTTTATTCCCAGCTGAAAGGAAAAGGAAAGAGACACCACGTTTTGGCTGTGGAGCCTTCTTCAAGTGAGTGTGATTCCTATAGCTGGATGTCTGTTTAGATCTTCAGGACAACCCGAGACTGATTCTCATTCTCAAACCACATTACTAGCACAAAACAAAAAAAAACGGAAACTGGGGTAGACTGCAATTATTAACATCCCCAGATTTTGAAAAAAAAATATGACCTAGATGGTGGTAGAAAAAAGAAAAAGGAAAATCTGAATTTCCAGTACAGAACTGCAGATTAATCTCTGGTGTCACTTCATAATTGAAAGAACAGCGTAATTTTATTAGTGCCGCAAAGTCATTACGATAATTAACCTTGTGACATCAGAGAGAAAGAACTGAACACAAAACAAGGGTAACAAATCCAAAGTGCCAGGGAAGACCGTTTTTTCCACTCAGCTCTCAGGGCCAGAATAAATTCTTTGTTTTCCCACTTTTCTTCCTATTTTATATTTTGAATTAATATAATAATTAGTATAATCAATATGATATAATTAATTAATGAAAGGAATGTACAAAAAAACAATGGGAACTTATCTATTGATGGAGTATTCTGGGGGTACAAGGGTTGACAGGACAATTTAATGGTATAAACTGGAATCTGTAACTGTGATTTGCAGCCATTTTATCGAAGCAATAAGAAATGTTAAAACTGACGATGGTGGTAATTGCCTTTTTCATATGGTTATAACAAAAGGTTGATGAGGAAATCGTTATATTTTTATTTATTTAAAGTTTGGACATTTTGTAAAATAAATGCCGATTGCAGGTGGACTAGAAACTGGAAACAGGTTTATGGAAGAAAATGGAAAGGCAACTTGAATTAAAACCCAACACTTGGTTTCTACCACAAAGAAAGAGACCTGATATTGCACTGCCAACTTCAGGTCTCCACAAGCTTGAGGTTCTTGCAGAAACTATAACTGTAATGATGAGTGCAGAAGCTAAACACATTCAATACTCTTTAAACTTCAAACATGCCTATGAACATCTACTCAAGATAAGCTGACTGAAAATACAGTATCTAGTACATGATAATGACTTACATAAACGCCTGCAGGCTGTATGAGCGAGACCTCAATGAGATCAAACTGCTATGTTACAAAGTTGCGATTAACTCCCTGTATTACCCTTCACTTTTTTTTTATATTTTATATTTTATTTTATTTCGACTCCCATGAACCAAGTGGAAGAATGGAAGACAGCTCTGGCGAAGGGACGCCCTGTTACTGCACGAGAGTGAAATTTAACGGACTATTGCAACCAGAAAATATAGTCTCGCGAAAAAAATAAAACAATACACATTACATCTACAAGCAAGGATCCAGAGGAGTTCCATCAAAAAATAAAAAAACAGACAGACCAGTCTCCCTCAAGAGGTTCCACAGACTGAAAACAAGAAGGCTTGTGCATGGAGATGAATCTAAAAAAAAATCCAACCCCAGGGTCTGTGCCCTGGAACTAGAGCAGTAATGAACAGCAACTCGGAGATAATGAGCACTGTGCACCAGACCCACAAAGAGCCCTCCCCCTGATGAGATCTAGGGAGACTTCACTCAGAACATTATTCCTCAGACAGCCCAGGTGGCTGCATGCCTTTAGCACTGGAGCCTGAGCCGAGAGATGAGCAGAAAGCAGTGGATCCAGACTGAGCGCTGTGCTGGACTGCTTTTAGTCTTGGGCTTCCTTCAGTGGGTAAGACACGCTGCCATGACAATACTGCTTATTTAAGAGAGGGGGGGGTCATTGAGCACCAACCTTTCAGCGTGGGACGTAAGAACAGTAAATGACTTTGACGTCTGTGATCCCATCACCTTTTTTTTGGTCTTAAGGGCGCTTATATTGATTCTTCTGAGGTCCCTTTTGTTTCCTGAAGTGTGAAGTAGCCATTAAAAGTGCTTTTCTCTCAGCCTGGTGCAACTCAAAAGCCACGTACCCCAGCCATTTCACTCTTCCCTATCAGTTGAAAGGACACAAAATAGCTCTGCAATCCCTGTTCAGAAATGAGCTACACAAATACTGCACACTTCACTTTCTCGATGGATTAGAGTCCCACTGTATTACAGTTTGATCCATTTGAGATCTCCGACCTTACGTTTGGTGTGTGCCCGATCGATATTTTATAAAGTCTAAACTAAAGCAGCCGACGGCTTGGCGATTCAGACCTGCAACGACACGGTAATACCTCAACGCATGTTGCTATACTTTACAGGGCCGAGCAGACTTCTGTCAAGGTTTCTTAAAACGCCCGACCTCCAGCAGTCAGAAACGGGGCCAGGCAGGACCAAGCAGATGCCTTCTCTGCAGGAGCACAGAGAAGGACCGCCTGAAGCATGTGTGCCAGTCTCCGGCAGCAGCTACATCTTACTCTAAACAGACAGGCTGTTGCTATCCAGGCTGGGCCCCCTGCTTGCTCTTCATCACTGTCATGTCCTTCCAGCTGATACAAACCAGTAATACTACAGCAAAAGAGCGGAACATCTCTCTGATCTCTTTCAGTTGTGAGTTTTTATCCTTCAGACTCGTTTTTTGGGGGGGCTGAAATGTTCTTGAAATTCTGCATCGTTCTGTACTCCAGAGCCCTGTTCCAAGTGTCAGTTTGGGAGCCACAGGAGTGGACTGGAAATGGGTTGGGTGGCCACCGTGAACACGCTGCGCGCACAAGCAACTTGACAAAATCACTCAGCTGCTGCACAAGTTGCTGTACGGCCAGAGAGAGCATCTTAAACTGAGCTAAAGAGTGACAGGGGAAAGTCCGACACTATATTAAATAGGGGACTAGTATTTGACACACTACTCTCTGGACCTGGGGTGGGTTCGCCCCAACATGTAATCCACTTTGGGGTGAACGGCACTGCATAACTGCAATTAATGATTACAGAAATCCTGAAATAAAGGCAGACATTTGAGCTTGTTTGCAACTGCCATCAAAATTAGTTTTTCTCCAGTAAACACGTTGGCTGACCACAGGCAAAGAAGCACGTTTTATTCTGTTATGTAAATACATTAGTAAGTCAGAAGTATAGTGATCCACAAAAAGAACACATTTAAGTAAAAAATATGAAGTAAAAACTTTGGTCAGTTAGACTCATTGAAGTGTGATATTTAAGGGCTGAAAACTCAAGCTTCTTCATGAATTGTACAGGGGCCCCCTTTAGTACACAATGTGTCAGCGTTGGTTAAATCTGATAAATAGGTCTTACGTCTAATCTTGATTTCAAGGCTAGTATCAAAACGACACATGGAAAATGGATGACATTCACAGATACTGGACATGCATTTTAAACTGGGGAGCAGCACAACAGCGGCAGTACCTTTCTCTTCAAAGTTTCCCTCTTCACTATCCAACATGATCTCAGGGGAAGACTCAATTCGGACTGTTCTTGTAAAAGGCTGGACTGTTAAATCAAGGCCTTGCTTTTCGATTGAGTATATACAGTCAGGGACTGGGTATGACACAAGAGACAAATCCCGCAACATCCTTCTAGAATACCCATGACTCCAACAAACTCCTTTAACACGCGTTCATGCCTTTTCTTGTTTGTCTTCTCTAGTGTCATACAGTAAACATAATGGCAGCCTGAGGCTGGATGTTTACAATTTTCCAAATCTGTTGTGGTCTACTTGTAAAAGAGACAGAATTTACCCCGTATGACTCTGTATGCCCTCCATGGAACTACAAGTGATTATAACGTGAATTGCTTTCATGCATTTCTACATTTTCTACATTCTACATTAGAATGGTAATTTTCCAATCATCCTCACATATTAGCAGTGCAAAAAAAAACTGTGTGCATGGATGTTCTCTGACCACTCCATTTTCTACAAAGTATGTGTGCTCATTCCAAATCAAAACGTGTTTGTTTAATCAACTGGTTTACACCCTCACTGATCCGACCGATAAATCTGTGTCTTGAATCCTTTCATATACTATTAAAAATGACTAAATGCAGTGTACAATGTAAGGTATTCTTTTAAGAGAGCTGACCTGTGTCCTAGCCTTCACACAAGGTCACAAGAGAGCTCAGAACACACAAGGTGCTCCCCTAGATCCTGATCAATACTACATTTTCCCCAACCACAAAACTTTTATTTAAACCCACTGGAATCCTATGATAGTCCGGTCCTTTGTCCCTAGGAAGTAAAAGAAATAATCTTTGATGTGAAATCAGAGGTTGGTGGTCTGGAAGATTAAGCAAATGTGTTCCAAGTCGGGACACATGACAAAACAATGCAGCTAAATTGGTTGTCCAATAAATCCAAAACCAGCGAAATACATAAACGAGCTCTTTCAGCAATCAGTCCGAAAAGTGTTTCCGAGCACAGAAGAAGATATTCTAGATGGGGAATGATGGCAGCGTAAATAAGTGTTCTTCTGTAGCACGCAAAGGTCTAACCAAAGAAAAACATGTGAACAGCTTCCCCCTTGTCAAACAAAACCTTGAGAAGCCAGACAGGCTACATTTTGCTTTCCTTTATAGAAATAGAATTCATAGCCCAGGACTAGGAATCTGACTCCCATGTTTGATCTTCTATTTTCAGCCTTGGGGTTTCAATCAGATCAGCTCTTTTATGGCGTTTTCCCCCTGGAGAACGGGGCTCAACTGCGCAGACGAGTGACTCGGCTGTACAAGTGACAGCGCGATGGATCGCTTGCGCCGCCCCCGCAGAAGCCTCGCTCTCCCTCCCCACCCCAGCCTGCAGCGCTGCCCGACCCTTGGTGCCTCTCCCGGGTCCGGGACACTGCCGATGAGCGATTTCCCAGATTTCAGATTTGCTGAAGCTCCAGATTTTCAATCGGGTTTTTCATGGGTTTTTTTTTTTTAACATCATTTTGTCCTCCGGTCCACATGATCTCTAATTTATTTATCTCACTATACCGCCTGTTTCATTGCCCCTAGTTAAATTGTTCCCAGCCTTTAGAGGCTGATGATTTAAAGGCGACTGTACCTATTAAACCTGCTGGACCAGGGCTCTCCAGGATCGGGGCTGGAGAGCTGTAGTTCAGAGTACAATTCACCAATGGGTAACAACACGAGATGTAAACATTTCCTTTGGCTTTATGTTTCCTCGACGTGAACTTCTAAGCTTTTTTACAAAGCACTGTAGTTTATAAAAGCAATAAAAATCACAATAAAGACTGTGACTAGTTAAAAACAACAAGATGAGTTAGACACTACAACTCATGCCTCCAGAGGCTTATGTGTGAGGTAATAAAATCCGTTTGAAACAAAGACTTAACACCTGAAGCCGATTAATAAAAGGTCAGAGTTTTTTTTTTTTACAGGGTGAACACCTGACCACAGCACCATTTGTATGCAGAGTGCTCAGAGACATCGTCTCCCGCTCTTGCGATAGGAAACACTAGATTGGAAGAGTTGGGGAGGGGGTGTAGTGTGCCGCTTGTTATCTGTTAATGCACACTTCTAGACAGATATCAGATAATATTCTGCATTTGCTTATGCACCAGACTATGCTGGGCAATGGGTTTCCTCTGCACTAGGCATGCGAATAACAGGTCTGCCTTCGTCTGATAGCGGGAGCAGCTACAGTCGTTTACGAGAAAGCAGCGTGAACTTTGTTCCGTCTTCTCTGTAGCGCAGTGGATTAGCGTTCCGATATGTCCTTTAGCATACGCCTCTGGAATGTGAATTAAAGGCGGAAGTGTAGGGGTTAGTAACACCGTCAAGGAGATTTATCCAGACCACACACAGATATCCTCCCTAAAATCTTTTTAAATCCACATAAAATATCAGCAAATCCAAAGGGCCTGTTTAGACACATGAGGACGAGCACAGAAAGAGCACAGTCAGAGAATTGAACTGTGTGTCAGATTTCCACCATCCACGACCATCTTTGGCAAAGACTGCACCCGAGAGCAGAGAGAGAGACATCGGTGAGCTTCCCCTCACTGGACACAAACCCGCACAAGGCAGGGCAAACAGAACCAGCTGAAGTGTGGTGAGCGTTCTGGTGCACTATGGCTGCCGTCGCATCATCCAGGTGGACGCTGCACATTGGTGGTGGGGGAGGGGGGTCCCAATTACCTGTAAAGCGCTTTGAGTGGACTGTCCAGAAAAGCGCTATATAAGTGTAAGCAATTATTATTATTGTTATTATTGTTATTGAAGCTGTTACCCTGGTTTCGACTGGGAACAGAAGAAAGGTAATGGATGAAAGGATGGATGATATCCTCAGATGAGATATTAACTACTAAGCAGGCAAGATGGTTCATGACCTCCTCTAGTTGGTAACCGTTCTTATGCTCTAATGAGGAGGATGACTCTGCAATACAGGGATACAGAGCTCATAAGATGATCATTTAAGCTTCAGAAATGGCACTTAATTTATTAACTGACAAATTTATTTGAAGATCGAACAATTCAAAATTAAACATGAGTAAGAAGGCAGGCCTGTTCAAAATAAATGAACATTTACTGTAGGTCATTAAATACATCGCAACAACACAGTGGTAAATGTATTAAGAAACAGATTAAAAAAGCTTTTTTTAACTGTCTTTTACAAAATGTTTACTTTTACAAGCACAGGGATTAAGTGGGTGATTAACCTCCTCTTGTTTCCAACTCCTCTTCTTCTTCAAATCACACATGGGCCCCAGAAATACTGTAGACATTTCTTGAGATAATCGGCGATTATATCCATCGTAATACAATCCCAATGCCAGAAACGACAACGACATCTTAATAGGGGTGTGGAGGTCATAAACGTTTCTGAATAATGACCTCACTTCCACTTACATCATTTACTTCTCTAATTATTTTAATAATTAATGTTACATTAATGAATGACAAACGAATGTCTATTTTTCTTTAATTATAGTTCACAAAGAAACAGCGAGTCCTCCTCGCTGCCTTTGAATTAATGCGCAGTGACCAGCATTAGTGCATAATCACCCACATACAGTATAAGAATGTAGCTGTTACAGCTCATTCTGACAGATAGCACTCACAGTCAAACCTTGCCCTTGTGCTACACAGACCAGTAGGCTTTCTGATAAGATTTAACTCCTCAATTGTTAAAGACCTGGGCAAATAAAAGGCCAGTTCATCAAAGTTTAACTAACACACTGAGAGCACAGATGAAGCAAAAGCCAGCAACCCTGTGGCACACTTGAGTACTAAAGCCAGCCGTCACTAGCTTAAACAATCAGTGTAAAAGAGTGCTTTTTGCAAAGGGAATCACATCATTTTTCTTCACCAGCAAGGTTCATCCTTTCAGCACCTGCTACTGCACTAGTGATCACCGAGCGCCGTCTGGTAAGGACAAAATACCAGGACTCTTGTAGAAATCACCTGTGCGCTCGGTTTCAATGTTAGATCAATCGGCTGTTTTGTCCAAGGCTTTGGAAAACAGAGTAACCACTAAACCTCCGGGACTGTGGACATCTCTGGAAAGGACAAACGCTGGGCCAGTGCTCAGTAAGGCCAAGAGACTAGTCTCTAATCTTTACTACTGCTTGCCTGAATCATACCTGGCAACAGTGAGTCAAGAACTTGCAAATGGGGACTTTTAAATCAGCTGAGGTATAATTATTTCCACTCAAAATACTTCCCCCTCCTTAACTGTCTTTTCCGATTCGCGAGGTAAAAACATCCAAGGGATGGCAAATTTCCATTGTCAAGTTCCTCATTTCCCACGTGCTTATTAATCATTTATAAAATATCAAGTGTGACTCTCAGAAAGTAATCGGCATCAGCGATGGGTTTCCACGAAAACTCAAGGTTAGCTGGGCGTTCGGTTCCATTTCCGAACTCCCACAGTCCCCAGAAGAAACCCATTCTAAAACACTGAAGAGGAATGGGAAATGATTTTCAGTCAAGGTCTTCGCATCAGCTCTTGAGCGATGGCAATGAATGAATTGCAGCTCACTTCAGAGCTCATGGTGCATACATAACACTAATACATTCCAATACAGGGAATTTAAACCTGGTGGGTTAACAGTTCAGAATGTGTATTGCTTTTAACAACTGTAACAATCTTTTTCACTCTGAAGAAGAGGCAGATCGAAGAGAGGCTGCAAACCTCAATACTGCTCCACATGGGTTTTCAGGACACTAAGCAGACAGTCTGATCTCCTCTGTTCTGCACGTCAGCGGGTTCAGCTAATTGCCTGCTGAAGTGATGCGGTAACAACACGCAACTCACTCTGCCTGGCTAATGATTCCACTGTAATATTGTTGATTCTGCTTGCTAAACTCTAATCCAGCTACTCGAAATGTCTGTCAAAAATTACTCCCAGTTGAGAAATGCATAAGACACGGATCTGGCAGATGGATCAGGGACCACAGGATCAGTTTATTTTCACCCCACCTGAGCCCAATTATTTAAGCACATTAAGTATAGATTAGGCCAGCTTTATTAGACATAGGCCGCAGAACTGAGGACCAAGGTGATCTACAATATTACAGGCTGTAGCATCACAGCATCTGAGGACTGCTGTCTTGACAGCAGAAATAGCTGAACCAGAAGCAGAAACGTCATTCTATTAAAACTTAATATTAAATGTCCAAATATACACATTTCAACATTCACGTGTTCGTTCTTCACCAAAACCTCTATGTATGATATATATTTAAATGTCATGATAAGACAGGACCTATATGCTATACATCCTCATCAGAGCCGAGATGCTATGAAAAAACAGACTAAGATATTTGAACTTTCTAAAGACCGTCTAAGATTTCTAAGCCTTTTCTTCCTCAAAATGGTCATTACATCTCATTAATCATTTCCATTCCATCTCCTCATTCCTCCGCTTTTGTCTCTCTCCAGTCGGAGCTCGGAACACAGCTGACAAGCCGCTACACTGTCTATGGATAGCGGAGCGGACGTGCCATCAGAGAGAGGAAGCAGAGCGGAGTAATTCACATTCATTCCATCCTGACAAGATGAACGCAACAGCTGAAGCGAGCCCTGTGTGCACATCTGTAACCCATCCAAAACAGACCCGGACAGAGGGACAGTACAAGCAAATCGACAGCTACTTTGTAAAGAAGGAACCAGAATCACAAGTAACTGGTGCTTTTTGGAAGATGTACACAGACCTTCTAGTGAAGATTTTGTTTTTGCCTGTCATATTGCATTCCACATGTTTCCTGCACTTCTGTAAGCTGACAGTCTTCCTGTATCAGCAATCTGAAAGCTCGATTGCGCAACACTGTGGCATCCTCTCCTTCATCTTTTTAGTATTTGGGCAAAACAAAAACTTGAGATTGTATCTGTGGCATTTACAAGTCAAACCACAGCTTCCTCACATTTTGTCGTTTCAGACATCTGAAAAATGGGAAAAAACACTCCAGACCTGGATTAAAACACAGATGGGCATTACAGATGTTGAATGACGTGCTCAATCCAGCAAGATACATTTCATCCCTCTTACTCAGTAATCAATAAAGTGAAGCATATTTTCAGTTGACACCCTGGCTTTCTTCGATGGTGCAGATACATTCAGGGACTGTTCTGCTTTTTTAAACCTACTGAAGGACCCTCTGACTGTAAGGAGTTAACACTAAGGCCCTCAAGAACTGTTTTGCTGTTTTGTACACTACCGGCTGGCCAGGTTTCTTCCAGATCTCTTGAGTGGAGGTGTAACTCATGTATCCTACGTGTGATTTAGCAATATGGAAGGAATAGGGTCTTAGCTGATTAAAGTCCTGGTTAATTGCCCAAGGCTGACCTAACTACCTAACTTACTGACCTTGTTTACATCTTATATGGTACCAAACTGCTACTGACCAATCATAAATGTATGTTTTCGTATGAACGTTCTGCCCATCTTCAAGAATAAAAGCCTACTGCTGTTCTAAGGAAAGTAAGTTAGAGACAAAGTAAACCTGCTACCTTCGTCTGTCCTCCTTGGTTCATTGCAATAAAGAGAAAGCTTGATTGATCAGAGTTGTGTGGTTTCCTGAGAAAAGGGTCTAACGTTACATTTTGTAAATCGAATAAAGGGCACAGCATTTATAGCAGGCATTACCTGGCAAGCTCCTTGTGATAGCAAAGAACACAAAGTCACTATTGAGCCATAAAATGCCAGAACAACAGGTGCCTGAATCATCTTTTATTTCTTCACATGAACTGGGAGAGTGTTACCCCCCTCTTCACCTTCTTCAAGCTATTGTTCAACAAATTCAGCAGTATAGTGCTGCTAATTAGATAAAATTGCTCGAACGGAATGAAAACTGTGATGCTAATCCAGTCATAAACAGCACTTATGCTAGACCTTAAACTGGTTTCCCCCTGGAATTCAGCATTTACAGTATCAGTCCATAGCTGGTATCCTTTTCAGTTTCCATGCTGTACAATAGTCGAACATTAAATCAAATGCTAACAAAAGTCATTTATAAGGTCTTGCACACGGACATTAAAAAACTCTACTCTAGCAGCCTGAATGGAGAGAAAGAAAAATGTCAAGCTCTGGAACAGGAAGGAATACTGCAAAAAATGACAGAGCAGCTTTTTGAATTGGAGACTGGTTCTGCTGACGTACTGTACAAGTAACATAAAAATACCGTATGCACTCTCCTCTACAAATAACGCTGCCAAGCTGCCAAAGTCCGATGAGGTGAATCTGTTCCCAACACAGCTGAAAAGTCTGGACTGTGCACAGAAATACCAAAATAAAAGATCAACGTCTTCCACCTAATCAACATCTCAGAGACAAAGAGTTGGCAGCCATACAGTACAAACGTAGTGTGGAGGTGCAATAGGACCACACAGTGGTCTTCACTTACAGGATCATACTGCAGCACCATTAACGTTGTTTTATTGAACTATTACAGCTTTGCAAACAAGAAGAATAAAAAAGTAGGAGCATAAGCACTCCAGGTGAAAGAACTGAACTCAAGAAATATTTTGCATACATAAGGACCACAGAATGCACTGACATCTGAAGGTATTCCTCACAGATTTGATACACTCAACAAACAATATACTGAGGACGTACACTGAACTGTATATTCGGATAACATTCCAGACTCACTGATCAGAATGTTTCTAATAATATGGATGTTTATATTCAGCGGGATGATCTCTTTGCTATTCGGGTAGTTAAATGGGCTGTCTGATACAGACAATGGTCTGTGAAATGGGCTGTCTGATACCGTAGCAAAAATAAAAGGCTGAAGCACAAGTTCACACTTACACAAAACCAGATTAAATTTAGGCCGTCGTCCTGCCAGGAAGTCTATTAAATACTTCTCACAGATCTCAAGAGCCTCGGTACAGAATGGCAGTGTTGTCTAGGGATATAAATAAATTCAAATTTATAACTTCAGGCAGCACCATTACTTGAGTCTTCTCAATCAAGGCCTTCTTTCATTAGCTGCACAGAAAAAGATGGAAGACCTGCAGAAGTGAAAGTGAGTTACTTTTTCATGCTCGCAGACAAAGGTGCTCTATCATGTTTTCTTGATAGTTGACTTGCTCACACAAAATGTATGATAAGAGGTTAACATAACTTTGCTGCCGGTTATTTAAATACCTGATTTCGTTCACCACAAAATAAATAGGCCTTGTGGTGCCTCACAGTAGGACTGTCTTTGGAATGGAGACAGTGGTAAGCTAGGCTCCTTTATGACACTATCACCGCTAAATAAACACATAGGCTAGATAACGGCTGCACTTGGAAAATGCAGGCAGCTTCTAATCATATTTCTAAAAGAAACAAGTATACTACCACTGCCAAGCCTTAAAATAGACATAGAAAACAAACCAACGGCAACAAAAAAACCCTTAAGAGAGGTGATAAATTACTGGATAGCCTCCTCTGCACACAGCTACCATTACTCAGGTGGGGCCAGATGGTCATCTGGTTGTTTAGAGACGACCACCACACCTCACAGAGCTCTGTCCGTCTCAGAAAAGAGCCGCTGACTCGGTCACTAAAGACGGGGTGGAGAACAGCCCTCTGCTTCCAGCAGGCTGCTCCCCAGGCCTTGGAATCTACAGCTACGATGGAGGAAACTTCAGCGGGGCCGTTTCTTTAGTTATGGAAACAAATAAATTCTCCTAACACAAAATAAGCTCGTCCAACTGACGCCATGTTACAGGCACAGTCGACAATATTCTCCCCTCAACCCCCAACCTGCAGGGCTCTACATCACTGCTGTTTCTTCATTCCCAATCCACCTGTAGTCATATATCAAACAAGCCCCTATACCCCCTTTGCACAATTCTTCTTCTTCTTCTTCTTCTTCTTCTTCTTCTTCTTTTTCACAGCCTCAGTCCCAGACTGTCCTGGGGTCAGCTGCTTTGGTTGCTCTTCTCCATTTGTCTCTGTCGAGCACATCTTCCTCACTCACTTCACATACCTCCATATCTTTTCTCACACAATCTATCCATCTCTTTCTAGGCCTGCCTCTTCCTCTGTTACCTTCCACCTCAAATTCCATTACCCTCTTTGTTACTTCCTCAACGTCCCTCCTCATGATATGTCCATTCCACCGTAACCTCACCTCTCGCATCTTCTCAACCACATCCACCACCCTACATCGTCTACGGATTTCTTCATTTCTGATCTTATCCTTCATTGAAATCTGCAGAATCCATCTCAACATCCTCATTTCAGTTCTTCTCATCAAGTTCTCTTCCCTCTTTCCAACTGCCAAGCATTCAGCTCCATATAGTAGTACAGGTCTAATCACAGTCTTGTACATTTTGCACTTTAACTTTCTGGGAATTTTCCTGTCACAGATTTTTCCAGTTATTTCTCTCCACTTGTTCCATCCAGCTTTCACTCTTTGTTTTACTGCCTCCAGTGTTTCTCCTCCCTTTGGACAATTCTCGGTACCAATTTTCTTTTTCTTGTGCACAGGCCCCCACTATAGTTACTGAGGTGCTCTCCTGTCCGACGTCATTTCGGACATGTTATTGTTTTGGTTCAGGATTGCATACATCCATAGAAATGTCTGTTCAACCGTACAAACACTTCGCCCAGCATCGTATTTTACTCTTCGTGTAAAAACACCTGTCTGGAAAAATCTTTAAAAATGTTGTGCACGGGTCTAAAATCTGAAGAGTCAGATAAAGGGCAGTTTTGTGTGCCATTTTTTTTTTAAAGGCACACTCTTCCTTGTTAATACTTAAGTCAAATCGGTTGTCTGTCTTTTGCATCCTCTCGGCTACAAAGGCATGTGAAAGCTACAGAGCCAGAACAGTTCCAGTCATCCCTAATTAACACCTTTTATCCATATATCAATTTTAAAGAGCTCCTTCATCTTATGATGCATACAAATACTTGTATTTCAGTCCCATCAGTGGGAAATAAATGTAGAGAGCTCTATAAATCTATCACAAAGAGAAATCATGCTCAGGGGCGGTGGCAGCTGCTTGGAAACAGGCCAGTCGGTGCTCTCGTCACCATTCCATCAATGGACCAGCAATAGCTCTCTGGGCCAGATTGTTTTAGCTGCATTTCCCATTCCCATTTTCCTCCCCCAATTCGTGCACTATAACAATACCGTACGTATTGTGTACGCGGGTCATTTTTGTCAAAACAGAAACAATGTCCCTTTCCACCCCTCCCTTTTACGCAGGACACCATTGTCACAGAGCGCACAAAGGAAAAACCATATCCCCTAGTACACGAGAGGCTAGCCCTCACACACTGACAGCTGGGCTTCACAGAGATCCACACCTCCTATATATTCCTCTACGGCGCCCCGGCATCATACAGGTCTACAATCAGATTCAATTAACATGCAATCAAATTATAAAACCCAAGATTCTCTCCCTTTAATTGCTAAACCTGCACACACTGGATCACATGCTTGAAAATAAAGATGCTGCATAACTAAGTGCTTCAGAAGAACCAAACATATTCATAGCATTCCTGCAAGGGAAATACATGCACATAAGATTATCACACTATAAAGATTCCAGCTGGATTGATTAACCCACGCCAAGAATAAAGTTACTGATAAACACATGGCTTAAATGAACACAGGTCACTTAGGAAACTGAGGTTTTGCAACCAAATATAAAATCCACTTCTATGCCCTTCATAGTAATGAATAGGGTTTCACAGCTGCTTCTCTCCATGCATTGCAAACACACCAGGGAAACAGATGCCAACTGCCCTGCAGAAAGTGCCACTCCAGATTTGACAGGGTACAGACTCTTAAGCAGGCCAAAACCAGCTTACTACCACTGCTTTGTAAATGTGTACAGAGATCTTCAATAGTTAAAAAATGCTTCTCTGCTTCAGCAGTACAGCTGGTGCAAGAAACAACAGTTCATGAACCTGGAAGAGGTCACAGGTCCTTGCTAATGATAATCACTGTATATAGCAGGGATTCCCAATCCTTATCCTGAGAAAACACACACCTGCTGGGCTTTTTTCCAACTGAGCGTCCAATTCAAACAACCGGACCCCTCAATAGAATGAACTGTACTGTAGGTCTAACGTGGGCTATTTGATTGACAGTTCCTAAGCAATGTATGTGGTTTGCCTTTTAAGTATTGCGTTTCATAAGCAAATCCAAAGTTCTCTGAGTTGAAGAAAAAAACATGCAAAAGTTCCACCTAAAAAACTTAATGATCCAGTTATGGATTCATTCAAATAAAATACTCAGCTACAATGAAAAATAAGTTGGTGTGGGAGACCCCTGGTGTATATATACAGTATATTATTCACCATTAACTGTACATTACGACATTAAGCTCTGGCTTTGTTTGGCATTGAATCTCTTTTTTGTGTTATTTTTGCCTTCAAAAAATGAGAACCATTTCGCATCACAACACCAACTAATGGATGAGGCTGTTCGAGTGTACGTACCTACATTGTGTTTTCGGCAAGCCTTGGGTTCACAAACACTTACAAAATTGTGAATAAGCTGCAGTCATTACAATAATTATAGTCTTGTGGCTTGGCAGGTACCAGACAACATCAAAATTGTCTTTAATTGGTTTATTAAATTCTGCGAACTCATTCATTTATCATAACATCCATTCCTCACATCCAACTCAGCGCGAAAAGCACTATGGCCAAGAAGCAGTCGTAGCGTCTGAAATCTTAACGAGGCCAAAACCTGAAACCGGGTAGAACAACTATTATTAAAAAGAAAAGAATCAGCTGGACCCTGCCACTACAAGGACCAAGTTCAAAACGCCAGAGGCACCTAGTCCAGGGAGACTTATTACACACAACAAAAATCTTAAAACTGCACACACATTGTGTACACACACATACTGGGAATGTTTGGAACAAATACAAGGCCAGTAATAATTCAATCATTTTTCCATGGCAGAATGAGGGCAGCATGGTAACCCTGTGCTTAGTGTTACTGACTCCTAGTGCTGGGCCCTGGGGTGCTATCTGTGAGGAGTTTGCATGTTCTCCCTGTGTTCATGTGGGTTTCCCCTGGGTGCTCTGGTTTCCTCCCACGACATACTGGTAGGTGAATCGTCTTCTGGGAAAACTGGCCCTGGTGCGAGTGTGTGTTTCTATGTGTGTGCCCTGCAATGGACTGGGTTGTACCCTGCCTTGCGCCTGTTGCTAGGGTAGACTCTCCCCCCCGTAAGCCAGAACTGGAAAAAGCGACTGGAAAATGACTGGAGTGATGCTGGCGTGAGAACAGGGCTCAGACGAGTGAGACTTGAGTCAGGCTAAGCGGGATGGCTGACTGAGCTGAGCGGGAGCACGCTAAGGGTTTTTGTAAGGAAACCCTCCTTCGGCTCGGCTTCCTGCAGGCCGCTGAGATACTCCCCCCCCGGCTCCCACTCTGCTCCCACAGGCATGCAGGAGGAGTGATGAGAGCGGAAAGCTGGAGGTTAAATATTGTGATGGGGAAACATGCAGACATCCACTTCTTTGTCTATAATTCATAGAACAAAATGGAACTTGAGATCCCCTCGCTAGCTCCGACCGCCAACTGGCAGAGCCAGGAGACAGCAGGCAGCGAGTGAGTGCCCCGGCGAGGAGACATGCATGTGGAACTTCAAAGTCTCAGACTCCACGATGGAAGCATGGGTGGGGCTGGACAAACAGCACAACCTGCCAGCCATTAAAACAACAGAGTGCAAGATCAATAACCTGATTACTGACGGATCAATGATCTTCTACCCGCCACAGTTTCGGTTCACACACAGAAGAACACCATCCCCTCCTCACAGATGTGTGAATTTTTGTCATCCAATTTGCAGTCTTGATGCTGCCAAAATAGAATTGCTGTTGTGTTGGGCAATAAAACATGGCATCCTGCATTCTGATCGGGCAGTCTGAGAAACCAAACCTGACTGGGACGCTGGCATCACAAGGAATTAAGTGGATTAAGAGGAAATTACGGCGATTACACACTGATTTACATTCCATGTCTCTTCTTCAGGAGTAACAAAGCAAAATAATACAGATGTTCTAAGAACACACAAAGGGGTCACTCCTTCCCTATATGATGGGCCATTATAGCACACCCAGATTATACCAGGAGACATGCCTCAATGTGTCATCTGAATTACAAAAAAGAAGACAAAACCACTTAAATTATATCAAATGGACCAAACAATTTACAAACACAAATCCCCATTACATGAATATGATAATTTTTTGTGTATTTATATATAATACACAAACATTTCTAATCATATTTTCCTTCTCAGGATAATATTTATAAACAGTGAACAGTTTCATAACGCAGGTGTTACACATCTGCAAAGCCAAAGCAAGGTAGATATTTAATCTTGGGGAACACATAATGACTTCGCTAGACGGATACGTTCACCAACTGTCAGGAACACAACGCAGGGAAAAGTGAAACAATAAATTGTAAGTTCAATATCTCCTCTTTTTATTAGACCCACGGCTTGACATCCCCCCTTACCGAAAGCCAATTTCTTATTTTCGTATCAGGTTGTACATCGTCGAGGACAACTCTTCCTCTACAAAAGCAGCAGGCACCTGACCCGCCCGCAGACACAACCCGGACAAAGAGCTCTCCTCTCTGAGTCACACCATCTCTCCTCCATAAATCGGATAGTCGCGAAGCTGAAGCAATAAAATCAAGCTGCGTGTGCAAAATGCATTACTTTGCTAAATCCATTAACTCAAAAGAAGCACGCACTTTAACAGCTCTGGCAGATACGTACAGTATATAGTTTACACTATAGATTTATCACATCGTATGTAATACAATTTAATAGCATTTTCAGAAAACACTTGGCTATGCGGAGTTAAAGCATTCTCCGTAAAAAAAAAACAACAAATGTGGGCCCTCGGGTTCAAAGGCAACGGTCAACCGTTTCCCCCCAGCGGGAGAGGACCGGCACCCGTGTCCGTGCGGTTTCCAGGTGTGTCGCCGGTACAGTACGGCCCGGAGACGGGAAGCGCACAGACGTGGGAGTTCAGAGCGGCTTGACGCAGCGCATCCCCAAGCCCGTCAACAACACGCACACACGGCGCCCCGATCTCACCACCCGGGGAGAGCAACAGACACACGCAGAGCCGCTAAGGGTTGCTCAAGTCCAACGGGAAAATGACACATCAAGCAAGTGTCGGGTCTTGAAAACGAAACGCCGGTTTCCTCTCTCTTTCATGCATTGAAATCTGTCCCCCCCGATGTTTACCTCATATTGGATGTACTGTTTCCTCCACTCGGGAGTGATATGGGCTGAGAGGTGCTCCGCGAATTTCATGCTGGACGGTTGTCCCCGCTGATCGGCTCCTTACTCCCGGTGTTCTCCTGGCTCTGCTCCTCGGAGTGGTGTTTATCACTCGTTTCGATTAAAAATCACCGCTGCCTGCTGTCTTGTCCCGGCTACTGTCGTACTCCCCGGGTTCCCTCTCCAACATATTACACAGGGAAGGGACAGCATACAGCAAACACTCAAGAAACACCTCCCTCTCCCCTCTCAAAGAAGTGGCTAAATGATGTGGTAGCTGGTAAAGAGCGGGGAGCTCGAACGTCTTTCTTTCGCTGCTCTCTCACCAGCACTGAGGAAAATCCCGTCCGCCATCACAGTCACCGAAAGGCGCCGTGACGTCACCGCGCACACTGACAGCAGCACCTTGGCACCGCCTCCGAAGGTTAAGGATCCGCGTGTCTGGGATGCACTGCGGGTTGACGAAACAGAACCGCTCCTATTACACGTACAGTAAGTTTACAGAAACAATAATTAAGAGTCAAATAATTCATTTCTATGGCAAAACTCTCTTAGTCACCATCTTTCAAAATAGATCGTGCTTTTGAGAGAAGAATGATGCATTCCTGGGCTTAAAGAAATGTCCTACACCAGGGGTTGTCAATCTATACACCTAGGCTAAGTGTTTTCTAGTTTTTGTTCGACCCGAGCCCACAGTTACATAGCTGTTCTGCTCTTTTAATTCACTGCATGGCTGTAATACTCCAAGGTGCTTCATAGGCCTCCTGTGCCTTTAGTGAAGTCAACATTTTGAGTAAGCAATACCAGAAGACATTAAGAAAACTAGACACAAAACACACACACAAACCTCCAGGACAAAAGTCTATCATTCTTGTCCTTCACTGACAGTCTAAAGAAAAAGTGTCTTTTTAGTCTTCAAAATCCTCAAAGACATTGAAAACTTCCTACCAATAGATTTGTCCAGAATTCATCAATATAAATATATTTGCCTGGTGCCCTTATCAGAAGTGACTTAAATGCATTTCCACTTACAGGACAGGGACTTTTCCTGGAGCAATCTGAAGTACAGTACCTCACTCAGGGGTACAAATGGCACATCCCAATATGAATCCGAATCATTTCTGCGTCAACAGCGACACAGACCAGAGAGCACAGGTGAGAATAATGGGAAGCAAGTAAACAGTTCAAGTCAAAATACTTTATTCATCCTGGAAGCACTTTACAGGTAATGGGGACTCCCCTCCACCAAAGCCAATGTGCAGCATTGACGAAATGATTGAAAAAAAGAGTGTGCAGTATTAGAAAGGTATTAATACATGCATATTTGTGGGGGGGTGGGGGTGGACCAGAGCTCTGTCCAATACACATCCTTTACACTCATTGTTTGCGAGTCTGATAGCCTCTGGAACAAAGCTAAATCTTTTTTTATTTGTTTGGCACTGTGGACAGCAAAAACGTCTTCCCAAAGGCAAGAGTTCAAAAGGCTGATGAAGGATGTGAGCTGGGTCTTTGATGTTGGCACAGGCCTTCCTCAGGGTCTGCTGGGCATACAGCTGTGCCAGGGGTCTGAAAGGCTCACCAGTGATTTTGGAGGTGAGGTTTACAACATTGTGGAGGCAGTTTTTGTCCTTTTGACTGAGTGAGGTGAACCAGCAAATACCAGAAAGTTAAAGTACTTTCAATAAAAGACCTATTAAATGTTGAAAGAATTCTATTTTGGACTCTATTTTGGACATAAGAAAACAGTTTTCTCAGACCATATAAGCACTGCTAGGATTTCTTCACAATGACATCTGTGTTCTTGATTATCATCATACACAGAGCCCAGATATTTGTAACTGTGCACTATACCAACAGACCAACATGGGGCGTTGTAGGAATGATATTGCTTTTGTTTTTTTGTTAAATTAACAATTATTTCTTTTGTTTTTGACACGATCATCTCAAGGTTAGAAGTACCATACCAGTTGACTAATTTGTCCAGGCTCTGAGAAGAGAGTGGTTAATACACTGTCATCAGCAAACTTGGTGATATAATGATTTTCATAGCTGCTTCGACAATCATCGGTATAAAAGATGAAAAGGAGGGGAGAAAGAACACAGCCTTGTGGTGAACCAGTGGAAGTGCAAATGGAGTCAGATGTCAAACCATTAATAGATACATTTTGTGTTCTATTCGTCAGAAAACTAATGATCCACATGATAAGATAATGATCTAATTTGACTTTTTCAATCAGAATGTGTTGCTGCATTGTGTTAAAGGCTGTTGAAAAATCAGCGCGGGGGGGGGGGGGGGTTGGGGGCACATCTGTACACAAAGGGTTGTGGGTGTCTGGAACAAGTAGCCCAGCCAAGCTGAAACACTGACCCCTTTCAAGAAATGGCTAAATGAATTCCTCAGATTAACTACTGGCAACCCAATATATGGGTATATGAGGTATATGGGCTGAATGGCCTTTCGTTACCTTTTCTAGTGTTTAATCTGTAGTGAAGCTACATTCAGCTTGTCCATCCATCCATTTTATAACCTTCTTCCAATTCAGGGTCGCGGGGCAGCCAGAGCCTATCTAAGCAAGCAACAGGTGCACGGGCAGGCTAGGATCAGCCCAGTCTGATATAATGGATTCAGTGAAGCAGACATTAGATTCATAGGTTATACTGCCCTCTTGCCTCATACACAAGTACTGCAGGTAGCTTTGATGTTGAGAGTGAGAAAGGCTGCTTTGTAATGCAAGGTGTAAGCAGATAATGAAGTTGCCCCCCCTACAAACAGCACAAACGTTAAAACCCACCGCAATCGTTTGTGCTGCGACCAACTTCATGGAGCAGATGCAAGCTTGTGAGTGTTCACGGCACACTACAATGATATATATAATGGGGAAAATAAAGCAATCCTTTAAAAATGTACAACATAAGATCTATTGAAATATGTGGTTTATGTTTATCATGAAGGTGAATTTTCTTGAGAAACTGCAACTGCAAGTTAAGCAATTGAAAAAGTGCTAATTCATAAATCCCAGCAGTCAAGACAGAAACGCCACTATTCCATAGCAGTCTTATTCTATTTAATTACATGTTGACTGCTTTCCATACAGTAGACCCTTTAAAGAACAAAGTTGTTTTCCTTTTTTCAAGATGATTTACAGTGTTTAAAAGTCATATACCGTACAATGTTTCCAACGGTGATATACATACTGTATATAACTGTACAAAACTAGTTCATTATTTATTTATACTGAGTATTTAAAAAAACTGCAGAAGACATCTGAAATGTTACCTTGGTGCTCAGGATACATCATGAGTATCCACCCTAAACAAGGTGCAGCGGGATTATAACACAGTAATCTTTGAAAAGAAGACATACAGGAATGTTGAAATGTACTGTAAATAACTGTAATGTGCAGTGTAGGAGTGCATTGCTGGTGGGACAAGGTCTGTAGGTTGTAAAATAATTTAATTGACAGATGAAGGCCACATAGGCGGAGTTAGGCCTAACTGAGTTAGTAGTGACTGGGGGTAGAAACTGCATTATAGGAACAATAGTCTGAAAGCCAGTAGTCATCCTTTATCACAGAGCGGAAGTCTGGTGTTCCTAATCAGCTTCACCCGACTTATCACCTATTACAGCTTTTCGCTCTTTGTTAAGGATTATACATCATTTAAAATGAACAGTAGTCATTTCAGGAGCTGTTTTAATCCCACTTCTACATATTTAGTCATAGTAGCACTTACAGTATAAAATGCTTGAAATGGGAGCACTATGCAGTGCACAACTACTGCAGGTTTCTATGAATCCCAAAGGACTAAAAGGTCATTTATTTCTCTTTCCTCTTTAGAACTGTAAATGGTCACTTAGACCAATTATTCTCTTAACTAAAGAAACCTAACTCTCCTAGGTCAAAAGGTGATGATTGAATGAGGTAATTAGAAACCTTACTGGTATGACGCCCACAATAATGGAATGTGAAAGATTGACCTCACCTGCTGACGTGACTCAGAACACAGAACCATCAGTTTGACACAGTGCAGGAATTTCATTGACAGATTGTACCATGTGGATAGAACGTATGGCAAAGGGTCTAATGATACGAGCAGTTAGAGACACATTCAAGTCCCAAGAGAGCAGCTTATACTGTTTAAGAGGATTCTTGTTTTGTTATTTGAGGCTTTTCAAGCTCTCTTGCCCCTTAAACAGAATTGCGGTGACTTCATCTTGGATAACCACATTGCTGTTTTTTCTGATTTTTCCAGTCATTTTCATCCAGTATTTAAGCAACGTGATTGTCACTAGGAATATTTTTAAACAAGGTTAATGGCCAGACTGAATCCATTGAATGTGGCTGGTGTCAGAGCATTTCTCATGAAGAGATGGAGGGTATGTACAGTATCACTCTGCCGTGTGAGTCTGGTGAAAATCTACCAGGATCTGTCACTCAGTCTGTGGTAATGCCGCCAGAAAGCTCCGCATCGATCACTCACTTTAGTAAGGATTCAAAATAGCAGTACTGAAGCTGAAAGGTACTGTGCGGTTTAACATCGTTTAAAACTGAAATGAAGAGCAAACTCTTAACTCTTATTGAGAAATGGAATTCAGATTCCACTTGTTAATTCCTTATGAAAACCAATTGCATTACCATAACTCCTTGCTGGTAAAATAGAAAAAAGGTATGCCTGCTTGTTCCATCCCTCTTCAACACTTTGGGTAAAGAAGTACCTCCTGTTCTCAGTTTTAAATACACAGAGTGAGCTTGGGGTTGGTACCACATACCTCTGGTTCATATCCCCAGTCTCAAGAACACCTTCAGAACATTAGATGCAACGCAGACTTTAAAGCAAGGTAAGCAAGAGCTGAGAAGAGTAAGCAATGCGTCTGTCATGTTTCTTTTATATCTGTCAAGCGTAAAGGCAATGGATCAAAAGGAATTTACTTTCATAATCTCAACTCCTATCCGTTTACGTTTTCCTTCTGCCCGTTTGACTGGACTTAGGTTCTCTAACAGCCACAAAAGAAATAAGCATGGGAGAAAAACAGCCTACAGAAAGAATTGTGTCTGAACCTCATTAAAGAAATTGGATCCATAAATACGCTTTCTCTTCAAGTCCAGAAACTTTTATTTTAATGGATTGTGTTCAACCTAAATAGGCTTTACAGTTGGCTGCTTACAGTACGCCTCAGTTTCAGGGAGCATCCTCTGCAGAGTTCTGTGACACGCAAGGAGTTCTGTCAGTTTTCCTGGGCCGCTTCATGTACGGTAGCTGAGCAGAGTACAAAAATAATGACCACGTCCAAGAACAATTACTGTACCCATTACCCCTTCAGAAACCAGACGACCTAGTTTCTGCATTAAAAACTGTATCATCCAGTGAAAATATTTCTCTCTAAGCTAATCTGTTGATAGCACATAACCCACTTTCACTCTATAAAGTATGAACATGTACAGTAGGTGTGTGACATTCCAGCCTTTGAGGAGACTATTACAGCAGACCTGCCACTAGAGGCCGGTATATCATCTGTCATTTACAGACAGACACACTGGGTGATAATTACACTACCGATGACTCACCAATGTAGGATACTGTATATAAAGAGCCTAATGGTGTTAGCTGGCAGTTGGATGTTTGATATACTGTATGTCTAGGGAGGAAAGGCTGCTGAGGAATCGGCTTACTGGAAAGACCTGCACGATCTCTGAAATAAAGCCTCTTGTACTCCGCGGTATCACCATTGTGAGTTTATATGCGTTCAGATCCCTGCAGCCACCTTAGTTGAGGTTGGGGTCAGTCACAAGGTGTATTTGCCTTTACCAAATGGAGTGACAACAGCATGCAGGTCAACAGCAATGGAAGGAAAAAATTCTCTGTTATACAATTTAAACATAGAAGAGGCAGAAGTGATTTAGATACCATACTGTAAGTACTCAAGATTAATAAGTTCCCAGGGACCAATGATGTCTTATTAATTGTGCATTAAGAAAGCAGATGTTATTCAGAAACCACTGATGTATTCCAACAGTAGCTCAAGACAGGGATACCCTAGGACTGCAGAACTGCTAATTTAATACTCATATCCAGGGTGAGAAGACTGAAGCATGTAAATACCACAGTTAGTCTGATTTAATGGTACAGTATACCAGTCAGCCTGATTTAATTGTAATGGAAAGCAATGAAAACAATTACTAAAACTGAACTATCGGATCACCTTTATGAAAATGATATGAATTTAGAAAAGGTTGGTCTACCTAAACCAACTTGTAAATAGTTCTTTGATATGGTGTTTTCAGACTTTCAGAAGTGTTTTGCTAACGTTCATCATAAAATGTTCATTTTCAAATTACTAGCTGGCTTTCATGGAAATGTGAGGGTTTGGATTGAGATTCAGTTGACAAATGAAAAAACTATACAGATAATAATAATAATAATAATAATAATAATAGTAATAATTGCTTACACTTATATAGCGCTTTTCTGGACACTCCACTCAAAGCGCTTTACAGGTAATGGGGACTCCCCTCCACCACCACCAATGTGCAGCATCCTCCTTTTTACCAAGCAGATAAGGGGTAAATATTCAAATTAGGTTGGAGTAATTACTGCAGTACTTTTCATACTGCTTTTCTTAATATATATCAACGATCTAGATTGTTATAATTAGTAATACTTAGTAAACAAGTCAAGTTTGCAGTTGATACCAAATTAACAGGATTTAGCAAACACTGTAGAAGCAGCAAATGAAATTCATAAAATATTTGGACAGAATTCAAGACTGGGCAAACTGAAAAATGATGTGTAAAGCAGACAAGTGCAGGAGTTTGCATGCAGGTAACAAAAACATTATCTATGACAAAAAATGAAAAGTGCTGAGGTAGAAGAGGCCTCCTATGAAAAAGACTACAGTCTGTTTATTCTGACATCCTTTAAATCTAGACAATGTGTGGAAGGTCTCGTGTTCTTTGTGCATTTGTAGTTAAAGGTTTTTTTAACGATGCAATTTCCAAGTAGGGATTCAGAATTCTATGTGCAATTTTAGTCACCATCTAATCGAAAAGATATTGCTAGTCTGGAGTCAGTCCAGTGAAAAGCAACCGGGTGCATTCCAGGGCTTAAGGGCATGTTCCACACAGACAGGCTGAAGGAACTGGACCTTTTTATGTTGAAAAGAGAAAATTACAAAGAGACCTCATCCAACTATTCAAAATCTTTAAAGATATTGACAAAGTTAGCCCAGCAGATTTGCTCATAATGAACAGTGTAACAAACCAGAGGGCACAACTGGAAACTACATGGAAGTGCATTTAAAACTGAAAAACTTAAAACAGGAAGCACATCCTTACCCAAAGGGTTGTGGGGGTATAAAACAAACTACCAAATCTGGTGGTGGAAGCCAACACTTTGGCTTCCTTCAAGAAATGGCTGGATTTTTAACTACTACAAATCGAATGCACTAGATGTGCTGAATGGAACCTATCTTGTATTCTTGTGTAATTTCTGAACAATTGGGTGTGTACAACTGTTGGCTTCTGTTTTTATTAATCAAAAGACATTAAGGCTGGACAAGATCCTTGGAACAATAAGTTGCTAACTACCAATATGCCAGATGTGCCAAATGTTCTTCTCTGTAACCTTTCTTATGTTCTTAAATACTGTATTCAATACGACTTTCATCAGCTGAGGGTTGATTTATTACATGCTCTCGGAAAGTTACTGGATAGGTACTGTGTTGCTTTGGTGATTTTCTTTTTATAATTTTTATGACCCAACCTGCTACTACCTGAACCACCTTTTGTCTAGGTTCTGTACTGCTTTCAGTGCATAACTGGCTGGTTGTTCTTCTAATTCTTATACCACAGTCCAGGGATGCTCACCCTCAGTTCTCATTGTCTGGAATCAAGTTTTCTACATCTGCTCAAGTAATAAGCAGCTCTTCATCTGGAAGTAATGATAATGTGATGAATACTCCATGTCATCAATTTCAACTTCCTATACTGTACACCTTAACAAAAAAACTGTCACTGGCTAAACTGTGCTCACTCCAAGACTCACACTGATGCCCCTCTAGACTGCTTGTAGTTTTGGAGACACCGGATATGTGAGACCTCAGTTTTGTCACAGCCCTGTTGTTACGCCCCACACTCTCCCTCGCAAACGCCGTTCCATTCCTGTCACACCCCACACTCTCCCTCGGCAGCGGCATTGCATTCCCAGAACCACTGTTTCACAATCTCATTCCTAATTGAACCCATCATATTCCCACATGCACTAGATTCCACAAATTGTCACTCCCTAACCAATTCTCCTACCACACACCTTTCCTTTCAGTATTTAACCTCCCCCTCACACATCTACCCATGCTTACTATTGAGAAGCCTCTTGTAGTATTCTCCTGTGTGTTTCCAAGCCTTTTGACTGGTCTCCTGTTACTGAATCTTTGCTCCTGCTTTTTGACCATGCCTTTTGGATTTTGTTTTTGGATTGTCTTTTGGATATCTCTTGTTACTGGACCCTTTGCCTCCCTAATTGACCAAGCCTCTGGATTTCGTCTTTTGGATTGTCCGTTTGCTACTCTGTGTTCTGTGGGATTCATGTTTACGCATAAGGATCCTCCTATTCTACCAATAAGTTCCCTGACACCTGTTGTCTTTCAGTCTAAAGGTCTGTGCATCTGGGGTTAATATCTAGTTTTCAAGAGGTCCTTCTCAGTGAGCCACCTGGAAATGGTTCTGAGGTTACTTGAGGGGAAAGCTAATTCTGCAGTGTATGATGTCATGAAAGCAGCTGTTCTCCAAACTGCTGAAATTGTTTGTTTATTCTTCATGATTATTTTTCTCCGTTCAACACGGCTTTTCAAACAGGGGCTGAAGGACAAGATCAGCACTAAATTCCCACTGATCTTTCAGTTCCTCAAATCTAGACATGAGCTTTGACGGCATGACCCACTTTACGCAGGATGACTCACTTCTGTAGACAATGCACTTTGGAAAGTGACATCCTGCCATTATTCTTAAAGTCAAATTCATTCCAGTCAGAACTCCTGAACCATGAAAGTGTTCCAGATGCTCACCTAACAGGGTAACATGTTCATTTCAAAGAAATATCTTTAAAAGCCATCTGAAATGGTGCGTGTGTGCTTTAAATTGCAGGTAGCAATTAGAGGAAACTTTCATCAATTGCCTTGTCAAATCAGAGTTGTATTTTACAACAGGAGGCCAGGGAGGCCTGGCTGGTTGTTTCTGCCACTGAAGACTCAATAATGCCACTACGCATAACGCAACATGGAGAGTTCACAATGCAATATAAAGACTGAATTACTGAGTGAACAAACAAGAGCAAATTTAAGTAACTATACAAGGAAGAAGAAGTCAAGATCACATTTTGCTTACTACGTGCCAGTATCAATTGCTTAGCCAATATATTTATTTTTAACACATTTAGTTGTGTGGCCTCTGTCTATGTGAAATAATAGTATAGAATATATTATATTATAGTAAGGCACAGATCTGGAAAATGGTATAAAAACATTTTAAAGACCCTTAACAATCAAGCTTTTTACGCATGAGGAAGTCATTTGTTAAGAAGTGGAAGGCACTCAGACACTACCTAGGTCAGGCTGTTGTCACGATTGTAATCCCTCCTCCTTAAGGGCGCTCCGGCTCTTGCATTTCGGACCTGATTTTGTACACCTGCCCCTTTTTCCAGCCTCCTTCCTGCCCCCCTTAAAAGACAATCACCCACTCAGTTCGGCTCTCGTCATCTGATTCCCATAGCCTGCGAGCCCGGGACCTGTAATCATCTGGCTCCGTTATGCTTTTAAGTTTCTGTTTCTGTTCCTGTTCCCCCTGCCGGTTCCAACCCGGTTCCTGTCTTTAACCTGTCTGTTCTCGGATGGACCGCCCGGCTTTGGACTTGCCTGTTTTTTGATACCCTGTTTGCATTACCTCTAGATTGTTTGCCCCGGACTCGCCCCCCTGGACAGCTGCACAGTTTGGACACGCCTCCCCGTATTCATTCCCGATTCCTGCGTGGCTTTTTCCCCTGTGTTTCTCACTCAACCCCGGATTGTGTCATCCGCATAGGGTCTGAAAAAAAGAACTGTTCGTTACAGCTGTTCCTCCAAACTGGGAAGTTTGGCAAGAAAGTAACTGATTAGGCATGGCACTGTGAGGCCAAAGGTGACTTTGAAAGAGTTACAGAGTTCAGTGGCTGAGATTGTACAAAATGACTATGGGTCAACAATATCCTGATCACTCCACAAAGGAGAGATGTAGGGACCTGAAACAATCATCTCAAATCCCACATGAGATTTCCAGGAAAACACCTCAGTGATACTGCAAACATGAGGCAAAATATTTTGTGGTCAGAAAATTTAACATTTGTATAATCACATTACATTTCTCATCAGCAGGTCTATTAATAATAATAATAATTGCTTACACTTATATAGTGCTTTTCTGGACAGTCCATTCAAAGCGCTTCACAGGTAATGGGGACTCCCCTCCACCACCACCAATGTGCAGCATCCACCCGGATGATGCAACAGCAGCCATAGTGTGCAAGAACGTTCACCACACATCAGCTATCAGTGGAGAAGAGAGCAGAATGTAGCCAATTCATAGAGGGGGATTATTAGAAGGCCATGATTGGTAAGGGCCAATGGGAAATTTGGCCAGGACGCTGGGGTTACACCCCTACTTGTCTCAAGAAACGCCCTGTGATTTTTAACCACAGAGAGTCAAGACCTCGGACCTCATCCGAAGGACGGCACCTGTTTTACAGTAGAGTGTCCCCGTCACTATACTGGGGCATTAGGACCCACATGGACTGTAGGGTGAATGTGAATAAACAAAGCAGAAACTTGTATTCAAACTGCATGGTGACTTGCAGGACTGCTTCGTATGATAATTGGCAGGTGTTGCGCTGTACCATCTTTTCTTTCCTTTCTCTTTTACTTTCTTCCTATCCCTCTGTTCCAGGTCAGAACCACACCCCAAGTGTCACAGATTGAGTGTACGGTAATTGATGAACATCTAGGCACAAACAGTGTGTGATTCAATCTGTGGAGATTTCTTTCACTTGCTAAGTATGTTCTGGAGAGAGCGCCTTAAGACGTATAGTGGCCACAGGGCAAATGAGAGATTTTCTTGTACAGTACCTTTTGGTTTTCTTTCCAGGGCACAAGCTTAACAAACATTTGCTGAACAAACTTCAGTCGAGCATTGCTGCAGTCCAGGAGAAGGGTCCTCATGTTGACTGCTTTGTGCTTTATCGGAGTAAGTTTGTCGGTAAGGTTAATGAATATTTCATGCCCACTTTTTATTCTGCAAAGTACTCCTTGTTTAGTGTAAATATTTCAGCTTTTTGATTTACTATAATCTCGATTGGCTGTATCTTAGTTCATCCCTGTGTTCATTCTTTATCTATATGGTCATTTATATTAGAGCCGGGGAATTGTTAAAAATCTCTATAGTATCTCTACAGGTTGGTGTGCTAGTAAGTTTCTTATTTCTATACAGATTTCTCTGTAAGTACTTTTATTTTTTTATTATTTCTACAGTGACTATGATCATCACATTTTGCACACACCTATGTATTTATTTTTTTTAGATTTATTTTGTCGTCTTTTGTTTTTATAACTATTCTGATGTCTGTTTTTGCTTGTCTTGGGCTGGACTGCTGTAACAATTCAATTTCCCTACGGGATTAATAAAGTCTCATCTATCTATCTTACTGCTGGAAAACAAAATCATGTGTTTTTGAATGGCGTATCCCCTCTCTGGCATTGACACCATGGTCGCTCGCCCAGTTAAAGCCCCTTGTAACCCAGACTATGGAAATGAGAGGTCCCAGTCCTCTAGAAGAGTAGGTGGTGTAGTCAGAATAAACTTTACCCTTTTTATTATGTAAAGCTGTAGTGTTACTGCTACACAAACACTCAAATTTGATAAATTCACTAATATAACTATAACGCTTATCTGGCCACCATTAATAGACAGCGATTTGTCAGAAGACGTCTAGGTAGAAATTTCAAATTAGGAAGCTTTGAGAAGTGAGAGGTTTAGTTTCAACTAGAATAAACTTTTTTCCTGTTCAAACAAGGGAAAAGCTCTGTGTCACCAAAGACACTTTACAATTCAAAACTGTTGAAGGCGAGCTGATACAACACCAGACCGACATCGCCCCCAGCAAGGACACTGGAAATACACTGCAAACCAGCCCAACTACTGTCTTCCCGAAAGACTTTTGAAGTGTACAGTAGACCCACTTTTCCCTTTATGTCTGCTTTCGAAGTGAGCGGTTTTAGTTCATTTCTGATTGGCCTATTAGTTTTTGGCCAGGTGTATTTGAATTGTTCAGTAAAGATGTACTGTATATTGTGCTGATCACTCCTTTCACTCAAAAGTAACTTATGCTCAAGTCTTTGCCAATGGAATCAAGCATCACAGTTAGCTACAGTAGATTATATTGACATTGCAAAGACTGCACACAGTAATAACTACCCATTTTGCTGCAATATAAGACTAGTTGATGGAAAAATTAGTAAAGCAATACTGAAATATTTAAGATGATTTTCAGGCCTGTGTATAATCCTAGCAATTTATGTGTTTAAACATTATGTCTTTAACCAGGGCCGTGGCTGTAACTAGTGCGTGTTATAGCAAATTATAAAAAACTAAGGGTCGTCAATGCTGTCAAGGAACACTGACAGCTGTGATCTTAACAGCGGTCGTGCGTTGGAAGAGTTGGGACCCTGGGAGACTCTACAGAGCAGGTTCATACATGACACCTGGACTGATGACATGGTCTTACAGTGTCACACAGATCTGAATAGGCCAGCTTCACTTTATTATAGCGCGCTGGACAAGTCAAAAGAAATTCGACTTCTCGGCTCTGTTGTAACGCAACAGTAGCCCCGTTACTGGACCGCGACGGTTGCAACCGTGAAAATAATTTGAAGACGAAGGCAAACACAACACAAAATAGAAAGGGACTGTAGCTTTTTATCAAAATGGAGCCACGAACTCAATCTAAAAAGAAGAAAAAGAAGAAAGAGGAGGGTCGTGGAGCTGTAAATTCATTCATAGAATTGTCATCGCCGTCATCATCATGATTAAATAATAATGTTGCTCGGTTAAACTAAGTTATCATAGGAATAGGTAAATCGGTAGATGTTGGTTCTGGTTATTGTAGATTTTCATACTTGAGGCTTAGGCCCTGTTATTGTTGTTTTATTCAGTTAAGCAGTTTAAAATATTTTGAGTTATGTAGAATTGTCTATTTCAGAATGTTAACAAACTTTTCTGAGTTTTCTGATTGGTTACGGAATAATGTTACAAGGAAGAAGGGAGAGATCAGAAAGGACACTCGGCTATAATTTACAACAGGAGTCAATGTGATTCTTCAGCAATAAAATGGAAAAAGAATATGCGTCTCCATCCAGTTCCCATCCTTAAAGGCAGTGTTTAACCACCATCGCACGAACCCTACATTTACAGTACTATGAAGAGCGCTTGCTTTGTAACTTGCAGGCGCATTCGTGTCTGGTGTCCTGGGACATGCCTATGAAAATATCGATTACTACCACACGTGATTACTCCCAGGGGCATCAAAACATTCGTCAATTTTCTAACCGCTTCTTCCAGTTCAGGGTCGCGGGGGAGCTGGAGTCTGTCCCGGCTAGCAGCGGGTGCAAGGCGGGGTACACGGGACGAACACAGACGCCCTGGGTTAATTGCAACGATATTTTGGATGTAGCGCATAGCTGCGTATTCAATTGGGGACTAGTTAATAAGGTGCTGATGTGGATATCATGTCCAGCTTTGAGCTCAATTGCAACGAAAAACGAGCAGAACAAATTAATTAGTAAATTCGTATGCAGGCCACATTTATTATTTTTTTCTGGCTCATGTCAGTATATACGTTCCCTAAATGTAATGTTATTTTTAATTTAAGAATGACACTTATGTTCAATTATACCAGATAAGCGTACCTAACTACTAATGCGATGCTCAATTGCAGTTAGTCACGAGTCAAACGAGAACAGCAGCCGCGGGTTTGAGTTTGAACATGTATTATAACTGCTTTTATTTCCATTGATAAAGGATCCAGATTCATATGGAGATCCTCCAGAGGAATAATTGAACACATCGCTATTTTGGTTTTATGTAGAAGTAACGTTTGTGTCTGCAAGAATATACATGTAAGTGTTGTACAATTTCAGGGGCTACGTTTTTGCACTTCATCTAAGAGGTTTTTTATTTTATTTTTGTGGATCTTCTACTTTTGAGGTAGTTAGATAAGTAAGTTACTATACATGTACAGTATGTGGAACGATGACTGGAGAAAAGCCTGTACTGCAGATTCCTTACAGCGGAGTTAGTAAATCGTTACGAAAAGCACCAGCTAATGTCCAATAGCGTTGACAATTTTATTTCTTAAACAGAATTATGTTAGAATAGAACATCATTAGAGTAGATTGCTTCTACTAACAAAAAAAATAAATTGCAGCGCTAAAAACGCAAACCAGTTGGAGACGACTGGCACAGATCTTTCAGGTCATTTCAGTTCATTCCTGTTCCTCTGACCTTTTGAGCTTTCTGAATTTTAAAACAGCGTGTTGCTCGCCTCTCAGTGGGTCTGCGTACTGTACATGTACCAGTCCATTACGAGCCACGCCGTCCCTGTGCGTGTGGCTCCTAATACAACAACCTTGCGACACACTGAGAAGAGCTTCCTGTTCGTCTCGGCTGTTTCACCACTGTTCTCTGTTTTCATTGGACCACAGCCACAGATAAGAGAAGGGACACTGTTCCGAAGAACTGTCTTAAATAATCACCTTTAAAAAGATGACGATAAGTTTTTTTTTCTTTAACGTACCCTTCCATTTGCCTGCACAACTTATTCTCCGTACCCCCCCAAAGCCCCAATATCCCTTCTTTTCCTAAGAAACACAGAAATGCAGACTTCCATCACAATAAAAAATATATAACAATTTAATTAACACCCAGATGTGAGAGAATACATTGAAGACTTTCACCCCGTTTGAAGATGGTAGGTCCTTTTTCCATGCCATAAAGGCCCATGGGGAATGGGGGGGCACCATGTTTCTCGACCACCCGACACTGGACGTGATGTTTTCACGCTCCGACCGGCCTATTACCCCGGTACTCATGTGGAAAGCAGTCTGGGATGGACCTGGGAGCCGTCTGGAAGGAACTACATTACTTGCCCCTACCTGGGATTGAACCCAGAACTTTCCGGCCAAAAGTCAGAAGCCAGACACCCGACGCCATTGCCGTCTCAGCTACCACGTCTCCGCTTAAAAATGTATTTCTTTCATTTCAGTTTTCTTCGCTCCCCAGGATATCTGAAAATTCACTATTGCATACACTAAAGGCATTACATGCATTAGCTGTAGTAATACAGCTACTAATAAATATAGACATTCAAGTTAATTGTGAATAAATTACACTTTCAGTAACAAACACGTGTATTGATACACTTCATTATGAATAATTACGGTGTGTTTGAAAAGCAATTTTACCTAAATATAACTAATTTTCAGGCTACGGATGCGTAAGTTCATCAGTGACGATGTTATTTACACTGTATTCGAGAAAGTTCTGATGTGATCTAGTGTTCAGCTTAGTACGGTAGTAAGTTGCTTAAACCATATGAAAGATGGTTTAAACTAGTGCCGGACTTCAGTCATATCTAGAGGGCAGCAGCTTTTACTTTGGGTTCGTTGCAATTGAGAACAGGTTTAGTACGGTGCTGCGGACTAATTCAAGCGGACAATTGGTCTGAAGGTAGCGCACTAGTTTTACACGAAGCTACGGGTTAAACTCCGGTTAATACGCTGCTTCCGGTTCGTTGCAATTGACTCGCACCAATTTTCAGTGCAAATTATCGCAGAATCCAGTTAACCTGCCGGTATGTGTTTGGACTACGGGAGGAGAGGAAACTCACACAAACAAGGGGCGAACATACAGACTCCACACAGATAACAGCCCAGCTCTGGGACTGAACCCCATGCCACCCGCAACAACACCTAACCAATAATCTGTTTTAACATTATACCTTTGTTAAGTATTACAAACTTTCTACGAAAAACTACAAGCAGTGGTCGGAAAGTATTGAACTAAAACGCCCCAATACCTGACCCAAGCATTTACAAATACCAGCTAAGCATCCATAACATTTACTGTAAAGACGCGTAAGATAAATATGCAGAAACATTTAGAAGTGAAGTGAGAGATTTAGTTTCAGCTAGAATAAACCGTTTCCTGTGCAAACGAGGGAAAAACGAAGCGTCACCGAAGCTACTTTACAATTGAAAACTGTTGAAGGCGAGCTGATACAACACCAGACCGACATCGCCCCCAGCAAGGACACTGGAAATACAGTGCAAACCAGCGCAACTGCTGTCTTCCCGAAAGACTTTTGAAGTGTACGGCAGACCGGTGCCTTTTTACTTTATGACTGCTTTCGAAATTAGCTGTTTTAGTTCATTTTTGATCGGCATATTCGGTTTTGGCCAGGTGTATTTCAATTTTGTAACGTGCCCGTTGCTGCTTTCACTCAAAAGTAATTTACGGCCGAGTGTTTTACCAATGGAATCGAGCATCACAGCTAGTTAGCTTATTTTGACGTTGCAGTGAGTGCATCTGTGCAGTATTAACTACCCGCTTTACTGCAATGTAAAACAAGTTGATGGAAAAATTAGTAAAGCCATACTGAATACAGTGCAAACCAGCGCAGCTACTGTCTTCCGAAAGACGTTTGAAATGTACAGCAGACCGGTGCCTTTTACCTTTATGAATGCTTTCGAAATGAGCTGGGTTTTAGTTCATTTCTGGTTGGCCTATTAGTTTTTGGCCAGGTTTATTTCAATTTTTCAGTACAGATGCACCGTATTCCGTGCTCATCGCTTCTTTAACTCAAAAGTAACTTATGCTCAGGTGTTTACCAATGGAATCAAGCATCACAGCTAGCTAGATCATATGGAGATTGCAAAGAGTGCACCTGTGCGGTAATATACCCGCTTTGCTGCAATATAAGACTAGTTGATGGAAAAATTAGTAAAGCAATACTGAAATATTTAAAATATTTCTTGACAGGCCTGTGGATGTTCCTAGCGTCTTATGTCTTTAACCAGGGCCATGGCTGTAAATAGCGCGTATTAATAACGATGTGTCGATGTTGTCAAGGAACATTGACAGCTGTGATCTTCAGTGGGATGTTAAGTGAGCAGCTGGAAGAGTTGTAACCCTGGTGGAATCCCAGGGCAGATTTGTACTTGGGCTCATTACATCACCTTACGGGACCACACGGATTTTAATTATACAGCTTCCTGTTTAATTATGCAGCGCGCTGGACACGTTAAAAAATTCGTCAGCACTGCATAGCGGTGACGTAATAAACATGCCGCTGATGGGTAGCGGCGGTATTTACCGTGAAAATCATTTGAAGACGAAGGCAAACACAACACCAAGTAATATACGACTGTAATTCTTATTACTATGGAGTCACGAACTACATCTACAAAGAAGAAAAAGAAAAAAGAGGATTATTATGGAGCTGTAAGTTCATTAATAGAATTGCCATCGCCGTCGTCATCAATAGTAAATAATAATGTTGCTCTATTAAACTAAGTATCTTAGGAATATAACAGCTACGTGTACAGTTAAAAGTTAAGTATTAAAATGGCCGGCAATGTATTCATATTGGAGGTTGGTGTAATACACAAATTAAAGCTTCTAAAAATAATCTCACCTATTTTGTTGACTTCTAAATCTTAGAAGTCTGAAATGACATCGGAAATGACGTTATTAGTATGATGAGCCCTAGCTTTCTGTTAGCTGTTCTGTGCAGAACAAAACAGGCAACATTTTCAAGAAGTAATTGTAAATTAGAAAATACATATTCTCTAATCCACATCCTTTATATGTCGATTTTATATTGATTTAAGTTCTCGTTAACCACTGATGGCACCGTTAAAATGCTTTTAACATCTTTTTAAAAAAGCGATTTTTATTTTGTTAGAATATACCCAGGAGACTGCAACTAAACTCATTTGTCTATATCAGTTTCAGGCAGGCAACATGTCTAGTGCTGTGTTCTCATGTTTAGAGCTGTGTGTGTCTGACATTGCTCTTATGTTTCTTGTATTGTATTGGATTTTATGGCCATCAATTAACTACAGAAACTTAAGTTTAATTATAATCTTAAGTGGGCATCAAGATGGCACAGTGTTTGGCATTGCTGCCCTACAGCCCTGCAGCTATGGGCTCATTTCCAGACCCGGGGAGCTATCTGTGTGGAGTTTGTATGTTCTTCTGTAATCTTAAATGCTAAAGTGTTTAATGCATACATTTAAACTTCATTTCCGTCTTCAAGTACTGAATGACATTCTCTGTCATGTACCACCGTTCACTGCTATACTGTTCTCTTTCATGAGACCTAAATAACGGTCATTATTTGCTTTTGGAAAGCCATGCCTTAAAACGGTATAGACAGATTTACATCATCCTTATTAAAATGATCCTTTACCGCAGCCAAGACAAAAAAAAAACTTAACAAATGCTACCAACAAAAAATAGTTCGCTAATTCCTCCAAGCACCTCACCCAGCTGTTTCTTGGAAGAAGACGGTATCAGATTCAACAACCTGGCTGGATGGCTTCTTACAGTATCCCACAACTATTTGTATAAAAAGTAACCTACTGGATTTGACTACCAGTATTTAAGTCTTCTAAAAAATAAGACCAGTTCCCCCCAATGCACATATCTGTAATACCACTTTTATTACATGACCTCTATTTGGGAGATCACCCCTCTTACCAGTACCCTCTGCTTATTAGCCTTTTATTTAATCCAAGTACGTCCGTTACCTCTCAGGAGGAGCTTTATCAAAAGTCTTCTGAACATCTTAAGTAGGGTTCGTATTCATTACTGGAGTAGTTTGCTCAAAGGCCTCTTGACAAGTTAAAGAAGACCTACCTTTTCAAAAATTGTGTTGAGACAATTTCCGCAGACGTCTTGCCAGTTATTTTAAACTACAGCTCACCGTTATACAGTAAGCCGCGAGGCTCAACGTTAAACTTTCTGCAGGCGACGTTATTTGATCACGCGCCCTAAAACTGTTCACGCTCTTGTGGAGTTTGTTGTCGTAAAATTATGTATTCCTATTTGTATGAATATATTTAAAAAAATATGTGACATATATTTAATTTTCGTAAGGGCCGACTTATTTTCGTTTACTTTCGTTAAGATGTTCTTTTACATCCGAGTAACGATGGGTTCAACCGTTGTTGAAGGTTTATTATCAAGCAAAACCCGCCCACTTCTCAAGGTACGATCACACAAACGAGTGTTTGGTTAATATACGTTTGTTTAAAATACCGCTTAAATTGATGTGATGTTTTAAATGCTTGGTAAGTCAAGAAAAAAGTGAATGATTCGTGTAAAAATGCTATGTGTACACGTATATTTGGTTAGCTTCTAAGCAAATAGTACAATGAAATACACGCTGAAATCTAATTTATGATCCCTATCCCGACTCTTTATAGCAAAACCCCAGTTTTTAAGTCGCTTGGGCATTTTACGTAGTTAATCTTCCATATTTAGATTGTCTATAGGAAAAACGTCCCCTATACACCGTATGTTGCTTAGAAGTAAGTTGTGACTTCCTGGTTCCTAACGTACAGTATTTCGGGGACTCCCTGTAATCCAAACAGTTAAAATTCGGATTGTCTTTCAAAAACAGTTTAAACACAAGGTTGTGAGCTTATGGAACAAGCGGCCTGCTTAGTCATATTGATGCACAACTTATTCTCCGTCAAAGCCCCAATATCCCTTCTTTTTCCTAAGAAACACAAATGCAGACTTCCATCACAATAAAAATATATAACAATTTAATTAACACCCAGATGTGAGAGAATACATTGAAGTCTTTCACCCCGTTTGAAAGTAGTTGGGAGGTCCCTTTTCCAGGCCATACAGGCCCACGGGGAATGGGGGGGCACCATGTTTCTCGACCACCCGGCACTGGACGTGATGTTTTCACGCTCCGACCGGCCTATTACCCCGGTACTCATGTGGAAAGCAGTCTGGGATGGACCTGGGAGCCGTCTGGAAGGAACTACATTACTTGCCCCTACCTGGGATTGAACCCAGAACTTTCCGGTCAAAAGTCAGAAGCCAGAAGCCAGACGCCATTGCCGTCTGAGATACCACGTTTCCTCTTAAAAATGTATTTCTTTCATTTCAGTTTTCTTCGCTCCCCAGGATATCTGAAAATTCACTATTGCATACACTAAAGGCATTACATGCATTAGCTGTAGTAATACAGCTACTAATAAATATAGACATTCAAGTTAATTGTAAATAAATTACACTTTCAATAACAAACACGTGTATTGATAAACTTCATCATGAATAATTGCGGTGTGTTTGAAAAGCAATTTTACCTAAATATAACTAATTTTCAGGCTACGGATGCGTAAGTTCATCAGTGACGATGTTATTTACACTGTATTCGAGAAAGTTCTGATGTGATCTAGTGTTTAGCTTAGTACGGTAGTAAGTTGCTTAAACAATATGAAAGATGGTTTAAACTAGTGCCGGACTTCAGTCATATCTAGAGGGCAGCAGCTTTTACTTTGGGTTCGTTGCAATTGAGAACAGGTTTAGTACGGTGCTGCGGACTAATTCAAGCGGACAATTGGTCTGAAGGTAGCGCACTAGTTTTACACGAAGCTACGGGTTAAACTCCGGTTAATACGCTGCTTCCGGTTCGTTGCAATTGACTCGCACCAATTTTCAGTGCAAATTATCGCAGAATCCAGTTAACCTGCCGGTATGTGTTTGGACTACGGGAGGAGAGGAAACTCACACAAACAAGGGGTGAACATACAGACTCCACACAGATAACAGCCCAGCTCTGGGACTGAACCCCATGCCACCCGCAACAACACCTAACCAATAATCTGTTTTAACATTATACCTTTGTTAAGTATTAGAAACTTTCTACAAAAAAACTACAAGCAGAGGTCGGAAAGTATTGATCTAAAACGTCCCAATACCTGGCCCATAGCATTTACAAATACCAGCTAAGCATCCAGAACATTTACTGTAAAGACGCGTAAAATAAATATGCAGAAACATTTATCACGAGCAAGTAAAGACGCCTTGAGAAGTGAGAGATTTAGTTTCAGCTAGAATAAACCGTTTCCTGTGCAAACGAGGGAAAAACGAAGCGTCACCGAAGCTACTTTACAATTGAAAACTGTTGAAGGCGAGCTGATACAACACCAGACCGACATCGCCCCCAGCAAGGACACTGGAAATACAGTGCAAACCAGCGCAACTGCTGTCTTCCCGAAAGACTTTTGAAGTGTACAGCAGACCGGTGCCTTTTTACTTTATGACTGCTTTCGAAATGAGCTGTTTTAGTTCATTTTTGATTGGCATATCGTTTTTGGCCAGGTGTATTTTCCTTTTTTTGACGTGCCCGTTGCTGCTTACACTCAAAAGTAACTTACGGGCGAGTGTTTTACCAATGGAATCGAGCATCACAGCTAGCTACTGTAGCTCATATTGACGTTGCAGTGAGTGCATCTGTGCAGTATTAACTACCCGCTTTATTGCAATATAAAACTAGTTGATGGAAAAATTAGTAAAGCCATACTGAATATAGTGCAAACCAGCGCAGCTACTGTCTCCCGAAAGACTTCTGAAGTGTACAGTAGACCGATGCCTTTTTCCTTTTTGACTGCTTTCGAAATGAGCTTATTTTAATTCGTTTTTGATCAGCCTATTAGTTTTTGGCCAGGTTTATTTCAATTTTTCAGTACAGATGCACCGTATTCCGTGCTCATCGCTTCTTTAACTCAAAAGTAACTTATGCTCAGGTGTTTACCAATGGAATCAAGCATCACAGCTAGCTAGATCATATGGAGATTGCAAAGAGTGCACCTGGGCGGTATTATACCCGCTTTGCTGCAATATAAGACTAGTTGATGGAAAAATTAGTAAAGCAATACTGAAATATTTAAAATATTTCTTGCCCGGCCTGTGGGTATTCCTAGCGTCTTATGTCTTTAACCAGGGCCATGGCTGTTAATAGCGCGTATTAATAACGATGTGTCGATGTTGTCAAGGAACATTGACAGCTGTGATCTTCAGGGTTTTAAGTGAACAGCTGGAAGAGTTGGGACCCTGGGGAATCCCAGGGCAGATTTGTACTTGGGCTCATTACATCACCTTACGGGACCACACGGATTTTAATTATGCAGCGCGCTGGACACGTTAAACAAATTCGTCAGCACTGCATAGCGGTGACGTAATAAACACGCCGCTGATGGGTAGCGGCGGTATTTACCGTGAAAATCATTTGAAGACGAAGGCAAACACAACACCAAGTAATATACGACTGTAATTCTTATTACTATGGATCCACGAACTACATCTTCAAAGAAGAAAAAGAAAAAAGAGGATTATTATGGAGCTGTAAGTTCATTAATAGAATTGCCATCGCCGTCATCATCAATAGTAAATAATGTTGCTCTATTAAACTAAGTATCTTAGGAATATAACAGCTACGTGTACAGTTAAAAGTTAAGTATTAAAATGGCCGGCAATGTATTCATATTGGAGGTTGGTGTAATACACAAATTAAAGCTTCTAAAAATAATCTCACCTATTTTGTTGACTTCTAAATCTTAGAAGTCTGAAATGACGTTATTAGTATGATGAGCCCTAGCTTTCTGTTAGCTGTTCTGTGCAGAACAAAACAGGCAACATTTTCAAGAAGTAATTGTAAATTAGAAAATACATATTCTCTAATCCACATCCTTTATATGTCGATTTAATATTGATTTAAGTTCTCGTTAACCACTGATGGCACCGTTAAAATGCTTTTAACATCTTTAAAAAAAAGCGATTTTTATTTTGTTAGAATATACCCAGGAGACTGCAACTAAACTCATTTGTCTATATCAGTTTCAGGCAGGCAACATGTCTAGTGCTGTGTTCTCATGTTTAGAGCTGTGTGTGTCTGACATTGCTCTTATGTTTCTTGTATTGTATTGGATTTTATGGCCATCAATTAACTACAGAAACTTAAGTTTAATTATAATCTTAAGTGGGCATCAAGATGGCACAGTGTTTGGCATTGCTGCCCTACAGCTCTGCAGCTATGGGCTCATTTCCAGACCCGGGGAGCTATCTGTGTGGAGTTTGTATGTTCTTCTGTAATCTTAACGGCTAAAGTGTTTAATGCATACATTTCAACTTCATTTCCGTCTTCAAGTACTGAATGACATTCTCTGTCATGTACCACCGTTCACTGTTATACTGTTCTCTTTTATGAGACCTAAATAACGGTCATTATTTGCTTTTGGAAAGCCATGCCTTAAAACGGTATAGACAGATTTACATCATCCTTATTAAAATGATCCTTTACCGCAGCCAAGACAAAAAAAAAAACTTAACAAATGCTACCAACAAAAAAATAGTTCGCTAATTCCTCCAAGCACCTCACCCAGCTGTTTGTTGGAAGAAGACGGTATCAGATTCAACAACCTGGCTGGGTGGCTTCTTACAGTATCCCACAACTATTTGTATAAAAAGTAACCTACTGGATTTGACTACCAGTATTTAAGTCTTCTAAAAAATAAGACCAGTTCCCCCCAATGCACATATCTGTAATACCACTTTTATTACATGACCTCTATTTGGGAGATCACCCCTCTTACCAGTACCCTCTGCCTATTAGCCTTTTATTTAATCCAAGTACGTCCGTTACCTCTCAGGAGGAGCTTTATCAAAAGTCTTCTGAACATCTTAAGTAGGGTTCGTATTCATTACTGGAGTAGTTTGCTCAAAGGCCTCTTGACAAGTTAAAGAAGACCTACCTTTTCAAATATTGTGTTGAGACAATTTCCGCAGACGTCTTGCCAGTTATTTTAAACTACAGCTCACCGTTATACAGTAAGCCGCGAGGCTCAACGTTAAACTTTCTGCAGGCGACGTTATTTGATCACGCGCCCTTAAACTGTTCACGCTCTTGTGGAGTTTGTTGTCGTAAAATTATGTATTCCTATTTGTATGAATATATTTAAAAAAATATGTGACATATATTTAATTTTCGTAAGGGCCGACTTATTTTCGTTTACTTTCGTTAAGATGTTCTTTTACATCCGTGTAACGATGGGTTCAACCGTTGTTGAAGGTTTATTATCAAGCAAAACCCGCCCACTTCTCAAGGTACGATCACACAAACGAGTGTTTGGTTAATATACGTTTGTTTAAAATACCGCTTAAATTGATGTGATGTTTTAAATGCTTGGTAAGTCAAGAAAAAAGTGAATGATTCGTGTAAAAATGCTATGTGTACACGTATATTTGGTTAGCTTCTAACCAAATAGTACAATGAAATACACGCTGAAATCTAATTTATGATCCCTATCCCGACTCTTTATAGCAAAACCCCAGTTTTTAAGTCGCTTGGGCATTTTACGTAGTTAATCTTCCATATTTAGATTGTCTATAGGAAAAACGTCCCCTATACACCGTATGTTGCATAGAAGTAAGTTGTGACTTCCTGGTTCCTAACGTACAGTATTTCGGGGACTCCCTGTAATCCAAACAGTTAAAATTCGGATTGTCTTTCAAAAACAGTTTAAACACAAGGTTGTGAGCGTATGGAACAAGCGGCCTGCTTAGTCATATTGATGCTGATACACAAGCATCTTTCAGAAAATGGCTGGATGAGATCTTTTATTAAGTTTGCTGCTTTTTATTTAAACAAAACACCCTTCTCTTGTTCAAACCCGGTATTATGCTCCTGATGGAATTCGCCAATGTCATCTGCAATGACATCAGGGCAAATTCCATGAGGAAACCTGTGTTAAGTAACATGGCAGTGAAAAAGAGCTTGAAAATGGTAAAACTTCTTCCTTTCAGCTGCACCCGCTGCCCCCTGTTGTCATTCCCCCTCTGGCCAGTGGCTACCGGCCAGAATCGAGGCGCCTCAGACTTCCTGATGTCCACCAGAGCTCCTCTGACTGCCGCAGGGGCAAGCTGGACACTCAGTGGAAAGAGGAGCTCAAGAGTGATCTAGAGAACGTAAGACAGTCTGGAGTGTGTGTCTGAATCAGGGGCTGCTGGGAGTGACTGTGGAAGGGAACAAGTGAGGCAGTTTCACAGGGACAAAGAGCAATGAAAGAAGATTGATTTAGGACAGAGCTAGGGAGACTTATTCTTCACACCTCAGAGTGTGTCAGAACCACGTTTTCTTTGTTGTGTGCTCAGTGAGAGAAAGCAATACCATAAATGCTCAGAGAACCTGGCTTAAAAAACGTTAGCAGCCAGCTTTTACTTGGGTGTGAATCAGAGGTGAATAAATTGAAAACGACATGTCTGAAAAACCCTAGCCTACCTATTAGAAAAAATGGGTGCATGCCAAAACACTTGCCTACCGAAAGGATTACTCTTGTTGCTTTTTAGAGATATGAACTACAATCAGATAAAATACAATTAGCTTATTTTATCAACAGTTGTTCATGTAATTGTTAGGTACTGTAGCTAGCAAAGTGCATATCAAGAGAGCTACAGTAGCTTGCTGCAGCCTTGGTGACATGTTTGCCCGTTAGTCAAATGATGGAAACATGGGCTATTTAGCTTATATACACAGAAAGTTGATCAAAAGTTGTTAATTAGTCTTGAGCTCTTACACAGTAAGCCAGGGAAGGTAACTTGTGTATAGTTGAAGATATGAAATCGAATAAACAGTATTTTACCAATAAGTGAAGTAATAAAACAAGCATCTTTTATGGTGCTTTTGACGTTTGGAGTAGGCTTTACAAAATTTAGTTGCATAACAGCTTACTGATTGCTTGAATCCCTGTATATACAGTGCAGTAGACACAGGCCTTTAGCAGATGAACTGGTGTTCAGACATGAGTTACAGCCCTCTGAGCGAACAGGTTGTTTTTACAGGTATTCACCTGTTTTTGACAATGAAAACCAGAGCTCTCTGTTATTATACCGGACCAAATATGAACACATTTTCTATATTTTCATTCAGCATTTGGCTTCGATCTTCATAATTCAGGTCTTTATAGAAAATAACAAAATGTCCAGCATTTGACTGCATTTTTGTTTTTACCTACCGTACAGCAGAAACATTTAAGACAATTGAAAGAGTTGGTGATATTATTTATACAAAACACAGTTCTGTTTAATACTGCCTTTATTTAATTTAACTGATTTCAGTTAAATGCTATATACGATGCTAAATTATGTTTTTGTTCTTTACTTACGACTGTCTTGCTAATAGCAATAGAAATGTTATTGTTTTTAAAGCTGCTGATTATAGATGTGTTCTGTATCAATTTCGACAGTCTGTCTTTTTGTGGCTCTGGTTCTGTCTCCTTTTGTAGACTGGAACAAGGTCGCATGCATAGCTGGGAGGTTTTTAGCTCTCTATGATATGTGAGGCAAAGTACTGCAACCATAAATGTCCATTTTGCCATCAGTATCTTAAGGGGAATTTGTAAATGAAGAAAGTACCAAAGTGCAGTGAAGTATTTGTTGTGTTTCAGAGATCCAAAATGACATCATTTCCAAGGCTTTTGGTCCAGAGTCCGATTTCCAGAGATATCGCCATCTACCAATTAAGGAAAATGGCCCAGGAAAGGGGCTCCAAAGGATTCTTGGCCCAGGAAATGACTGGGAAAGACAGGTAATAATATGCTAACATCCCTCTTGTGCAAGTCACTGCTGCTTAACCTTTCTGCTGAAAAAACATTCAGTTTTTTAATGGAATTTTAAGGAATTCATACTTTTATTTCATTCCATAAGTTAAGAGCCAACCTGTGAGATTTGTTTAATGTGTGGTAGGCGTTTCTTATGCTACATTTTTGTTTAACGTAGATTATCTTGTCCCAATGCTGAAAGCATCATGAATATCAACAGTGTAGCTACTGTTGGTTCTACCCTGTATTAGTTTCATGTTGTTGAAGCAGACACCCTGGCCTCTGGATGAGGACTGGGTTGATCAGTTACAGGCTAGATTGGCCAAATGGAGTTCTCTCATTTGTCACCTTTTTAATGTTCTCAAGGCAAGATGTGTCTCCTTTTTAAATGTAATGACTGCGTTTTGTATGCCAGCTGTAGCTTTAGTTCAGAGATGTGTTACAATGTGTCCTTGTTTCTTTCCTCAAACGTAACACACTCACGACTTTGATTTCAGTTAATGGAAGTTCTTTTTCATTAGTTATCTTATACTCAGTGCTTTCTTTGCTGTTGCTGTTTGAAGGTTCCTGCCTGAACTTCCACAAAAGGGCAACAGACCAACCCAGAATCTGAAAGTCTTGCAGGTCAGGAGACCAATAGGGGTGAGTAGTTAAAAGAAACTTATGTTGTTAAGATGATTGACGTCCTGGACTGGAGAGCCTTTGATGCTCTTGAGATGGGAAAGATTTTGTCTGCTCAGACACAGGCCTGCAGCCCTGGAACCTGCTCTCAGGCTCAAGTAACACAGAAGACATGTCTGTCTAATCACAGAATAATAATCTTATAAATATAATAGTTATTAGATACCAAAATAGTTTTATTTCACATCACATATACAAAATAACCATTTCTTTTTTAAATTGAGTGATCTTTCCAAGTACATTAATTCTGTATAGCCATGCTTAAAACTATGCACCCTTTTATGGTGGCTTAAGGTAGGAGATAGCCTGTATTTCCCACAGAAAGTTTCCTTTCACTAAAAGTTCTTTAACATGAAGAACATTTCAACAGTATGTGTAATCTGATGCTGAATGAAACCCCCTGACTTGTGTTCCAAGCCTTTTCCTTAAATTCTAGTTTTCGGCTGTCCTCTTCTGGCCTACAAACCTGCCAGCACAATGTTGTCATCTTACGGAAATGTCTCCTTCTTGGTTCTTCATACTGTAAATAACAGAACTATCCAGCAAATGGGCTCTATGGAACAAACTCTAGAAAGAGAAAGATGACTTCTGCTGCGCGTCTCTTTCCACAGCTGACCTGGAAGCAGTGGAAGGGCACGGAGAGGGCACACCTGATAAGCATGAAGGGAGAATTCTCAGAGACCCCACAACCGGTCCAGAGCAAGAAGACCCCCAAATTTCAAAAACAAAGAGAGGTACAGCACAGCACAGGTCGAAGGGAGGTCGGTCGCTTGAGGTTCTTGTCAGGGATGTGTCAGGGTTTCAGTTGTTTTTCTGGGGGGGATTTGAAACTTTACTGCCCCCTGTCCCATAATGTACCATAATTCTTCAACTGGGAATCCTCATGGTGTGCCTACATTTGTGTCTTCTAATTTTCTGCACTTGCTGCATGAAGAACTACATGATTGTTTGGGTAGATGTTGTAGACCATAGAAACGGGGATTTGTTCTCTGAATCTGAAACTTTTTCCATCAGAATTTATTTTAGTTTCCTTGAAGATGTTCTTTGGTTAAATCAAAAACCTTACATCAGAATGAGTTCAGTTTGATCTTGATTCATATTTTATGATCGTATTAAGTCCTATTTAACCTTTCTGAATCTTTCCCACAGAAGACCCACTAGAATCATAATGTTAATGTAATATCAAATACATTTTAGATTTAGGAAAACTCTACCCAGTCTTGCAGACACTAATCAAAATGCACTATAGATGTGCAGAGACAATAACATTTTACCCACATAAAAAGCCTCTTTTTCTCAGTGAAATCTCAAAGTGCCAGCAGACTTACAGGTGAGCCAGCAATCAGACATTAAAGAGCTTCATCTGGTGTTTTATTTAATCAGCGCACTCTAGCCTGACCACAGGAATGTTTTAAAAGGGAAGATACAAAACACCACCTTCATAAAAAAAAACCTGATTGTCATTTCTAGATTATCCTAGAGGACAATCTAAAGGACAAGTTGCAGGAGAGGATGGACAATTTGAGAGGAAAGGACGATACTGTTAAAAAAGAATATTTAAATGAAATATTTGATTCAGAAAAACAGGGTAAGGTTTTGTCTCCATCCACTAGTACTGTAGGTAAATTGTAGAAAACTATTTTAATGTTACAAGTCTAAATGAGATTTAAATATGGTGGTGCATTTATTTCAAATCAACGGCAAAATGCAACATTGGTAATTATGAGGTGAGAGTAACTTCTGTATTTTCAAGTCACTTGGCAATGTCACATCAACTAAACTGACCAAACCGTATTTAAAATGAACATTTTCCAAAGCTTGAACTGTAGCTGTTGTACTGTATATTGATATTGCATTAAGAGGCATCATGGCATCATTTACTATCATTTAAATTGTTATTACTTATCCAGAATATATTCTGTATTTTGCAGTATTCTTAACGATTCTCGAATTACTAATTTTGCTTTACATTACTGTTTGTTAGAAGAACATTTTACTGTCTGAAATAATGTGATTAAGTCAGGTCATTCTAACATGGTGAGTCCTCTATTTCACAGAAAAGTCACAGAAGAATGATAAAGACAACAGATCAGTGATCAAGGAGGACATCTCTACAATTTCTGCAGGTTAGAAAAAATATATCCCAGCAATTTTATTTTGTGTATTTAGTTTAAAAAATATTTTATAATTTAATATATACAGAAGCATGATTCAAGAATTTACATACAATAATTGTAGACACCCATCTATCTTGGTTTTTAAAAATTTGGCAATTTACACTAGTGAGGTAGCTGATTGACAATTGGATCCCTGAGATCTATAGTCCTTTTATGAAATTAAGGCCGAGAATCCTCCTGAGTTGTTTTTGGTACTTGAATGCTTACGATAATAAAGTATAAATGCAGAATTTTAAAATACTGTAGCTTTTTAGAATTTTAAACAGAATAGACAAAGAGAACTGACTTATGCTTTCAAAATTCTCAAAGGCAGTAGCAAACATAATCTTATGGACGTCAGCATCAGCAGTGAACACACAGCAGATAACACAATTAAACACAAACCAGACGACACAAGAGGAAACTACTTAGAAGCACATTTAAAACTTGGATTAGAAGGCAGTTCTTTACACAGTGAGTTGTAGGAGTATGTAAAAAGCCATCCAGCAAAGTTGTTGCTGAAGTACACTGACTTCTTTCATGAAATGGATGGTTGAGATCCTCAGATTATTCAGCTAACAGCAACTAATCAGACTAGATGCGCTGTATGGCTTCTTCTCATTTGTAAGTTTTCTTATATATATTCTTAAATATGATCTGAGTGAAATTCTTTTCTTTTGCCTTCGTACAGATAATATTCCATCCAACTTCTTTGGAGAGATGTCAACCAATTCATCCTCCAGCACTTATCTCTTTAAGCAGCTGTCTGATGGGTAAGCTGTGCTTGTCTTTACTCTAGTGAACACCTGCAGAGGGGAAAAGCATAGTGTGGGCTCTAGGCTGTGTTTGAGAATGATTATGTATACAAAACTAGTAATATTAACTATACTTCTTTGAAAGCAGAGTGTCTAATACAATTCCCAAGTGTGTGAATATGTGTCTTTCCTATGTGTGTGCTGTGTGTGGATAAGACTAGTTATTATTTTCAAAATGTTCTACACAAGTATGTACAGGATGAATATTAATAAGAATAATTTATTTTTTAGGGAAATAAAGATCATTGAAGACAGCCTATGTGGCACAGTAAGCTTTTTACAGTTCTTTTCATGCACAAGGATTCATTTCATTTTGTACTGGACTTAACTATAGAACTGATTTCTAGCACATTGTCACATTGTTCCATTAGTTGCCAGTTGAGCTGGGGCCACGTTTGTTATTAGAATGTGGATGCTGCCACCTTCTGGAACCAGCGAAGAATTCAAATGGGAGTATTGCTCATGTCTGCGATTCAGAAAAGGGAATAAAGATGGTGTGGCAGAGTGGTTCAGATGTAGATGTTAAATAACTATCTTTAAAGGTCTGCAGGTACACTGTGGTGGCAGTTAAAGCTTCAGCTGGCTGTAGCAGGGTTGTTTTCTTCTTGTTTATGTATACACGATTCTCCTGTGTTACCTCCCCATCCCTGGGAAGTGTGGTCCACCCGAATAAAGGAGTGCACTAACCATTAAACTGGAGAGTTTTGCTAATGAGAAGGAGTGAGAATAGTTTAGAAATGTTAACTACAGAAGCTGGTGGATGTTTTTATGGGAGGCTATGTAATTGCTGTTTTTGATTTGATTTTGATAAGTCAGGATACAAACAATTTCTAACAATAGGATAATTCAGGATACACATGTTCATATATAGAAAGAGACTACCACACATGAGAATGATTTGATCATTGGCCATGATTGAGTATTGACAAAGGTTCAGTCCTTTGAGTGACAGAGGATGATGACAGATGATTATCTGCCCATGCAGGGGACTCTGGGACATTAACGCAGAGCTCTCCAGCTCATAGGTGGAGTAAAAATGGAGGCCTCCACTAGCATTTCTATTTACCTGTACAGTATTTTTAATAACTGCATGAACTCACTAGACTGTGATCAACCTGAATATTACCATATTATAGCTGTAGTGATACTTATGCCTGACATCCTACTGGGCTATATCACATCAAGCCTGTAAATTAAAGGGCAGTGAATAAAAGAATGCTAATTTCTCTTTCTTTTCTTGTTTCAAACCAGATAACAATGGTTGAGCTTAATGACCTGTCGGAGAGTATAGTGGCATGGGTGGTGGTGTCTATTTCCAGGACGCTACTCCCAGCCATCTCTCTGTATGAAGAGAGAAGCAGAAGTCTGTCTCAGAGCTCCTTCCAGTCCCAGGTGCATATCAGCACCAACGAGGAGACCCTGCAGGCTACGCTCAGCTCTCACTCCCTGAGCAGAACTGGCTCCCATTGCTCAGTGCAGGTCCAGAGGAAGAGCAGTGGCTTCATATGTGGGAGAAGCAGGACCTCCACTCCCTTTGCTTCACCATGCTCATCCTTGACTTCCCTGGAGAATTACGCAGAGGAAGAGAGAGGCAATGATGCACCCAGCCACATAAAAACTGGCACACCCTCACCCAAACTGGTGGATACTGAAGGAAGGGAAAAGATTGAGGCAGATAGCTCTGAACCTCTAAAGAAACTGTTTGGAATCCCTAATTCTACCATAATCAAAAATGCAGACTGTATAGTACAAGATGTTATAGGTAGAGCACTCATTGAAATACAACATCCTGCCCCCCAGGAAGAACCATGGCATTCTCATGTCAGAAGCCTTATACCTTCCTCTAGGTCCAGTAATCTAGCATCTAAAATTCTAGATGATGTCCTTGAGTGTGTCAATTCTGCCTTATCAACAAGCATACAACAAAATTCCACCAAGAGGCCAGCAAATGGTGTGCCAGACCATCTGGAGACCCAGGAGGTGGAATCCACAGACTCCCAGGTTGCCAGGAGGATCTTACAGCTTGTTTCTGAGAAACTTGAGCCTTGTTTCACTGACACCGTTGAAGCAGTGACTCAGGAGGAAATGGAGTCTGAGTTAGGAATCGTGGCATCGGAAATCATCAATGCTGTCTTAGAAGAGATCAAGACAGTTAAAGACAGGCAAAGGGTTAGTGAGTTAACTCCTGATGTTCCGCAAAACAGAGAAATGGTTACATCCATTGGAAGTTCTGTGACCAGGAGCAGCTCCTTTCAGCTTGTGCCACTCAAGCACATTGAGACTGTAGAGGAAGTCTTTCCCAAGCAAGAAACAGAAGCTAAATGTTTTCTGACTTGTGATATAAATCCTCGATCTTTTGAGTCACCAGTGGGAACCAAAAGAGTACTCAGGGAAAATGTAATGGGAATCTCGGAATCTGAGATCAATAATACTCCTAAGCAGCTAGTTAAAAGGGAAGTTAGACCTGTTGCTAAGTGTTTAGCTGATAGACACAAATCAGAATCTCGGGGGAGAGCAACGCTGTTAGTAAGTCAAGTTATGATGAGAGCTGCAGCAAAGCTCAAGTCTTTTAATCCCTCTGATCTTTTGGAGACTTCAGTCAGCATTACTGGTGAAGCAGCTTTACTTACAGCACTGGATATGCCAAAACATTCCCAGAGGACAGTGTCCTTAGGCTCTTCCAGTTTTTATCTGGAAGTCAATGCAGCAGCTTCTGGTCTTGTTGATGCTATTCTTGAAAAACTTCAGCGTGCGGCCGCCACTGAAAAGCACAAGGATACAAAGGAAGCCTGCAACTCAGATTTCCCACCAGAATTTGAAACAGCAGTTTCATCTAGGCAGGTTCATTCAGTAAATGAAGATGTCTTTAAAACTGTGATGACTAAACTAAAACATTTTTTTAGTCAGGACACTCTGATTGCATTCAGTGCAGCAAAACGTTCACCTGACAAACAAGATAAATTAGATGGCCCCCTGAAACATTTTCCTACTTTAAAACGAGTTCTACCACAGACTAACTCCAGTGAACCTTATTCTTTCAAGGAGAGCCACTTGATGCAAAAATCCGTTCTTCCTTTATGTCCCAATGCCTCAGAGCATTTGGGTGTGTTAAGAGATATCAGTTCGTTGAGACCTATCCTGAAAAGTCAGGATATTCAGTTAATGGTGAAAACCTGTGCCCAGGACATTGTCTGCCAGCTAATGCAGACCATCAAGAGTGAGATGAATAGGGTGGAAACAATGAGAGCTACGCTCTCAGAGGAATCCTTGCTGGCAAGTTTACAGGTAGATACTATTATAATACGAATTGAGACTGTTAAAGTATCAGAGCTGAACCTGTCTCTCAATACCAAAGAGTCTGAGAAAGACAGAAAGGCAGATGAAGAAGCAGTTGTCCGTAAGAAAATATGCTCTCGTCAGCATGTTCAAACTGTCAATGCACCTGCAACAGTATTCCCTTCTCACATGGGTCAGGTCGAGTACTGTAGCCGCAATATTCCTGGACAAACGCCATCTAGTATCTTCCCCAAGCTTCCAAGTCGAATGAGTCTTGTAGCGAAACAGGGAGACACAGTGGCATCTGAGAGCAGACAGCTGAGCCAAGCCCTGGTTTGGAAGGAACTCTCTACTTCACTTGATCTGATCAAGGAATCACCCTCCAATGGAACATTGAGGGAACCAGAGAGAGCAAGAGCTGCCAGTGTTGAGGAAGGAGACCACTCCCTCACCTCACCAACCTGTGCGACTCCTGCTGGAACTATCCAGGCAGCAATTTCATTGTCCAACATTGATTTTATTGCCATGAAAATTGTCGATAGAATTGTGACTAGATTTGAATTATTGGCATGTGCAGAAGATCAATGTAATCGTGCCACTAACAAAGACACAAGTGAGTGTGATGTAACTCCCACCTCTAAGAGCCGAGCTCATGAGTCAGTTGGGAGGATTCACAAGGTGTCCCATGGACTTCAGGACCCGGGGGCAAATGTCTCGCTACTTCAGACAGGAGGGCCAGAAGAACGGGGCTGTTCAAACAGCTCCATTGCAGTGGCTCCCACAATGAACGCTGCTGGGAAGACACTGGGAGGGATTCTCACCAGTAGCATACCCAGTCTGTTTTCAGAGGAACTGATCGATACTGTTTCAAAAGTGATTTCGGAGTCAAGCATCACAAAAAAGTCAGATAGCAATCCCAACTCTGAAACAGCAGACAAGAATTTGAAAACGTCTGTGTTTTCTATTCAGTTTCTGATTCTGTACGCTGAAAGATCGGTGAGAAAGCTTTTGGAACTGGGTCTGACTTTCCCAGGTTCTCAATCGAGAGAATCAGAGGAACATGATGTTTTTGGTGCTCCACATGTGTTTAATAAGACATTCTATACCGTTGAACAAAAAGACAAAGAGTCTGTGACAAATTCAGGACATGGCCTAGAGAAGAGGAATCACAGTTCACAGATACATAATGATGCATTGGACCTGCTCACCAGAGCTCTGGTACAATTCGTCATCAAAGTTTTGTTTGCCAGCTATGATTTGCCATTAGAGCCCAACAATAGTGACAGTGAAGGTAAGAAATCAAGTTTTTCTCCACCTTGTTGTTGTCTTTTAAAAAAAATAACTATTTGTAATTGAGGACCACTCAGTCAACTCAACTCAACTCAGTCAACTCATGTAAATGCAGCATTTAAGTATGCATCTATCAAAAGTGTATTTGTATTGTTTATATTATGTCTAACTTTGCTGTATTCTCTTACCATGAATCATGTTGTTTAAAAGTTTGTTGTGAATGTCCTTTAGTTGTTTGTACTGATTTTCTGACATGCCATTTTCCCATGCTGCCTTCCATTCAATAGCATAACCTACATTTTCTGCTGAATTGTCTACCCTTTCATTACTTACAGTTGACACAACATGCATCTTTATGTCACCAGGGATTGCCAGGAGTGTCTCTGTGGAAAGCACACAGGAGACCCTGGAAGAAAAAGTGATTCTGGATTGTGACACGAAAAGATTCTCCAAGGGGAACGTTCCTGGCTCTGACAACACTGCTCATTCCCTGCACACGGAAGAAAGAAAAATAGATGGGAAACTTACCCAAACAACAAGAGGAAGACCTTTATTAACCTACGGGGTTCTGCCGCCAATAAAAGAGAGACCACGTCAGGGGCAGCCAAGCAGCAAGGATGAGCCTGGACAACAGACAGTGGGTGAACTCCAGACTGAGGAAGGAATGTCCCCCGGAGAGAGACCGTGGAACAAAAAACAGGAACCTCCTGCAAAAGGTAACAGAGGAGCCACTCTGGAGCCTATGAGGAGACCAGAAGCTAAGCCAGCTGATGTGTCTTTAGAACAGCAGGTTGTTGAACCTGTTTCTTCAGCAGGGCAGAATACAAAAACCACAACTTCTACAGTAAAATCAGCAGACTCGTTTGTCACTGTGTTGAGCTTTGAAACTCTATACGTTTTAAGTATGCATCTATCAAAAGTGTATTTAAGGAAAATTATGTTTTAATTAAATGTTCTATTACTGTATGCAATTATTTTAAGAGTGAATTCCCCATCTATTTTAGATCATGTTTTACTATTTCCATGCAGTTTTTTCTTATGTTTACCGCCAGACTAATGAGATGGCTTTCAATACTGGCGGTGCCAATACTCATCATAATAATAATAGTATCAGCTGAAAGGCAACTGTAAATACATCATGTAAAGATTTTATTTTTGTGTTATTTGTGTTTATATTATGTCTAACTTTGCTGTATTCTCTTACTATGAATCATGTTGTTTAAAAGTTTGTTGTGAATGTCCTTTGGTTGTTTATAATCATTTTTTGACATGCCATTTTCCCATGCTGCCTTCCATTCAAACATAACCTACATTTTCTGCTGAATTCTCTACACTTTCATTACTTACAGTTGACACAACATGCATTTTTATGTCACCAGGGATTGCCAGGAGTGTGTCCGTGGAAAGCACACAGGAGACCCTGGAAGACAAAGTGATTCTTGTTTGTGACGCGAAAAGATTCTCCAAGGGGAACGTTCCTGGCTCTGACAACACTGCTCATTCCCTGCACATGGAAGAAAGAGAAATAGATGGGAAACTTATCCAACCAACAAGAGGAAGAGCTTTAGAAACCTACAAGATTCTGCCGGCAATAAAAGAGAGACCACGTCAGGGGCAGCCAAGCAGCAAGAATGAGCCTGGACAACAGACAGTGGGTGAACTCCAGACTGAGGAAGGAATGTCCCCCGGAGAGAGATCGTGGAACAAAAACCAGGAACCTCCTGCAAAAGGTAACAGAGGAGCCACTCTGGAGCCTATGAGGAGACTAGAAGCTAAGCCAGCTGATGTGTCTTTAGAACAGCAGGTTGTTGAACCTGTTTCTTCAGCAGGGCAGAATACAAAAAACACAACTTCTACAGTAAAATCAGCAGACTCATTTGTCGCTGTGTTGAGCTGTGAAACTCTGTACGTTTTAAGTATGCATCTATCAAAAGTGTATTTAAGGAAAATTATGTTTAAATGTTCTATTACTGTATGCAATTATTTTAAGAGTGAATTCCCCATCTATTTTAATTCATGTTTTACTATTGCCATGCATTTTTTCTTATGTTTACTGCCTGACTAAAGAGATGGCTTTCAATACTGGCAGTGCCAATACTCATAATAATAATAATAATAATAATAATAATAATAATAATAATAATAATAATAATAATAATAATAATAATAATAGTATCAGCTGAAAGGCAACTGTAAATACATCATGTAAAGATTTTATTTTTGTGTTATTTTGTGTTTATATTATCTCTAACTTTGCTGTACTCTCTTACCATATATCATGTTGTTTAAAATTTGTTGTGAATGTCCTTTGGTTGTTTGTAATCATTTTCTGACATGCCATTTTCCCATGCTGCCTTCCATTCAAACATAACCTACATTTTCTGCTGAATTGTCTACCCTCTCATTACTTACACTTGACACAACATGCGTTTTTATGTCACCAGGGATTGCCAGGAGTGTCTCTGTGGAAAGCACACAGGAGACCCTGGAAGACAAAGTGATTTTGGATCATGACACGAAAAGATTTTCCAAAGGGAATGTTACTGGCTCTGACAGCACTGCTCATTCCCTGCACACGGAAGAAAGAAAAATAGATGGGAAACTTATCCAACCAACAAGAGGAAGAGCTTTAGAAACCTACAAGATTCTGCCGGCAAGAAAAGAGAGAGCACGTCAGGGGCAGCCAAGCAGCAAGGATGAGCCTGGACAACAGACAGTGGGTGAACTCCAGACTGAGGAAGGAATGTCCCCTGGAGAGAGACCCAGGAACAAAAACCAGGAACCTCCTGCAAAAGGTAACAGAGGAGCCACTCTGGAGCCTATGAGGAGACCAGAAGCTAAGCCAGCTGATGTGTCTTTAAAACAGCAGGTTGTTGAACCTGTTTCTTCAGCAGGGCAGAATACAAAGACCACAACTTCTACAGTAAAATCAGCAAAATAATTTGTCGCTGTGTTGAGTTGTGAAACTCTATACGTTTTAAGTATGCATCTATCAAAAGTGTATTTAATGAAAATTCTGTTTAAATGTTCTATTACTGTATGCAATTATTTTAAGAGTGAATTCCCCACCTATTTTAATTCATGTTTTACTGTTGCCATGCAGTTTTTTCTTATGTTTACTGCCAGACTAATGAGTTAGCTTCTGGTTAGAGAACTCACAAGCTTGTGCTTTTTGACAGGCAAAAAGCCTGTCCGTCCTCCTCAGCTGGACAATGATAATGACAATGCCAGTACCAATGCCAAAGCCAAGGACAATGCCAAGACTGGAGACGAGGCTGGAGCAAGCATCGGAAGTGTGCCGCTGGTGTCTTCAGCCCCCTGTACTGACGCATTTGGAGTGAAACGCATCATCAGGGGGTTGTTTGAGAAAATACGGCCTGGATTCCCTAGAGACGACACAGGAGAGCTGGAACTGGTGCCTGAGTCCCAGCTCACTGAATTGACCCTGAAACTCACTGAACATGTGATGAAGAAAATAGTAAGGATTCCCAGCCTTGCTTCGTGCAACGCAGATGAGCAAGAGCATTTACTATTACAGCATGTGAAGAAAACTACTAGAGCTGTATATCGGAGTATGGTGGAGGCGACTGGCTGCAAGAGAGACTTACAGATAGCGGTCGGCTCAAGAAACCCTGAAATAATGAAGAGAATTATCTGCTGTGTTGCTAGACATATCCAGGAGGGAGAGTTTGCGCAAGGCACAAATTCACCTCTGGAGTCCCTCAAACCTAAGGATGACAGCAATCGCGCTACGGAGAAAATAAGAGTCATGATTCCTCATCGTGCTAACAAAGTACTACCTTCCCCAATGAATAGTTCTTCTGATTTCCCCAAGAAAAAGGTGGGTGGCATGAAAGAGATGGCCTATGACAGAGTCTCAGCAGGTGATTCTTTTTACCAGAGAAATGTTTCAAATGAGAAAAGAGAGAGGTGTACCCCTGAGTCTTCTAAAAAGCCAAAGGAGTCCATTGTACCAAGAGAGCTGGATGTTGACGAACAACACCATGCTAAGGCAGCAAAGAAGAAATCCCTTAAAGCAAAAAACAAACGCTCCCTGGAGGCTGAGAGTCCAACATTCACATCTCTTTGGCAGCCTTCTGAGCATAAAATAAAGTCTCTTGAGGTATGTTGATAAGAGATTCAAAACTTGACAAAATATATTTAACCCTATTACCCTAATTATTACATTAAGTTCGGAATGGAATTGTGAATTTCTATGATTTGTTAACTTTGATCTATTTTTTAACTGCAGTACCAATCCACACATCAAAATGTGATTTCTGTTCCCAAAGAGAGTCTAGGCTAATTTTGGTGACAACTAAAAAACACAACTGACATTGAAGTTAACTCTCTCTTTATTTGTATGGCAGGCTAATTTGATGTATGCAGAGTTTCGCCAGAAAGAAAAAGGAAAGAAAAATCTTTTCAGGAAGATGGTGAACTTTGGCACCAAAATCAAGAACAGGCTTCAGTTCAAGCTAAGAAATGATCAAAACGTGCCATACTATGAGGCTCACATGTCCTCTGATGCCTTTGAGAGGATGCCACAGGCAGGATCCAGGGGAGAGAGGAAGGAACAGACCTCCGAGGCTCCACGTCCGGGAGCGAATTCTGGCTTTCTCCCTTTGATTCCCCAAAAACCTCAGCTGACTTCAGCTGTGATGCAAAGCGAACCATGCCACAATGCCAGCGCCAACCGTGGTAACTTATTAGAGATCTATGAAATTCAGGGCACATCCTCAAGTTTCAACAGCTCTGGTAAGAGGGAACTCATGCAACTGAGGGATAAGAACAGCATCCCACAAACTCTAAGGAAGAAGGTACGGATCTGATTCATGATAGTTCTTTCTTATTGACAGAATTTCAAGGGAGTGTAGTATACAATACATACAGTTTTACTGTGGACTAGGGCTTAACACTTTGTTTCACACTGTGGAAGAGGACCATTGTGGATATGTTATTGCAAACAAAAAGTTATGATACTGTAATATGTTGTGGTTCTGTTGCATTTTCTATGGAAACAAACATTGCTTTTACAGTAAGTGCTAATGGGGGGATAAAGTGACAGTAGGATTTGAAAGATTGATGAGAAAACGTTCTGAGGCCATTCGCTGTTTGCTCTGTGTGCACACAGATCTTCAAGAAGGAAAGTGGCCCTCCAGAGAAATATCAATGGAGGCAGCCTCGCAGTGCTATGCCAGGCGAGTTCTATCTCACACTCTGATTCTGAAATAGAAATGTCTGACCAAAATACTGAATGGAACTGTGCATTTTCTTCATTATAGGGTTTGAAACTGGTAATTAAAAACAAATATATGAAAAGAGGCATGTGAAGTAATTCTGAACAGGTTGGCCTGTATGTGCCCACTGTTCCCTTGAATGTGTTTGAAAGTAATGAACGTTTATGAGAGTAGTGCTTTCTTATTCTTTATATGTATATATCATTCTGCTATAATATTAAAAAGTACAGTAGCCAAAACAAACCTGTTGAAATTCAGGGGACGACTGGCGAACTCTGTCCAAACTTAAAAGAACTAATGCCCTTTGTAAAAAAGATATTGCACAAAGACATATTTTGGAGGCAAACTAATAATACTTCATAGGGGAACCCCCAAAAAGGATTTATCTCAAAGGGGGCCTTCCTCAGATGCACTTTGCGCTGAGTGCTGTATAACAGGTGTTATGTAAGTGCTGGGAGAGTGTGTCTGATGAATGAAATACTCTTCACTAAATCTGTCAGTCACTCTAGCTGCCTCTGTACAGTTGGATATAATTTAGTTTGATTTACTTTCAATTGTGAAGAAACATTGAGACCATGGCTCTTAGTGCCACATACTGTAGTTGTGGGGGTTTAATTCAGTCATTTCCTGCTTGATACTTTTGAGGCATCTGTGAGTAAATCTATGTGCACAGGTCTGACGTTCTAGTTTAAATGAAACAAATTCCTGAATGCTCATGTGCCAAACCAGTCTACTGTGTAATTTCAGGAGTCTCTGCTCCTCAACCAAACCCCAGGGAGAAGCCACCAAAGTCATCTGTGCTGACCAGGGTGTCTGCTGCACTGGCCCGAGTGTTCCATAAGAAGAAATAGAGAAACTACTGATGAAACCTAACCACAGGACCAATACTTATAATAAGAAACACATTTCCTGGATTTTAAAAATTAATAGTGTTAAGTTATTCTTGATCCTCTCTTCTGTTTATCTTGACAGAACAGATACGCTAACTGAAAACAGCGTGTCTCATTGAGGAATTTTATTATTGAACCTTATTATTATTGACTATTGTGCCACCATAGTAAAAGGCCTGTGCCAGTTTATTAAAAGATCAAGTTCAGCCTTTGTGATGTGTATGACTTTTGTCACAAAATGTAACAACTTCAATGTGCTTGATTCAATGTACTCAGAAAAATTGGAAGACGGAAATGGGTATATTTTGCACATAGCTGTAGAATGTATCTACAGTATGTGCTGAATATCTGAATGTCCAAAGGTAGCCACATTCTTTCAGTTGTCATTGCAAAAAATGGGTTATGGATGAACTTGAATCATCGTGCTGTTTCCTTCTGGATCTTCTCATAGATAAAGTCTTAATCAGCTGATGCAGGTGGTGTGAATCAAACCTCATTAACCCCCTCCCCCCAGCAGCAAGCCAGCAAGACTTACCCTTATAAAGCACCTGCTTGCTAATTTAGAACCACAAACGTTTCTGACATGTCTTAAATGCGTCTCTCTTATACATTCCTCAGCTGGACAATGACAATGACAATGCCAGTGCCAATGCCAAAGCCAAGGACAATGCCAAGGCTGGAGACGAGGCTGGAGCAAGCAACGGAAGTGTGCCGCTGGTGTCTTCAGCTCCCTGTTCTGACACATTTGGGGTGAAACGCATCATCAGCGGGTTGTTTGAGAAAATACGTCCTGGATTCCCTAGAGACGACACAGGAGAGCTGGAACTGGTGCCTGAGTCCCAGCTCACTGAATTGACCCTGAAACTCACTGAACATGTGATGAAGAAAATAGTAAGGATTCCCAGCCTTGCTTCGTGCAACGCAGATGAGCAAGAGCATTTACTATTAAAGCATGTGAAGAAAACTACTAGAGCTGTATATCGGAGTATGGTGGAGGCGACTGGCTGCAAGAGAGATTAACAGATAGCGGTCGGCTCAAGAACCTGAAACAATGATGAGAATTATCTGCTGTGTCGCTAGACATATCCAGGAGGGAGAGTTTGCGCAAGGCACAAATTCACCTCTGGAGTCCCTCAAACCTAAGGATGACAGCAATCGCACTACGGAGAAAATAAGAGACACGATTCCTCCTCGTGCTTACAAAGTACTACCTTCCCCACTGAATAGTTCTTCTGATTTCCCCAAGAAAAAGGTGGGTGGCATGAAAGAGATAGCCTATGACAGAGTCTCAGCGGGTGATTCTTTTGACCTGAGAAATGTTTCAAATGAGAAAAGAGAGAGGTTTGCCCCTGAGTCTTCTAAAAAGCCAAAGGAGTCCATTGTACCAAGAGAGCTGGATGTTGACGAACAACACCATGCTAAGGCAGCAAAGAAGAAATCCCTTAAAGCAAAAAAGAAACGCTCCCTGGAGGCTGAGACTTCAACATCCACATCTCTTCGGCAGCCTTCTGAGCATGAAATAAAGCCTCTTGAGGTATGTTGAAACGAGATTCAAAACTTGACAAAATATATTTAACCCTATTACCCTAATTATTACATTAAGTTAGGAATGGAATTGTGTATTTGTCACGGACGTCCAAAGGGACTAACCGTGGGGAGCAGGAGAGCGGAAAAAGACCCATATGCGTAGCGGCGAGACAGGAAAAAGGCCCGGGCTCATTAGTGCAAAGAGTTCAGGAATGCCGTATAGAAACCTATGCCCTCAGGGAGCAGACGTGGGGCGCCCTGGTGCTAGGCGGGTCTCAGGACATCCGAACGTCAATACTGAGCCAGGACAGAGTGCAAGACCCAGAAATATATAGCCCAAGGGAAAGAGAGGGACAGGAAGGACAGCAGACCGGAAACTAGGGACAGGACAGAGAAGGAGCGCCCTCTGGCTGCAGAGGGCGTGACAGTATTTCTATGATTTGTTAACTTTGATCTGTTTTTAACTGCAGTACCAATCAACACATCAAAATGTGATTTCTGTTCCCAAAGAGAGTCTAGGCTAATTTTGGTGGCAACTAAAAAACACAACTGACATTGAAGTTAACTCTCTCTTTATTTGTATGGCAGGCTAATTTGATGTATGCAGAGTTTCGCCACAAAGAAAAAGGAAAGAAAAATCTTTTCAGGAAGATGGTGAACTTTGGCACCAAAATCAAGAACAGGCTTCAGTTCAAGCTAAGAAATGATCAAAACGTGCCATACTATGAGGCTCACATGTCCTCTGATGCCTTTGAGAGGATGCCACAGGCAGGATCCAGGGGACAGAGGAAGGAACAGACCTCCGAGGCTCCACTTCCGGGAGCGAATTCTGGCTTTCTCCCTTTGATTCCCCAAAAACCTCAGCTGACTTCAGCTGTGATGCAGAGCGAACCATGCCACAATGCCAGCGCCAACCGTGGTAACTTCTATGAAATTCAGGGCACATCCTCAAGTTTCAACAGCTTTGGAAAGAGGGAACTCATGCAACTGAGGGATAAGAACAGCATCCCACAAACTGTAAGGAAGAAGGTAAAGATCTGATTCATGATAGTTCTTTCTTATTGACAGAATTTCAAGGGAGTGTAGTATACAATGCATACAGTTTTACTGTGTACTAGGGCTTAACACTTTGTTTCACACTGTGGAAGAGGACCATTGTGGATATGTTATTGCAAACAAAAAGTTATGATACTGTAATATGTTGTGGTTCTGTTGCATTTTCTATGGAAACAAACATTGCTTTTAAGTGCTAATGGGGGGATAAAGTGACAGTAGGATTCGAAAGATTGATGAGAAAACATTCTGATGCCATTTGCTGTTTGCTCTGTGTGCACACAGATCTTCGAGAAGGAAAGTGGCCCTCCAGAGAGATATCAATGGAGCCAGCCTCGCAGTGCTATGCCAGGCGAGTTCTATCTCACACTCTGATTCTGAAATAGAAATGTCTGACCATAATACTGAATGGAACTGTGCATTTCCTTCATTATAGGATTTGAAACTGGCAATTAAAAACATATATGAAAAGAGGCATGTGAAGTAATTCTGAACAGGTTGGCCTGTATGTGCCCACTGTTCCCTTGAATGTGTTTGAAAGTAATGAACGTTTATGAGAGTAGTGCGTTCTTATTCTTTATCTGTATATATCATTCTGCTATAATATTAAAAAGTACAGTAGCCAAAACAAACCTGTTCAAATTCAGGGGACGACTGGTGAACTCTGTCCAAACTTAAAAGAACTAATGCCCTTTGTAAAAAAGATATTGCACAAAGACATATTTTGGAGGCAAACTAATAATACTTCATAGGGGAACCCCCAAAAAGGATTTATCTCAAAGGGGGCCTTCCTCAGATGCACTTTGCGCTGAGTGCTGTATAACAGGTGTTATGTAAGTGCTAGGAGAGTGTGTCTGATGAATGAAATACTCTTCACTAAATCTGTCAGTGACTCTAGCTGCCTCTGTACAGTTGGATATAATTTAGTTTGATTTACTTTCAATTGTGAAGAAACATTGAGACCATGGCTCTTAGTGCCACATAGTTGTGGGGGTTTAATTCAGTCATTTCCTGCTTGATACTTTTGAGGCATCTGTGAGTAAATCTATGTGCACAGGTCTGACGTTCTAGTTTAAATGAAACAAATTCCTGAATGCTCATGTGCCAAACCAGTCTACTGTGTAATTTCAGGAGTCTCTGCTCCTCAACCAAACCCCAGGGAGAAGCCACCAAAGTCATCTGTGCTGACCAGGGTGTCTGCTGCACTGGCCCGAGTGTTCCATAAGAAGAAATAGAGAAACTACTGATGAAACCTGACCACAGGACCAATACTTATAATAAGAAACACATTTCCTGGATTTTAAAAATTAATAGTGTTAAGTTATTCTTGATCCTCTCTTCTGTTTATCTTGCCAGAACAGATACGCTAACTGAAAACAGCGTGTCTCATTGAGGAATTTCATTATTGAATCTTATTATTGACTACTGTGCCACAGTAGTAAAAGACCTGTGCCAGTTTATTAAAAGATTAAGTTCAGCCTTTGTGATGTGTATGACTTTTGACACAAAATGTAACAACTTCAATGTGCTTCATGTACTCAGAAAAATTGGAAGACGGAAATGGGCATATGTTGCACATAGCTGTAGGTTTATTTAGAAGAATATCTGACTGTCCAAAGGTAGCCACATTCTTTCAGTTGTCATTGCAAAAATGGGTTATGGATGAACTTGAATCATCGTGCTGTTTCCTCCTGGATCTTCTCATAGATAAAGTCTTAATCAGCTGATGCAGGTGGTGTGAATCAAACCTCATTAACCCCTCCCCCCAGCAGCAAGCCAGCAAGACTTACCCTTATAAAGCACCTGCTTGCTAATTTAGAACCACAAACGTTTCTGACATGTCTTAAATGCATCTCTCTTATACACTCAGATTTTCATTCTCTTCATGAACGACTAATATGCCTGCTTGTCCTCACTAGAAGGCTATGGGTCAGGTCGATGGGCATACTGTAAATGAATGCTTTTGATTTTGTATCACACTGAGGTGTGGCAGAATCGGTGAAGGATGGTGTTCACGGTGGATGTATGACCAAGTCAAACAAATCACACTCATAAGTGTTTTAAGTGTAGCCTGATTCCAACCCCTGCCCTACATTTTATTGAGTTATATTGGACAGCAATGATCACAAATACCCTTGTGGCCTATACACATAACTTGTACATTTACCCACTAGATCAACAAATCAATAATGGTGATATAGGGGAGAGTATTTGAATAGATGACCGTACAGTAGATCGTTTATGATTAGATGTACAGTATACATGTCATATGTAGGCCTTGTAATACAGTCCTGGGTCTTGTACGGTGCAGTGTTCTCTGCTTACGTGTACGTGTTTAAGGGGGAGGTGAACGCTTTTAGAAAGCCTCTTCGTTGCTCCACCTTAAATTTCAGCAGCTTCTGCAGAGACTACAGCCGAGGTAGGAGCAGGTTGTGCGAATTACATCTTCCCCTGGCAAAATAAGAAAGACAGCGTTCATCATTTCAGTCGGGGAGGTCGCGAAACGACGTTTGGACCACAGATAATATTATTACACGTGAGAAAATAAAACGAAGATAAATCTTTTTGCACGAGATCGCTCAGTTCGTCTAGTTAACTCGTCTGAAATTCTGTCAGCTCGTTGCGTGCGTCTCTTCGATCACTTGAGCTTTGCATTCGGGTTTTGGGAAAAACTACAAAGGAAAATTAAAGGTGAGAATCGTCCTTTTTGTGTTTGATTTGTCTGCCATTCATTTTGCTTTTATTAATGTTTTTTTTTTGCTTTTGGCCAACGACAATGAATTGCATTTCATTTTAACAGAGTATTTTGCATGTTTGCTAGTGGTAACTTCAAGGCAAAATGTCTTATTATGGCTGATTTGCACAGATGACTAAAGCTTTTGCATTTTTAAACCCTGGAGCTCCCGCAGTGTTTTTTTTTTCAGTTGACATTTGACTATTTCAGAATAAGAGCGCAAAACAGCCCTTCGTTAGAATTAATAAATATGAAGACACTCCTACTCATAATACACCTTTACCTTTAATACGTCTGCCAAAGACTGTACCTGAGAAGGTGTACTGATTATGTTGTCGGCTATTTTCGAGATTTCCAGATTATTTCATGGTAAGCTTTGCTTTTTTTCCCTCTACAGCCCTCAGTTGCTAAGCAAAGGAAACGGTGTTTCATTTTCATGTGCATTGAGTAGTAATAGCACATCTTCGAGCGAGTCTGCTCTCGCATACAACCCGAATGAATCAAATTACGACCCGAATCCCAGGAGAACGGGTTCGGAGGTGTTGATGGTCATACTGATTCATAGAAAAACAAAATCAATGCGGTGTTCATATTGCTGTTGCTTGTCGGGGGGCGGAGGGTGACTGGGCTGTATCACAGTCGCCTTGCCTTCTTAATCCCTCCTTGCATTATTTATTCAACAAAACATTGCGCGCCGATGAAGGTAATAAATACTGTTGGAGGTCCTGATAATTAATGGCTATATTCCGCAGGGTTTAGTGTATAGATCATACAAATCAAATAGATAGTCGATGGTCTATCATCTTTATTGACCCCCTAATGTAAACAAATTGTCAGACATTAAATTCTCAATAATCTAGGATCAAGACAGAAAAAAAGATCATAACAAGGTATTTACCTTTTATTTCTTTTCTTTTAAAGTATGAGTACATAACACACTTTTAGGAATGTAAAGACATTATTTTGATCAGAATCCAACCATATGGGTGTGTTGTTATGCGGTCTGTAGTAATATACAGTGTGATTGATCAATATCTTTTTATTGTATAAAATCTTTGGATTAAAGGGACGTAGTAAATTGGAAGTTCTCCTGGACTAGGGTGAAAGACACCTGGATATGTAAGAGTGAGCCGGATTCCTTGCAGTGGTGCTGAAAGAGTCAGTGAAGCTTCGAGTGTAGAGTGTTGTACAGTTGTACAACAATCATGTGTGAGCCTTCATTTAACCAGATAAATCAACAAATTCTCACAAAAATGACCTGGAAATGACGTTATGCAGCAGGACAGGAATGACATGGAGTTAAGAATCACTACATCTCTTCCACAGTGGTCTCTTCTTACTGGTAAATAATGTTCATATTCACATCAGGCCCAAGATTGCTGTTGTGTCTACTGGTTATCATTCTTCTTTGGACTCTTCCTGACTTGGACGGAAACCATTGTGGACTTGAGTTTAACTCTTTACCACAGTTTCCTTGTGTTTATCTTCTTTGACTGGCATTATACATTGCATATAAAGCCTGGAGGGTTGCAGACCAGGAGTGAGTATCACTAGTGTAGTGTCACATTCAGAGCTGCCAACTCTGGTTTCTTCTTGCATTCACCCTTCACTGTGAATTGCTTGTGTGCCACGTAGCCTGCTCAGGTCGCTTTTTACTTGCCCAGGGCTGACTATGAGTAAAGACAGGGAAGGGCAGTCCCAGGCCTCGCGGGCTGAGCTCCTGGAGCTGGGACAGGTAGAGTATCTTTCAGTCAAATGACTGTTCAGTTCAGTTCAGAAACACAGATCAAAGGTGAATCCAAGAAGACCCTCAGACCCTAGGGAGAACATGAGGTGCCCATCCCTGGTTAAAGGCATCAAGTTGTGTGGAAGCCTACTCTATTGCAGTGGTTCACAGGTCCAGTTGTGGAAGCCCACAAGCCATGTCTTACTGGTGTTTTCTTAATGTAAACTACATTGAGTTTTCAAACATCCTTAAACATAAAGGGCAAAACAGTTTGGTGCTTTAAAGCTGGCAGTCTTTGAGGTAGCATTTATCACTTGTTCTATCCACATGCTGTAATATACTCCACACAAGAAAGAAAGAAGTAAATGGATAATACAGTATGAAAGAAAAATGGGAAAATCATAATTGCATAAGTATACAAACACTTTCATGTGGTAAGCCAAAATTAATTGAGGGTGCTCAAAATTAACACGAACAAGCCACACAATTAGTTAAGGACCCCTTGTGAGATAGTGGTTCATAGGATTGTGCAATAAATGCACCTGTTTCTGTTAAGTTCTTTCAGCCAGGTAGTGAATTTCAAGCAAAAATTGAACCATGAGGTCTAAGGAGTTTTCAAAGCAGCTCAGAATAAAATTGGAGAAAAGCACAAATGGGGATAAAGGCATAAGAAAGATAAAAAAAACACTGGCTATCACTTTGAACTCGGTGAAGTCGATCATTAAGAAGTGAAATGTGTATCGCACCACCCACACACTGCCTAGATCAGGCTGTCCCTTCTTACTGAGCAGCTGCACGAGGAGGAAACTGATTAAGGGGACAACTGTCAGGCCAACAGCAACTTGGAAAGAGCTACAGAGTTCAGTTACTTGGGAGAAAATGAGCATCAATCAACACAATCTGTCACTCTACAGTATGGTAGAATGGAAACTCTTCTCATATCCTACATGGGTTTTGCAATAAAGGAGTGTAGTGGTACTGCAAACAAAAATCAAAATGTTTTGTGGTCAGATGAGACAAAACTGGAACTTTTTCTAAACACAATGTATTGCATCTGACACAGAACCTACATAGTACAGCACTCAAGTCAGCATCATCGCAGCTATCAAACCTGGTTTGTGACAGCATTGTATTATAGTTCTGCTCCTCATCGGCAAGGACAGGGAGCTTGTCTGGACTGTTGGCATGATAGAGAGAGGAAAGTATCAGTAAATTTGACTGAAATCCTGCTTCAGACTTAAAACCTATTTAAAAATTCATCTTTCAAGAGGGAAAAGATACAGATCACTGGAATCATTTAAGAATGAGAAAGTGAGTGTTCTTATGTGGCCCAGTTAAAGTTCTGACTTGATTGGGACCCTGTGGAAAGATTTGAAAACTGCTGTCCATACATGATTTCCAAGCAACCTGAGATCTTGAGCAAATCTTGCACCCAGCTAGTGTAAAATGCTGGAAGGTGCATATCCAACAAATATTGAGTTTGCATGTCTAATACTATCAATATTTTTCATTATTTTTTTCTGTTTACTGTAACCTATCTCACCCTTAGAAGTCTTTAGTTTGAGAATTCAAGTTTTAAATCAAATGTACAGCCCCAGTACAATTTAGATGAGTGAAATATGGCTTTACCTGTGAATTAAGTGGGAAATTTAGACAGGCCAGGTTGAGCTCAACCAAACTGGAATTAAAAACCCGAACTACTATGGAATCTAAACATCTGCAGTTTATGGCCAAAACATTCCCACAACAAGCCCTAAAACAATTGTCAGTGCTATCATCATCATAATCCTCCAGCGTGCAGATGTGACGATATCCCAACCGCCAATCGACAATTTTTAAGACCTTGAGACAGCGGAATTACAAAGGCTCCTTTCATTAACACCAAGAACCGAAGACAGGTCAGAAATTGCTTGGAAGTACAAAGATGACCCAGACGAGTTGTGGAACAAAGTTTTGTGGACAGATGAGACCCAGATAAACCTTTGCCATAGGAAAAGGAAGGTGACGGTGTGGAGAAAGAAAGGAACTGCAGAGGTCCCAAAGAGTAGCACCTTGTGAAGCATGGTGAATGTTGTGTTACCGCCCAGGTGGGCATAACAGCCTCTGGAACTGGGTCTCCCATTATTATGAAGAGGTTCAACATCCATAGGCTGCAGAGGAACAACTAAATGTTCATTTTGTTCATGTAAATGTTCAATCTCCAGATTAAAATCCGGTTGCGCATGCATTGTACATGCCGGAGGAAAAACTCCCATAGAACTGGAAAAAACTCAAAAGTGCCAGCAGCAAAGACTTGGCAAAGTATCTCAAGTAATGATATGAAGAGTTTGGTGAGCTCAATGGGACGCATATTTTCAGTTTTCATCCTCATAGATATACAGTAGGCAAGAAAATGCTGTTACACTGTGAAATGTATTTAAGGTGAATCTGTCCCATTGTCTCTTGAGTCCTCACTGGGTTCTACACATTTGTGTTGTAATTTGATCAAATGTATTCATGGAATTATTCAAAAATAAAACCCATATGGTACTTATGATTTAAATTAATCTCATAATCGCAAAACCAAATTGCTTGGCTGTGAAGCAAAAATAATTTTTGACTTTGCTGTCCCAGTTCTTTTGAATAACACTGTAGCTATATTTTCTCCTTGCGTATCCACATGCTGGGCATAGCAATCCATGTGTTTGCAGAGATGTTGAGTATTTTAATCTATGTGACACTACACTTACAGTATACTGTACTATTTCCATTAAACTCTTTCTCTACATTTAAATTAAATTGTCAGAAAACTCTACTAACCTCCTAATTTTCCACGTTAATGCTTAAACCGCCCTAAAATTAGTGGCACCAGTAAGCAGATCTTTTGTCAAATTGACGGACAGTTTTGGATAGGCAGTTCAGTATCAATTTGATTAGCGGCACTAATGAGCCTCCCATCTGTTCCCTTATGGCGGTAATGAGAACTATTTTTATTTGTCATGACAATACATCACATAAAAAAGCATTAAGAACAGCAAAACCAGAAAAACAGGCAGAGTGCAGAAGAGTGTTCGTGTTTATGGCAACTTTGCATAAACAGGTTTACATTCAGATGTTGCTAAGTTGTGCATTTTGTGCTTGTCGAAAGCAGCAATGCAATGTTCTGTGTAAAAGTGGGACAATTGTTATTATTACTACTGTATATCAGATCGTAAGTCTGCCTCATTGCCACAGGGGTGTTGCATGACTTTGAGTAGTACTTAAATGAAGTATTATAGAGATCCTTTGAGATCAAAATCTGAGTATCCTTTAGCTCTAAAGGTTTCTTAAATTGAACAGATTTACAGATCCTTCAATACTTAATAATTGTCCTGAGCAATTGGATTTAGTGGACTTGGGCTCTCTTTAGGACAAGGATGGAAGACTTTGCACCATAAGCATCACGTATTCCAGGAATCTTGGTCCTGTTGAGTCAGTGTCTTCAGATTCTCAGTCCATCTGAGCTCCTGACAGTCTTAATTAAGATCTTTACTGGCTTAAGTGCCCTAGTTTAATCCTCCCAAATTTTCAGGTACTGATGCTTTTAAGAGACCTAGAAAACCTACAGACACATGATGCTCCAGAACCAGGATTGGGGACCCTTGACCTAGCATGTGTAGTTATTTGTGTGCCCTGATCGTTTACTTGCCTGTATTGTCTAGATGGTACAGAATATTAAATAACTACTCCATAATCAAAGTTTTTTAACCCCCCAATAAACACAATTATGAATGTTTTTACTTAAGACTCAAAGAGGTACCACATTACTTGGAGGAACCTTTGAAAAGGATTGAGACAGTCTTGAGTCAACCGAAACAACAGTAATCCTTCATTTCTGGTTCCAGAGAGCCACAGGGCCTTTTGGTCTCTGTGCTGCCTGAGCCTTTGAAGGTTGAATTGACAAACTAGTCTTAATTACAACTCCAAACCTTTATGTCTCGGTGGGGTTTGGAAAAATGTGAGGAACCCTACAGGCTGTTGGAAAAGACCAACATGAAAACAAAGGCTTAGCGGCAGAAGCAGAAAATAAAAGCATTCGGGGTGTACACCAGAAGACACTTCATCACCCACAGAGATCTGGGTGGCTGGATTCAGGTGGCCAAACATGTGACTCTGTCGGTTCCTTTGGGAAAAAGACTGGATTAAATTCCTGGATCAATACATTACCAGCTACCAAACAAGCAATGAATTATTTCATTCCTAGCTTTTCCTGTCTCCTATTATGGGATTATGGGAAGTGTCAACTGTAGAAATCTAGATTGTCCTTTCCAATGATGATACAGTGCAAAATGTTACAAAGATACCGTATGTATTTGTATACTACGAAAACACTGCTAGTGGGAAACACTACCCTAAGATAATATTCCAATTCATGTTTAAGTTACATACTGTAGTAGTGTTTCTTCAGGATAACATAGCAAGTACAGTAGCAACAGCAGAGAAGGTAAAATGTGCTTGTTTTTTACTCTCTGTTACACTGTTACCCACTGTAACAAGCTTGCAAATTATTCTGTAATACTAGCTACTGCATTTATGAGATATCTGCTTCAGTTTGATGTCAGAAGACAGGCCTCCCTCCCTGGGTGTGTTACATTTGAAGTTACTCATGTTTGTCAAATTAATAATTATTTTAGATGTTTATTGCACTTAATACCTTGAAGAATTCAGTTCCATTCCTCCTTACACATTGACAAATTTTGGTCAAGTAAATTCTGTTAATTTTCACTGGCATAGTAAAATCTCAAGCCTTTCTCCATCCGTGTCCAGTTGCTCAGTTTCATTATACCCTCACTAGGTTTGTAATATGCATACAGTATGTTTAGAAATACATCCGAGTATCTTTTCATTATGTGGATTTTGGAGTCCTGTGCACATCCTTTCTGAAATACCTGAATAGTCCTATCACAATAGAGATGACAGACCCTTATATGTAGGAGATCCCTAATAGTGATAACAAACACCTATTCACAGGAGCACTTTGTTAAATTTGTATTTGGCATAAAGCAGGAATTTGCATCATTAAATGCAGAATTAGTGGGTTGCATTCATAGGAGAAGGTCTGGCTTAAATTGTAATTTCGTAGCAAAGTCTACTTTTGAAATTCACTGTCCTTTTTTGGAGGTGACTGTGATCAGTGTTGTTTCACTGGGTTATTCAGACCTCTGATGACAAGCTGCTAATGCATAACACACCAACAAGGCAACAGGATAATTTCTTCTGGGGAAGAGATGGCTTCTGTTAAAATCCATGCTTATAGAGTCAATTGCAAAGCTTTTTTGCCACGCAAAAAAATAATCCTCAGTTTTTAACAGCAAGTAAGTGCCAGAATATGTCCAATACTTTTCCAAAAGTGGAAAAAAAAACCCAATGTGAAATCATGTGCATCAATGTTCTGTTTCTTGAGAGATCCCTGCCCTTGAACTTTTAGTTAAGTTTTGAAATGGGACCAAATAATTCTCCAGAGTGAAAGCTTTTGAAAGCCACCTCATTACAAGTGCTATTAATTTACACTAATGGTGTTGTGAAAAGATTATTGTTTTTACGAATGGTAACTTAACAGGAGTTCAGCTGATCATTGTTCTGCTTGAGCTGGAAAATAATAACACTGAGCAGTGACAGTAACTGAGAAAAACCCAAAGCACATTGTACTTTTGTCTTCTCTATGATTCAGCATGCTATTTCAAGCAGATCTCTGCGCTGGACATACAAAAAGCTAAGTTTTGTGGAGCAATTTTTGAAAAAAACAGACAGTGAAACAGCCCTTCCTACAGGCCAAACTCATCAAATATTTGTGTGTTCAATTTTTCTCACGATGTCATGCAAATTAAGGAAAAAGCATAAGTAAGTAATAAAATAACCGGCTTTACTTAAAAAAAACTCAGAAACAGTGGTTTCCACAGAGCCATGTTGTTCTTTGCAACATTGTCCTTGAAGTAAAAGATGGCTCAATGCCTGATTGCACAGTATTTTTGTTTATGTACTATTGTTCCAAGCTGATGGACTGGTGTGTGACCATAAATGTTGGAAGATTATTGCTTGCTTGGCAGCGGATGGCCTATAAATCTCCTAGTGTCATGATTCTTTGACATGTAATCAGTTCTTTACATACAGTTTAGTTACCCACTTCATGATGTGCAGCTCTGTCACAAAAGGCATACAAACAACATGTGCCCGCAGTTCTGCTCTGAGTAGTCTATGTGTTTAGCAAACAGATGTACAAATACCTCTTCTACCAGGTGAATTCTACTTAAATTAGTAAACTCATTAATAATGGTTAAAATAAGGCTTTGAATGAGCCCTTATATATCTTTACTACTTTAACAAATATAGACTTGATATGTTGCAAGAACAAATTTACCAGAATTAAACTTTGCCTTAAAGAGCTTAGTTTTAGGACAGTGCATCCACTGTGTGGTTAGAATTGGGACAGAATGTGGATGTCACAATGATATCTGCTGATTTCTATACCCATTTCTGAGTACTGTGGAAATAGTAATAGAAGAGCTCTGAAGCCACATTTTTACACACAATAAAAGCATTATGGGTCTTTACAATCTATTCAGATATAAATCCATTGTAATTTACACTTAATATTACGATACTATGATTGCATCAGCTGGGAAACAAGGCTGTTTAGTGGTTAAAGCAATCATCGCAAAGCTGCTGCCCAAGACCCAACTCACTGTATGTGGTCCTAAGTGTATTACACTGTTTATTCTAAGTGACTGTAAAAGACTCCAGTATCAGAGGTTTGATATCATGGTGTTCCCTGTGAATAAATGTGTCTTCCACAAGCCCTGAATCATTATGCATGATCATGACAATAACAGCCACTGCTAAGAGTCGCTCTGACTTCCTTTCACTCAGATGGCCAAGGTGGACTCCCGTTTCGGACATAAAGACTCTTCGGACCAGAATTTTGACTACATGTTCAAACTGCTGATCATCGGCAACAGCAGCGTAGGCAAGACCAGCTTCCTGTTCCGCTACGCCGACGACTCTTTCAGCAATTCTTTCGTCAGCACCGTGGGCATCGACTTCAAGGTCAAGACTGTGTACCGCAATGACAAGAGGGTCAAGCTGCAGATCTGGGTGAGTCCACCTGTTATAGCACTCTTCACAATAAAGTGATTTTACAATGGATGTGTAAAATCTATCGCTTCAAAGAGCTTTACAATACGTGGAAAACGCACAACTCCAAATAAAATGCAAGGCAGTTACAAAAACGGATAGAAATAATAGAAGGTGGAACAATCACACATTAGCCTCTATGAAAATGTTTTTTTTTACCTTCAGTTTAAATATACTGAAGCAGATCCTCTCATTGAATAGCAAAATCCTGGAGGACCTATGTGCATAAAACCAAATTTTCACTAGAACTGGGAGAGTGGTCAGTCAGCTAATGTTGGACCAAGCCTGATGTTTTAACCCCTTCCTCCCTGGTTTGGTCATTACTCCTAGTCATTCCTCTTTTCCATTTGTTTAATATATATCAGACTTGTGATGTATTGATACCCCGGAAACAGGAACCACTGGTAAACTATCATGGTTTCACTATCATGTAACCTTCATAAGTTTCTATTGCTCTCTCACACTTACACCCTTCTCCAACCGATCTACTGTAATTACCGTAACTGGATTGGACATCTTCCGTTGCCAGCTGTGCTCTTTTATGAAAGGAAGGAGCTTGCCTACAAGTGAAGCTAAATTCTCGAGACCCCTCGTGCGTGAGGGGTTTTATATTTCTTCTGGTCTCTGTAGCGTTTATCACAGTTTTAATGAAACAATGATCTGAACAGTGAAATACAAATCAGACGACACAAGGGGAAACTACTGTACAGTACATGGAGGAGCTTTTAAAATACAAAAAGCATTTTTTACTAAAGGGTTGTGGAAGTGTGGGGAAATAAACTACCCAGTCATGTTGTAGAAGCCAATAGTCCAAAGACATACTGGTAGGTTAATTGCCTTCTGGGAAAAATGGCCCAGGTGTAAGTGTGTATGTATCCGTGTTTGTGTCTGTGTGTGCCCTGTGGTGGACTAGCGTCCTCTTCAGGGTGTATCCCACTGCCCGGTACGTGCCAGGATAGGATCTGGCTCCCACGCAACCCTGAATTGGATGAAACAGATAGAAAATGGGTAAATGGTGGATTCGTCCCGTACAGGTGATCCTATGATTTAATTCTAATAGTTGTTTCCGTTACCTTACATACTGTATACTAGAAGTCAGACTTATTGGTTTGGAATTGCTTGGTCCAGTTTTCTCACCCTTTTTATGTGAGACCATCGTGAGCCAGGTTAATTTTACTGTACCGAGGAGGTGTTGTTGTGATTGTAGTCCTGCTCCGTTCAAGAGGAACTGCAGGTTCAGACATTTGGTGTCTGTGCTTGGCTGAGGAGCCAATAGTGTGAAGCTGCCATCTGTGGGATTTTGACTGAATGCCTCTAAGTCAGAATCGCTCAACATTTCCAGTTGGCAACTACATTACCCATTCTCTAATCTCTCCTTCAATGTCTTCAGAATAATATCTCTTGTTAACTTGAGTACAATTGGTAAGATACCATCAAAAAGACCATTTAAGTTCCTTTGTCTGCCCTTTAAGAGCCTTGACAGAGATAAGGATTTACGTGCCTTTAGCTTTGTGCTTAAGGTGATCATTTCATTATTCCATATTTTCCAAAGGAGTTCAATAACCAAATCCTATTGCTGGAGTGTTGCTACAGCCCATTTCAGCAGGTGGGTAAAGAGCTTGCTCCAGTAGTTGCTATGTTAGTGAGGGACCCTTTATAGCTGCTTACACCCAGGGCCGGCTCCTGGCAAAGGCAAACTAGGTGACTCCCTTGGGCCCCACCCCGATCAAAAACTGACCAATCATGATCAAGAACGTAATGCTTCTGAAGCGCAGAAACGAAGAACCGGATAGGCAATCTTGTAACAGAGGTGTGCCAAATCAAGTCATTGTAATAACACATTTGTATTTCATTGGCTTGTGAGTCATTCCGATCCATGTAACTGGTAGATAAGCCACGTTTTCAGGCTAGACACTGCCTGCTGGAGGTGTTTTACTAGACGTTAGCACGTCTGTACACATGGCGCTTGGGTCACCCAGCTAAAAATCAGCGCTGCTCAGCCAAAAAAAGCATGAAAGAAAATGTGCACTACAAATGACTGTTCAGCAGTTATACATAATCAGCTTTAAAACGCATTGATTTTCCTTGCAGTTTCTCCTGTGTTTCATTAAAAGGTGGTTTTGTAAACCCAACCTTCAGGTTGCAGTCTCTCACCTGAGGTCAGCTGTGGCACATGACCGTCTCAGCCATCATGAGCACCGTCTCAACCAGCCATCATGAGCATCAGTCACGCAGTAGGTCAGCACCTGGCGTGTGAAGATGTCATTGATGATTTTGCCTCCCAAAATCCTGAACGTTTTTTTCTAAAAGCTTCCCATCACTTCAGCCTAATTGATCTCACCCTTGTAATTGAGCTTATTTCTTACTTAATTACATATTTATTTTTACAATTCCTTTCTACAAAGGTTTCAATGCAGTAATTTGTAAGTTATGATTTGCTATAATTTTGAAGTAACGGAGGTCTTCTTATGTATTGTTATTAATATTCCTATTTATGACTTTCAGAGTTAAAATACAAGTTATCCTTGTAAAATCTGTGCTTCCTGTTCTTGTTTGTAACTTATTATGTATTCTTCAAAGCTGGTTAATATATTTTATAGTTATATAATTCATTTATTTAATTGTTCTTAATATTATTAGCAGTGAATATGGAGGGGCCCTTTTCCAAAATGTTGCCTAAGGCCCCCAAAAAGCTAGGGCCAGCCCTGCTTACACCAGTGTAAATCCTTTGCCTCCTGTCAGTTATATTTGTTAGCAGTGTTTTTAATCTTTCCCTATAAATGCTGCTCACTGTTTCAACACAGAGTGACAAGAAAAGTGAGTGTAGAGCTAAACTACATGAATGGTTAAGTATTTTATTCTGAATAAGTAGAAAAATGGAAAGGAGTGCAATTTGTCGCTCTCATAAATACGGTATAGCTCTGTGTGAAAACATTAAACAATCTATATTGATACAGACATTTGCTAAACTCAGAGTGAAATAGTGATGCTAGTGCACAGTCAGCTGATCTGTCTGTGATTATTGCAGGAAATACTGAAGCCCTGTGTTTCATGTTTTCAAGTCAGTAATCATGGTTGGGGCCTAGAGCTGTTAACGCACTTGCAGGGAGGTGGTTGCCATGACAGCAACACCTTCTGCCGATCCCAGTGTGTTTCCTCAGGGAGTGAAAGCAGGCCTACTGTTGTTAGGGGAGGAATCTTTTTTTGTGAATAAAGAAGTAAGGGCCGATGATTATCCACACTCTTGGAGTGAAGTGCAGTAAATAATAAGCAGCATGATCATTTTGGATTGGAGCAGGAAAAAATCAGGGCTAAAAATAGTCATGTTAAAAAAACGTGACCAACTTTCATCAGCCAATATGTACAATAGATCCTGGCTATAAACACGAGAGCTGCTCCCAGTGAAAATACAGAAAATGACTAGAAAACGTCATTAGGGCACTAGCTGACATTGGCCTGATCAAACAAGAATTCTTAAACCATTGGGAAACACAAGATGTTGCTACAGAGACACATCTGGATTGGCCTTTTGCTTGGGAGGGCTGACAATACGGATTTAATGTAGGTTTAAGTGCTACATCTTGCTTATTACTGACTATTACGAATTTAAAGAAAAGCTTTTTTTGTTAGTGAGCTGAAACCTCAATTAAAGGACTTTAACAACTGTTAAAAACATACTGACACTCTTCGTGCTTCTATTTATATTCCTAGGCCACGTGATGTTGCACAGGGTAGCGGAGTATTGTGTTTTGGGGTTCTGAACTAGTTACCAGGGAGTTGTGCTTCCAAGCCCTCTTTGAGCAAAGCAATATCTTAACACATGAGCACAATCCAAAACAAAGTCCTGTTACAGGCTAGCATGCTAATGTCCTTCTTTCAGACTACCTGACTTTATTTCCTCAGATATGATGAGGAAAATGATGATAGAAAGGGATTGTTAAAACTGAAGCATACCTTTATACAGTATGTTAATCATTTACTATGTACCTGTATACACCAGATACACAATTACTCATTAATTACTCACTAATATCTTTGTTGACTTATCTTATTAAATCTGAAGTAAGGTTGCAGGAATCCATTCAGGGTGGGTGTTGCTGGATATCACCAGGATTTGGGTGGTTGAAGACATTGAGCCTTTATACTCACAAGGCTGGCATCTCGGCAATAAGCCCCTGTTCCACTTGATCAGTTTTGCAAAGAGAATGTCAAGACAAGGCTTGACCCAGGTATTCCAGTTTTGGTGGTACTCAGCAATGAAATGGGGACCCAAGGTTCAGTGTGGAAAATAAGCAAAGGGAGTGGCTAGGACAGAAAGCACTGACTGATGTTTCCCAAGGATCAGGTGTGAAACACTGCTTCATGATGTAGAGTAAGCCTGAAAGACCAAGCTGTTCTCACATCTGACACCCCTATAAGTATCGGAAAGATCAGTGCTCATTGGCTGTGTATTACTGGAGCCTGGTTGTAATTCATTGTGTATTGTGTCTGTGTTGGAAGGAGGAACATTAACCTGTGATGCCGAGAACCAGAGTCTCTGTTGCACTGGATCTTTATATTCTGGAGTACTGTGGGAAAATCCATCCTAAACTGCATTACATGATTGTTACCGTGTTTTTTCAGTTAACAGAGATATTTGAAGTGGCTGCTCAGAGTAAGCACACCACATTTTCACTGGCTAAGGATTCTGCTACTTTACTTCTTTTAAATGATGTCATCTGCCTTCTGTAGCTTGAATGTGCCGTTGAACAGTGATGACATTTAACGTCCCATGTAAAATGGTAGTGGGTAGTGGGTCTTAAAAAAAGTTTTGAAACAATTCCTTTTATTTTTTAAACTCCTTTGTTAAAAAAACAGACTTTTGTGTCCAGCCTGCTCAGTAACAATTGGCCCATATCTAAATGTACCATTTTCAGCAAAGGTTCAAGAACATGCAGTGTGCCTTTGCTTAGAAAATTATCAGCAGTCTGCAAAGAAACTACAGAACCTATTTCTGTCTGGTTTCAGATATGTGTCTAGTATAGAAACCGCTCATTAGGTTTGCTAGTGATTTATCTATTAGTGTTGATTCTCTCTCTGTATATTTTTGTTCTGTTGGACTTTATTCAGTGCTGCTGTTGATCCAGTTGATCGAGTCTTCTTACTAAATAGACTAGAGATGGTTTCCAGTGCTGTTGGAATTGTTCTTATGTAGTTTAAATTTTCCCTAACTGATAGGAAACCATTAATTCAAGTTAACACTAGTTTTCCTTAATAAAGTTGGTTATCAAAGGTTTAAGTGCATCATAATTTATATGATTAAATACAAATGTCAGGATCCAAATATATGAATGGTGATGAGGATGATGATTAGAACATAAAAATGTTGCAAACGAGATGGTTCTAAGATCCAACTTGCTCATTTGGTTTCTTGTAGTTAATTGATCTGATATTGTTTAGCTGTGTTCTTGAAGGATCCCAGGTTATAATCTTGATTCTGCTACCTGTCTGGCAATATGTTTCAGGCTCCTGAAACCCCTTGAATAAAGCTATACCTTCTGTTCTTGATCCTAAATCCACTTGTTGTTACTTTTCATAGAGATTCCTCTATACCATTCTTCATGATCAACACTGAAACATATTATTTGTTCTTGTAATTTTATTGAACTACATATGCTGGATAGTCCAGTGCTACAGTGTAACCCTACTAAGTTATTTTGTACTGTGGCAAAGACGCACTCTGATTCCCCCAAAAAACAGAATTATGAAGATAAAGGGAGCAGTAGGCTGATAATCTCTCCTTGCAAAGCATTTCTGCAGCACTTGAGAGAAAAGGGGTGTGTTGCTGTGTTTAGTAAGTCAGGAAGGAGATATTGGAAGAGATTATAACTGCCTGCTCCAGTGTGATTGAGGTTAAGAGGTGATTGCAGCAGCCAGCCCTGTCATGTGCAATTAGTTTCCTTCAGGTGACAACAAATCACTGGGATTTGCGGGTGCATCATAAGCTTTGCTTTTAAAATAATATTTTCTCACTTTAGTAACCTGATTGGTTACTAAAAGTGGTTCACAACCTTTTAGTGGAGAGAAGAGATCCCATCAAGCCTTGTGTGGATTGCTACAAAAACCCCAGGCCAAGGATCGAGCTGTGGGGCTTCAGTTTTTCTGTAGCTTGTACGATTTAACCCGTACTCCTGTCTTATTTACAGTACAATACTTCCATGGCGGGGGCAAAGGAATTTTACTGTCTTTAACTCATGCTCACCTTTTGATTTCCTCAGGACACTGCAGGGCAGGAACGGTACCGGACCATAACAACAGCCTATTACCGGGGTGCTATGGGCTTTATCCTCATGTATGACATCTGCAATGAGGAGTCCTTTAATGCCGTGCAGGACTGGTAGGTATAACACAAGTGTCCAAGGCAGTATTTCAGATAATTATCGGGCTGCTCCAAAAAAGTTCAATGAAAAACTTCAGGCTACAAAGCAAGTGTTGCGTTCATTTTCACTAAAATATCAGGCAATCCTCGTTTTTTAAACACTTTTATATTTGAAGCACAATTCTCACTCTTTAGGACTGTCTCTGCATAACATTTCAGTTCTAATTAATTAATTGGATTATACTATATAACACTTTTCACCCTATTACATATAGAAAGCGAGCCCTTTCATCCACTGTTGAAATAGAAAAAATGAAGTGAGAAAATTGCTCCACTAACTTAATTCAGGGGGATTTAATTCAGTACACCAAAGTAGAATTTAGCTAGGACACTGGCTAAAACTAGTGATTTTAGGAGTGTACCATGGTACAATGACTTTATTTAATGCCTCACATGTATGTGTAGTGTCCCCTGTTACAAAACATTGTGATATTGCTTTTGGAAGTCGTAGTCCAGAAAAAAGAGCACCACTTACTAGGCAATCTACACAACATACTATATAGCAGCATTCTTGTTTTTCTTCGAGGTCTCCCATCCAGTCCTGACCAGGCTCAGCCTTTCTTAGTTTCTGAGATCTGATGAGATGCACAACTGGCTAGACTGGCGTTCTTTTGAAGGTTTAACGGGGACTGTCACAGGCTTCCTTAGCTGCTGAGTGGAATGTTCTGTTCGGTATTCCACAATACATCTGGAGTCAGTTTAATTCACAGGGGAGAAACAAAGCTTAGTTTCCGAATTTTGTGATATCCCATAGTGCTTTGCGACCTAGCAGTTTCTGTATAGAGTAATGATGTACTCCTCCATAACCACTGAACATCATTACTATGTATTGTATGTTTCTTCTGTGTTTCTTAGGGCAACCCAGATCAAGACCTACTCATGGGACAATGCCCAGGTCATCCTGGTGGGCAACAAGTGCGACATGGATGATGAGCGAGTGGTGCCAGCAGACAAGGGCAAGCAGCTGGCTGACCAGCTGGGTAGGTCTATGAGACAGCTAGGTAAACTCCTGTGGGAGCTGTCAGATCCTCCTAGTACAAGAGTTAGGAGAAGCAGAGAAATAAATAGGATGGAAACTCCTTAAACTTAAACAGGAAACCGACTGGCTTCGTCCAGTTTTTGGCAACTCGTCGTGGTTTTCCGGCTTCTTCATTGTTCAGTGGATGGGGTGGCTGTGAGGGCATCAGACCAGTCTGTAACATTGCTGTCCAGTATAAGCGTGTCTGCTGAGCTCCATCTGATTGACGGGACAATGAAAATATGGTAAACATATACTCGCATTGTAATGTAGTAGTAAGCAATGTTCCTGACGTTTTTGACTGTTGTTCAAAACAACAAAACAGCTCCAGCTTTTGAAATAATCAGAGCTAATTATAGTTTGATTGGGGTCATAAAAAGTTGAGTGCCTGTTGCATCTTTAGGATAAATTGTCAATTTTTCTGAATGTTATTTCCCAGTGGGTAGGTGGCATTTATGAAGGTGTTATACTGACAACTTTAGACTACATTCAAATACAGCTACATACAGTATACAGCTTCAGTTTTTCTGATATCCCTCTATTGCGTTATTAAACCAATTTGTGTTTTTTCCAACAGCATTTTGCAAAAGAAAAGCAAAAATCCTCTGTTTTGCTTGTTTTTTTTAACGTAGGCTTTGAGTACTTTGAAGCCAGTGCCAAGGAGAACATCAATGTCAGACAGGTGTTTGAGCGCCTGGTGGACATCATCTGTGTGAAGATGTCCGAGAGCGTGGACACCGACCCTGCGATGGTCACTGGAGCCAAGAACACCAGGCTGACCGACAACCCTCCCCAGCTGCCCCAGAACTGTGCCTGCTAACCTCTGGCTCTCAGCTCCCCTGCCCAGGTCACCACCTCCCTGGCCCAGAGGACAACCAAGCACACTGCCTCTTTGGGAACAGCTTGTCCAGTTTAAAGACAAAAAAAAACAGTCATGTAATGCTTAGGATTGAAGAGATAGTTGCACTTGCTCTGGTGTGAAATATTGCACAACTGACCTTCCTTTGTCCCTCTTCAGTTACTTACATTTGAACATAAGAGTATAAAAATGAAGACGTCTTCATAGCAGTTATAATTCTCTCAAATGACCACACAACGCAGTAGTGCCACAGTCTTTCCCTCCAATGGGGAGTTCAGCAAGGAATATAGTCCCACTTAAAGCAGGGACCGTGTAGCACAAGCGAGATGCACTATAAGAGGGGAACCTATATAGTGTTTTGATGTGGTGTGGTGATGTATCCACTGGATTTGAAACATACTACAATATCCCTTCAGAAATCCATTCAAAGTCACCCACTCTGCTGAAGAAATTTTTAAAGGATCTCATTCCTTTTAAACTTCTGCCTGTGCAGAATCTGAGTATTTTTTATGCACCACTGGGATCTTATTTGCTACAACACATGGATGCATTCCCACTTCAGGTCATGTGAAAGCTGTGAAACTCTAGCTTGCGAAGAAAGCACCATAATGGTTTTAATACTTCAGCTATAGTCCTAGCTTTATGGCCAAGGATCTGAACAGCCATATCTAGGCCAAAATATTTATAGGCCTGTATTACTGGTCAAGAAGTCCTTTGAATTTTAGACTGTTCACATCACATGGGGACATCAGTCAAGCATGTCAACATGTGGACAAGCAGTGCAATTATCTTTTCAAGAACCAAATCAGATATAATGAGTAAAGGTATATTATTAGATGATCAGTCAGTATGTTGTCATGTACTGTATGAGTCCTGTTTTACACGTAAAAACATATATATATATATATGAACCCATATACGTAATGGGGAAGCACATATTTGTTATATATATAAAATGTGTACATGTGTTATATAATGTATGAAGTATATAGTACGGAAATTTCTGTAGCTTTCTCTAAATGCCCACTTTAAACCTGGGACATCAGGAAAAAATCAAGTTGTTTTAAAATTTTGTAAGTAATTTAAGTGTTATTTTCAGTTCATGTCAAAATAATTCTTTAGGAGGCATCTGTACCAGTGACTACAATATATACAAAAGTGGCTATCAAAATGCATTTGTAAAACAACCATTGCTTACTTTTAACTAAGAACAAAGTGTATCTTCTCTATCGCATAAAATGAGAAACTATCCTTAATTTAAACTGTCACACATTGCAAAAAATATTTTAATTTAAAACATATTACTCTATTAAAATTAATTGTTAAGTAGACACATTAGAGTTTCATGGATACCTAGAAATCAAACCTTACAGCGTACAGATTTGATGTCTTGTTGTAGTGGACTAATAAATAGAAATAGTTTATGTAAATGATGAAGTAAAATTTGACATTTTTAATTTAATTACAGAGTGAAATAAATTGTGATGGGTTCAGTAAGATTAGGTATGCCAAAGCACAGAGACGACAGCTAAAAAAAGCACAAAAGTGTTATACAATCATACTGTATGTATAGCTATTATGAATTACTATACAATCACAGGTAGGTAGGTTTGCTTCTTTTCCTGCATTTTTGTTACAATAAAAAGCAATCGGCTTTTAACGCAACGTGTCTGAATTGTTCATTGGCATGTCTTATTGATGCTGCAGGGCATCTTACTTGTTGCTGGTCCTAGAGGTCTACAGTGTCTTTGGACTTCTTTACAACCTGTCTCTTAGCTGATTAACTGAAACCATTGATTTCATTGGCCAAGATTAACATGACCTTCAGCCTGGAAATGAAGGATTAGGGCTCTCCAGGACAAGGGAAGGTCATCATTTCTACAGTATAGGGTATTTGCAGTATTTGACTATAGTTGAAGTTTACTGTGGACATACAGTACTTCAGTATTTTGCTCAAACTAAAACTTTAAACTGACTCTATTTGTGCCTAATGTAATTGTCCTATATATGAATTGAGGTGGGCAGCACAATGGCAGAATGGTTAGTATTGCTGCCTCGCAGCACTGGAGCCCTGGGTTCAATTCCTGGGGTACCATCTGTGTGGAGATTGTATGTTCTCTCCATGTTCACTTGAGTTTCCTCCCACAGTACAAAAACAAACTGGTAGATTAATTGGCTTCTGGGGAAAATTGGCCCTTGTGCAAGTGTGTGCACATCTGAGTGTATGTGCCCCATGATGGACTGGCATCCCATCCAGGATGTACCTGGCCGTGTGCCCATTGCTTGCTGGGACAGGCTCTGGCTCTCCCACAATCCTGAATTGGAAGGAATGGTTAGAAAATGGATGGATACTTTGAGGTGTGGAAATAGACTCAAGACTTTATTCCTGTGGTGGCTGTAAATGTTCAATTTTTAGACTGTATGAACTGTTTGTAGAGTAAAGAGATTAAAATCGGGAAGACAGACTTCAATTCGTAGTGATAATTCTAAACAGCTGAGGATGATCCTTGATGGAAGTGATCACAGGCTTCTCAGTGAGCAGGAAAAATGCATCAGAATCTGGCAGGGGGGCAGTTAAATCATTAAGAGCTAATTGTACAGAGCTGCAAAGCTTCTCCATTCTTCAACTCAAGCTGTCATCCGCTGGATAATTATGTCCTACTAATTAGTGCGAGTTATGTGAAAACATCTGTTCACTGTTTTAATTCAGTCTTTTATTCGGCATGTTACATATCTGTTTATATTAGGCGATTCTCCACTTTTCACTGGAGCACTGATAGGTTTTTCTGGAATGACATGGTGTTCCCCCTAATCAACCTGGTGTGAGCTGATGTATAGTACTTTCTCAAGGAAGAAGTGTCCCACATCCCTCCTGCAGAATTCCAGATGGTGCCAGATTCTGTGCCATGGTGCTTACATGCCGTACAGGCTGTTGATAGGCCCCATTAGTGGACTTGACACTGGTGTTGCCATTTTTGTCTACAACCTGTGAGCACCTTTGTCCTGTTCAGTTCAGCATGACCATTTTGATTTTAGATTCAGTTTCAAGTTATCATAACATAAGACACAGTGCAAATAAGGAGAGCTCATTTGTCCTGTCTTGCTAATGTGGCTGCTCAGAACTCATCTGAGGACCTCTTCCACCCGTTTCTCAAAGAATCCCAAGGGAAACATCGTTTCTTGTCCCAGCCAACTTCCGCCCTTCATTTTCCCTTGCATTCTTGTTTCACTGTTGGTCCTGAAACTGATTTTTTCCAGGACTTGAAGTTTTCAAGCTCTTTCAGGATTTTCAAATTATTTTTCTAAGATCCAAGCTCTAAATACACTCTTACAAATCTTCAAATTGATTCTACACATCCGGTATGATTTAAATTGAATAACCTCAATATTTATATGATTGTTCCCTACAACCCTGTTTTCCTGCATTTGAAACCCATGTGACACGTATCTCATCATCATCATTATTTTCTAACCACTTACTCTTGCTGAGGGTGGCAGGTAACAAGTAACAAGCTGAACCTAGTAGACCAGACTTGCCTTTCTCAACAACAGTCTGCAGCTCCTCCCGGGGGATTCCCAGGTGCTCCGAGGCCAGCTCGGAGAGATAATCCCAGTGGATTGTGTGTGATACACCTCCAGCAGGAGGCTCCCGGGGAGCATCCTCACCAGATGCCCGAGTCACCTCAACTGTCTCTTCTGGATCCAGATCCCCAAACTGGATACACACCAATCCTTGGCTGCGCTTTGATATCCGGTCCGTGAAGATCAGGAACAGGAGAGGAGACAAGACGCACCCTTGACAGAGTCCGACACCCACCTTGAACGGGCTCACCTTCACACCGAGAACGTGGACACAACTCTCGTTCCTCAATTACAGAGATTGGATGGCAAGCAGCAGCAGTCCTGGCACCCCATATTCCCACAGCAACTCCCACAAAATACCCCGGGGTACACGGTCGTAAGCCTTCTCCACAAAACATGTACACAGGGGTGGCAAACTCCCCTGCCCCCTCAATATCTGTGCAAGGGCAGAGCTCGTCCAGGACAGAATCCGCAGTGTTCCTCCTATGCCCAAGGCTCAGATATATTAGGTGGAATTTCCTTTTTGTCACAGCCTTTCACGGAGAGTCCGAGGAGTGTGATCCCTCTGTAGATGGAACACACCGTCTGGTCCCCCTTTTAAAAATGGGGATCACCACCCCAGTCTGCCAATCCAGAACATTGAAGACTCACGGCACCCCAACAATATCCAGTGCCTTCGGCACTTCCGGCTGGATCTCATTAGTTTCTGCAGCCCTCCTACTACAGATCTGTTAAATCATTGCAGTTCTTCAGCCACAGAAATGGACCCAGGCCCACCAGAGGCTTTTGGCGTTAATAAATTACAATACAGGCTCTTTTATTTTCCCATTTCCAGTTTCAATTCTGGACCTGGGGGATCTGTGTGGAGTTTGTATGTTCTCCCCATGTTCACATGGGATTCCTCCAAGTGCTCTAGTTTCCTCCATCAGTCCCAAAACATTGTTTAGGAGCACCCACAGACACAGGTTAACCAGCTTCTGGGAAAAGTACCCCTGGGTTGTGTGTGTGATAGGATCCAACTCCCCTGTGACCCTGAACTGGTTAGAAATAGCTGCATGTTAAAGGGGAAATACTAGGCTGCTTCTTGATGAGGAAACACGGGCATCGGGTTTCCTCTGATTACTACTGTCATATGGCGCATAATATTAATCTATGTTTGCAATGTGAAAATGAAAATCTGTTCCAGCATTGTATCTATTGTTATATTGCATGTCCAATATAATGGTACAGTTTATAGGTCATCCTAATACGTACTGAACTGTAATAAGTTACAGTAGCTTCTTCAGACTCTGTGCGCCTCTATATGATCGATCAAATGAAACGCGCTGGAGTGCACACGCATTCTGGCTCTTTGTAGTTCAGTACTAAATTATTACAGTGTGCACGCAGACACACTCAGACAAAGCTCTTGGCAAACGAGCTCTGTGTCATCACAATACGGATGATGTTAGCCTCCGTGGAAGCATTAGGGAAAACCGTATTATTATTATTTGGCAATCCATACTTTACCGCAAACTTTAAACCGATCAATTCGAAAAAGATTGAACGACAACTTGATCGCGCCGCTATCGCCTTTTTAAATTAATTTCTAGTTTTGGTTGGTCTTTACAGTGGCGCTGTCCTGGAACCCATGCTGCCGATGGTAAATACTGTATCTATCAGTCCTTCATTGTGCACCCACGCACTTCTTGAAACATTCATTTTGCGCAGCAACATTAAAGTAATTCGGCTTTAATTGCACGTGTTGCTCTCTCACCGGTCTACCAACCTTTATTGAATTGACAACTCCCGTCAGTTTAGGGTAAGCAATCACATTACAGCATATTGGCTAGTCACTTCTGCATCCGCCAATTACTTCAGCGATTGCTGAACAGCAGCGCAGTTTGGTTGAGTGACCGGGGGGTATGACAATGTGTTTACGTGAGGGATAATCTATCAAGAACTTTGCAGACGTTTTCATTTTTTTTAAATAATATAGCTGATCTGTGGCTAGCTGTAAGACGTTTTCTGCCACCTGACCTCTAGGTCAGAAAAAACAACTGCATTGTAACTGACACTGGGCTTGTTAGGATTTGTTCCAGCTACAGCTGGCCTGTGATATATTTCCAACGATGTGTAACTTATCTTTTAAATAAATTATCGTAATTTAACGTTTGCATTTTAAATATAAGGAACCGTGTCCGTCGGCCAGTGTGCTTTTCTCATATTGTTAAATGCCGATTTAGGTTAGATAAGTTTAACGCTTTTGAAAGTATTTACAATTTTGGATCAGGTGGGCATGCGTGGAATAGTTCAACCTGCCTAAAAAAAAGTTTTCTTCAAAAAAATTGCACGCATTGGAAGTGGTGTCGTTTAGCCATCACTATTGCGATTTTCAGGGCTACTCGTAGTATTACTGCATTTGGTAATAAAGGGTTGAAGTTAATCAGCCGTTGTCAAATTGTATTCCCCAGTCCCGTTCTGACCAGCATTGCTGAAGTGTCGAGGGTCATAAGCATGCCTCTGACCAATAAGTCCAAGAGCACTGGGAGCGGTTCTGCCCAGCCGTCCAGCACGGGTGTGCTTGACGACGCCAAGCAGCAGCAGGAGGCCGAGCCCAGAGACCAGGGAGCCTCCGGGGATAACGGCGGTGGAGGCGAAGACAACAGGGGCGACCCCGACATCGTCAAATCGCCGAGTGACCCCAAGCAGTACAGGTGAGCTGCTCGTGTACTCGACACGTCGTGGGGGAGTCGGTCACTGTTTTTGTGCAAGACTTCCTAACCCATTCCTCAAGTCCGCTTACATTTCGGGGGTGCGGTGTGCCATCCAAAGTATTTAAAACAATTCTCGCGAAAGTGATGACATTATTTTCTGGTGATTTTACCAGACATGCAGTCACAACGAATTGTTTGAGCAGCTCAGCTGATTAATTTTAACCGTTACTAACAGCTATTCCACAGTTCAGAAAATCACAGCTCCCGTAGTGTATGGGTGCAAACCTAGATGAACTCTATGAACTACTGGATAAACTCTTCAGTACTTCATATTGAATATTGCATGTCTTTTAAGGGCGTTTTGTTAACTGTCCACGAATAGTCCTGCGAATAAAGGAATAATTCTTTAAATCTGCGGACACCTACATTTACGTCTGAAGCTGTATACAGTACATGTGAAAATAGTTAAAAGCCATTTTTTATAGATGTATTAAGCCTAAATTAACCAGAATCACAAATACATGAGGCAGAGTACCAAGATTGCATATGAACAGGATGTTGTCCTGTAACTCAAAACTGGGTATGAGCAGTCAGCTGTTAATGTGTATGTAATGTTATACCACTATTCAACAAGGATAGTCTCAAATGTCCAGGCATGTGTGGATCATCTGAGTTTACATTGCATGAATGAAACTGGCATAGCTTTTTTTCCCTAAGCTTTCCAGCTTCCTCACATTTAGGAGTGTCAAGTGTAACATACTTCTGAGTACTGATTGCTCTCATTTCAACTTCATTTCTAATGGTGTAATAAAAACACAAACTGTTCTCAAAGGTCCACTGTATTTAACAGCTCCCTATTCACTTCATAAACACTTTAAAACTGTAATGCTTTAAACAGTCTAAATACATATAATTTTGTGAGTCAAAAATATTTCTCGGGGTACTGGGGAAATTCAGTTTGCTGTCAGGGGGAGTAGAAAGATTGTTTCAGTTTCTTATTGTTATGTACAGGCTGGTAACAGATACTTGGAAAACTGAATTCTCCTTATAGTATTTTGTCAGGAGCTAAGCTGTTCTGTATTTTCTCATTTGCATGCCACTTGCAGTCATTATGAGAGAGCTGGTGTTTTTATTCTTTTGACCAGTTTTCACATTAGGATTTATTAATCATCATGATGAAGATAAAACTCTGCCAGCATGGTACTGATAAAAACACATCCTTCTTTTTTTTTTTACAAAAAATCTCTTGGTTTCATATCTTAGTTGCCCAGGAACTGACCCAAAGATTTCCACTTATGTGTGGTTATACCCTTGTCCATCAATGCGTCTTGCTTTTTTGAAAGCGTAGGTCTCTTAAAGAGTTTCCAGTTGGAGAACATGCACAAAGAGGCTGTGCATTGCAAACATAGTTAGTGCTGCTCTGCACTCTGCATATGACCTGGAATCAATAAAACCCACATAAAATTAAAAATCAGTTTTACATATTTCCAGGACCAGTCAGTCAAACCTGACTCATTAGATACGCATGAATAATTCAGTCCCTTTCTTTTGGCAAGGAAATCATTTAGTTATTTCTTCCCACAGAGTGCTGGCTAATTCAACAGTTTCTCAGTTTGAATGTTAACCTTTTCCATCAATGTCATTCTCTCTCCCTGCCAGAAAACAGCTCCCAAATGACCTATTAAGCATTGCCTGGCTAGCCCCGTGGTAGCAATGAAGCTTTTAAATCTCTTCTCGGGCCTGTGATGCTTTGTTTTCTGTTCTAGGTACATACAGCTGGACAACGGGCTGAAAGCTCTCCTCATCTCAGATCTAACCAGTGTGGATGGGAAGGCATCCCAATCAGAAGACGAAGATTCGGAGGAAGAGGAGAGTGAGGGTGAGGAGGAGGAGGAGGAAGAGGAAGATGACTCTGGGGAGGGAACCGAGGAAGAGTCAGAACACGATGAGGATGAGAAGGACAGCGATTTCGAGGAGCTGGTGGAGGAATGTGACGTGAAAAAGAAAAAATGCACCTCAGAAAAACAGGTTCATATACAAGTAACACTTGTACAAGCTCTAAAAAGTGTGTTATTGCCATATTGCTGCAACATCTTTTGCCTGCTCATAATCATAAATATATATTATTAACGTTAACTGATCACCACACAATGCAAATTTGTGATTTGTAAATACAAATTGAAATATATTTTAAATATGGATAAAAGCCTAAAGTATCCAGCGGCTGTTACTGGCTTATTTCAGAGTTCGAAGCTTGGAAAACTAGAAAGGGAATCTTTTCTTTTTGTTTCACTCTGAAGATCAAGGGTATGGTACATTTCATTATGAGAATTAGTTATACCTAGAAATTTTAAAGATCTACTCTGGGTACTGGCTAAGAGTAGACTCTCACGCATACTGGGAAGAAAACTTGGGGGTTATGTGTGTCTCATTACACAAAGCTCTTAACAAAATTTCATGTGACATCATTAAACTGCATGTAGAAAAGCAGGCGTCTGTAATACTGCTATGCAGATACAGCAGTTGTGATCACAAGGACAGACCAGTGTTCCAAAGCTATGTACAGTAGTTGCTTGCTTGTTGGGTCAGGAGTTTGTGATTTTCAGAAAGTGATCACACTGCGATGCAATAGGAGCCTAACTGGTTATCCTGATTTTTAAGGTCTGTGATGTCTCTGGTCCTTGTATTTGTGTCTGGCGATTGTATTGGTGAGGATTATTCATGTTGTCTTCTGGTTCAGTCTGCAGCTGCCCTCTGTATTGGAGTGGGAAGTTTTAGTGATCCAGATGATCTTCCTGGGCTGGCCCATTTTCTGGAACACAGTAAGTGCTGTTGTGTGCTGGCGTATTTTACACCTAGACAGGAGACATTCAAACTGCAGTCTGTCAAAATTCATTGGATGAAGATCGAAAGGTGGTGCATTTTCAATACACAACAAGCAAATGAGATGCATAGAGGTGTGATACATTACAGTTTTGGTGTCCTTATTTAACTCAGTAGGTGAGTTTACACAGTGTGGGGGACAAGATGGAAAGTAACAGTAATGCATTGCAATGAAACAGTGGCCGTGATCCCTGTGTGAGCTCAGATTGCACGACCGGTGTTGCTGTCTTATTTTACAGTGGTGTTCATGGGTAGCGAGAAGTACCCAGCTGAGAACGGGTTCGACGCCTTTCTAAAGAAGCATGGCGGCAGCGACAACGCTTCTACCGACTGCGAGAGAACCATCTTCCAGTTCGACGTGCAGAGGAAGCATTTCAGAGAGGCTCTGGACAGGTGCGTCAGGGGGCTGGGCAGGTTGAGAAACCAGCCTGCTGCCTGCTGTGTGACTGCGTGAAGCCAAGGGATCAAAGACGGGGGTGGCTAGAATTTGTACTGGTGCACTGTTGAAAAAAACAGTTCACCAAGTTCTTGTAACATCGATAATTCCAGTATTCCAAAAACAAAAATTAACTTGCATGAGTACAGCCCTTATTACTTTTAATGGAGTTTGTTGCTTCTCAATTATAACGATGTGTTACAGAATAAATTGAAAAATGAAAAATTTACAGTGTTTATTAAAACATTTTTTCTAACACCAGATAAATTAACAGGCCGTAATCCATTAGTTGCTGTATCACTGTGCATAAATTAGTGATTTTTATGTGAGCCTCAGTTTGAGTGAACCGCTTCTGTCTCTGTGTCTTGCTGGCAGGTGGGCTCAGTTCTTCATCTGCCCATTGATGATCAAGGATGCCATCGACAGAGAGGTGGAGGCAGTGGACAGTGGTGAGCATCTTCTGAAAACATTTTCAAGCACACCATATGTGGCCAGGTCTGCTGTCCCTGTGATCAGCAGTGAATGAGGCAATGTTGCATTTAGTGCCTTAACGGAAAGGAAAAGGCTTTGGAAGTCTTTTGTGTGAAACTGAATACTATCATTTTTGCAAATTTAATAAAATGAAAGTGTTAACTGTTCCCTGAGGCCTGTTCTGTATAACATAACCATAGTATTAACTCCCAGTAGTTTGGTTTTGTGGTACGGTCAGAAAAAGGTGTTTTGAGTCCCACTACAAAGTAATTGTAACAGATCTTTATTAAATATTTGTAATGCGTTGAGAGCGTATTTTTGAAACCTGATTTTTAGAGTATCAGCTCGCCAGGCCCTCTGACTCCCATCGGAAGGAAATGCTTTTCGGAAGCCTGGCCAAGCCAAACCATCCAATGGGCAAATTCTGCTGGGGTAAGGAAGCTGACTGATGGAGTCCCCGAACATTTTCCTGAAGCACACTTCAGCACGCTGGAGTGAGCACCCAGGGTATCTTGGGTCTGACGTGTCCGACAACGTGCAATTAAATGCCACCCCCTCATCGGAAAAAACCTGTCATTGCAGGATTAGTAATTGGAAAAGTTCATTTTGGTTTTTAGTTCACCGTGGAGCAAACTCCAGGAGTGTATAAAGATAGCTGCTTCTGGTGGGGAAAATGCCTTTATAATGATTTTTTAGTTTGGAAATTACTATGTAACCCTACCGATAAGCTATTTGTTTTTTACAGGAAAATATTTGGTAAATATACAGTGAATTCCCAAAATACTGCTATTATAAGAACTTGAAATTGAGCAACAAAACTGCTAGAAGTTGTTATATTTGATATTTGCTGCCGTGGTGGAAATTATTTTTTTTCCTTTCTGTGGCAAATCTGTTTTTTCTGTTCTGTGTTTTAAGGGAATGCTCAGACTCTGAAGCATGAGCCCCGAGAGAAGAACATTGACACCTACGCGCGACTGAAGGAGTTCTGGCAGCGACACTACTCTGCCCACTACATGACCCTGGCAGTGCAGTCTAAAGGTGACGCCCCGCTGGGGGGGGTCTTGAGGGTGCCAGAGGTTTGAAGAATGGATGCCAGGTCACCCTTTTGAGTCAATCCAGTTTAACTCTTTTCAGTTGTGCTACTTAATTTGTAGTCATGATTTTAAAATAAAAATTTCTGGGAAAAAAGTAATTATAACTAAGGTCTTTATTCATGCAGATCAGTACTATGGTACCACCTTGTACTGAGAGAGTATTTACATGTCTGCAGTTGTACAATATTGAGGGATTTGAAAGAGTGGAAGAATAAAAGATATTAAATCAAGAGGATCCTGATGTACAAGTTGAAGTATTATATTAAATGACATTTAACACCTCCATTACAAACAAACCATTCTATGAAATATGTCACTCTGCGTTTATATTGAGCAGTTGCAAGGATTACTCTATTCTCTACTGTGTTGCAGAGACCCTGGACACTTTGGAGGCCTGGGTGAGAGAGATCTTCAGCTGTGTTCCTAACAAGTGAGTCTCTGCTGCAGTAGTTGCACATTTGAGAGGGTGTTTGAGTACACTGCGGCATGTGCTGTCCAGCCTCAGGGAGAGGTGGAGTGAATCTGCTATCTCGCTGGGCACAGTATCTTGGTTGTCTGTTATTTTGCATGTGGTAACTGATTGTTGCTTTTGCTTTGGTTTCAGTGGCTTGCCTAAGCCAGACTTCTCTCACCTCCTAGACCCGTTTGAGACTGTTGCCTTCAACAAACTCTACAGAGGTGGGTGTGGTGAGAAGCTTTTGTGTTTGAATGGGTCCACACTGTCCCACTGAAGTAAGGTGGTCAAATATGTGGCCCATAGGCCAGGTCCAGCCCAGTCTGCCAAGCCCAGTTTGTCCATCCGCCAGGATTCAGTTTGCGTCTTGTCTGTGCCGCTTAGCCCACACACGAGGCAGGCATCCTCAGCAATGTTTCTGTATCAGTCTTGCAAAACACACAGCTGGTGGTTCTCTACCATGTTGTGTGGTTCAACGGCATTCAATTGATCTCAAATTTGTATTTGTTGAAGTGAATGGAAAGTCGACATGCAAGAGCTAATTTTTTCCTTTTTTATAATGAAAACCATCTGTCCTGATGTTGTCTGTGCACTTAAAATTAAGGTAAAAGTGGAAGTGGCCAGTTCAGATTTGGCCAATTTCGAAACAAATGGTGGTGGAATATTACTATACCTGTGGTTTGATGGAAGGGGTGCTGATTTATCGGACTTGCTAGTGAGCTTTTTAATGTGGAGGGCGAAAGCCCTGTGTCATGGTGCCTGTCCTGAGACTGTGTGTGACTGTCTTGCAGTGGTGCCTGTGAGGAAGGTCCACGCTCTCACGCTCACCTGGGCTCTGCCTCCGCAGGAGAAGCACTACAGGTGTGTTTCTGAACCCCACCCCTGCCATCACTGATGCTGCAACACATCGAAACAGGCTGATATTGTTTACCATGGCCCCCACCTCCCATCTCGTGTGCTGCCCTTGTCAGAGGTCTTGCTGAGTGCTGGTTGTTTACAATGATTTTTTCCAATGTCTCAAGCAAGTGAAGGTGAACTACTTTTTCCCCCAAAACAGGCTTCTTGATGCTGCATGTGGTTAGTGTTGTAGAGAATGGAACAACATTCTCAGCCATGCTGTTAAAGCCTATACTCTGGCTTCTTTCAAGAAACTGCTGGATGAAGTCCTGAGAGGAACTAGTTGGTGGCTAGATATGTCAAATGACTTCATGATATTTGTCAACTGTTCTTATTTTCTGTTAGGTTTAATGATTGATGGTCTAGGACCATTTTAAAGGCGTCATACTGTTTTGCCTTTAGGTTTTTTTTACTCCTTTTAGAGTAAAGCTGAAGTATTTACAAGAGTAAATTGACAGTATTGAGAAATATGATCTTGTGGTCAAATCATTGAGTCTGGTTTTTAAAAGTCAGAATCATTCCTTCTATTTTAATTTCCCTGAAAGCTGAGCATGTTAAGAAGAGCACTCCTGAGCTGTTTTGCTGTTGTGTCTGTCCTTTAGGGTGAAGCCTCTGCATTACATTTCCTGGCTGATTGGCCATGAAGGTACTGGTAGCATCCTGTCCCTGCTCAGGAAAAAGTAAGTGAAAGGTTCTTCGGCGTCATCTTATGTAGTTGAGATTCCTTGCATACTTCAATTACCTGAATTCAAGTAACTTTTTACTTCCTAGTATGAAAAATATCAGCTGGTGTTAAACCCCTTCCCTTCCTGCACTGAAATGAACATAAAGGGGTAAAACATAAATTGCTTTTAAAACTGCTCCAAAATGCCAACAAAATGTGTGCTCCACTGCGTTTTCTAATGAAACTTTAATGTGAATCATTCGATTCTAGTGATGATGGTGCAGGCATCCTACACCCTTTCCCGTATGGCTGGTGGATGGATATCTAAATATACATTTTGAACTAAGCAGTAGGAATAGCAGCAAATGAAGAAGAGCAATACAGGTTTGAACAGAAGACCTGGCCAGTGCCTCAGTTTTGGAGTTCATTTTTACACCTGTTTTAACTTGCAATATTCCAGGAATGTGGGGAATTGTGATAGTAAATTAAGCACGAATGTTTTTAATTGATTTTGTGCTAATTATTTTGCCAACAGTGCAGTAGACTTGACCAGATGAGAACAGTTTGTGGTTTGTTCCTGTAGGTGTTGGGCTCTTGCTCTGTTTGGGGGGAACAGTGAGTCTGGCTTCGATCAGAACACCACATACTCCATCTTCAGTATCTCTATTACACTGACGGATGAGGGCTATCAGAACTTCTACCAGGTCAGACTCGCCTGTGGGGGGTTGGGGTGGGCAACAGTGGGACTGATAGTAATCGTACCCGATAGCAAAGCTAAAAAAGGCAAATCGTCTGGGTGGACTGCTCAAATCACTGAATTTTGTGTTAAGTTATATCACTGTCATTTACAGTTCATTATTACATGCTGTACACCTGTGTGATTTTGTGTCTTTCTAGTTGTGAAGGTAAACCAGATACTGTTTTATTTAAAACGCTGTCCCTCTGCTTCTGGCTTTTGGGCCAAAGATGTTTAAGATTCTGCACAGTGTGCACTTGCAGACCATTTTTACTTTTTGTCTGCCACATGGCAATTTAATATTTACCATACTCCATATTGTTTATGATCTCTCAGAAGAAGTGGTTGTTTTTGTTTTTATTCGTTAAATTCATTTTTTGGATTGTAGCTCAGCTAGATATTTTTTTAGGCTAAATTGTAAAATGGCAACTGATGTAATTACACCCACTCCTGAGTCTTCATAAGTCTTCATGTAATCCAAATTTGACAAAAGTCATAAGCGACCCCTTTCTTAAATGTTGCATAAACACAGGTGGAGAATTACTATTCATTATATTGCAGCCATCCTCACATAGTTGCCCTAGCTGTGTCTACAAGAGGTGAAGGAGGGACTGGAGAGCAGAATTGCAGACTCACCAGGGTTTATTGTCATTGAATGGTTAACAGATGTATGTGCTGATCATAGAGGGGTTAGAAAGCAAGAGACCCAATGTAATAGCATCTAGCAGTCTGTGTGGCAGTGAGAGAGGAAATGTCCATCCTCCCCCTTTATATCAATGGAGAGGAAAATAACAAAGGAAAAAAACATTTTAAAACCCTTTAATTGGAATAATATATATAAAATAAACAGCACAGTTAATAAAGTAGACAATGGAGAGAGAGAGAAATACCTTTTAATGAATTTATACATACTGTACTATACATTTCATTACCCTACACTATCCTTTACTGTATTTAAACACAAACGACAGAGTAAATAAAGTAATTTGGGCGCCTTCCTAACATGATTGCAATAGGGGTTACTCATAGTTTTCAGTGAAATAGTGTGGCAACCTTTATAGTCTCACAGGACTGATGTAGGAGTCTTGGTGGATGCCGCATTACTTTTACTCCCTGCTGTTTATCCGTGGTTGAAATGTACCCTACTACTTAAGTATGGCAAGAACTCTCCTTAACTCAGAATTTATTTTCAATGGGACCCATGGGAGGAGTTTACTTAAGTTGCACTTGCATAATTCAAGTCTTGTGTAGAAGAAGGTGTAGTATTGAGTGCTGCATTAAGCACACAAAAACTACTTGATTAGAGTGAAGGACTTCAGATCTGTGCTGTGCATTTAGGTTGTAGGCAGCTGTTTTGGTCTTTGTTGATCAGCAATTAAATAGGTTTTTTTGTTCTTTTCCAGGTTGCTCACTTAGTATTCCAATATCTGAAAATGCTTCAAACTATGGGCTCTCAACAGAGGTAGGATTTAATCAGAAGTAACATTAAAGTGTATCTTAAACATTAGTGCCTTGAAAGAATATTTAATCATGCACCTTGATGCTTCTTTGAATATTTTTCTTTTTTTTGCTAAAGGCATGGGTGTGTTTGCACTGCTGAAGATAGTCATTGTACGACGTGTGCGACTTCATAATTGGAGTATTCAAATAAGCTGTCTAAACCAAATGTTTTACTACTGTAGTGTGATGTTGTCATTAATTTCACTTTATGGATTGATAAAAGTATATATTCTGATATTTTGAGACTACAGAAAAATTTGATTTGAACTGAAACAGTAACGTTGCCAAGCATACCATTTAACGTTAAATTTGCATGATGTTTAAGTTCTGTTATTTACTCATTATCCCCACAGAATATATGAAGAAATTCAGAAGATTGAGGACAATGAGTTTCATTATCAGGAGCAGGTAATTATATCCTCTCGCTGTTTCAATTGTGCATATTGGGTCTCTAGATAGAATTTGAAGTCGGCACTCTACAGCATTTCAGATACAGAGAGTGTGGTGTCCTTGAACTGCACACATGGTCACTACAATAAACTCTTGAACTCTTTTTTCTTCTGACAGACAGATCCAATTGACTATGTGGAGAGCGTCTGTGAGAACATGCAGCTCTTCCCAAAGGAAGATTTCCTCACTGGGGACCAGCTGATGTTTGAGTACAAGCCTGAGGTATTTATGTATATAAATTTGATTTTATATAGCGCCTTTAAAGGTGGCTTCTCAAAGCGCTTTACAGAATGACATCAATAAATAAAAAATACACAAGTTAAAACACATATACAATACACAGTGTAGATACAATACACGGGGGAGACCGTGGATGGTGGTACTAAGTATAGTAGGAGCAGAGGGGTAAAGCACAGAACCAGTTAAGTAAAGGCTCTTCTAAAGAACAAGGTTTTGAGTCTGAATTTGAAGGAGTTTACAGAAGGTGACTCTCTGGTATCCTTGGGGAGAGAGTTCCAGAGCTTGTGGGTAAAACAGGAGAAGGCCCCGTACCCCTGGAATGTAGACAGGCTTGGGGGACAGTAAGGAAACCAGAATTAGAAGAGCGAAGGTTGCCAGGTGGGGAGTAGGGCGATAATAGTTCAGACAGGTACTGAGGTGCCAAGCCATGCAGAACCTTATTGGCGAGCATGAAGATTTTCAAAAGTCCACATGGACTTTTGACAGGAAGCCAGTGCAAGGACTCCAGGATAGGAGTAATGTGATCACTTGCACTAGATCTGGTCATGATCCTGGCTGCTGAATTTTGGGCATACTGCAGTTTGTTCAAAGTAGATTGATACCCCAGCGAGGAGAACGTTACAGTAGTGAATTCGAGAGAACACTAATGTGTTGATCAGCTTTTCAGCCACAGTTGGTGATAACATAGGGCGTAGTCTAGCGATATTTCTGAGGTGAAAAGAAAGATGTTTTGACAATATGCTGCACATTTGGGTTGAATGTTAAGCCGGAATCTAATATCACCCCAAGGTTTTTCCATTTTGATTGAAGCTCAAGTACAGAACCAGTTACCGATAGGGTTACAGGATTGGCTTTACAGAGTTGATGGGGGGTGCCAATAAGCATGACCTCAGACTTCAGTCACAGTTAAGATGAAGGAAATTTTGAGTCATCCAAGTTTTTATGTAAGATAGAATAGAGACAGCTACATAAGTGTCAGGTTTGGTATGGATGTATATTTGAGTATCATCAGTGTAGAAATGATAGCTGATCTTAAAAGCTTACCGGGTGGAAACATGTAAATGCTGAAGAGCAAGGGGCCCAGTTTTCAGCCCCGAGGAACACCAGACTTAACAAGATTTACACTATGTGCATGTGGATAGCTTTTTGGTGTTCCCTGTGTTGTAGAGATAAAAGATAAAATTTCATATGTCTGGTTTTATTTCCTAGATCATATCTGCTGCCCTCAATCTCCTTACACCACAGAAGGCCAACCTTCTTTTACTGTCTCCTGACAACGAGGGGCGCTGTGAGCTAAAGGAGAAGTGGTTTGGAACCCAGTACAGTGTGGAAGGTGAGGGGAACTATCTCATGTGTGTGTTAAAATTACATGGTAATTTTGGAGTGGTGTCTCATTTTAACTGTATTTTAAAAGATTGCAAAGTAAAGAAAGTCCACTTTACCTTATTAAATGGGTTTTAAGGCTTATGGGCTCTTTGTAATTCCATTTCCAGAAAAAGTTATCCATAAACTTGCTCTCAGTGAGAGCCATGCCTTTTCTTGAAGAGTTATGAGGCTTACAGGTTCCTCTGACAAGTGCACACTTCATAGAATAGCATGCATAGTGCAAGGAAGAGAAGAAACACTGCCACTCCTTCATCGAGACCTCACAGGCCTGGGAAATTCCCTCTCTGAGACGGCGCAGGACAGAGCAGAGAGACACACTGACCCTCCCTCTCTGAGATGGCGCAGGACAGAGCAGAGAGAGACGCACTGACCCTCCCTCTCTGAGACAGTGCAGAACAGAGCAGAAAAGTCCCGAAGACAGATACACATCTTTCATTATTAAATGAAATCCCTTAGATTGGCTAGTTTTGAAAGATTTTAAGAATTACATATAAAATCATACTTGAAAACTAATGTGTAAGAACTATAGTGTTTAAATTTAATCCAAATTGTTGCTGCTAATCCTTCAAGGAATTAATTGTTCCTGTTTTTACAGAAATTGACAAGGAATGGAGCAAGAGCTGGTCTGCGGACTTTGAGCTGAACCCAGACTTACACCTCCCCGCAGAAAACATGTTTATCGGTAATTAAGAACCTGAGCTTCACTATTGCTGTCTCTGAATATTAACTGTCTGCAACAGAGGTGTCAAATTCACTTGCTGTGCCAGGACAGATTTGATTGAAATGTGTTTTAAAGAGGTCATATATACCATAATTTATGTAAATACAAGGTGCAACCATTACATAGTATTATTTATAGTACTTTTGTGTTTTTTTTGTTTTTATATTACAACAAAATACTTGTTCTTCAAAAAGTGATGGGAAGTCATTGCATTCACTAGAAGCCAATTTAGCAAAATATGCTAATTACCCTCTTGACATTGAAATGTTTTCTGTAGTTAATCATAGTTATTTTAAAATATTTTGGAATATTGTGTTATATACTGTAATTACACCACCCTTATTAATATGAATGAAATATCCTTAAAACACTGGGTACTTTTCAGTGAGATCAGTGCTGGTTTAGTCTCAGAATTTTCTTTTTTTGTGTGTGTAGGTTTTGGAAGTTTGTTTTTTGTGCAAAGGTGCAGCAGTCAAACTAGATCTTTGACATAATCAAACCTCTACAGACGTAGATAGAGGTAAAGAACTATAAGATGCGCTATGACTGCAAGACCAGTACAGTCATAATCACATCACAAGGGTGCCTGTTCCACGCCTGTTTGCAGGTTTAGACCAGAAACAATTTGAAACCCAGTCTGTGTCTCTGACCTCAAGTTACAGAGGGTTTGAACACAGGGGCTCAGTGGAAAGTGGATCACTTTATTGGCCGTATACAATTTCTTGTATTAGGAATTTGTTTTTTGCACACCTCATCTTGTGCTCCATGAGACGCACAGACAGGGAGAGAAGCTTGGGGTCAGAGGTCAGGCTTAGCCATTTATGCGGCGCCCCTGGAGCAGTTGGGGTTAAGGGCCATGCTCAGGGGCCCAATGGAATAGGATTTCTCTGCCAGCCGCAGGCTGTGAACCGGCAACCTTTCAGCCACAGGCCCAGGTCCTTAGCCAAAGAGCCACCGCACTGTACCAGTAGGAGCCAACCATGAGCAACCCAGTAGTTGTGAAAATCCCAGGGTGCTGCACTGTGACAGATCCATACTAAAGCTGAAGTCGAACATGCCCAAACACAGGCTGAAATTTGCGAATGTTATTATTAGAGTTGGTTGGAATCCTTTTTTTCCAGTATTCCAGCTATGTATACCAATTTTTTTTTTTTACAAAATTCTTGGCAGCTTTAAGATGTGCTTTAGTATGTCAGCCAACAATGATATAGCTTTATCATTTGATCGTTCTCAAATTTGGAGGGTTATGAAACTTCATAATTGAAGAGGTTCAATTAGTAGTGAAATGAAAGTTCAAGGAAGATTTACATTTTTCCGTTGACGAGTTTGGTTGTCCTCTGGTTGATGTGTTGCCTTATTAACACCGTTGTTCTCTCCACAGCCACGGATTTCACTCTAAAAGCCTCAGACTGCCCTGACACAGAATATCCCATCAGAATCCTCAACAATGAGAAGGGCTGCTTGTGGTTCAAGAAGGACAACAAGTTCAAAATTCCCAAAGGTGTGTTAGAACAGCAGCTATAAAACAAGAGCCTAAGACAAAATTGGACACGATCCTTCTTTTGGTTTTCTGTATTTAGATGATTTGTGTTGTCATTGACTCCATTACAGCAGCTGTTCATGCATAGTTTCTGTGAGTGACTTTGTGTGGTTAGTTATAGTTTGTAATGGGCATCATTGTCTTTAGATATATGGTGGTCTTTTGGACCTCTTTGTATTTAAACTGCTACTGTATCTCAGCCATCAACCTTAGTGCCTGACCCACACAGCCAATAAAAGCATCAATCCCATTGCCCAAAAGACTTAGACCTTCTGATTGAGTAATGCACTATGTTGCATCAGAAGTAATGGTTTGCTTTTAGGCCAAAAAGTTCCAGTTTGTGGTCTGACCACAAAACCTTTTGCTACATGTTTGCAGTATCATTTAGACGCAATCCCTCTTCATGGAGTGACCCATATTACTGGAATGTTATTGACAATAATTTTTTCCCATTTCAGTGACATAACTCTTTCAAAGGAACTGTTGTCCCCACAGTGGCATCCCTAACCAGTTTCCTTTTTACCAGAGTGCTCAGTTTGGAGGGACAGCCTGATCTAGGCAGGGTCTGGGTGTCTTCCACTTCTTAATGAGTGAATTCACCATGCTGAAAGAAATTTTAAGGGTGTTGGAAATATTTTGTACCCTTCTCCTGATCTGTGCCTTGATGCAGCTTTAACCTCGAGTTGTTTAGAAAACTCATTGGTCTTCACAGATGAGTCTGCTTGAAATTTTCTTTGGACTGAGGGACCATACAATTATAGATGTTAGCGATTTCAAACTATATCAATTATTGCACGCAGAAGCCACTCAAATAATTGTATAGCTCATTAATGTAATTTTATGCATCTAAATTAGATTTGCCACAGCAAAGGGAAGGGTTTGAATAATTATGCAATTGTTACTTGTCCATTTTTCTTTTATATTATATATAAAAGCAATATATATTATCTCCTTCTATTTATATATTGCTTTGAAGGTGTGGAGTATTTCATGTGTCTAGTAGATTATTAAATGTTACTTCAAAGTGCCATGACTTCAAAATTTAAAGCAAAGAAAAGTGAAAGCATCGTTTTCTTTTGTTTTCCTATAGCTTATATTCGTTTCCACCTCATATCTCCCCTGATTCAGCAGTCTCCTGAGAAGTAAGTAAGCTGTAGCAATTTGGAAAATACTGTATTCTCCATTTGATTGATAGCATCTTCCCATTTTTCTAAAAAAATCAGTACATTACTGCAGCAGATGAGCTGAATTTTAATTCAACACATTAGCATTATGTAGTAATGATTCCATGCAAGTAGCTGAAGTTGAAGTCTGTGCCAGTACTGTGATACTAAAAGAGATAGTGATATTTGGCATTACCCACAGAATCAAATGAAACCTCCCTAGTTGTCCTGATGTTTGCTGAGCTACTGCTCTTTGTAGTGTGGTCTTCTTGTCCAGTTTGGGCTGTGACTTTTGTCTCTAGATTATGTATAGATTTGTGTCATTAGGGAGAAAAGTCTTATCCCTTCTAGGGATAAAGATAATCATCAACATAAATTACCTGCTCCTGAGGCAATAATTCACTTTCCCGGCGATGTTTTTTTTAATTAAGATTTCTGTAGCAGCTCAGGTTAATCAAGAATTCTTTAGTCCAGACATTAGAAATGAGAGTGGGAGTTGGGGGGGAGTGTACAATTATGAATCAATAATTCTGATTTGTAGGAAGTGGTAGGAAATATCCAGTGCTAAAAATAGCATTACTCTGTCTCTGCCCTGCAGCCTGGTCTTATTTGACATCTTTGTGAACATCCTGGCTCATAACCTGGCTGAACCTGCTTATGAAGCAGATGTTGCACAGCTGGAGTACAAATTAGTGGCTGGCGAGCATGGCTTTGTAATAAAAGTGAAGGGCTTCAACCACAAGCTTCCCGTGAGTATAAAGGAGAACTTTTTGGTTTTTTTACAAGAGCATCGTCTCCCTTGCCCTCAGTGTCGCACACATCTGACTCCTCGATTATTTTAATAACATCTGGGCAGTACATTTGAATGTCCTGGTTCAACTTCACACAGCTGTGGTGGCACAGCTGTGGACCCCAGTACACCAGTGTGAGGGATGTGTATGTTTTCCTTGCAGCTGCTGTTCAACCTCATCATTGACTACCTGGCCGACTTCACTGCAGCTCCGGATGTCTTCTCAATGATTGCTGAGCAGCTGAAGAAGACCTACTTTAACATCCTGATCAAACCAGACAAGCTGGGCAAGTGAGTTGCCTGGAAGGGAAGGGGGACAATTTTGTTCACTTAAGATCTTGCTCCTGCCAGTTTATCACACAGGTTATTAAATCTTGATAACAAAATACATTTGTTGACGGTATCTCAGAATTTTACCATTTCTGAATTAAGCACAAAATTGTGAACGGAGAGCTGTGAGAGTTCTCGGAAATTGTGACGTAAAGCGGCCCTTCCTGCCCACTAGTCACTGTAATGTCTAATGTAATGTGATGTACACCAGTGAATAAGACAGGTTGTGCAGCAGACATTTTACCACAGAAAAGTTCCAACATGCATGCAGAGTTGCATGCAAGGAAGTAGTGCTTGTCAGCAAAACTGTCTGGAAGTTGAGAGCAATATTTCTGCTATATTAAAAGAGATGTATTCACAAACCTGTTTGTTTACAGTCTAATAGGGCCACTTTACCTCACTGGAAGATTTATTGCCTCGTTCTGAATCACAGAACATGGCGCTGCGTGTACCTGGAAATTTAGTGTATTTTGTGGTGTAAATTGGAGGTTTTATATGTTATTGTGCAGATTTTACTTTCACTGTAGTTTGAAATGCACTTATCAATGCTGAAATATAATATAAAAATATAAAATATAAAAAATATAAAAATAGCATAGCCACCATTGTATCCTCTCTTACTCCAGTTGCTGAAGCTCTTCGTTAGGCTGTTCACCCACTCGTGTTCTCAATATTTTTTTTGGGCCTTGCAGGGATATCCGGCTGCTGATTCTGGAGCAGGCCCGCTGGTCCATGATCCAGAAGTACCAGGCCATCATGAAGGGGCTTACAGTGGATGACCTCATGGTCTTTGTTAGCCAGTTCAAGTCAGAGCTATTCGCAGAGGGGCTGGTCCAGGGGAACTTCACCAGCACAGTGAGTGTCACAGGCCCTCCCAGCCACTCGGACATTCACACTTCAGACCAGGACTGTAAAGGCTGCTCTTTTTTTATATTTTAATATTTCCTTGTCATCACAGCAACATTATCTGCACAGCTGCTCTTATTGTCACCATCATGATGTTTGTTAGTGTCTGAATCTCTCTAGCACACCTCTGCTCTTTGTCTGTTTAACAGGCAGCTCTTCAGTGACATTTGCTTCTTGCTTATTTTAGCTCTTTTGCCAAAAAAACAGCTTATTATGACTGTTGTTTCCGTTGTATATGACTATATTATCTGAATAGAACAGTCTCTAATACTAACTTTCATCTTTAGTAAATATGACCACTTTGCTTATTCAGACGAAAGGTAATTTTTGCTTTTTCACCATAGGAAGCAATGGAGTTCCTTCACTATGTTATAAAGTAAGTCATTCTTTTTTCATAGATATTCTGACTTTCCTGTGTGGTGACTGAAGGTGTGGTTTATTTCCCTACAGTAAGAGTCAAGTGGTCTGGTCTGCACAATTGTGCATAAACATTTATAGATCCTTGCATCTAAATTCTGAGATCTTAGGGTTTATTATTTCCTCACAAAACATACACAAAAGAGTCACGCTTTATCTGTAGGGTCCTGGAACCCATCATAGGAAAGTTCACTAGGCCAGGCTGTCTCTAGTTTTGGGTTTAAGATAAAAGTTTATCTAGTGAAAGAAACCTGTCCAGATACACTTTAATTTTCTCCAATCCTTCTATGTGCTTTTGACTTTAACCAAAGCAATGGAGACTTTTTATTGACTTCTTTAAAGTAATTTGACTAATAGTGTGCACTACTTGTACCCAGTATAATTATAACTGTACATATACCATTTAAAGCATTGTTTTTGCACAACGTTCACAAAAACTGATTATTTAATTTTGATGAGGACAAGACATTTGGTAAAATAAGAAGTTTGTATTAGAAACAGCACTGAGTGAATGTGGACATTTCAAAATATATAACTATTTCAGATTCATTTAACGTTTCGGTTTCTGTTCCTTCTGCCTCTCTTAGAAAACTGAATTTCCAGCGTCTGTCTGTAGAGGTCCCTGTTCACTTCAGGGTGGTGGAGCTACCGCAAAAACACTCACTGTGCAAAGTGAAGTCGCTCAACAAGGGAGATGCCAACTCTGAAGTCACAGTTTACTATCAGGTATTCCAGAGAACATGAGCATTGTAATGAACAGTGGATCTTGTTCATTTGGTTGCTGCAGGCATCGTTTCTTTTCAGTCCCTTTTAGTCTGTGAGCAGACAAATACTGATCCTTCACTTCTCTCCAGAAAAAGAAGTGCATATCCTCAAGTCTCATATACTGGTACATTTATATTGTACCGTGTGTGTGTGTACAATATGTACTGTGTATTCAATGATACCACACTGCTTTCTTTTGATAGCCTGCTTTTGTTTTACTTTTCTATATCCTTCCGCACTGACATCCAGAATGAGGCATTGTTGCTTTTCTTGGTCCCACAGCCAGGCTCTGCGTTAGATGCCTGTAACCTCAGTTCATGATGTGCTCAGAGCCTTTAGCTGCAACCCCTGGGAACAGACCTGTGACCTGACTATGTGCCTTATCTGATGCTGCCAAACTCTGCAGCTGTGCTGTACTGTAGCTATGACCACCGGTTTCCTGAAATTGATTAAATTATTACAGTGCACTTCATAGCTGTGGATTCACATTTGCATGTTTCTAGATCTTAAAAATTGCCATTAAAATATTAAAAATAAAAATAAAAAAATCCCCTGTCAATTATTTTTTTTTCCATGGCAGCTAAGACCTTACTTCATAGATGTTTTTCTCCTTTTCCTAGTCTGGGCCTAAGAACCTCAGGGAGCACACTTTAATGGAGTTGCTTGTGGTAAGTAATGGCCATGAATATCCTATAGAAGGAAAGCTGAGCCAGTTCCTGGTTTGCTTTCCGGTACAGGTGTTGTTCAGGTGCTGACATTGGCTTGCACTAAAGAGCTGCTTTACTTTTCCAGATGCACATGGAGGAGCCCTGCTTTGACTTTTTAAGGACAAAGGAAACCCTTGGGTAAGCGCTGTGTCCCAGCCACGCTGGCAGCATGGGCACATGATCCCACTCTCACAGCGAGAGAGTGCTGGCTCCAATAAGCCAGCATTCCCTTTTTGCCGTCATTTGTGTCTCGGGAGGCTTCTCGTCATCTTTTTGGAAATTTCTGTGAGCATGGTCAGGGCTGATGTGCTGTAGTCGGGGTCGGGCTCAGTTGTTGTGTATTCCTGGGTCACGTTGCTTCTTTAGTTTTTTTGGACTAGAGAGGGGCAGCTTATTTTCCCCAGTAACAGACCAAACTGTTTTGTAAAGTATTGCGGTGGATCAGCTTTTACAAGTCTGATTAGGTTTCTCAAGCAGCCTCAGCTCTTTGTCTGAAGAGGTCCTGCTTTCCCTTCCATACTTATCCTTGGCTTAGGTTCCTTGTTTAGATTATACTATTAACTGCTAGGCGTTTTGGTTAAACACATTATGCTCTTCAAACGTTGCATGCATTTAACAAATACAAATATATGGTGGTGATTTATTTTCAACAAAGTACCTTGTTTGTTTCCAACACATCATACTTCTGACTAAATCACAGACCCTAAGAACTTGCAGCCTTGTCAAAATGAATTTTCACTGGATAAAGTGACACCACATTTATCCTGTTATAAACATATCGCTGTGCAAAATGAAACATGGCTTTCAAATTTCTAAACCATGCAAGTCTGAATAAATGTACAGGTGTTACCTGTTTTTTTTAACTTGATATCATACATCTGCTTTTTCCTGCCTTAGGTAGTAGCAAGTGCTAAGAGGCTCTGTTATAACCCTGATTGTGCGGTTTACACTCTTTCAGGTATCATGTCTATCCCACGTGCAGGAACACTTCAGGAGTCCTGGGCTTCTCAGTCACTGTGGAGACTCAGGCAACAAAGTTCAAGTGAGTTTTAATCATGACATTTGATGACTGTGTAAGTTTTGATATTTCAGGGCTAATTGGCCTGAATTAGGAATCCTTTCCATAAAAATGTGAAAAACTTGATTTTGTTTTTCAGTCTCATGTTTCCTTAATTGTGTAGCAGCTTAGCAGGAATTTTTCTTCTGCACTTTCTGTGTGCTTTGTAGGCATGTTGGTTGTACTTTGTGCCAGGGATTGGATAATTTTGGGCAATGTTGGTAATATAGTTAAAGTTTAAAGCTGAAAGACGTAGCCAGCGGGCTATCATTACTGCTCCAGTATGAGCAAATGTGGCATGTGGGAGCAAATAAGTGAAATTTTCACCGGATATCCCAAAACTACCATAGTATGTACAGATAGTGGACAATAAAAATGGAAACACCAATGTAAAGACATTTTACCATGTTGCAGCCAGTAGAATCTGAATGCACCATGGTATTCTGCAGGAATCTACCAGTGTCTGAAGAACTCCAGGAGGAATGCACCACTAATCTTGCATGCAAAGTCAAATAAACTCTCTTACGGTTGAAGTTAGAGGAAAACGCTGTCTCAGATTATACCATAAAAGCTTGATTGGGTTCAGATCTTGTAACTGAGAAGGCCAAGATTTGGATAACATCAGTGTCATGCTCATCAGTCTGTTGGGGGTTGTTGATGACCACATCTTTTGGTATTCTGAAGATGGGGACATTGTCGTCCTGGTATACAGTCTTTCTGGCAGAACGTACTCCACTGTTCACTAAGAAAGACGTCAACAGCACACTTCAGGCAGCAGAAAGACAGTTTTCAATCAAGAGAGTGTAGTTACTGTTATGTGTTGCACCTGAGGGAGAAGGAAACCAGGAAATGCCTATTCAGGCTGTTCCCAGGAACATGTATACATGTTCAGAACCTTACAGTCTAGGTGAATGGACAAAAGAAATGCATTACAGAATGATGAAATCATTTGTGAGTTTTGGAAAAGGGTTTGAAAAAAAAGTGTTTCTGATTTTTAAAGCTGGTAAGCATCTTATCTTAAATTGTACTGTAAAAAGAATAGCATTTTCTTTACCTTATGGCTTCATTTGTTCATCTGTTTCTTAAGGTCTGCCTATAAAATATCCCTGATAAGTTACTCATCCCCTCCATGTGTAATGTGTTACATCTCATTGTGAAGACTTAATATGAATGTAGAAAAAAAACTTTCATTTTCTGTAGGCCAAAGTGTCAGAATATTGACACATGAATCAAAAACTATTTTTAAAGTGGAATTTGCTGTACTAATAACCGGTCTTCTCTGCAAAATCCAGTAACAATGAATATTTGTTTCTTGCAGGACTGAATTTGTGGAGAAGAAGATCGAAGAGTTCCTTGTCAGCTTTGGAGAAAAATTGTCTAGTTTAACAGACGATGCTTTCAAAGTTCAGGTGAGACATCTCATAATCCTCATGCATGATGAGAGAGAACTCTCCTCCGTAAAATAATAAAATGTACTCAGCTGTGGTCAGAACCTTTGCTTTGTTGTACCATGGATTTGATCACTCCACAGATCTTTTATATAGTCATTCAAAATTCAAATGTAAGGAAATTAGAAGGCTTAAGTTAGTTTTGGATTTCCTTTGCTGAAAAGTAGCTCAAGTAAAAAAATTCAGTTTTTACTTTTTTCTTTAAAAAGTTAACTACATTTTTTGTGGATATATTTGAACATAAGAAATGTATAAATGAGGAGGTGATTCCACCTTGCTCTTTTGGCTGTGAGCAGCTTATTGATCAATCAGTCTGAAGTAGTTTTATATGCTGTCTTAGGTTCTTTGTGACAACGTACAGTATAAGAACTCTTAATAGGTGCCCACACTTCCTGTGTCCTCCTGCTTATTGCCGGTTCAGGGTTCCACAAAACCTCATGAAGCTGTAGTTTGGCCCTGTGCCTACACCTTCATCATACCCCTTACCTTCCTGTGGGCAGCCAGCTCTGCTTTTCAGACTGGTCTACTGAAAACATTTTTTTTTCAGACTGCAAATGCTGATGCCCCCAGTAATTCAACACTGTGCAATGACATGTAGAATGTGCAAAAGGGGGAGTTTGTATAGGAGAGTGCGGAAAACCCAATAGGAGTGTCAGGGGCAGAAGCCAGAATGATAGAGCTGATTAATGACAGCTTTCTTCCCAAATTTGTCAGAGCACCTACAAGAGGAAATGCTTGTATTGATCTAGTCTTTTTAAACAATTAAGACAGTGTGAGATAAACAGGGGTAAGTTAACCATAAGGGAACTGTTATTATAAAATGCTGTGCTTTGACGTGTGTTTTAAAAGTGTACAGGTTGAGTCCAAAGCAAACGTTTACATTTTCTGGAAAGCAGACTGTGAAGAAACGAGACTCGGTTTAAGAGGTGGGGAATATGAAATCAGTGGAAAAAGGATGTGCATGAGCTCCTGCCAGGCTCTCAACTTCCGTTGTCCCGTCTGTGCAGGTGACAGCGCTGATCAAGCTGAAGGAGTGTGAAGACACTCATCTGGGTGAAGAGGTGGACAGAAACTGGTTTGAAGTGGTCACCCAGCAGTATGTCTTCGACCGCCTGAACCGCGAGGTACAGCCTTCAGCAGCCTGTGTGCTTACAGGGTAGTTCATGAACGTGGCCTTGTTTCTGCGTCATGCAGAGGTGGAGAGAAGGGGTTCATAGATGAAGGCGCAGCATGTGTGAGATGTTGAAATGCTACTGTATGTGCCTCAGCATTAACATTAATAATGAATACAGTACAAAACCCCAAAAACCTGTCCAGCTGTAAGTAACTTGAAAGACGTTTTTTTGTTGTTTAGGATTGATCAATTTATTGATAAAGAGCAACGTCCTGGAATCTGTTGTCCACAAGTGTGCTGAGAACTGAGAATTAAGATGGCCTTTTTGGATCCTTCAAGCAATTGTAATATTGAAAAGAGTTCTATCTAAGCAAGGCTTTACATTCTTTGGAAGGGGAAAGTATTGGAACATGCCTGTGGTACAGATGGAGATAGAAATGTTTCCGTGTCATAAAAGAGTGAGCTGTAGTGATGCGTGTTCCTCATCGTTGTCCTCTCCTCCCTGTAGATCGAAGCCCTGAAGCTAGTCACAAAGGCAGAGCTCGTGTCCTGGTTTCTGGAGCACCGTGGGTCTGGCAGCAGGAAGCTCAGTGTGCATGTAAGGAAATAGAAAGGCATCAATCTCTAGAAAGGCGGGCAGGTCAGTTTCTGCCTGTCTCAGTGTTCATGGAGAAACCGTATTGCTGATGATGAAATGCCATCTTGTGTTCTTTCTCCCACCCATGTGCACTTCTCCATCCAGCACTCAGTGGATACATGAATATAGATTATGCTACTTCTGCAGCCCTTAATCTCAACTGTCCTTGAGTCCGATCCAAATTTATGACTAAAACTCAGGTCCCTCGATCCCCATTGGCTTCCATCCATTCTAGTGTCGCCATGTGCAAAAAGACCCCAGAGAAACCTTGACACTTTGGTTCAGTGAAATGAAATGGACGTGCAGAAACTGAAGTTCTTTGTGTTTCTCTACTGCTCTGCACATATTGTTGGGGAAAAAAAACCTGCAGATAAAACTGGAATGAGTAGAAAGGAAATACATAGGCTGAGTTGGCTTACACTAAAGAGCTGCTTTTCTTTTGGCTTTGGTGGCCCAGGTTTTGCCATCAAGTCCACCAAAGTCCCACAGTCCCTGTGTAAAATTGGCTTTTGCTGATGGACCCGTTTGTCTTTCCCTTGTAGGTGGTGGGACACGGAGAGGAGGAGCACGATCCGGCCAGCGGCGAGGCCCCCGCCGACGGCCGGGGCTCCTCTTACGGAGAAGTGTCCCAGCTGACCTTCGTGCCTGTTTCACAGCTCCTGGGAGACGTCACAGTCATCACCGACATCCGGGCCTTCACCTCCTGTCTGCAGCTCTACCCCTTCCACAAGATCATCAAGTAGAGCCACCCGCCGCGCTGCGGCAGCTCTGTGCATTAAAGCAAAAACCGCATTGTCCCTCTGTCCCATTGGCAGTGCCACGTGTCACGATAACACCTGGGGGCAGGGAATCCCATGAAGTCGGGGGGCAGGGGGACTTCTGCACATTCTGGTGATGGTTCTTCCCAGCGCATCAGGCTTCATAAGGGGGCTCAAGTGATTATGGTTTGATTGTATGCAGTTTTCCCAGAACTAGACCTTTTAAAACAAACATGCAGAGTTTATACTAATTTCTTATACATACTGTGAGCTTACACTGTGTTATACTAAAAGGACATGGCAGAAGACTGAGATACAGAAGTAAAACTTGGATATATTGCAAATAATGTATAACCTAAGAATGGTCTGCATTTTGAGAAGGAAGGAACAAGACCAAACTGTGATTGCTGTGTAGAATTAATTGTGTGCCTGCACTCTTGTCAGATAAATAATATTAACGTTGCTCTCATTTCCTTTGCTAGCTATGATGTTTTAATTAAAACCCCAGTTAAGGGCTGTTAAAATTGCTATTTTTAAAAACCTAGATTTAGCTTTTGGAGCCCTGATTTATGAATGTTTAAATATTTTCTACTCAACATATTCAATCTGTTTTTCCTTAAAATATTTTAAACATTAGGCCTACATATAATAGGGAAAGATGTTGAGTTTAAATTAAAAAATTAAAAAATTAAAAATTAATTACAGTAAACAGATTAACATAGCAGTTATGTTGAAGGAGGTGGAAAACAGTCTCAGATTATCCCACAAATGCTATTTGAGCTCTTCTTAACTATGGTTGGTTATTTCTGCAGATTTCAACTGACATTACTTTAGGACATCTGGAATCCGTAGCCACTTATAGGATCTATATTTTCCCAGGTTAATAAGTTCCAGTTCATTGCATTTATTAGTTAAGGTCATGTAAGCAGAACCTCAAGGCACTGTGGTTGGCGTTTCAAAGTAATTTGTTATCTTGCATAACAAATGACACATAAAACACCTGAATTCTCAGTGGAAAGAAACAAACCTACATTGTAAAAGAAGTGGACCCAAATGTAAGATTTGAATTCTGTAAGTCTATAATACACTGGTAATAGAAACCGAATTATCATCTTTTCTGTGATTTATTTTTTTAATTATGTCTGTTAATGCTCCCGCAACCTTTGTCTTGTGTCTTTGTTATAAATTATTTGCTTTGCCTTTATGTACACTTTTATACAGAGAGCACAGTGTGCTGTTTTAATGTACAGTACATACAGCCGTGATAGACCTAGTGTAGCATATGATTGAAAAATAGTGCAGGTTGGGTTTCTTTGAATTCAGGGTATGTGCTTGTTGCAGCACTGTACTATTTCGGGGTTCTTTTTAGGAATGTCCAACTTTGGAGATAAAACACACCTTTCATAGCTTTTTATAAAACTTTATTTTTCTAAATTCGGCTTGTAATACAACTACAACGAATGGGCACTCACATACAAAGAAAATGTCTCGCTAGCGAAATGTGATTTTACCACACTTGCAAATTTCCTAGTCTTCATACCTACCTTGTACAGTAGCTTTTGTATTTTAGCTGTAGTTGGAATCATATGTAGTCGTTTTTGTGCCTAAGGATTCATAGTAACTTGTTAGTCACCATTGAGAAGTAACAGATAGGATCTCACCAAGTCTCATTTTAAGCTTTAAATAGCCAGACATTCCTACATTCTCTCCATCTTTGGAAGTTCCTATTATTTCAGCTTGGTTTCATCGGATCCATACAGGAAGGGTGAGGACTGTGCATGATTTCTACTACAACACGGATTGGGGGTTGCTGCATCCATTTACTGTACAATTTGTCACATTGCCATGTCTTGCAGGCAATTAGCACTGGATTCCAGCAAGTTGCAGTGCTGTGTTTTTACACATCTTTATTGGGTTACTTAACCTAGCTAGAATAAGAAACGGTATTGTCATGGGAGGACTATTCTACTGAAAGATGCATAAAGTAAATCGGTGGTCACTTTTGGAGAAATCGGAATAAAGTACAATAATAATAAAAATCTATAACAAAGTGCATTTTTTAATTTTGTTTCTTTAAATCCTATACAGTAACATGCTTTTTGAAACTACAACCAACACAAAATACAGCTTTGTTTCTAAAAAGTACTGTTCTGTATGACGTACTGTAAATGTAATGCATTTACCTTTTCTTTATCATTTGTCTTGGCTTACACAAATTGATAATTAACACTGTAAGAACTAGACATTTTAAACTTGTGTAGTTATTTGTGTCATATAATAAATCATGTACAACCACTAAGGAATACTTTGCTAGGTACCTTCTATCCGGTGTCTCAGAAACACCCTGCCAACGGAATTAAACAATTTGCACTGCCTGTAGTGAGACCGCAATTTTTCACATCTTCACAGCTGGTCAACGCAGATCTCTGGCCTCAGTATCTATTGATATTGAAGTATGAAGGATACTTCTACTGCAAGAAATATAAACATGAAATCATATATAAACATATATGCATATACTGTATGTATCAACATTTTTCAGATGAAATGGTTATGTATTATTATAAAGTACATATACTGTAGAAACCATGCTTTTTTGAAGGGGGTGGGGAAAAGTTGGATCATTTTTTTGCATATATCTTTTTGCATATACTGTAAATTTGCTGTTGGTATTTTAGTTATGGAGAATATTTGATGGTAATAAAAAAACATATATAATAAATATAATATGAAAAGAAGGTGTAGAGGCCAAAGGCTCAGGTGCTCTTTTCTTGCCCTCCCCTGTGTCTGTGGTGGGGGAGTGCGGTCAGTAAGAATGTATTGCTTGGACGCAGGCTCGGTTTGGCAGAAGGAAGCGTGCCGGGATGATCGGTCTGAGCTGATTCAGGAGAGTGCTACTGGAGAGAGACAGGACTGTGTGGCATGTAAGGAGAGCTCTGGGAGATTTCCTCTGGTTACAGGGCACCATGCTGTTTCAATTTGTTTTTGTTGCATCATTTTCCCCCTTGTGTTACTTTTTTTTTTGAGTAGAAGGTGATACCTTCTTGTAATTGCTAGAGTCGGAAGAACTGCGATCATGGGTGCACTGGTGATTCTGGGGACTCCAGCAAACTGGTGTGCAGGGAGAAGGGTGTCTGTATCTGTAAAACCGTCGGTGATGTTGGTGGATACAGGTCCTGCATAGGGTCACTGCTACATGGAAACATCCGCTTATACTGTATTCTGATAAAAACAGGCAGGTGATCAACATGTGATTTCATAGAAAGGTGACAATTAATCTGGAGCTCAGCTCTGGAGCAGTGTTAAAATATAGAGCTCTAAAGTGACTTTCAATCGCATTTCACATTATTTTCATTTTTGCCTTCATTGATATTTATGGGTGTAAAATAAAACCGTTCAAGGGCTGATGTGGCAGTCCTGTACTTGCATGCCTCATCAATGGTCAGTGTACTGTAACTGATGATTAAAGGACTTCAACTATTCAGCCACCCTTTTTTTAGACTTTCTAAAAGCATTCCTTGTGTTTTCACTAGTGAATGCATATTGTTGCAACATTCAGGAGAAAGAACACTTAAAATCTCAAATTAATTTTTCTGGTAAATTGTGCATTAAATGATCGGACAGTTACCTAAAGAGCTTTGAGCTACACATTACTTTCTGAGGAAGCACTTGGAAGATCTGTATATTAATTTTCTGTTTGGTAGCAATTCTATTTTTTCTTGCTAGAGCAAGACTGAATCTATGTCTTTTTAATATGTGAGCTGCTGCACTGTGAGGACAGTGTCATTTTTTTCATGTGAAAAAGTTGCTTGACAACTTTCCAACCTGGGCTGCTTTCAGCAAGATGAAAGCTTCCAGTATAATAGCTCAGCCATCCAAAGTCCAATTCTTAACCGCACACATAAGAATAATGGCCTAATTATTCTATTATTATTAAGAATAATAGGATCAGGTTTGAGTTTGCCATTGCCCGTCTAACAGCTCAGTATTGCCTTTTCCCTGTACAATGTTTAATATCCCTCTTTTTAAAGTGCAGGCTGCAGCAAATAACATAAGGACAATGTCCATTATAATATTGTTTAACTTTTATATACAGTTTGGCCTTCAATCATTGGGAAGAAGGCTTACCGTATAAAAGCAATTTATTGGCACTGTGAGCATGAAATTACATCTCAATGGTCTAAAGAACATTGTTAAACATAGCTGTTTAAGAAGTAGTAGGTTCACATTTCACTATTGCCTTTCTAACAGCTCAGTATTACATAGTAATATACTTGGTAAACATTTGTGTGGCCAGCTTTCCTGTAGTAGATAACAATATACAATTGAAAGATTCTGGGTAGTAGTGACATGACACCCTAAAACTGACACAAAGGCAAAGCACATCTTCCTGAAACCGGTCATAGTGTCCTATGTCCTATGTCTGGTCATAGTGTCTTACATTACAGGTGAATACTCTCAAGCAGAAGAGACTCCAACTAAGAACATAAGAAATATTTCAATTCAACAAAGAAATCTGAAAACAGAACATAGCTTTATTTAGATTTTTATTGTTGTGGGAGATTCTTCATCAGGAGAGCAGAACACAGTCAATACGTCCAGTAATTTGTCGGGTCTACACAACTGAACAGATAAACAGCAGGGGATTCCTAACTCTTATATGGGATCAGACACAAGTTTGTTTCGTGTTTGTCCTGGTCTTTGATATTAAATTATTTTGTGCCCTTTCCTCTGACATGAAACAGAGGTGGTTTTGCTTATCTTGTTGACTGCAGCTCTTTGAGGATTTGTCCTGTTTTATGATATGTTGGTGGGTGTTTGTCCTGTCTTTTGATATGCGACAGAAATTGATTTCTTTGTCCCGTTTTATGATAAGTGTTTATGGGTGTTTATGGCTGTTACATTAATACCTTCCACAGCGTGGTTAAGTAGTCATATTGAAGAGCGGCAAAGGTGTAATATTTATACTGTATGTCCCACTTTATGATAAAAAGTCCATCTGGACCTAACAGGGCAGTTCTTCTTCTGTGGAACTTCCATATCAGGAGATATATCTTTCTTTGCCTGCTTTAAAGAATAGGTCCCCAGAGACCCTGCATTGGATGAAGTGGTAAGAAAATGGATGGAAGGAATCTCTGAAGGGAGTGTTTGAGCTCCACACGTGAAACTGTGCCCTGAAGTATGTCAGTATTCGATAGACAGCTTAGGAATGTGAAATTTTTGCAAATGAGAAACAGTGAAATTATAATTCAGTGGTCTAATTTAACGTAAACATGGTATAGTACAGACCACAATATGCTCAGCATTTTAAAATAAGTTGTTGTGCTTTGAGCCAGTCAAGAAGCTGCTGAGAAAACAATGTGCTTAAGCCTAAAATCTCAGTCTACATCTATGAAAGTAATGTTTTTGACAAGCTCTGTAAATTGAGTTAGAAATATAATAATTTCAGTTCTGATCCTCTTGAGCTACTTCTGAGAAAGTTAATTTGTGTTCCAGTTCTAAGATAAAGGTCTTCAGTTCAGGGATGAATTTAAAGAAACCTTCTGTAAAGAGAAGAAATCTCAGGATTAATCCAATGTCCTCATTAATCATAAATATGTTGAATCTATATTACAGTACATGTAAGGACATTCTGGAAATAAGAACATAATCAATTATAGTATATGGTTACATAATCAATTATAGTATATCTGTGAGAGAAAAATGCTAAAGTCATTGTTGGAGGACTGAACTGCCACAGATCAGGTGCTGATCTGGAGAACTGGAGAAAGCTAAGCTTGATCAGTCCATGAAAACATCAAGAACAGCACTGAGCGTCCCACAGCCCAGGCAGGAATATGGAACAAGCTGCTTAGCCATGTTGAGGCAGATACCCTACCATCTCCAGATCTATTTCCTGTGTCTGCAGAAGGCAGAGCTCTGGTGTTTATTTGCTTTTATTATTTCAACAGGAATGTCCTATCACATTTTTTGTATTAACTATATTCCTCAATTCATCCATTTTTTGTTTGTTTTTAGCTACTGTAAATCCTCAGAATCTTTATTATGATTTTACATACTTGAAGCTTAAACACAGGTTTACCTGGCCTCTTCATGCTTTATTTCCTCTGGTTTGTGTCTGTTACAGTACCTCCACTTTATTTTCAGCATGTGGGTGTGTTTGACTTTGTAGATGTCTTTTTCATCAGTCTGGTCTATTTCAGTATGCTGCAGTCAAGATGTAACCACAGTTTCAATGAGCGCTCTTCTTAACTTGAATGTGTTTCTCTTTCTGCTTCTTGGGCTATTTTTGTTTCCTACTATTTGCTCATCATAACAAAGCCTAACCACTATTTCAGAGCAGGCTTTTAAACTTAACCCTGTTTTTCATTCTTAAACCATTATTTAATTGCTAAATTAATAGTTTATATTAACATTATTTTTCTCTTTCATTTCTTAACTTTATCAGTGAAAACCTCACTTCCCTTTACGGTCCATTAAAATATCCAGCATTATGAAAACACCTATAAATACATAAAAGCATGAAAGTCATGACAACATCGTTAAATCAACACAAAGTTTTGGTGGGAAGGTGTTAAGCACTCAAGAGGACAAAGGTCACCTTATAAATTTTTTCTCTATTGTTTTCCAGTAGTTTTCATGAACCAAATGTGATTGGATCACTATGTTATCACTGTTTCACATCTTGTTTCTTGTTGATACTTCCAAACTAAGTTCCTCATGTTCTGGATATGTTGGATAATCATGTTAGGCTTGCTATATATACTGTAGAATACCTTGGTCAAAATCATTTTACATACCTTTGTATCCTACAGCGAGTACAACTTTCCTTGCCCTTAATATTTCTATTCAGACCCGTTCTTCAGCTTTTACAAATTTGGGCATTAAGACATCTCTTTCCCAATTTCCTGGAGACTCCAAAAGAACATATAGTTCAGGCTAAAATTGAAGCAGATTTTGCCAGATGATCTCTTTTACAGATTACACTACAAAATAAACTAGGAACATGAATATACATGTTCACCCAAACCATGTGGAACAGATGGTATTATTTGAAAGGCCAAGTAGCCAAGGATTTCTATACTGCCCCTTAAAGGTGGCATTTTTTTAAATATTACTGGATCGTATTATTACCAAATGTATAACACTTAGGCTTTACAGTAAAGGGTCTTTAAGACTTGATTGGATTCTGGGCTACCAGTCTCTTGATGTTCAGTTCCAGAGGCATTAAAATTAAGAATTTGGAATCTTCTATTTTATAGCAAATTCATTGGACGTTTGGGGAAAAAAAAACAACAGTTTCCAAGAAGACTTTTCATCCCAAAGAATCTTGATGTGTTCTATATATTGTTACAATTGGAGGGTTACAAAGATAGCGAATATCACTAAATGCCCCAGTGGATTAATCAATATGTCAAATAAATAATCATAACCCCCAACTTGTAAATGATTTATTTCAAGAATATACCCAAGTGGTATAGTTAGAGGCATGTGTATTCTTGTTTCTTTGGGACGGCTTTGGTGAAAAGAGTAATAATTCAGGCACACTTGGTTAAACAAAATATTTATTAAAAAGTACAATACACACATTAAACAACACATAACATAAACATATCATACACAAGTTACCCTGTGTACAAATTTACAATTAAGGCATCCCAAAGGCCTTACATTCTAACCTTACAGAAAACCCCAGACTGTTATCAAGTTTTCATTGTTTTTAAATAGCACCTAGAAAAGCCCCAGAAAAAGAGATAAGCTGCCTTCTAAACTATTCAGATTACAACCTACTGTTAAATCTCTCTCAATATAAACCTGGATGCCACCAAATGAATGTACAATCTCCCTATTCTAAAAATGCACCCAATAGCCAGGAGAGGCAGTTTTTAATTCCCTACAGAAGTCAACGTTATGATTATTTTATGATTCACAATTGCTTTGATCACTGAATCTGGACTCCCTACATCAACCAAACATCCCTTTGCTTTGAAGCTGGAGATATTGAAACTAGCCAGCTGTCACCCATTGTATCTACTGTAGTTTCTAAGAGACACTTCCGTAGTCACTTACAGCTGTGACAGCACAACACTCTTCATCCACCACTGCAGTGAAGCCCCATCTGGGTGAGGTTCTTCAGTATCCTGCGTCAGCACCCCACTACACAGTATTTTAAGCAGAGAGGTGAGAAACTGCTTCACAAATTGGTGTAAAGGGAAACTTTAGAAAAGTCAGATTGTTCAAGCCTAGAGTGAATTTTTATGTTCCTATTAAGCTGCCTTTTAACTAGTCATTTTTTTTCTGTAGACCTACTACATATGTTGAACATTACATTGTTCTAAGTTTAAAAACATGTTAAAACAATGTTTGCAGTTGCAAGGCAGAATCGTAATTCAAGCTCTACAGCAAACAGAGTGTATTCTCCACCCACTCTACTCAGAAACACACACCCAGACTGCAGCAGATTCTGGCGTCACCTTACCAACCATCCTTGAACACGATCTGAACTATAATGTAAGAACATTGTGATTTTGACTGTGAGGGATATCTAGAGTTTATCATTTGTATAGCATAATGTGTGAGCGTGTGTCTAGTTTAAAGGTCTTGGGCATTTCTAAACAATGGAGTATTTTAAGGTTCAACCCAAGCTACATGCAGAGTATCAAGTTTTGAATACATGTAAATGCTACAAGATGTCTCATGGTGAGTGTTCAAATGTGCATCATTGTTTACGTGACATATCTGAGATGAGATCCTTTTGGGGGTAAATAATGGGAGAAACTGGGTTAGATTACTTTTATTTCTAATGACCCTTTCATTCAGACTTGTGGAAGATCACTTTGATTTTTATTTTGTGCAACGTGAACCTGAAATCACAAATGGCTTTCTTCTGTTGAAAATATTTGTTTTGCAATATCGGAAAATGAAGAAGCCTGATTCCAAGAACTGTTCACAACATTGTCTAATAACTTAAAGTCTAAGCTCTGACAATGTGTGAGTTGTAAAAGACAGGAAATTAAAGTATTGTAAATTTAGTGTTTGTTACATAAAAAGAAAAAAAACTACAATTTCAACCACAGAAGAAGGACCCTCTAAAAAGACAGATACATTCTGACCTTTAGCTGAAGGCAAAATATTATTCTGAATTAATTTCCAAAAAAAGTATTTTAAAAAAGGGTCCAAGTCCAGAAAAAAAACAAACAGAAACCATTGAGAAATCAATTTATTTCTATTATTTCACTAGTTTGCTTTTACTGTGTAAATAATTTACTAACCTCATTTTACTAACTATCCTGCTAGAATAATTGGAAATTGCTAACTGCAACTTAAGTGTGAGCTGGCTACGCGTCTGGAACGTGAGGGCAGAGCCAGCTTCGGGCAGCCTGACCAGAACTGAGAGCGCCCGATATCCATTTGAGCCACGATTAACAAAATCTAGACGTATATAATGTCTGCTTAAACAATAATTAAAGGAACCCAAGAATATTCTTACAGTTTATCACGTACCAAGGCTAGCAGCCTTGGCTTTACACCGTATCTGGCAAGGAATTGTACTGAAACTGTTCTGGGTGGGTTTTCTGTTTGTGATTTTGTATAAAAAGCGTCCTTTTGTATCAATAAGTTGAGTCAGTGCTTCATCGGCTTTGGCTCCCATATGCATACAGTACGTAATAAAGGCAATCCCTGCTTCATACACACCGGGATCGTGTCTCCTTTGTTGGACACAACACCATCTTTCACAGTGGCTCTTTTACTTACTGCTGCATAGTGATGTATTTTTCTACAACATTCTGAAGTGAACAATAACTGACAATTTTCACTTCAACTATAACATTCTGACACACTAGATATATTAATGAGTCCCGTCATCGTGACACTGTACCTACCTCTACGTACGCAGTCAATGTCACCAGTGTTAACTTGATTTTTTCATTTTATAACAGAAGTTCAACAGGAATTGCAGTCTCTCATTCGGCCTTCTTCTGCCCCTAGAGTGTGGTGAAGGCTTAGACCATCTGGTATTATTAAATACTGTACAAAAGTCTCTGCATGGCTTGAAATGCTGCATACTGTACTTTAAATCTTGCATTCATCGGAAAACTGTCAAATGTGACTGTTATGACTTAGTTCTTCTTTTGTAACTCAGGAAAGAGCCCGGACTTCAATCTTTCTCTATACATGTGTGTTTTTTTTTGGTGGGGGGGGGTCACTTTCTATACTAATTGTATACTGTGTGGAAAATAGCAAAGACACCTCTGGAGATATTCTCGTGTCTGAATCAGTAAATGCGTGTCTTTATAACTATGTGGTAATATGGTGATTGGCTGTCTTCCTGGTGTAATATTGCGTCATGCAAACAGAACTGTACTTTGTGTTTGCAGAGTCTATAGCACATTACAATCCTCACAGCATGACACAACAAGGTTTCCAATCTGCAACTGGACAGGCAACCATCTAGCAGTGGTGTCTGTCTCTTGTGAAGGACACACTTGTTTTCTTCATTTCATCAAAATGTGAGTATAATGAGAATTTTGCATGTTTTGCAGATCTTATCTTTGTGATATGCGGACATTGTTTTCACTCTTCTTTGTACTCTGCAAATGTTTTTCTTGTATTTCTTTTACTTTTTTCTACTATAATGTTTTCTTTTCTTTTCTAGATTTACTTTCTGAATTATATTATTGTATATTTTGCACATTGCCCTGAATCAAGGTGTCCCCTATGAAAATAAACAAAAAACAGTTTTCATTTACAATGATAACCAGGTGACCTACAGTATGTATACAGCAGGGCATTCACTGGGGTACAATAAGTCAAGCACCTTACTCATAGGAGCTACCCATAACCCTCTGGTATTTGGTTCAAAGCCTTAACCATTCATGCTCCTACTTTTTCTAAAAAGCAAAATAACTTATTATGCTAATCTGAGGATGTCACAACATTTAAGATGTGATACATGATTCAGTGCCTGGTACTTTTTTTGAATTTTGTAAAACCTCTCACCTATTTATATACTGTAGTAATAATTACTGTAAGCTTGGCTAATGTTAAAACAGCATGAGCACAATCCTCTCAGTGTTGCTTCAAGGCTGAAACAGAGGATCGGCGCCATACTAAAAATGTTCTCCATTGCAAAGAATCCAAAATAACAGCAGCAGCCCTTCAGAGAATATATGGAACTAAGTTAATACAACTCTTGCTTATAGACTAAACAATTAATTATTGTTGTCAATAATTTGTCACTTGAGTCTGTTTGTTCTGCTATGGATTGTGATGAGACTCCGCGCTGGTGTTTTTTAGAGAGGAATACAGTGAAATGGTACTTGTATGTAGTTAAATGTGAAGGTATATTAAAGAGAACACTATTATTGGGGTCTGCTATTATTGATGGTTCTTCAGAAACCTACCTCTTCTTTTTCCCTTGGTTGTTGGGGTTTAAACAGCCGGTGTGTTGAATGTCTTTGAGGTGGAACAGGTGGTTTATCCCAGTCCCTAGCAAGGTTGGGAAGGACTGCACACGACACAGTGATGCTGCTGGTTCTTACTGAACAAATGAGAAACAAACAAAACAGTGTTTTAAAATTCTGGAGGCTTTCTCAGTGTGGGTTCTTGTTTTTTTATTGCTCTGTTACATCACAGCACTCTATGATGTATGTATGGATTACTGTATGTGCTGTTACCAAATTCAATGCAGTGACTTTGCTCCTGGTTATAAACTTGGCTTGTTTACTTTGACTTCTCTATGTGTTTTTGTATCCATGTTTTCCTGGCTATGAACCTTACTGACATCTCCATCTATGACTCTGGACTGTGTCTGTTCACTATGCCAGCCTGTCTGCCTGTTCACTCCAGCTTGCTCGCTTGTCTTCCTCCTCTGCACCTGACTTCTTCTTTTGGCCTTGGATCGCTGCTCTCATTTAGAGCAGTGACATTGCACAAGGCTAATCATTAATGATGAGACACTAATAGATTATAATACAAAACCTAGGGGCTTAATACAGTTTTCTACAATGGCAGAGTCTGCATTTATAGAGAATAGATTTGATGGATTCCATCGTTCATCCTAGTTTCAAGACCATGAGGAATCTATCAAAATAATCTGTATAAAGGAAAATGAAAGCATCCCTATATTCTGTATCACTGGACACTGAAGATCCTGTAAATATTTTCATTAGCACACAATGCAAAGCTTTTTTTAACAGTAAGAAGGCTTTATCTTTTGTATTATCTTATGTATTAAAGTGAAAGTTAATAGTTTCAAGAAGCTGGTGCCTATGGACCTCCAGTATTATTTTGTCAGAACCTGGGCATTCTGTTTGTCAACAGAAAGTTCAACCCCAGCACTTTCAACTCTTTCTTTCCTTACTTTCTAGGCATTTCAGGAGGATCTGCAAGAGGAGTTATTGCAGCCTGCATACAGTCCTTCTAGTGACCATCTTCATGGTAACACTTGCAGTTATGCAGAAAGCAGTCTTTAAAAGCCACACGCGCTTTTCTGAACAGCAATCCCATGTGTTCATTCGGAAACAGAGCTCCTTCTTGGCCAAGGATGGGAATACGTCAGTCACTGAAGATGAGGTGGTAAAAGCTTGGGATGTCATAAATGTCCATTGCTCTGCCAATGTCAGCCTGGCCAGGATGCCGTGGTTTGCTGATCTGGGGAAAAACATCCAGCAGTTCCTCCTGTACCGACACTGCAGATTCTTCCCAATGATTTTTAACCATCCGGAGAAGTGCGAAGGGGATGTCTTCCTGCTTCTAGTGGTCAAGTCCATGATCCCACAGCACAGACGCCGAGAGGCCATCCGCAAGACCTGGGGCCAGGAGAGGGAGGTAAGGGGCAAGAGAATCAAGCTGGTTTTCCTGCTGGGGGCAGCCACCCGAGGGGAAGAGCACCCCCATCACCAGAAGCTCCTGGAGTACGAGGACAGGCTTTATGGGGACATCCTGCAGTGGGACTTTGAAGAGAGCTTCTACAACCTCACCCTCAAGGAGGTCAACTTCCTCAAGTGGTTTTCCATCTACTGCCCCAGTGTGCCATTCATCTTCAAGGGAGACGATGACATTTTTGTCCACACTGGGAATGTTGTTGAATTTCTGGAAAGTAGTGGTAATGAGCCAGATCTTTTCATTGGGGCAGTCCTCTACACCTCCCCTCCTGTCAGAGAAAAAAATAGCAAATACTTCATCCCTCTTGAGATCTTCAATGAGACATTTTACCCACCATATGTCAGTGGAGGGGGGTTCCTCATGGCTGGCCCCCTGGCTATGAAGATGCACATTGCTTCGGAGGACCTGGACCTCTTTCCCATTGATGATGCCTTTCTGGGAATGTGCCTAAAGGTGCTCAGTGTGAGCCCCAAGGAACACACCGGCATCAAGACGTGGGGAGTCCAGGAGCCTGGCAGAGAGACGATGAGTAAAGACCCCTGTTTCTATCAGGACTTGCTTGTTGTCCATAGGTTTGAACCTGGAGAGTTGATTCTAATGTGGAAACTATTGACCAGTGATCTCATCTGCACACAGGTCAGACTGAAGGCAGAGTGAGTCAAGGTAGAAATTGTCACAAAGGCTGCAGGCAAGATTAACAGTGCACCCTTGAAATAAAAGCAGTTTAAAGAAAAGGACTACTACTAATAACGTTAGGCACTCTCCAATTGCCATATAACAATTTCAAAGGTGTTTTCCCTCTTTTTGCAAATTAGGATCAATTGGAAGCCCCAGGTGTGGGAGAAAAAAATGTATCAATAGTTACTGTTTATCATTACCCTACTGTAAAACATATCTTAAAACTGAACCAAATCGTCCTTGTTTGTTACGACTTTTTGATCTGAGAGGGGGTATTATGCACAGGTCTTAGAAAAGTTAATTTGTTACCAGTAGAGTGTACTCTAATAGTCAAAGTTATTTTTTAAGAGCTTGAACTTCCACCTTCTTATGTCAGAAGACAGTGCTGAGCTCTTAAAGAAAATGTGTAAATTACACATTTATCAAAGTCATGTGGCCCCTATGACAGCTGTGCTCAGTGATAAACATTTCTCACCATATATTTTAGAACCTACTTTAACTGGACTTCAAAAAAGATAGTAGGGAGTACAAGAGAAAGTCAGCTAAATTGGAGTTTTTGTACAGATCATACATTTTAACAGTGAATCTAACATCACAGCGTTGATTCATGTGCATTTTGTAGATCATCAACTCACCATATTCACATGAATCAGGAATAGGTTTGATGTCAGCTGTTGGTTTATCAATACTTCAGTTTTATGTTGTATCATAAACCACTCCTTCTTAGTACAGTGCTGCTCTTTGCTTTTGTTCAGACATCAGCACCTATTTCATATCTGTCCTACTTCTGTCCTACTTAAGGTCATTGGGCCACATCGGCACGTCTGTTTTCTTCATTTTAAGGATTTGCAAAGCTTTTCAGATTTTTTTTAGCTTTTCTGCTAGTTCTATAATAAATGAGGAGGTTTTATGTCTAGTTTAAATCCTGGTACAACCACTTCCTACTTTCATGTCCTTATTCTAATTTTCAGATAGTTTGCATACAAGGTGCCTTTTGATTGGGAATTAAATAATGTATAGAAAAGAGAGAGTACAGATAAAGGGTGAATTCTGTTTCTGGGGAGATATGATTAGTGAAGTATGACAGGGACCACTGCTCTTCCTATGCTATATCAATGACCGGGAGTTTAGTGAAGCTAGTGTACTTTGAACATAATATGAAAATTAGGTGTACTAGCAAATCCTGTCGACGCAAATTAAATTCAAAAAGATTTATATAAAATTCAAGATTTTTCAAACACCTAGCAGATGAAGTTTGAAGTACTGTAGATAAAGTAGATTACATGCAGGTACTGTAGCAAAAACATAAGCAATAGATATAAAATGTGAAACACTGAGCTTGAAGAGGTTGCTTATTGAAAAGACTTCAGGTTTTAATTTTGACACATCATAACATCTAAACATTGTGAAGAATGAATAAAAAACAATGTTAGGATATATGACATACAGTACAATTTATTCGAATATTATTTTCAAATTGTATAATGTGTTAGCAGGACCTCATTTATAATGCAATATTGATCACCACATTACTAAAAGATATTGTTGATAATATAATATCACTAGCCATATCACCCTGCAAGGAACATCTGGCAGCCCAATGAAGCTCAGCAGGTGTGAGCCTGGCCAGTACCTGGATGGTAGACCTCCTGGGAAAGCTAAGGTTGCTGCTGGAAGAAGAGTTAGTGGGGCCAGTAGGGGGGTGTTCACCCTGTGGTCTACGTGGGTCCTAATGCCCAAGTATAGTGAGCGGGACACTACTCTAAAAAGGTGCTGTCCTTTGGATGAGACATAAAACCAAGGTACTGACCTTCTATGGTCATTAAAAGTCTCAGGGTTTCTGAGAAGAGTAGGGGTGTTTCCCAGGCATCCTGGACAAATTTCCCATTGGCCTTTAGCAATCATGGCCTCCTAATAATCTCCACCTATGAACCGGGTTCATCACTCTGTTCTCCTCCCCACTGATAGCTGGTGTGTGGTGAGCTTTCTGGTGCACTATGGCTACTGTTGCATCATCCAGGTGGAGCTGCACATTAGTGGAGGGGGAGGGGAGTCCCCATTACCTGTAAACTGCTTTGAGCGGAGTGTCCGGAAAAGCACTATATACTGTAAGTGTAAGGAATTATTATTATTGTTGCTCTGGAATCTGTACAGAGAACAGCAACGTCTTACATCCTGGGTCTTAAAAGAATACAGACAGGTACAAGATTTAGTTCTTTTTAATGTTGAAGAGAGAAGACTAAAAACTTACAAAACTTTAAAAGCATTGACAAAGTCAACCTGTGAAAGTCAAACAGTCAAAGTCAACAGTGAAATACAAACAAGAGGATGCAAGTTGAAACTATGCAGAAGTGCAATTAAAATCAGAACAGAAATCACATCATTATGTAAAGGATTATGGGAGAATGGATTGTGCTACCCAGCCATTTTCTACAAAGCTCAGTTTTGGCTGGATGAGATCCTCTGATCTATCGGCTGCTAACTACCAAATGGGGTAGCTGGGCTGAATGGCCTCCTCTCATCTGGAAACTCTGAAAACTATTTTTAACCTTTATGATTTCATCTGTTTCAGCAATTTACTGTGAGGATGTACAGTAGCCTTTTGGGGTTAAAGTGGGAAGCTGTGTCAGTATGTGTGCTGGCAGCTGTGTGCCACAAAGGAAAGCAGAAGTTAGCTCTGCACTGAAAAGTAGAAAGCAAGACAAAACACACCAGTTTTTCAGCTGGTGAGCATTTTTCACGTGCCATGATAGTAATATTGTCACGAAGCGTTCTTTCCCTATGCAGACAACACAATCCGGGGAGGAGTGAGGAAAACACGGGGAAAAAAGCATGCAATGGGGCTGGAAGGAAAACAGGGGGCGTGTTCATGGTGCGCTGGTGCTTGGGGGAGGTGTGTCTGAGGCAAACAGTCCAAGGGAGTCCGAGGCAAATCTATGGGTGTAGCAAAAGTCCAAGACCGGGTAATCCTTCCTGACAGACACAGTTTAAAGCTGGATCGGGATCCGGTGGAGGGAGGGGGGAATAAAAGGGGGGTCATAAAAGAGACGCTCCCTAATCCCGGACTCAGAAGGTCAGGATGCCGTGATGAAGCCTGTGCCGTTGCATCGCTCCTGGACTCGCGGATAGGCAGGCTTCCGGGCGTCCATCTTCCAGAGCCAGAAATGTCTGGCTTTTATAGCACGGGGGGCTGGAACCAGAGGCAGGTGCGGGAGATGAGTATTAAACAAGGAATGGCTAGAGCGTCCTTAAGAGGAGGGGTTTACAAGTGTGACAAACATGCACTTAATGTATATAGCGTTTTTCATCCCGAAATATCCTAAAACACTGTATTATAAAGGGTCCACTTCATCCCCATCCTTTCCATTCTCCTTACAGGGTAAACTAACAAGATGTGAAAAGGTTTTTGTTTGAGACAGGACTTTTGTCCAACATTTTCATTGTCCATATTCATTTTTTAGTGAAAGAAATTATGGAACAGAGGATAAAAATAACATTGAATCTCACCTGCCTGGTGTCCTTTTCTTCAGTGATCAGGTGCATAAATCAGATCTTGATCATGCAAAAAAAAGTTCTAACAGAGTGAACTGTTTGAGATAAATTATTCACTCTTCTTTAAAGTTCCAAAATGTTCATTACCAGAGGAAGGACTCATAAACATTGAGTGTTTGTGCTAGTAATTTATTATAAATAACTTAGTTTCCTTATGTTTCCTACCTGGTATATTACTTTGCTACCACACTTTAGACAAAAAAGTTAATGCTTAATTTTTACTGAGATAGGGACTGTGCAATGAACAACTTTAATAGATTTATTGCACGTCAAGTTGAAACCTGCACCCGCAAACCTGTGTGGGAATGCCAGGGCACTTACGGGAAAAGGTACAAGTCATGACACTGTATGGGGCTACTGAGTATGGTCGAAGTATGGTCGCAAGTTGGTTTGAAACCACAGAAATGTCTGGATGTGTTTTGGTCTGGCAGTAAGAATCATGGCAGTGTATCAGAGCTCTGCTGTCCCTTTCAGCTCATCAGAGATAAAAACTGTTAAGTTTATTCACATTTTTGTTTGGTATATAAAAATATAATGAGATCATTACTGTGTCAACAACTGAGAAAATCGTTGGGGAAATTGTGTTAATCTTTAACTTCTTCTTACTCATTTATTTGCATTCTCTACATTTATAGTTCAAGTTCTCTGCTGACCTTGCCCATTAAAATACCTAAATGACTTGAATTTGTTCACCAGAAAAACTGCCCATTGCCTTGCTGCAAAAACTCATCTTGAAATCTGCAGAGATCTCAAAACATTTAAATAGCTACAAATGAGAGGAGGCCATTTGACCCACAAACCTAATATGTTGGCTAGTAGGTAATTGGATTGAGGATTATGTTTTCATTTGATCTCATCCCTTAAGGTTTGGAATGTATCTGGTTGATCTTCTCTTCCAGAGCTGAATCTTTTTTTAAATGTGGTGTAGTGATATTGATGGTTTGAATTGACTGGAACACTTAGAAATAGGAACAGTACATTTCAAGACTGTTTTTTTGGCTACTAGGAATCAGTGTTTCAAAATACGCAGTCTTCATACAGATTCAAATGGAATCAACAAGAGCAACAATACATGTCAATCAATCTGCCTTTGACACAAATGGTTGATCATTCACTTGAGGATTCCACAGATTTTAATAACATCAAGGTTAAAATATATTGGCCGTAACATTTGTTATGGTCAATATTATAATAAAAAGTCTCTTATCACTGATTTATAGTTAGATTCACAAAGACAGATAAATATTGAGTTATTGTCATGAACTAAATGTTATCAAATTCAAATGAGTTTAATTCTTGAGTTTTTGTAATGTGCATATTGAATTTATTCCAAAACTAAAGCAATGCACTGGCTGGACTGTTCTATGGAGAGCTAAAAATCCAGTGGAGAGAGATGGCTGACTACATTCATTGTAGCTGTGTACAAATTTGTTCTGCAAAGGTTGTCCTCTTGGCACCAGAAAAGAAAGACGTTCTGCTTAATCTTGTGATGATTTACAGTAAACCAGATGTAGATCTGATCCTGAGTGGCTTTCCAATAGTTTATTCACAAAGTCTTACTTGAGTTCATCTGTGAGTGTGATGGTGGTGGGGAAAAATTCAACTTGTTCTCACAGGTTGTAGCTTCTTGTTAACAAAGGTCCAACTGCATTCAATTTGTTGATGAGGAACAAGTACAATCACTTTTCAAATTGAAAGATTTTCTTTGTTGCAGAGAATGTTTTGGACAGAATTCTGCTTCTGTCCATACTCTTTCTCTCTGCCTGGTGTTTTTTGAAGCTGGTCTCAGTCACATGGTTGATTAGTTTGTCAGGTTGCCAGGTTTTTGAGCTGAGGAAATGAACGAAGTTTCATGGTCATGCACCACATTTTAAGTCCCCTAATCGTAGTTAGTGATTGGTTGTGATGTCATCAGGCATAGTCTCTTTCCCACTCTCTATAGTTTCCTTCTTTGTTAGTTGTTCTTGGAGAGATTGCAGTGTGTGATTAACAAAATAAGAGAGAAACATTTTAGTTACCTGCTGTATGTATAGATTTATGTGCTATAATTGTAAAGAGTGCACAACGAGGCTGGTGCACAACGAGCCAAGGAAATAGTGGAGATAAATGGGGAGCTGGAAAGGGAAATAACACAACAAAGTACTAAGTTTACAAAACACAGGGTCAGACAGGCAAGATTTGTAGCCAGGTAGTCTTGGACCAAACAAGTCAGGGATGATCTGGGAACAAGACTGGGAGACAAAGCAAGAGTTAAGTACACGGCAAGCTAGATATGGCAAAAGCAAGCAAGCGATGCAAACAGGACTAATTACAGAGCGCTGAGCAGGGGTACAGTCGGGGCTTAAATACCAGAGCATAACAAGGTGATTGCCTGTTAATTAGTGGCAGGGGATACTGACAACTGCCTATACTGAGAATGGACATTGCCGGTGGCTGTATCAGTCCACGTGAAGACACAGAGTTGCGAATCAATATTTGCATGGGTATTACAATAATGTTTGGAGCTGTTACTAGTAAAAAAATATTTTATTCAATAATAGATGTTACATCAGCGGAGAAATTGCTTTATCGCCATAGAAGGTTGTCAGCTGTCAAACTGTAAGTGAGCTATAGACAATTGTGATATTGATATTATAATGATATTATGTTTGTGCATGTAAGCTTTAGAACCTGCATGTAACAATTCGCAAATGCCTAATAAAGTAGTTAAATTGTTAGATCAGCTGCCTTGTTTTTCTCAGGCAATAGGATATAAGACCATTTAATCCATTGTGGTCCAAGATACTACAATACATGTTTTGGCAATGAGGATTTATTTAAAAAGAAAAAGAACAGGAAAACAAATGAGAAAATAGGCTAAGTTTAAGAATTTGATCTGAAAAGACAGTCATGGGAAGAGTACTATGAAATCCTTTCCCATTTCTTTGCTGCTTACATTGGTAAACAGATTCCTAGTTAACTTTGTTTACACCGTGGTGCTCAGATGAATAGTTTGATTAGAATGTTGAATCCCAACAAGCCAGGACATAAGACATTTCATGTGCTGGTGGGCTTATTGAAAGGTCATTTTATCCTCAAACCCAGAGAAATAGTACAAAGAATCACACTTGATTTGCTGTTAAGAAAGCTAAACAAAACAGCTGCGATTAATTATGACAAGAATCAAACGTCCTAGTTAGCAGAAGCAGTTCTGATTAAAGAGGCTTTCTAGTCTAGTCAGCAAATAAGAATGTGCAGCATTTGCAAGAGAGACCTACAGATGTTGTGCTCTAGTATGAAGGGGAATCATGTACTGTAGCTTTACACTGTTTTAGAAGGAAAATGAAAGCAGTGCATTAAAAGCAATTACAAAATGTCTACTGTTGCAGAAGAAGATATGACACATTTGAATGTAAATTTAAGTACTGTAATGTGTGGAATGATTGGTTTACAAAAATGCAGGAATAAGGGAAAATTAAATGTTGAAGAGAAAGAGAGATGAAATCCCAAGCAGAAATTTGAATTGTTTCAAAATAAGCAGTTGCTCATAGACAGAAAGTAAATCTGGCAACAGTATCTTTTAACACTGACATTGGTATAGTGCTAAATGAAGAAATCTGTCTCCATTACCTGAAGGCTGTAAAGACATTAATGTCCCTGACCTGAGGGAGACAGATAATTTATTCAGGAGAGAAAATTAATGTGACTGGAGGAGCACAGGTCCAAACAGAATATCAAAAGCAAAAGAAACAGCTACACTACCACTATAATAGTGGGAAGTTCAGGTCCAAGAGACTAGCTGGAAGAAATATAGCTGGGTTGAAGGTGTCCTTGCAGGACGTCTTCACGAAACATGAAGTTTTCAAAGACAAACCAGGAACATCAAATAATGTCGTACTGTTTCTCATGTTGGTTCGAGAACTTTTAGGCTGCAATTTGTGAAACAAAAGGCAAAATCAGAAACTGGGAAGTAGATAAGAGAAGTGCTTATATTGGGACATGTAAATATCTCACATACCCAGCATTGCAATATTTACCACTTAACCACATTGTGGAAGGTGGTGCTGGGGTCTGTTAATTTAGCCACCAACAAAACTTACAGTGTATACTAAAATGCAATACAGCTGACTTGCTTTAACAGCCCCAGTGACTTAACACTACATAAAAAAAGACAAGACACCCACAAACATAACATAAACAGGACAAAGCAGATCAATGCTTGCTTGTATCAAGGGACAGAACCTAGAGCAGGACAGAGCAGGACAAGAAGTAATTACATATCAAAGAATGGGACAAGTGCTCAGATTGAAAGTTCTTTTTGACTCTATATAAGTGTGGGGAAACCCTTGCAGTTTGTCTGTTCTGAGGGGCAGACCCAGCGAGCATTGTTGTCCTTATTGACCTCAATAAAACTGAATCTGCACAAGACTGTGTCCTGCTCTTCGGATGAAAAAGTTCCCACAACAGAACATACTGTACAGAACTGGTATGCTGAATTATGTAGATAACAGTGGTTTTCTGAATTAGCTATGAATCACACATTCCAACAGATAATGATCAAAGAAGTCGGTAACCGTGTCCAAAAAGACATTTATATACTGCTCAATCATTTACCTTTTGGTGTTTCACTGACACCAGCTGTTTTCCAGCATTTCATGAAAGAAGTGTTAAAAGGCATTTCTTCCCATACTATCAGGCTTTACTAATAATCTTAGATCAGGAACTACCATTGACGGACATCTCTGAATGTACTCAAAGTACTTGGAAGGTAGGAAACAGCAAGCCTAAAAAGGAACAAGGATATATGTCTGTAGAGTAATTGCAACAGACATGAAGACACATTTATTGAACTATTACGGCAAATTCCATCCTACTCCATTACATTAGTTGCTGTGTAATTAAATCAGATGTTGAGTGGAAATGAAAATAAACTCAAGAGGAAGGTTAAGTAATAAAAAGAGCAACTGCAATCAGCAGGTATTTGTGTATGAAGAGGGAAATGGTTTTAGTGTGTGATGCCTCCGTTGAACTGGAGCAGTCACAGCTCAAAGGATGCATGATGGAACAGAGAAACCACTGGGATTCATGTCCTCAACATTGATCCCTGCAGCAGAGATTCCCTTTCAAATCTTACCCACCATAGCATTTTCATTTCTCATCGAACAATGTCATGCACAATGCACTGAATTGAAATTAAACGGTCTACGAGAAAACTGAATGAGACAGACTCGAGATGGATATGACAGGTTTAATTTTTACAGGTATTAGCATAAAGGTACACTCACATTGACTAATTTAGTAAAGCAGAGAGGGGTTTATTTAAGACAATCTAAAGATATTTTTTTTCAGGAAATGAAACATTCCCCCTCGCTTCAATACAGGGATTCTTTTTCTATTCTGCATGTGTATGCAGTAAATATATAATTACACATTTATTACGAACCCTTCGTCGCCATTGTGATTCTTTCCTTGTTATCTTATAATCAGTTTTTCCACGTTGGTGTTCTATAAGGAAGTGGTTGAGTCACCCGTTGATCAAGGACAGCAAGCCTGACCTGATTAGGTCTGCAGTGAATGCGGTTATTTGCCACATCAGTTTAACCTACCTCTGTCACATGAGTTAAGAATGTTTGCAGACTTTTACCGTTTCTGTATTTCTGTGGGGGTTTTTTTGCTCACCCTTATTTGTGGAGAGCTACTGTAAACTAAGGAAAATGTATGTAAATGTTACTGCAAGGATGGATGAGAAATGCAAATGTCAAGCAAAAAAAAAAAGAAATAGGGAGAATAGAAACCAGGTACTAGAAATGTGGCTACAGAGCAGTTTAATAATAAACATTACCATTTGACTTCATCACAAGGTGCTGCACAGTAAAACATTTAAACAAAAGAGATGCAAACTACAGTAAATTGAAACAAACCTTTATGTATGCATTCGTTGTGTACAGTGTGCATGTGCCAGGTTTCTAGTACATTCCTAGTTTCAGAATTAAAAACAGCAGTGAACAGAGAGATCAGGTGCTAATTTAACAAGAAAAGCCCTGTGCAGCATGAAAAGTGGTCAATACACTAGCGGTAAAAAATGTCACAGGTTCTATCCTTAACATGAACAGGGCTGGAAGTGATAACATATCCTTGTTCTTTTAACTATTTAATGGGTGTATTCAAATCTTCGTTAATCACTTCAGATTCTCTTATTATTACATTATTGGTTTATGCATCATGATCACAAAAACCTGGTTAATGTATATTTCATTAGTTGAAACACAGTATTCTTGAATTTAGTCCCTGGAAAACATGTAACATTTTTTTCTTAGTGTTCCTAACAACACTGAGAAGCCAACACTGAAGGAACTGAACTTTTCTAGTCGTGAACTTAGAAGAGTTTGTAGGGGTTTGATGCTTTTCAGAATCCTCAAGATCATGGAGAAAGTCAGCTGACTTCAGTATGAGGCTCAGCAGAACCATTTTTTCTCTTTTCCTGCGCCAGCTGGACAGTCTTAGCTCCAGGGCCAGCTGACAAGGACTGGAAAACCGTTCTTGGGTCCAGCCTTCCTCTCCCTATGAGACTTTTGAAAAATATGATCAGAACAGCCTGCCCAAGCATTCTAATTTAGATGAGTAGACTTTCAATGGTCATGTTATAACACTTGACAATGTTACTCCACACAATTATTTGATAAAGCTTTTTTCAGGCAAGCAATTGAAAAATGTTTCTTTCGAGCATCTGAAAAGTTAATGCAATTGTGTATGAGTAATTTTGAGATTGACCACAATAAAGAGTATTACAGCCAACATTCAGTATTTAAATCTGTTACTGTACATTTACAGTAGGCCACCCCTAACCCCCTCTCTGCTGGGATTGTAGCCTGTTGTTGTCTCTGTTAGTGTTTTGCTGGAGGTCACATCCTAATTAACATCAGCTGTGGACCTTCAGCTTTCCTATATAAAGGTAATGCCTGAGTTCAAGACATACAGTATCAGAGGAGCAGCATGGTATGTTTCAAGTAGTGGAACCTTGCAAAAGTGCTTGTGTGAGGGTTGTTTTATTTATCTTTTCCCTCCTGTTTAAGATTTGCTCCGTTTATTGTTTTACAAACAGGGACATGGGGTAACAGTATGCAGGTCAACGGCTCTTTAGTTTTATATATATATTTAAGTTCTCTTATTGCGTTTCTGTGGGGCTAATCGTTTTTTAGCACCCTATAAATTTGATGTCTTTGGTCCTCTTGGTTGCTGCCGTTTTATCGGCAGTAACTTTGCCCTACCAGAAACGTACAGTATATTGCCGCTTGCAGCCAGTGTAGTGATTTTCTTTCTGCAGCTGTGTATTGTTTTGCAGTTTTACATAGTGAAGAAAAATAATAGATTTGGATTAAGCCCTCCTTGCACACTATATGCTGAACCGGAAATCGAAAGCTTGCCAGCAATTGCTGAGCTCTGATACTGACGTGGCTCGTTTTAGCCTCAAGGTTGAAATTAGCAGCGTTTAGCCGTTAAATCCGCTGGAGCGAAGCGTTCTGCTCTTTACACAGTACAGTACCCGAAGATAAAATAAGCCATTCCAGTCTCTGCATCCGATTAGTTGCGAGTTCGTAAACTTAAACCCGGGCTGAAAGAACTAGAATTTCCTGATTAAAAAAAAAACTTAAACTCCATGGGGGGTATCAAATTACCTCCATGGGGGGTAATCTCTGTAGACGTCAGAGGAGCTGTGTAGATTTTATCAAAAGGAAGAGGTTTTCTGGAAAAACTCTTACTGAGAAAATGAATATCTTTTAAATAAATTTAAAAGCTCATGTTCCAAAACCAATTCATCCCCAAGTACTATATAGCATGCAGTTCAAGAGTAATCACTTTTTTTCGTTTAAGTGAGTAGCAACCTTTTCTGGGAAGCAGGACGTTTTTAAACCAATCTTTGATCTCTTGGTATGAACACCATTACTCGAACAAAGAAATCTTTTTTCCCTGGCGACCCAAACATTTTGTCCACCAGTTTTTCATAAATTGCGTAATTGTCTGGCTGGACGCCCTGGCACTCTTTACAGCTGATGTATGGACTGAACAGAGAGATAGTGATGTTCTATAATTTTGGCAGCTACAGTATGTGCCTTAAATTCTCTTACATACAATATTTATTTAATGCCTTTAAAAAAGCATAAGGTAAGGGTAATTCCCCCCGCCCTCAATTCTGCGTCTACAAATATTTTAGAAATCCGACTAGTTATTCATTCTTGAATGTACCCTGTAGTGTTGCAGGTACTGTAACACAAGCTCGTTGTCACTATTCCTAGCCACCCCAAAACTTGCAGAGCTGCTGTACTGTGCAATAGTCAACTCCATTGTTGTATGTAGCTGATTAATGGCTCTTAGTATTCCTGTATTCCACCCGTGTTAGCATTGTCAACCATGAATAAAGGGGAGCATGAGAAGTTACAGATTAGTGAGTTGCTTTGATCATTGGGGTGACAATTTTGCAGTTATCATTTAGCTTACATTTTCCCTTCTAAAGATGAATGCCTGAGCTGTTGTGGGATTTTTTTTATCCATTCCTCCTATTCTACAAGGGCAGGACACTAACTTATTCTTGATAAATTCAAACCTACGGTATTTTGTTGAAAATTCTTTCACATACTTTGTAAAGAATTCCTAACTTTCCAAACATTCATCTATTCTCGGTTTTTTTTGTCTTTGAGACACTAGTTTTGTATTCTTGAAATGCCCAAATAGGTGTTCTGTGTGATGGAAAATATTATATTTTTGTATTGCTGTAATCTGCCTGTTAATATGCCTGCCAATATTGAGATCGATACTAGTAATTTAAAAAATCCTGGAGTTTTGAGACAAAATACAGTATAAATTAAACCCATTATTCTCCTGTTTTATGTATTGGACATTGCTTTAATATGAATATTGTGAAATTTGATCAAGAAAACTGAAGCCTTCAAAATCAACACCTGTAACATTGGTGACATGACTAGTGTTCAGTTGTAACACCTGATGTCTGAGATTCAAAATGGACTGTGTGCCAAGATCCTACCAAGATAATGCAGTTGCCATAAATACAAGCAGACGGGTTTTGTAATGTGGTCGAATGTACTAGGACACTGAAAATCTAATAATAATTGCTTACACTTATACAGTATAGTGCTTTTCTGGACACTCCACTCAAATTGCTTTACAGGCAATGGGGACTCCCCTCCACCACCACCACCAATGTGCAGCATCCACTGGATGATAGATACAATATGTGGACATAAAATTTGATCATTTTATCCTTTCCACTGTAAGTTTTTTTACACTGTTCATTAGCTCATAATATTGCATTTACAAGCCATCATTATAGTAAAACTTAATCCAGTGTCCTGTGTAGTCCCATTGCCAATTTTCCAACAACTTTTGAGATATCATTCCTAAAGGTCCTTAAATGGTCTCTAAATATTGAAAATATTTAGTGTGGCTCTGAGTAACACTATGGAGCAATCACTATTTGTAAAGATAATGTACTGTATTACACCTCAAAATGTTCTTTTCCTGTTATCTAATAGCTGTTAAAAGTTGCTCAACAGCACTGTGGGTGTGTTCCTCACTTATCATAATGGCTGAGGTCACAGTCATGTGGTTGGACAGGACAGCATACAATGACCTCATAGTACAATTTTTGTTTTTCTTGACCAAATCTGTTTTGCCTATTCTTGCATTCCAGAATACTGGACTGGTGTGTGTCAAGTCACACCACAATAGTTTACCTGATTCTCTGAAACAGACTTCTCTTAAAGGTACATCTTGTAAAATTTGTGCAATTCCCTAAACATATTTGCTCATTTAATCTTTCCAGTGTATGTTTCAAAATTTGAAGTGAAATTTTTCTCAGAGTGGACAACTTGAATCAATACCTGTTTGATTGAAAGCTGCCAAAAACATTAATTATGCCTCTCTTAAAATATTATATAATTTATAGGGTCTAATGTTTGCCCTTATTTCTCCTAATTTCTGTTTTCTTCATTTTCGGTTTTCTAAATGGTTTAACTTCTAAGATGTTGCAAGAATGTTCTACCTGCCCTTTCCAAACAACCTGAAATGTCAATTTTTGTGGGGTTTCAATAATGATTGGGGGAAAAGTCAATTTACAAGACTTATGACCACAGTATTCATGTGTTTTCAGATAGGAGTTCCTATCTACTACAGTTCCTAAAACTGTTGTACTTGAACATTACTACGCAATATGGGTTAGACTCCTTAATTTTTGCAGTCAGAAAATGTTTCCATGGGTATTTCATGGTGTACTGTACCTTTCCTTCAGACGCTGTAATGCAGTAGGGCTATTGATCCTGAGAAAAGAAAAATGTAAAATGTTTCTCTCGATTTCTTAAAAAAAACTGTACTTCTTGAAAATTCTGTACATACGGGCTTTATGTATATTATTATACTCTTGTCCAATAAAATACTCTGGAATGAATGTATAGTTTTGAAAATTACATCTGTTCTTGGAATCTAGTGTCAGGTTCTCTGTGTTTTCTAGGTGCCTTAACTTGTGGGTTTTATATTTGTTTGCTCAGAAATACTGTATGAGTTTTCCCTGTCCAGGACTGCACTGTAGTGTGCTAATCTGGCAACAGGAAGTGGTCTACAAACCCTAACAACATTTGCAAAGACACAAATATGATTAAATAAAGTACATTTCTATTAGCTGTAAGTGTGCAATTGATTTCAGTCACTTTTGGACTTTAGTTTTTTGTTTGATCAGGAATGAGACCTCGCAAAGACTTAAAACTGACTGAAGGTTGATTTGCTGTTAGCTGAAGGTTTCGACATTGCATGTTATGACCCTTTTGATGGTGCACAAATTTTGTTTTTGTATAATATACTTATTGTATTAAATTCTTTTAATTACAATAAAACAAACTTTATATAGCTACTTTAAAAGATTTCCAATCTCTTTTCATTGAATGGGGGAAAACAATTTACAAGAGTACAATTGAAAGAAATATGTTGCAGAATTACTGAAAATAGCTCATCTCAGATCTGTCAAATGTAGGGATCAGTGGAAAGTGATCTGCAATACAAAATTCAGGAAAATGTTCAAGGAATTACAAGTAACCTACTGTAGATGAAATAGCCAAGTTTCATCTTCGTTTTGGGTTTCGTCTCTTTTGTGGTGTAAGTTGGAGGTTTTACAAGTTACTGTGTACATTTTACTTTCATTGCTGTTTGAAATGCACTCATCATTGTTATTCCTTCCTAAGTCCAAAATATGAAAATAGCATTGCAGTTTAGCTTTAATGTTGTGGCTGAAGGATGTTTACTTTGATTGCAAGTAGGCTGGGCAAAGATTTTTATTTTTTTTAAATAAATAAAAAATTAGATATAATGATGTGTTCCTGCTTAACTTAGACATTGCACGACTTTAAAACATATAAAAACAGGTTTCGAGAGTTAAAAAACACTTTTTATGCGCGAAAAATGGGTGATTTTTCTTCCTCGTGATCAGCTCAGAATCTTTGTGTACGCTGTAAGGTTTTTCTTATTTAAACGTTTAAAATACACGAATTTCATAAAAACAACACACGTTTCGGAGAGAAAAAATCCCATTCTTTTCTCTTCCTGGTGTGTGAAACTCATCAGCAGGTCTTTTTTTCCCAATCAGAGGCTCTGAAAATAGCGTACCGCCCACTGCGCTCCGTCAGAGAGGGGCGCGGCAGCTCAGCAGTACAGAACGAACGTTCTACTGCCTGGAGCGCGTATGGCAGCGATCGCGTTTTTAAAATTAATCAAGCAATATGAAGCATCTCTTTTTACTTTTAAGTCACTTAATTATCATTAAGCACAACTTTCTCACCACTTAGACTACTTTTTGATACCATCCTTAGACAAAGCAGAAACGTGTTGTTCTGTCGAATGACATTACAAGTGGAAAGATTACAGAATTTAATCGTCTTTAATTTTGTTACATTATACATTTTAGAAACGTTCCATCCATACAAACACCACAAAACTATTCTCGATTGTATTTCTGAATGGTATGTTACACTTAGTTCACTGTTTTAATTACACCTAATTAAGAAAGATAGGTGTTAGCATAAACTATTAGCAATCAATATTAAATTTAGCACTGTAATAAGTTGTTGCACTTTCCCCTGCATCTTGTAAAAATATATTTTCATTGTTCAAATATACATTAAATCTGACTATCATATAATAAGTTAAATACAAAACTAAAGAAGAAATAGTGGTAAATATAATTCAAAATATTTTGCTAACAATGTTAACTGTTTATAAATAATAAATTGTATTAACTAAAGAGTAGGATGGCACAGTTGTTAGTATGCTTTTTGTTTTGTTTCTTTTTCATAAATACAACAGTAGTACCTGATGTCTCAGTGCCTTTCAAAATTAAATTATGCATGCAAACCTGTGAACTAGAAAGATAACTAAGATATCCATCCATTTATAATGGTGGCAAAGTGGTTAGCATTGCTATCTTGGAGCACTGGGGTCCTAGGTTCAATTCCTGTCATCCTGTGTGTGTGGGGTTTACATGTTCTCTCTGGGTTACATGGTTTTTCTCCATATGTGTGATATGACTCCCTCTCGCACTCCAAAACATACTGGTAAGTTAATTGGTTTATGGGAAAACTGGCCCTAGTGTGTGTGTGTTTGTGTCTGTCTGTCCTGTGATGGACTGGCGCTATGTCCAGGGTGTATTCTGCCTTGTGTCTGTTGCTTACTGGGATAGGCTCCAAATCCTCTGTACTGGTAAAGAGATTAGGAATAGATGGAACTATACACAGTGTTAGAAACCCACTATGAAATGGCAGCATCTCACCGAGAATAAAATATTTTATAGTGCTGGCCTTTCCACCTCTCTTGCACATCAGTATCCATACTGTACCTAGTTATTTAAACAAATTGCCTCTAATTATAAACATCTTAATATGCTAGCTCTGTGGATCCGCATCAGCTATGTTTGCCCATTCCTTCAATTCATGTGCATCCAACACACAGTTCAATGCTAGTAACTGCACAAAATCTAAAATACAATCCTCATTTCAGTATCTATGTAAACATACAGTCTGTTAACTTCATCATCTTCATCAAAAGTATGCCTAACCCCATTAGGAAGTGTTCTTGTTATCAGTGTATTCCTTAGCTTTCCCAAAATTATCTTCTTCTTACCAACATCTGTAGTCTTTTATCCTGCAATAACTCATCCAACACTTAAATCCCCAAAAGCTGCTTGTGTTAATTTCTTTAAATCACAAATATCATGTGTAAATACTGGCCATTTAATACTCTGCATTGTGGGATAATAGTTTATTTTAAAGGGAACTAGAGAAACTAAGAACTAGAGAAATTAAGAAAGGCTTTTTTTCTAGAATTAATAAATGCACATCCTGTTCACTGGGGAAATTAAATCCACACTGAGCAATCTTCAATATGTTCAGAATATGACAGCGGGAATCCTATCAGGGATGTATTACACCTGTTTTCAAGTCCTTGCGCTGGTTACCTATCAGGTTTCGAGTCAACTTCAAATTCCTCATCCTCATTCAGTACCTACAGTATATGGCTTATTATCTGTCTATTCCCCCACCTTTGTCCGTCTGACTCTGGTCTTCTAGCTGTCCTCAAGAACATCTACATTCTGTGGGTGACAGGGTCTTCTCTAGCTGCACCCCAGAGCTCTCAATTTGTATGCCCAGTGATATCAGTCACGTACCCTGAGTGCATTTAAATCTAACCTCAGAACCTTTCTTTTCAGAAGACTTAGTGTCTGTATCTGCTTCATTTTCTAATTTTGGTAGCACCTCTAACTGCTTGTCTTTCTTATATGTATTTACTTTGTAATCTGTGGTCCTTTTATCTGTTTTTACATCTACTGTATTGCTTTGAGATGCCACCTTTAATGGTAATATATAAAATAAAGTTTTTTATTAGTGTTATAGGGAAACATGATCAGATTTTCCCTGGTTCAGAAAAAAAGATCTAAAGTATACGAGTTTGTCACTCTTCTCATTCCCTTTGCTAAATGACTTTTCATACTAATCTGATCAATCTAACTGCCAGTTTTCTGTGCTTTCTCTATCCTGCTAGATTTGCAATTATTCTGAAAATTTTCATCTTGAAATAACTCATTTCTAAATACCCTTTTCACAAATACCATCTTGCAGCAACTCTGCGACAAAATATACACTTAGCTCAACCTGACAGTTCATCCTGCTACCAACATTAAATAAAACAAATCTTAAGATTTCTATATTTATGTCTTTATTTAGTGGTTTCATTAGTGACAAAGGCTAAACTTTCCTGGAAAAATGTCTTTTATGTGTTGCGGAAAAAACTGACTTGCTTTAACAAAATATGTTTACAAGTCGTTTCACCTGGCAGTTTACCTGAATGCCCAACTATCTGAGAAGCCCTCCATGAAACCATAGTTGCTATTAATTCATTTAGGGCTCACTGACAGAATTGCTGTTTTTTATGCATGCTAATTTCTGATTCCTCACTCTGTTTCATGTTTATAGATTAGACTATTGATCGCGAAGGGAAATTGATGTACATGTTTGCATGTTCTTTTGTAAAATACACCTTTTTGTGATTTTTGTGTATATCTAAGCAAGTGTTCCTGCATCCCTCTTCTGCACTATAGGCATGGCTTTTATTCTGTTTGCTCCATTTCTAAAACTTTTTGCTCATGTGCATTTTTGTATTTTTTTTACACCTCTAGCACTTTAACGTCCTGAATTTTCATTTGACTTAATTTGTAGAATGAATTTGAGTTTTAGCCTTAAAAATCTTAAGTTTTAACTATCTTTTGTTTCTTGTCCTACAACTGTTATTATTGATCACCGAATTATTGTACTTGACATGACTTCATTCAGCCTTTCCTGAACGTCTATGACAGGCAGAGAGAGTGCTGTTTCTGGTGCGATCTTTTGCAGCTGACATTTCACTGTTTTAAACGAACAAGAAATTAGATTGCTCATAAATCACTTATCCTATATAAATACAGCGTAATTGCCCTCCGAAAATCCTCTTTTTCTTGTTCGTTTTAGAGACCTTGATCGAAACTGATTTTAGATGTCAGAAAGGATTTCTTTTCTCTGTATTTCCTACATTGCTTTGTCGAGATTTTAACTTTATATTTAGGCTCAGATTTCAACTATAAATCGTACACTAATTGATGTTTTGCTCCCTCTTACCACAAAAATAATAATGTTTAGTAGCTGGGATGAACTTTATTTCGTACGCGTAGCTACCGTACTACCATTTGGACACGAAGCGGTTAAAGATGGCGGCAAATCAGACACCCAGAGGGGGGGGGGCGTCTTCTTGCCTCCATAACTAAAATGTCAAATAGGAGTGGCTTAAGCGACATATACAGTCGTGTAACTGACAGTTTGAGGTAGCCTGTCGTGTAAATTTCGCTTTGTTGCTGATAGGTTAAGCTTTCGAAACTCTGCCCCAAAGTCATGTGACTGATTTTTCGCCCTGTTTCGTTGGTTAAACGCAATGATCACAAGCACCACCATGGTTACTGGGATGTGTAGTTTTTAATTCTGTTTGAATTATAACTGTACGTACTGTCTTCATATTTGGCCAGGGCTTTAAAGAGAAGGCGCGCCAAAAAATTTAGGTGCCGTCGTCTCCGCTTTAAAGGTACCCCCGTGCTGGAAGAATTTGACCTCGGAACGTTTGCCCAGCGTATTGCAAGGGAAAAGTGTCACGAATCGCACTCGCGCATGTAAGTGCTCCCACGTTCCCACGAGCTCTTCTCTCCCCAAACGGTCACACACCAATCTTCTCAGCACTATTTAAACCCTCACCAGTCTTCCTTTCCTTGCTCACAATTGAGTTCTCCTCCCTGAGCTCCGTACTTGTATGTTCCCTACCCGCTAACACTATGCCTTCGCCTCCCGATTTGGTACTGACGAACCCTCAACGCCTTCCTCGATTTTGGACCCAGCTTTTGTTCACGACTACGTCTTCGCCTCTCGAACTGGTACCAACAAATCCTCGACACCTTCCCAGATTTAGACCCCAGCGTTAGTACCCGACCACGTCTTCGCATCTCGTCTCTATTCCAAACCTTTTTGAAGAGCCTCGCATAGGATCCCAATCCTCCGTAGTCTGGTCCCCCGTGACAAAAAGAACAGAAACCTTCTACAAAAAAGGAAGTACCTGGACTGCACTGGGAACCCGAGACCCCAATAGGTTGGCTGACTTGACAGCCTCCGGCGCATGAAAAGATAAACACCCCTGATGCGCTGAGAGGCGCTGCCTCAAGACTGGGTTCTGGGACCTCAGGGGTAGAGAAGGAAGGGAGACTCCCCTGACTTGCTGACTCCCCTGACTTTTCACTTTGAGAGACACTGCCTCAGGACTGGAACAAATCCCTCAAAGGGGAAAGAGAAGGAACCCCTTGACTGGAGGTGCTGCCCCAGGGTTGGAGAATGAAGAGAAATAATTTGATTGACTCACTGAGAGTCGCTTGAGAAGGAAGTGAAAGAAGTCCCCTGACTCGCTGAGAGTTGCTTTGGGAGGTACTGGTCTAGGTACCCCCTAGACTGGTCTAGGCCCTAGGGGGCAGAGAAGAGGACGCTAAGTAGGTTAGAGCTGCTGAGAACAGTGTGCCCGGGGGTCTCCTCTGACTAACGCTGTGAGAACCTCCCCAGAAGGGGTCAAGGTGTTGCTGCCTGGCACGATCGCAAACCCCTCCTCTTAAGGGTGCTCCAGCCCTTCCTTGTTTGCCTCATTCCCCGCACCTGTTCCTTGTTCCAGCCCCTTTTCAGTTCCCCCTTAAAAGCCAGACGCTGATGCTAATTAGGGCTCTGCATTGGTTTCCGCATCATGCGAGCCCGGGACCTGGATGCGTCTAGCTCCGTTATGGTTTTAAGCTTCTGTTCCTGTTCCTGTTCCCGTTCCCCCTGCCGGAACCAACCCGGCTCTGGTTTTTAATCTTCAGTCTCAGATGGATCGCCTGGCCTTGGACTTATGCTCTGTTTTTGGATTCCTCTTTGGACTCGTCCCTGGATTGTTTGACTCACATATACCTTCCCGACCGCCAGCACTTCTTGGGGACGCCCCCCTGTTTTTATTCCCGTATCCTGCATGCCTTTCTCCCTAGTGTTTCCTCATTCAACCCCGGATCATGTCATCTGCATAGGGTCCGGAAAGAACTGTTCCTGACAATGCCAACCTCTGCTCAGGAAAGTGAGCTTCAATTACCCTGCAAAGGTAGACCCAGGGCCAAACAGTTTCTCTCCCAACACCTGTGAGGAGAAACAAAGTGTGCGCCAGAGCATAATTAAAGAAATAAGAGAAAGGTGTGGAGCCTAAATGTGAGCCTGACCTCACAGTGTATTGGAAAAAACTCCTTAATGCCAATCTGGGGGAAAACATCTGGTCAGAACAGATGCCCCAACTCCAGGAAGACAAGCAATGGATAATGAGCAGCTGAAATGGGCGAGGGAGTGGTGTGGATGTAAAGGTTGACTGTAGAGGAGGACCAATAGCCCATTAGTTTAGTAAATTGGATAGCTGGATGAAATGCCTTTGACAAAGGGGATTCGTTTTTAAGCGCATAGAAAAAGCATGAAGTGGGAGTTTGGGATGCAAGACAGGTCACAGAGTTGAGGACCTGATTCTGGAAAATTAGTGTGGATGTAAAGGCCATGTCCTAATATACACACGTGCGGTCTTGTGTCCTTCATATGCGCGTTCACATTCCAGTCTGCAAATGCTTAGGGTGTCCCATATCTAAAAATATGTGTTTCACAATGGTGCTCACAAGCACCCCCAATGCACCCTTCTCCGATGTCTGCATCAGGGCATACTTCGCTGAAAGGAATTACCCCCAATTCTTTACGGAATGGTGATGGTTCATGTTCAAAGTAGAGAGAAGTTGCCGAGGAGCATAACACATTCATGTGTTAGTTAAGTTGAACTTTTTAAAGTTTTAAAACTCTTCTTATTAAAACGTATTAAAATTCATATTATTTAATGTTTCTAGCTTAGATGATTCATATGTATTCTAGGTATGAAACATCGACATTTCATTATTCCATTTCAACTGTAGATTGTGGGAGTCAGAGGAGCTGGGGCGAGCCCCGGTATTTAGGCGATGCCCCGACTGAGGGACGGAGGCACACTTGTGAGGTTGACAAGAACTGAAAATAAAGGGAGAAACACAAACAAAAAGGGAGAAAAAGAGAATATTTCTAAGTTTACCTAAGTTAGTTTACTTTGCTCATTTTGAATCAAATGTGTTTAATGTCAATGAACGTTAAGTTCCTTGTATGTTGTGTTCCTTGTCATGTTTGTTTAGGCACAGGGAAAATGAAATGTATTTAATTGTACAAAGCTTTGAATAAACAGAGAGAGCTATTGCCAAGTTTTCCTTACTTAATTAACTATACCCATTTGGAGTTGAGTCTGCTCAACACGAATGAACATGTTGTGTTACTTCTTTTGTGCAGCCACAGATAAGATGCCATTCAATTTAATCAATATGAAAGAAGAGAATGAAAACATTGACAGGAAGGCAGCAACAACAGAAAGCATTTTCATTGCAGGCCGTAACCAATGAGTGATGTCACATGAAGGTGTCCCAATACCCTTTCTATAACAGTGCACCCTTGAATGCTTGCACACCTTAAGCCTACACCTGATGTAAGTCACATTCACGAGGAATGACAGCAGCTGAAAGCTTGGGAGAAATTAGAATCGTTTATTGGGATGTGGAGATTTGGCGTAACCCTCCCGGCCGTTGAACGTGGAAGATAGGACCCCCATGCGACCAATTGGGTAGCTGCAAAGGTGGAGAGGGGGTGGAGGAGGGATGCAGAAAATGAATGAGGAAGAGGAGAGGGTGACGTTTGATATATATGGAGAGCGCGTTGCTTACGTCAGGATTAGTAAGAATTGTAGCAGCTGTGTCGCATGAGTGTGGCTGCCTTCATTCCTCCCGAACTTTCATTAAAAACTCTATAAAGTGAGGTCTCGGAGGAAGAAGTGAGAGCCTTAGTTCAGCTTTTGGGACATGGCTTCTCTCTACACGTGGTGTAAACAAGATCTGCAAGACTTGTTTTTCCAAACTGGGGCTGTGAAAAGAGTGGACTGCCCAATGACCTCCATCAGAGAAGGAGGCGCCATCGAGAGAGAGAGAGAGAGAGAGAGAGAGAGAGAGAGAGAGAGGAAGTGTGGAACTCAGCCATACAGAATGAGCACTGTGCAGCCTTGAGCTCTAATGGCACCGCCTGTGTTTACTAATATTACTTGAGTTTTTAAAATTAAACAAGGAATGGAAACAATTTCTTTTGACTTCTAAATGCTTTAATTATTATTAAACAAACATTTCTCACCAGTTACGTTTATCATTTGATACCATCGTTAAACAAAACAGGTATTTATTGTACTTCCCAATGACCTTACATGTGGAAAGACTATATTTTTAAATTTTCTTTAATATTTTATACATTTTTTTTCATATATACAAAACCCACAAAATGATTCTCGCTTGCATTTTGTAAATGTCATGTCACACGTAATGTGTTAAATACATCTAAATGAAGAAAATCATGCATTAATACAAACTATTCGTATTTCATATTAATATTTGTATTGTAATTGTTGCATGAAGAGTTCATTTACAAGACTTGATCTGACAGAAAACACTTAAAATAATCCAAATAAAAGTAAACAATTGAATAATGAAGTAAGAACAAACAAATTGTGCCAGTAAAAGAATTCAAAATAAAAGATATCAAATTAAATAGTTCTAAAATAATGAGAAATACAATTCAAAATATACCGAAAAATACCATCAGCTCTGAGACAAAGCTCAGAGGACGGAAAGGACTGAGCAGTGGGCTGCTTGTTCTTCAGAAGCATTTTGTTCCTCCTGAAGAACTGCACATGGTCCACATGTGAGGGGAGCTTCTTTCACAGTTTCAGCTGACAAAGAGTCATTGCAGAGCCATGCTGATATTGAGCAAATGCTATTATGAACCTCAAAAGGAAATCCTCTCCTTACTGCCACAAGCCCTGCTTTCATAGTACTAAGGATGTTATGGGAGGATCACAGTGAACTATGTTATTTGTGCCTAGATGAATAAACAGTGACAAATCCACTTGCAGGGCCTGGAGGTGGTACAGGTACTGGTGGGCACTGTGCTGCAGAGTTGTGCCAGGATGCAGCCACACCTGTTCTGCTGGTTTTTTGAAGCCCCACAACATAGAGTCACCGAGGACATACTGTAAACTTTCTTTGGAACCAATGGATAAAAGGCATTATTCCATGGCAATACAGGGTTCATCTCAAGATAACTCTTTAAAGTATATAAACTGTAAATGAACAAACATCAACAATGAATAACAATGTAAATGTTTCAAAAATGATATAAAGTATAACTAACAAGTAACTATATACAGTGCTGGAAACAAGCTATCAGAAGGAATGGCAAAGTTATTAACATCAGCTGTTATGCACTATTCCCCGCTCTGCACTGGAAGACGGACGCCCGGAGGCCCGCCAACCATCGGGTCCAGGACTGACCCGACGTTCTAGGCTTCCTCACGGCGTCCTGACCTGCTGAGTCCCGGGCTCGGGGCGCCTGACCTCGGCGCGCCTGGCCTCGTTATCCTGGTTTTATTCCCTGTCCCTGTTCCTGATCCCGTTCTGGATTTTCACCATGTTTGTCTTGTCTTGGTTTGATTGACCCAGTGCTTTCCTTTGCATGAGACATAAAACAAAGGTCCTGGCTTTCTATGGTGATCCTAGGGAATTTCTCAATCCTAGGTGTTGGGCAAATATCCCCCTGGCCTTTACCAGTCATGGCCTCCTAGTAATCCCCATCTATGAATTGACTTCATCACTCTGTTCTCCTCCTAACTGGTAGCTGACATGTGGTGAGCGTTCTGGCACAATTTGGCTGTCGTTGCTTTGGTAGATGGATGCTGCACATTTGTGGAGGTGGAGGGGATTGCCTGTTACCTGTAAAGTGCTTTGAGTGGAGTGTCCAGAAAAGAGCTACATAAGTGGAAGTAATAATTATTAATTATTAAAACCATAGGCACAGCTAGCATTAAAGAGATCTAAAAACCTACTTCCCAAACACAAAACATAGAATAATTTCACTTATATGATTTGATTTTTGCAGTATGATTTATAGATGAAATACTAAAGTGCCCTGGGTTATCATACCATATCTGGTGATATAATCCTGGTCCAGATTAAGTTGTATTCTAGAATTAATCCTTATCTTGAAAAGATATTGGCTCTTATAATAATAAACCCAAACATTGAATTACTTGTTCATTGATTTAAGAAATGTATTTAAAATCTAATTTCTTACCTTGTCTTGACTTTCTGTGATATATATACATACTGTATACCAAGTATGACAATGCAAATTTCACAAAGAACAATGACTCATTTGCTGCCCTTTAACATGAAGGTACTGTATGATACAGTGAAGTCTCATTTCGCTTTCCATTTCTGTCACCCTTGCTTGAACTGGGCTCATGCTTATGAAAGAGTCTAGTTCTGTTGAGTCAAACAGCGGTCCTTAACTATTTTGACGGCGTGCGCATCTGAAGTTTGAAGCTTCTAGTACACAAAAAAGTGCAATTATAGTTACTCCTGCTGTTAATAAGCCTGTTATAAGTGCTGCTTTAATCATTCCACACATTGCAAGTTTTGTAACGGCTATGACTCCTCCTAGTGCAGTTGATAATATTACCTCAAGAAAAGTGTTATTTATCCTCTTATTTTTAGGAGGGCTTTTTTTTAATTCTTCTCTAAATTTCCAACTGTGATGGATTGTTCTGCTTCCTCTCTGCATCTTTTCCAGATTTCCTCACGCCTTCTCTCAAACTCTTCCTTACAATCTTGCAGCAGCATCTCCAGCTCCTCCTTCTTCTCATTACTTGTCTCCACACTCATCCTCTCCCTAATGTCTTCAGTTTCTTTTCTGTACTTCTCTGCCCATTCCTCTGTTTTGAGTGGGGTTCCTTTCTCCAGTTAAAATCTGATCTCAGCTTCTACTGTTTCGTATACCACATTGGTGTAGTGGCCTCCTCCGTTCTCCCTCACCATCTGCTCAATTTTCTCCAGGAACTCAGTGACCTGGCTTCTGTCCTCCCACTCCATGTTGTTGAAAGTATGACACCCGTTCCCACACTTTTGGACAAAGTTCTTCAGATTATTCTCACCTTGTTCAATATACTCTTCAGGCACCCTGCCCTTCAGTTTGTCTGCACAGGTCAAAAGGATCATGGTATACCTAGACGCTTCTTCTCCAAAAATGCCCTGTATGAGCTTCATTGTCTTTTTCTCTTCCTCTGTGAATCGTCCCAACTCTGTCACAAGAAGAATAGCATGAGATCCTGGGGAAGACAAGGAAAAACACTTGATAATTTCATGCTTTATTTCCATGTGAGAAAAGCTTTTGCCAAACAGGCCAGGTGTGTCAACCACAGTGACTTGTCTTCCATCCAGTTAAGCTGTTGTCTTCTGACACTCCTGTGTTACTGAGAAGGACATGATATAGAATAGTTTAGAATCATAATTCACCATCTACCCACCTTCCAACACCACCACAGACAACCCAGAAGTGAATTCATTCCTGTGTCCTTCAATCTAGGAAAACACATTTTGGTTACTAGAAAAGAAACTGACCTTGACAAATGACCTTGTTCTCAAGCTTGAAGGACTGAAGGGTACCCCTGACCTGATGCGATTTAATAGAGACTAGACTTTGGTTTCAGCTTTTAATATTTAAAGAATTAAATACAGTATCTTGCAAAAGTATTTCTACCTCTCCATGGGTGTTGTTTTGTTTTCTTGCTTGATTACAATAAAATATAAAAATGTGAAATTCTCAAACTAGTGTTATAGCTTTAGGTGAGTGAGAAGTGTCTCTTAGTTTCACATAAAGTTTTTGACACTTGGAAGGGTAAACACTTCAAACTTCAAAGGAGAGTGGATGTGTGCTGAGGTCTAGGGGGGATCCCTTGAGCAGAAACAATTGTAAAGTTTGTCTCAGTATACCTGGATATGTTGTGGGTAAACGATTGCAAAGGAGCAGGACAGAAACAGACAACATAAGATCACATTAAGATCCAGAGAAAAAGAGAGGGAGGAAGAAACAAAGAAAAGCAAGGAGAAAAGAGAGGAATCTACAGGAGTTGTAACTTGAAGCTTGTGCCAGGCGAGAGCCCCTACTTCATGATCATCCAGGTAAAAACCTGATTGGAGCTACAGTAAATATTTGAACCTTGTTAGAGAGCGTGTATGCTATACCTGTATGAAATGTCAATTTCTATTTTTTCCAAGTTTGATCTGCATGATTGTTGCTACTCTAGGCCCCACACCTAAAGAAATGGTGTCAGTACCTTGGCATGGCATAAAATTCTTAGTGATTGTAATGGATTAGACCCATCACCCACTTTGGAGTACAAAACATAGATGTGATTTTTAAACTGAAAATATATTGTTTGTAAACCTTACCAGGAAAGCAAAATCTGATTGTTTCTTAATAATAATAATAATAATAATAATAATAATAATAATAATAATAATAATAATAATAATAATAATAATGGCAGTGTGTATTTAGCCGATGGTTTAAGACAGTATTGCCTTGTCTTTAGAATAGCTTCTAAACTGAGATCTAGGTAATTAAATCCATGACCGCAATATTTAACAAACATGCTACTTAAATTGCCGTCTCTCCGAAAAAAAAAATGTGTTTACTACTACGATTTAACCATTTCCTTTAGATCTCATAACCAGACCAATAGATTTATCGGAACGGCAACCAGACACCACAGGCACTTATTCTCAAACTTATTTTGATCTTTTTTGAGGTAGATGAGGTATTAAAGTAGTGATTTTAGTTAAAAAAAACTTTTTCCCGAATGAAAACTTTTCCAGTTTTCAAGCAGGGGTCTTTCTCATTACACAATGTATATTTTTTACGTCATAAATGTAGACACAGAGAGCAGCAGAAAAATATTACTCAGTCTTTCATTTTCTCCTTTCTACCGTTTCAACTTATAATCAAGTTGGTAACAAATGTAATCTAGCCAAGAGCTATATCCTTGTGGCAAAGCAGGCGTTGGAAACACGGGTGAATTCAGCAGGGGCTGGTGATCTCATTAAGAACCACATTCTTCGGATTCTCACGGGGAAATGACTGAATTGGCTGCACCTGGAGACTCTAGCTCCCTATAAAAGCAGCTCCTTGGGCGGGCGGCCTTTGTCCTTTCATGCACCCTCACGGTTTAGTAAGACAGTGAGATAGTCGTTTCAGGCTCAACAAATCAAAGAAGGTTTATAGCGGGGTAATATTGATAGCAGTCTCGGTCGTTTTCCGGGTCGGGACGCCGGTAATAAAGAAGACGGTTAATGAGCGTACCTGGCCAACCGGAATCGACCGAGAAGGTTTATTGTCACTGTTATCCCGGGGAGTTACGGTCCTGGTTCATGTGGAGACCCCTTGCCACGTTATCAGAAAGGGGGTTCTTTCACGGTTCTCTTCTGTAGAAGATCCGACAGTCTTAAATGTAACGCATTTGAGTCACTCGGGGGATGCGTTTAGAGGAATGTGCTACACAATGCAAACTGTTTTCTGTCGCTCATATTCAAAAGATGCTCACAGCAATCCCATTATGACTTTAACAGATAAGCCCTAGTTTCATCACCCAATCATCCAGTATTAGAAAGCTACTTATTGGAGAAGCTATCTATCCCACAAGTACAGTGGCACAGGGTAGGGCTGGTCTCTGTGCCAGTCTATCACAGAGTGTTTACAGACAATTTGGAGACTGCAGTTACTAACAGTAACCCAAACATAGCTGTTAATAACACATTTTATGTATACAGTATTTGTGTCCCTTATGGGTGTTGAGTAAAAACCTGCTTGTTTTGTTGCAGGGGTCTTCAGATGGTATCAGCCTACAGTACCTGCTCTGTTGATGTACTGTATGACCCTCCCCCCTTGAAAAACCTCTTACCCAGGCTGTGTTCAACTCACCTGCTGCCTTTCTGCTGCTAGTTCTCTGTAATGCAAAATTGTACTTGGTAGCACAGTAATCTAAGATGCAGGAATATAATTATTTTATAACTTCTAGTAAAATTGTGAATTTAGTTTATTTCAGGCCACTGCTCTGGCTTTTTAACATGTTCCAAAATATTTTTAACAATGTGGTTTATACTTGCCATTAATAATACAGAACAGATGTTCACAGTACTGTATATCTGTTTTTATTATTTTCCTTCTTATAACTGGAGATGGGTAACCAGAAATATGTGGAAGCAGGTATTTTCTTTATTTATCTTTATTATATTTTACAAGCATTTCTGTTATAATAAAGGATCTTTTATACACTAGAATTTCGTTAAATCATTGTTTTATTTTTCAATGCTACTTGCAATGTTGTTTAAATGTTATGTATACATTTTTACACACAGCCTAGAGTTGTGGATATAAGTACTGAAATCTTTTATCTGTCAGTGTACCTTTTGCCCATTATTAAACATTCATCCTGGAAGTGACAGCTAGTGTTTCAGTGTTAATTTAACATGCAGGCTGCCCATGTTTATAATGTCTATATTCAGGATTTGAACTTCTTTGTAAGAATTACTGCTCATGCTGGCTGTAATGCTGGACAAATACATATGAAGTATGAAAACTCAAATCAAACAACATCTTTAGTCCTTCAGTCATCTTCAGGAAAGTGTTAGGGTAACCCAAGAAAATCATAAGCAAACTTCTATACATGATCATATCCGTGAGATATCCTTTCCCAGGTGGTATTTACAGCAATTTGCAGCTGAAGGTATTAGCAATACTGTCCCTGATAATACTGCATAGTGCAGAAAATATTAAAACATAATACCCCTTAGATATCTTTAAAAAAAAGGGATGTGTATATAGTATTGATAAGCAAAATTATTTCCTAACTAGTTCTAGGTTGCTAAAAATGCACCATTTGGTACATTATTGACAAAATTCAATTGTCTTGGCTCCCTGGAGAATTTCAAATACTGCTAATTAAAAACTATGGATAGGAACAGTTACTGTAGGTGAGCCTGATAGCTATGTTGTAAAACTGCAAGATGGACCATTATGCGTCGGTTTCCATCTTGTCTCTTGCTTGCTGGGTAAAGCTCTGGAGTCCCCCGCGACTCTGAACTGGATAAAGCTGGTAAAGAAAATGGATGGATAGACTGTCTATTGGTAAAGAGTCAGTTTCTTTTTGTCCAGACTGTCTCATTGACAACCAACCCTCGCTCCCTAAAGAGTTATATACAGACTTGGATCTTAAGTCAGTCAAAATATGCAGATAATAAAACAGTCTGACGTGATCAGCTGTAGTTCAAGTGTGAATGTTAGGTGTTATCCTGTGATTTGCTGAGTAAACCTTGTAGCTTGGGGTTACCGAATGGTAATCCTACCTTGCAAAATAGAACATGCACTGATCTGGGGGCCGGCACTTCAGTTCTGTTTATCTCAATAAGGGTATATGTCAAGGTTCACAACACAAACCACCTTCAAGAAGTAATGCACAATGAAACACCTTTTCAGCCTTCAGGTTAGAGATTGAGGGCCCTGCCTCTGAACTGTAATGTCATAACTGTAAGCAATGTTGAGACATTTTGGTACAGTAGTGCAACAACACCACTCCACTGTGACCTCTGAGAGAGACAATATTTTAGTTGCTTCTGACTCTATATCAACAGCATCAAAAAATCCAGACGGACAGAGCATCAGCAACATGCAGAGCTGAGTCGAACACAACCAAGCAGGAGATGTTCTTCCAAGCAGGAGTTCATTGTAAGACCTCCTGCAAACACTCTACAGCTTCCGCGCTGGCAGAGAACAGATGTATTTGTGCTCGGGCCCAAGGCTGCAGCTCTGTGGGGTCCACCTTGCCTTTCCCCGCATCAGTCCACATCTGCGGCCCGGCCGGTCCTGGGGCAAGGGGCTGTGCAGCTTGAGGCTTGTAAAAGACACCGGGCGGCCATTGGTCCATGTCCAGTTCCCTGTCACCCCCATGTCTGTCAGCCCTGCAACATCAGATCACGCATTTACAGCCATATAATTAGTCTGGAATTACAGATTTATTTTTGTTGTGCAATTGGGAAGCCCATTTGTTTTAAGATAGAGATCTATACATGCTTGGGAGAGAATGGGACAAATACCCCAGCTCCTTGGACAGGCCCAACCTTGGAGCTGTTGATGATTTGACAGGTTGCCTAGAACAGCCACAGCAGTTGGGCAATTGTGTGCCATTGGGCAATCCTAGGTGGTCCTCTAGTGATACCTCTGTCCTGTCACCCAAGGGAGACCACAGAGCTTCCTGGCATGAGCCCCAAAAGTTTTTTTTTTAATTATTTGCAATCAGGAGGAAATCCATCCATCCATCCATCCATTCATCAATCCATTTTCCAATGGCTTCATCCAATTCAGGGTCCTGGGGGAGCCAGAGCCTATCCCGGCAAGCAATGGGTGCAAGGTGGAGTAGATGTTCATTGCAGGGCACACACACACACAGACACAAACACACACACTTACACCAGGGCCAGTTTTCCAGAAGCCAATTAACCTACAGTACCGGCATGGTTTTGGACAGTGGAAGGAAACCAGAGCAATTGGCAAATCGAATACTAACCGATCCAGAATGGCTGTTTCCCAACAAACTTCCAAAGCCACTTCATATCTTTCTTGGAGTGAATGCTTGCTAGATGACTTTGACGCCTTTGGAGAAAAATAACAGGCAGCAGAATATTATTTTGCATGTGTTTTAACACACCTAAAGTATGTCAAGTTGTATCTCTCATACAGTGTAGGACATAAAATAAGTCATGGTCTATTTAAACAATAAGGCTTAAGTAAGAGCTATAGAAAGACCAACAGCTGACAAAAATTAAAGTGACATCCTATATTTTAAAATACATTTTCTGTATTCTATTTTTTAAAAGCAAAACATGAAACTTTATATACTATAGACTTTAAGTACTTTTAAAAATACGTTAGCTTTGGCCTTGAACTAGACTGGCACAATAGTAGAAGGTGTAATTGCATCATCATTACCATCTTTATGAACTTGCTTAAGAATTTTATGAGTTTTAAAGTTTCTTTAATATAGTGTGTGTTATTGATAAGTTGAATACTAATTATTTTGTTCATTATTTCTAATGTGAATTAAACAAATTCACAACCCCTTGAATTTTATTTGCCATATCCTGTACAAGCCCTGTTAATTACAATAAAACATTGCCACAGACTGTCTGGGCTGTATGATAAATGGCTAGAGCCATTTGAGCCTTGGTTCCATCCATTCATTTTCAAAAAGCCAGTCATTCGTGGTAAGAGTCTGTGCATGGAGTCCTGGTTGTTGTAATAAAATCTTAGGGACTCCAGATCATGAAAATTTCTCTATATACAGTATTTATTTCTGGATTAAATGTAGATATCAATAAACTGTACTCATACTTCATTGTGCAGTCTTGTTCTGCTTTCTCCCAGCTGGCAGTGCTTGAGCTTGAGGTGTAGCACTGCTTCCCATGCAGGGTCCATTCTGGAGGGCAGCGGGACCCAGTGGTCAACTGAGACATCAAACAAAGAGAGAGAGATGGACATAGAGAGGGGGTTTTTAAAATTTGGCTTCACATCAAGGTTGCATCTCATACCACCATGGACAGAGTGGTGCAGAAGGCACACAGAATCTATAGGAACTGCTCTCCCAGAGGCTGCCATAAGCCTAGAGTTTATTTTCAAATTTCTTTCGATACTGACAGCTGTTTCTGAAATGGGACAAGTAATCTAAACTATTGCTTGGCTCTGTAGAAATTAAGCCCTTCCAGGTATTCTTGCTAAAAATCAGTACTGTGGGCACTATTGTCAAATTTCACACGGTTAAACTCCACAATTTTCTTTTAAGCATTTTCTTTTGGGGGAATCAGGGATTCCCAACTTCCTCTTTGGTATTGGCCTTGTCTTAAAAAACCTACTGAAGCTGTCAAACTAATCTTCCTATGTCATTAACAATATGTAGCATTAGCAATATGCAATGGTTTTTTCACTAGGGATAATAATACTAAAAAATTAAACACACTGAAAGGATTATGGAGTAGTTAGGTTGAAATTTGGTTTAACCCGCTTGGCTGAGGACTAACCTCCTGGCCACTGCACCCCCATGCAGAGTGCAGCTTTAAATATGGAGATAGGATACAATACGGGATGTACCTGTATAGGATGAGATGGTAGAGTATGCGAGAGAGAGAAGGGAATTATGTATAGTATTTAAGTGAGGGAATGACTTCAGGAGTGATTACAAATTATAGACAGCAGTGTGTCTGTTATCCATCCTGACATTTTATTATAAACTCCAAATCTTATACTATATGTAGACATGTTATTGAATATAGTTTATATGCACTGCATGTAGTGTTTTTCAGTGTCTCATCTGCTAATTCCTTTTTGATCATTGCAGTAGTCTAACCATTGGTTGGACACCTCAGATACCATGATATTGAGATTTACTCTTCTTTACATGCTGTTATAGTTAACAGTTTTACAGATTTAATAGTTTTGAGGAAGCATTTTGTCAAATGTTTTCAAACTTCAAACTTGTGTGCCCCTAATAGAAATGATTGCATGTCTTTGCTAGATTTTACCCCCCCCTTTGCTTAATGTCATCCCTTTTATCACCTATTGGGTGATTGGGACTTAGTGAATATTACAATACTGGCCAGCTCCAGATTTTAATGGCTGCAGTCCATTAAGGTCTCTTTAAATCAACATCTGCTTGAGAGCAAGGAAGAGGCTGCAGCTTCTTCAGTTAAGCAAACAATGGGTTCAGCTCAGCACTTTGTCTGTTCTGGGATATCTCTTGCTTTAAGCCACGAGATCCAACCACTCTCTACCTCTTTTGAGCCCTTACCTCTGCCTTCCTGGCTCGGCCTTTGAGAGGGTGTGGAGGAGAGTCTCCCTGAAGAACCTCCTTTCCTCCACTCTCTGCGGGGAGGAGGGGGGGAGGCCAGGCCCAGATAGGGCTTGCCTGCAGCTCAGAATGGGTGGGAGGCACCTCTGGGACTGGACCCATGGTCTCCTCCATTCTAAGGGGAATGATGCCATGAAACTGCATCCAAAAACAAAATAAACACGTCAAAGCTGAGTACCAATCCAGCACAGTCTGAGGAAGGAAGAGTGAGGAGCAAACTGGTAATATCATTCATCCCAAAACGTTGAACAATTTACAAGAGAAGAATTCCAAGGCAATGCTTTTCCGGAGTAGCTAACTTCTGTTCTGTATTGTTAGGGCACTGCTTAAGTTAAAGACCCTTCTTAACATGTTCCCAACCCTTCCATCTGTTTTCCATCACTGCTTAGTCCAGTACAGGGTTGCAGTGAGCTGGAGCCGAACTCTTAACTCTTCCTTATGTTTTAATCAGCCATGGCTGATAAAGTAAAAATGATGATGAAAATCTAATATTCAGAACTTGGTACAAGTAAAAAAAAAAATAATCTAAAATTACCTGATGGCTGCAAAAAGACCCATAACAAACAATAGCGACCATACCAATGCAACATTGGACTCCCCACCACCACCAATGTGCAGCATCTACCTGGATGATGCGACAGCAGCCATAGATCACCAGAACACTCACCAAACATCATCTATCAGTGGGGAGAATAGAGTAATGAAGCCAATTCATAGATGGGGATTATTTGGAGGCACATAAGGGCCAATGGGAAATGTGGCCAGGATGCCAGGATAACATCCATACTCTTTTCAAGAAACACGCTGGGATTTTTAATGACCACAGAGAGTCAGGACCTCACTTTTATGTCTCATCCGAAGGACGGTGCCTGTTTATAGTATAGTGTCCCTGTTACTATACTGGGGCATTAGCACACATGTGGACCGCAGGGTGAGTGCCCCTGCTGACTCCTCTAACACCTCTTCCAACAGCAACCTTAGATTTTCTCTGGAGGTCTCCCATCCAGGTACTGACCAGGCTCACACCTGCTGAGCTTCAGTGGGTTGCCAGTTGTGAGTTGCAGGATGATATGGCTGCTGGCTCACAAAGCACATCTAATGGCAAGCACCCTGATGGAGGGAAAGTAACCTGATTTCTGTCTTGTTTGGATGGCCAGCTATGTTTAGTTTTATTACCTTTTTAAGTTCTGAATTGTCAGCTGCCAATCACAACATCCTTCCTATGATCCTAACCTAGAAGGCATGAAGACAGCTGGTCTACATCCCCCACAGTGGGTGATGTTCTCTCTTGTTCTGCTTCAATCTGCAAGCACAACGTCCAAACAGCTGAGCTCCGATGTTAGATGGAGGCCTGCTGCAGCCTACATGGACAGTGTCACAAGCCCCCAGACATCTGGCCAACTTTGAAGCCACCAAGACCAATGGTGTCACCTATGAGGGAATCTCCATCATAGCCTGCTAGTGGCACAGCCAAGATCTTAACTGATTACTGGGCTCCAGGGTTTTAAAAATCAAAGTGCTTGCAAATTCCAAAATGGAGTAATTTTATCAAATCTACCCCAATGTCTTCCTCATTGCATTATTCTATAGAAATGCTTAGTTGTCATACAGAGCATTTCTTAGTAGTTATTAAATCACATACAGATTTGTCCTGCATACCAGTTTCATTCCCTTTATTGCTATAATTCCCATGACCTCCATAATCTTTATATTTAAAAACTGATCTCACCGTCCAAATTGTCTCTCTGTTTTTCATCTTCATTTCTGGGGGATAAATCTTGAATTTAAACAGAGGAAACAAAACAAATATTAAACACCTTTTAATAAAATAGCTTCTTTTGGTGTTTTACAACAATAGATGCAAAATTAAAGTCTTGTTTTAGTATCACTTAGCTCATGCCTGTTTCTAAGCCACTGAACAAAAAATTATCCAAACATCAAAAACTAGCTGTATAAAAGTACAGTACATTGCGTATTTCTGAAGCACCGACTGCCATTTACATTCCTTATAGTGATGTAAGGAAAAACATTTAGATTCAAGAGAATGCTAAACTCATTTTTTAATCAAGGTTTAATGATAAATCCATCCATCCATGTTCTTACCTCTTTGAATTCAGGGTTGCGGGAGAGTCAGGACCTATCCCAGCAACCAACAGGAGTAAGGCAGGGTACAACCCGCATGGGACACCAGTCCATTGCAGGGCAGAAACTCAGACACACAATCACTCACACCTGGGCCAAGTTTCCTGGAAGCCAATTAACCTATCAGTATGTCCTTGGACAGAGGGAGGAAACAGGAGAATCTAGACGAAACCCTTGCAAACACAGGGAGAACATGGAAACTCCATGGAGATGACAGCTTAGGACATTGAACCCAGGGCCCCAGTGCTGTAAGCCAGCAATGGTAACTACTGCACCACCATGCTACCCACTAGATGTAAAATGAAAAAAAAAGTATTGGCAATCTTGTCTCATAGGCCTATGGTGTCTTTCAGGGATCTAGCACTCGTTCCACCCTGGTCCAAATAACTTCATTGTGTTCTGGTTCCTCAGTAACTTAATTGATCCATTAACTAGACCTTTTCTATCATTTCCAGTCTCTATAAAGATGCAGGTTCCAATTTATTATATCAAGATTCCACACCCTTGTGTTGCCGCTGCTCCCAGTGATGCGCAGATGCTCTCTCTGCGTGGAGAGCTGGCCCAGAATCTCGCCCTCGCTGTAGTCCGCAAAGCGATGAGTGTCGGGGACGTCGCCACGGGGTGGGACATGCTTCCAAGGGACCTCTCCCTCCAGTGTGGGTCTCTTCTCTCTTCCGGAAACGGATTCGTCGTCCTCCCCAGGCAGAAAGAGCACAGGAGGGCCTTTAATCTCTCTTTCCTCCTCCTCCTCCTCCGGGTGGAGCTCCTCAGGGTCACAGCTCCCTGACAAACACACTCATTCAGTTTCACATCTCAGTGCAGTGAGGGGCTTCACACAACAGGGTTTCACAACTCTGGCGCCGATGTCTGCTTTGAGCTCTTACCTGCAGCACTGCACTAGTTGATTGTATTTCCTTAACTGGACCATTTTAAAAGTTGTTTCCAATTCTTACAGTCTAAGGCAAGTTTAATGATTTGTATCGACCCTTTGCCAGGAAATGTGTTTCTGAGTTTCCCTCATTTAGGAAGTGAGTAACTGCACTGAAGACTTCCTTTTACACAGTGTTTGCTACAGACTTTGCTAAGAGCAATTTACACTTGTCAGCATACAATTAACTGGCAAGCTATTGAAATTAACAGCTACAGTGGAGCAGCAATTTTGCAAGTGACAGGCAGACTCCACATGGTCCTGTTTGCTAAATGTCTGAGTATTAATGCACTAAAAAATGTTTCCCTCGGTAACCAAACACAGGGAGCAAAAAAGAAGAATTATCTCTTAAAGCGTCTCAGCAGTGCATTCAAAGTGTTGAAGAACTCATCGGGAGGAGAGGCAAAAAGATTATAGGGTGTTCTGAAGAGAAGGGATTCTGTAGTTAACCCATGACAGTAGCAGTTTTCAAAGACATTACAGGAATAAAACCACAGAGTGCAGGAACCTGACCCTCTGCTTCCCATATACTCAAGTTTTTACCAACTGCAGTTTTTCCATCCACAGGGGTTTTCAGGAACATGCAGTATTGTGAGATTGGTGGGGTTGAATACTTAACACAGGCACTGTATAAATAAATAACTGTAACATAATACTAACAAATGACCATTCTCACAAAATGGAACATACATTTAAGTTTATTTTAGATATTTCATGAAGGATCTCAGAGTATCACCTCAGAGAATATGGTTGAGTACTGTATTTCGTTGTGGTTTCTTGCTCTGTGTAAAGTGCCTCCTGTCCTGAGTATTAAATTTATTCAACATTATTTCCATTTGTATCTTTTTAGATGTTTCATGCTCAAGCTACACCTTCAATTTGTTTAAATTAAGTTAGGACTTCATCCCATACTAAACGAATTTTTGTCACTTGTCTGACCAGGGGCACTACTTCCTGTTTCAAGCCTACCTCCTCTGGGATCCATTATCTCCACAGTGGCCCTGTTCCTTTGACCCAAGACTGCGTTCTTTGGTGCCCTCAAGAGGATCTGAAACTTCTCATGACTCTCCTCCAGCCCGTCGTCCCGCAAGAAGATGTTCCAGGATTTTGTGTTGACTCCTGCAGAAAAGCAGGCAGGCAGAAGATTAGAGCTTAGATCTCATATTTCTATTTCTCAGTCCTGTAGTGTTCATGTTGATTATACAACTTCTAGATACCTACTGTAGATCATGATAATGTCTTATATTGACCATTTTACAGAAATCTCTTCCTTGATTCTAAAAAACAGTTATTTTTTTGCAAAAATATATCTTGCATGTCATTACTTCAGAACCCCAAATTATTGGGACAATTTTTGCTAATTTGATTGCATTCATTATCTATATGGAATATAAAATTGTTCCAAATCAGGGTGGGACAGCATGAAAGACTTAAATACTGTGGCACTTGAGGTTTTCCATGTGATCTCCTTCCTTGCAAGGTTGAACAGGTTCAGCTGTGGGTTTGTAGCTGCACACTGAGATGTGAAAAACACAGAACTGGCAGCTTGGCTGTCATGTGGAAAAAACAGACTGGCTTGTACCGGAGTAAGCAGCAGTCTGTGGACCTTGAGAAGAGCCCAAGTGCGGGCGGAATAGGCAAATGAGCAGGCACAGGCCAGCATGGTAAATGGGCAGACAAAAAAACAGTCCCGATATGTACTTTAGTCTGAATCATTATTCAGGGGGAAACCCAGCACATAAGGGAAATCTACAAATGGGGTCGAGGCAATCAAGCACAGTTTGTTATTGTGTAAATTGCAGTTCACAAGCATGAGGGCAAATCCAGGAGACAAGATCAAGACGAAGCAAGGTCAAGAATCTGGAAGCAGCACGAGCAGAAAACTCAAGATTGGAGAACAAAGCGAGGAATCAGAGCAAGGCTCTATTATGTGAACAGATCCCGAGGGAATGTGCATGGGGATTTTAAATCTGATCCATCTGAGACAGGAGTGGTTGTAAATTGGGCACAGGTGGAACAGGGTTCCTGTCTGGCTGTGTAACCATGGGCTGATGGGTGCATAGTCTCTGCCAGTTGCCATTGTAACAATAACTTGTTATTGAGCATGGGTGAGCATGGCAATCTCATCCAATCTCCTGATCTCATCCCAGTCTCATGACAGTCTAATCCAAACTGAGTGGGTATCAGAGTAATTGGTGATTAAAAGTTATATATACTGTTTATATACAGTTATATATACTGTAATATGTATAAATATATTACAGTATGTTTGTTTGCATGTCTATATGAGCTATGGTAGTGTCTGCCACAGCTTTTATGATTTTGGGTCATGTCTATATACACAGGTAGAAGCTGTTGCTCCCTGTGGCTGAGGTGGGTACTGATAAGGGCAGGTTTGGACTCACCTGGGTCAAACTGGATCAGAGAGGCTGAGCTGTGAGTGAAGTCCCGGCCCATTTTGGCTGTACCTTCCTCTGCCTGAACCAGAACACAAAACCTGTCCTGAATTCCTTGACATTTTAAGGGTTTTCAGTTGCATGGAGATATTAAAGTTATTGGGACTACTTAGGTTACTACAAAAAAACAAACACATCCATATTAAATTCCATATGCACTGCTTTCCACAAGACTTGATGGTGTTTTTTCATTGAACAGACCCTGCAAGCTACAGGCAAAAAACCAAAGGCACAGGAAAGTATGCTTAAATGCCAGGGATGCAGCTCTAGTTTGCTTAAAGAATTTCCTTAGTTGTTAAGACAACTGCACACAGTTGTATTCCATAAGCTTAAAGGCTTAGAAAACATATTACTATTTTTCTTGAAATGCCTGGACCTAAATGTCTTATTAATAATAATACCAATTAATAATGTTGTTGTTAATAATAATGTTATTTAATTAAGATTGCTCAAGTGACCATTGGATGGTTAATTTTAAAATAAATAAAACATTTATCTTTGAAACTTTGCTGGTGTTTTTGCATTGGGAAAGACACAGTAAACATCTGGCAAAAAAACCCATTGTCATCCAGTGCAGTGTTATAACTGATGGCCAGCAGGTGTATTGGTCCACTCACCTGAATGCCAACATATGAAGGCTCTCCACTGGTGCCAGTGCGGACAACCTGGACAGACAAGGTGCCCACGTTCTCACAAACACGGAAACACGTGGCGGCCAGCTCAACCCGAGACCACTGGAAAGACATGCTGCGTGGAGAAGAATCCAGTTTAAAGAATAACTAAACCTCCTGAACGTCGGAGCAACACACAAAAAGAAAGGGGTTTATGAACATGCTATAGACCTACAGGACCCAGGGACACCTTCAGAGGACAATTGTTGAATGTATTAAAAGTATCCATCATAGTTTAAGGGTCAAATAATTTCTTATGTAAAATGAACTCACACTTCAGGTAATATGGAATTTCCGGCTGGATCACTGACTTTGAACTCGAAGCTGTCTCTGGTGACTTCGATGGCTGGGTTGATGATGTAGCGAATGGCACGCTGGTTCAGATCCTTCTGGGTGAAGCGTCCTTGGACATAACCACCTGCTCAAGGGAGTGAAAAGATATTACACGCTGTAAACCTGTCCTCACATGTTCCAGTTTCAGGAAGATTTTGTTCACAGGTGTGCTGATGCAAGAGAAACTCAAGTTTCCCCGTTGTGCAATGATAACCTCAGTTTTGCAAAAGCATTACTTTTTGTAGGCAAAAAGCAGGACAATATTTAGTTAAATTAAAAGATGCTGGGATTTAGTTCAAAAATGACAAAAACTAAAATATACATTCATTGTTATTAATATACAGAATAATAAATATACTGTTATTAATAATGTTAATAAACTCAGTTTTCTTCAGAAGTGTAACAATGAACTTACATGAAAAAATCATAAATATGTTTAAAATCCACATGGCTTTATATTGTTAATGCTGTTCACATTGTTTTTATAAATATTAAAACATTACTTCTCTAATGATGAAATAACAATGGCCATCAACCCCCAGAGAGGGCAAAACTAAGTTGGAGAACTGACTTTTGTTATTTCACTCGAGCAGAACTCCAGAATGTGAAACAATGAAGGACCTGTGAGCGTGTTCTCCAGGTATCCAAAGAAAGGTGGGCGAAGGATTGTGAACTCCAGCTCCTGGTCCTCGCTGTCGGGGTCTGAGGCCTTCAGGTGGCGGGAGGAGATAGAGATTCCATGACGACCGTCCTTGAGATTCTCCACTGTGCTGGGGGTCTCCTTGGAGACCACTCTGGGCGCCGCCTTGTCAATGAGATCCACCTGAAATACACCACAGTCATGGGACGACCCGAAGCAGGGATAAACAAAATCCAAATTTTGGAGGAAGGTTTGTAGAGTAGTTTATTGCCATATGTACACGTACATTGGAATTCTTAATCACGCTGATCTCTCTGGACATACATATAGTAGTACAACAGACAGCACCACACAATGTAGATGACAGGAACAATGTGTAGTAGTGAGACCAAGAGAAAATAAAATGGTAGACTATGTAAAAAGTGCATAGTGCGGATGTGTATTAAGGCACTGCAGTTAGCTGTTGAGGATGCGTACTGCAGTGGGATAGAAGCTGGTCTTGAGTCTAGTGTTCCTCACTTTAACAGTGCGGTACTGCTTGCCAGAGGGTAGGGGGGAGAACAGTTTGTGGCCAGTTTGCTATTAATTTAGTTAAATCAGAATAGTTAATTTTCAGTGCTGGAGGTTTTGCATGAGAACATAAGGAAGGTTATAAGTGAGAGGAGGCCTTTTGGTTCATCTTTCCTATTTGGGGGTTAATAATGAACTGACCCCAGGATCTCACCCAGCAGTTTCTTCAAAGAAACCAGGGTACCCGCTTCGACAACATGGCTGAGGAGCGTGTTCCATCCTCCCACAACCCTTTGGTTATGAAAGTGCCTCCTGTTCTCAGTTTTAAATGTACTTTCATGTACAGTAGTTGCCACTTGTGTCCCCTCGTTCCTGTTTCATTGTTCATTCTGAAGAAATGGGCAGTGTTGACTTTGTCATTGGCTTTGAGGATTTTGATTACTTTTTTTCGTGTCCCCTTGTAATATTATCTGATCAAGACTAAAAAGGTTCAGTTCCTTCAACCTTTCAGTGTAGGACATTCCTTTAAGTCCCTGAATGAACAGTATCTACCATATTTTATGGAGAACAAACACAGCTTCGGCATTGTATTATATACCTGAAATAAGTTTTTAAATTGCATTATTCCAATACACGATCTGCTCTGTTCTCTGCAGTCAGTGACCACTAGAGGGCGTGCTCATTCTAGTACAGTACATACCACACAGGTTTTGTGTTCTGCATCCAGTCGTTGTGACCACTAGAGGGCGCGCTCATGTTATCCCATGCTACTGTACTGCGGCACAGTGATCATTAAGTGATCGACTTCGTCCTATTTTGTACGAATCAAGATGTTTGGATAAAATTTCAGATTTTTAATTTTTTAGGAATAACAGGAAAACCAAAACGTATTCACGTGCAACTTTCATAATCTGACCACGTCTGTTATTCAATTTCAGTGCTAGCCTTGTCTTTCCCACCAAACACATTACCTATACATATAAACACACAGTATACAGTGTATATATATGTTTGAGAGTAGATTTAACTGCAATATGTGCAAATATTTTATTAAATCTTTTGAACCATGAATGGGCATACAGAAGTTCAGCCTCATCTGTTCATGTTCTAACACATAGTTAATTGTTCTTCTAAAATGTCATAATAAAACAAAAATGAGTTATCAATATGTGTGACAAATACAGTAGTTTGTCACATATGTGATCAAAGAAACCTGTGAAAATGGGTTTTTCAAAGTTTGAGCAGCCTAGATCCACTTACTAGTACTGTATCAGCTTCTGCACATGCCACTGTATTTAGGCCAGACAGGTGGTCAAGCTCATACTTGGACCATAATACAAGTAAGGCTGATGATTTTCAGGCATTTACAGAATCAGTTTTGGACACCTGCTTCTATTGAGCTGTAGGACAGCCAGCATTGCAATCAGTTGTAATTAAATTAATCTCATTGACTAGGACGAGTATGAATTTTTGGTGATGTTTAAAAACACATACAGGTATAACACTAAAAAACCAGGAGTAGGACCAGAGTCAATCAGGGGTATTACTGTACATACAAACAAAAAGGCCTACAGTACAAGAAAAAGTTACTGAGGACATTGTTGAGGACATTACTGAGTGTAATGAGTATCAAAATGTAAAATCTGTGCTTGAGGAGGATTGATTTTAATGTATTTTATTTGCAGTTGTCCTGTGTTCTTTCTTACTGAAAACACAAAGCAAAGCAGACATTTATGCATTGGTTTTGTTCTTTTGCACTTCAAAGATACTGAGAACACAGAAGGATAAGGTGATTCAGTTCTGATCTGAACTTAAACATAATAGTTTAAGACATCTATTCAGTACAGCATGCCAAAATTAAAACAAACTAGTTTACAATTTACTTTCACAATGTACTGTATTCGAAGCTCATTTGATTTTTGGAATCCATTTCTAGTGGAGAAGTAAGATCTACATGAAATATCTTGGAAACTAGACTTTTCTGTTTCATGGTCCTTATTAAGATCAAGTCAAGAAAATATAATGGGTTAAAGCAAAGTGACACTCCTGTTTCCATAGTGCTACTAAATTTAATATCACTTTGGGGTTTCTAACTTTATCTTAATAGCAAGAGATCCTTATTAAATTAATAATTGTAATTATAATTATTAATGTAATGTTAGTGATAAAGCTAATGATATGATACAAATACTATAAGGTATTTTACAGTTTAATAACTTATTTCTGAAAAAACAGTTTGACTGACAATATTACTTATCATAAGAGTCTTTTCACTGAAAACTTCCTCATCTAAATTATCCACCCTTTCCTTGTACAATTAACATTCTCTTAAATGACTATAAAACCCATTCTTACTTTCATGAGTAACACAACTCCCGGAAAGGCTTGATCACTTCACAGATATACGTCTTATGTGATATTTAACAATATCAACTAAAGAAAGAACTTTGTGTTTTTAAAACGAAACTTACAACAAAAAGAAACCCACCAGGACATTTTCGGAAATAAGACCTCAAAGTTCAGGAAGGCAGCCAGGGATTACAGCAAGCTAAAACTTTAACGTGCTGCGTCCCACAGTGAGAGCATGTGAATCCAACCAAGTGACAATGTGTATCCTGCGGAGGGCTAGCAGAAACTTTCTTGGGCCGACGGGCTTCACCTGGGCAGACAAACACACCTTCCTCAGAGGCTTGTCTTCCGGCTGCTGGCCAGCACGTTAGCTGCGCCACTGACAGCTCAGCAGAATTTTAAAGTGGGCATGTCACAGGGGGAAAGGAGGACAGCGTACCAGGCAACCTGGCCAAGATGAGTTTTCGCATGCTACCACCTTCGGCGGCCGATCTTAATTAACTCTTGCAGTTCCTGCCAGCACAGGCAATTCTGCATTGCTACCTTTCTTCCTTCTGCAGCTTTTCTTTACCCTCCACCAGTCTGGGTTGTAACAGGTACCGCTCGGTAACGTTCTAATCAATGCCTGCTGACAGTGCGTGTGGAGCACTGTGGAATGCAGAAACAATAATGCATGCATTCTAGCTGTCCATTAGTGGTGCATTGCACCTGCCAAAACAGAAAAATACTGGCCTCGTGTCTACCTATTAACCCTATTAAGACTATAGCAAATACTGAATATAGAACATTGAATTGCAAATATAGAATGTTGTAGCCTGCACACAAAGTGAGGTTACTGTGTTCCATAAGCTCGGCTTTTGCAAAAAGCTTAGAGAAGAGAGACCAGAAGTCCTCCATCTAAAATGGACATGGACAGATGAGAAGAAATGCATTTCCTCTGTTTTGAACTGTGGAAAATTCTGAACAGACGAGGGGAGTGTTCAACATGTGCTGCACTAAAGTACTGACAAAGGTCGGATGGGCTACTTCAGGCTGCAGAATGAAACAAGAACCCTAGCACTCAACTGTAGTTTAAGCAGAAGTGCATTTAAGGTTGGAAATACTATGTACTACAGTAAGTGTAGTGGGTGCAGGCAACAATATGCTTGACCATGAGTCTGAAGCCCTGGGAGTCTGCAAAAACTCCTCAGATTCAGCTGCAAAAATTCAAACAAGCATGATGGCTTGAGTGTCTTCTTCTGTGTTTTAACCACTCCTAGTAAGTTCAGTCCTGTTTGGTGATACACAATATATAATCTTTTTCATCTTAGAAAATGTACATATTTCGTTTTTGGTAGTTCTACCTAATCTGTTAACCATGATTATATTTTATAAAATGTAGTATTGCACCAATCTGTGATCATGCAGTTGTAAATGGGCTAAATTAAGGACTTTGAGAACCTATGATGGAAAAAACATGAAATAAAATCATTCTGTTGATTGCTCAATCAACTGAATGACTGCTAACATGAACAGAGACATGCTGTACCTGTATAGTGAAGGCAATGGGCTCTTTTCTCAGCTGCCCATAAAGGAGAAAACCATCATTGGTCCCATCAGAAGCCGTGAGCAAGATCGTGTCAATCACTGCTGGTCCTCCACTGTGCTGGTAGGTCACATCCAGGTGGTTGATGTCAGCCTGTGTGAAAGAAGCCTGGGAAAGGGGCTCTCCCTTCAGGAGAAGCCTGCCATGCTGGGGAAGCTGGGCCATGGAAAAGGTGAGATTTTGTACCGCAGTGTCTGGGTCACGGAGCTCCAGAATGTCTTGCGAGATGGTCACCGTAGCACCCTCCAGCACCCGGAGGCCTCCTTTGAGAAGCAACGTTGGAGGAATGCGATCCTTGTGTTCGATGATGAAGGCCAGGGAGCCATTCTTAGAGGTCCTTCCATTGCTGATCACAAAGCTGTTTGCAATCATACAAAGCACAGCAACATTTCCATTAAGTATATTGTGATGTAGTGAATTGGTTTGTCTAGAAACACACCCATGATAATCTCTGTCCCCACCCAGACTGTTTAGCCCCAAAACTGTTCTTCATTCAAAAAACAAAACAATCCCTATTCTGGATGAGTCAGAATGAGCTCTCCAATGAAATGAGACTGCTAGAAATTTGGGTTACATCGAGATTGTCAGTTGTTCAACGATGATGAACTAATAGTGTGTATTTCACAAAGCCACATTTTTTTTCTTCTAAGCTACTTAATTGAATATCTTTAAGTTTTCTGAGAGTTTGTCACTAGCTCAGCTGTATCCAAGAGCTTTTTATAATTAACCTAAATGCATCTTCTTGACCGCGTTAAATAGAAAAGAACAACTCTCAGTTAATAGGAAGCAAAAATGGTGCAGATAAGGTCAATTAAAGGCTCTGTCTAACTTTAGGTGTTTCATTTCATGAAATCCAAAGAGCTTGACATGGGCTTGAGAGTCTCACTATTAAACCAAACGGCCAACTGCTATTGTGAGCCACTTAATTTGGTTTGTGAAACAGCAGGAAGTTGCAGAAGTCCTGAGGGGAAGATATTCTCCAAAGCATCTCTTTCATACAATGCTGTAACTATCTTTGCCATTATCTTGCTGTAACACTGTTCCACTGACTTCGTGCTTGGTAAATCTTGTCTGTCATTGTGTTGTTACTGTATGTTGGGAGTGTGCTGTAAAATGCATTTCCCCAAATGGGACAACAGAGCTTGAATTGAATCTGTCGACTCCACTGTGCTAAACCCTGTTGATATACCATATCACCTGAAGAGGTGTCACACTTCAACACAAAGCAATTTAGGTATTATTTCAGCTCAGGTCTCACCTGTAAGCCCTGTGTTAGTTATCCATGAATAACATACTGTACTAGCACTTAAAAATGATGGATAAACTCAGTATAAAGCCTAGCTACTGTACTTATTGAATTTATTCCATTTAGTTACTAATAATTAATACATACAATGCATGTTTCATTAGTAATGTTTGCTACAGAATGTATGAGATATGTAATGTACTAGCACTCAACAATGTGATTCAGTAATTAGTAATGTGGCATACAAGTGACTCAGAAGAAAAGTGTTGCAGAATTTATCAAATTAAACATCCGATGCAGTAGAGGAAGATCAGAATTAGACACAAACAGAAAGAAAGAATGTGGAGACTTCACCAGCAGTATACAATAAAAGAGAATCAAGCAGTGACAAAGCAGGCCAGCCACAAAGAGCATCCTACAGAGGTTTTCAGGGTGACAGCTTTTCTTTTCTGTTCCTACAACACAGTAGTAGACAGAGTAAGAACAACGAATGTTCGCGTCTCTTTCCAGATTGCAAGGTTTGTGTATCTTGTCGCCATTAAATTACACCTGCTCAGGGAAGCCGACATCGATTGCAGGAGTGACAATAAAACACAACTGAAAAGAGCACAGCGTAGCTGCCTGCCAATCCAATCTGCCTCTCACACATGTTTTCTCCAGACTGGCCCGTGTGCCTGCAGCTGATAAGTATACACACGAACCGCTGAGAAGGCGACCTTGTTTTCAGCCAAACTGGTGAAACAGCTGGTGACGTGTCCCACATTTCTGGGTAATTATGTGGTGGGATCCCTCTAAAAACCTTTTTTTTGGAACCTAACATGCATTGAAATGCCAGGAGTTATTATTTGGTTAATCATCTCCATTTATCATCCCCTGTCAATGCAAAGAAAAGGGGAGGAAAAAAAACCTTTCTGCCTTCTTTGGCCAAATCATGTTGTCTGAATTGATAAAACCCTAAGCTAATTTTTATGCACTGGTGTTGCATCAGTCTGACAACAATCTGTCAATCTGCTTTGCAACCCAGAACTTCATTTGAAGGTTTCTTTCATCAGTCTTGATGGGGTCTGGCTTCAAAACACAACCCAGGTAGCAGAATACCTGTTTTTATACAGTACTGTATGTCACCTTTATCAAGTTTATTTTGTCAAATGTACTGTATAAACAAGCTAAAACCTTCAGATACTAAGCTCTGCTCTAAGCACACACTTTTGGTGCACACCATGAAGAATTTGGAATACTGTAGTTCATGTACTGTACATATAAAAAAAACCTATAACTGCAACATATGCTTATCCTCAGGAAAAAGAAACTTTTTTGTATCATGTGCAATGACATTTTATTACACAGACATGATATAGGAAAATTCATTATGGTGATTGACATTTGTTATCAGCATCGATTAACAGGGGCCTGCTGTACAAGACACTGCACTGCCCTTTGGTCACTGCACATCTGTAATGCATGCTTGGCACCAACATACAGAGGTTGTTCTTTGCGAATTGATAGGCCTTATTGTCACTACCAATTGGTGTTAATTAGCATTCTGTAAAACATCAATTTGACAGTAAAACTAATAAGTATACAAATGTACTGTATATGTGTTCATGTATATGTATAATGACTTTTGTACAATGTAACCTATTGCAAAGCATATCTTTTATTATGTTATCATAATTGTCAGATTTTAACATACGTTTTTTCATTTTTCAAAGAAACTCAAGTGTGCTATATAATGTAAACTGTATATATGTCCAGTGTCAGACATTGAGTACCGCTCACAAAGATGTTGAATTTAAAAAACAATACATATTGAATCTGGCACAAATATCAAATGCTTTGATTTTTTAGTGGTCAGATGTCAAGTCTCTGCCTCCAGGTCGCCTAAACTTATTTTTAGAAGTTAACAGAACTGATCAGCATTGCATTGTGTGATCATATCAGCTACTCTGATCTCCAGTGTTGCAGGGGACTGCACACTTTGTAGCTTTGTCTGCCTGAAACACTACATGGAATTAATAGCCATGAGATGCAAAATTAAATTAATGTTAAACTGACAACTTGCATGTTCAAAAAAATATTTTCTAGCCAATCATGTGAATGGGGAAGGAACACGGTTTAGCTCAGGAGATATCTGCTGGTCTTCACTCCCAAGTATGTTTGATGGGATCACTGTAATCCCATTCCATCCCACCCCAGCTGGCCTTCCCAGTCAACCTAACCAGTTACAGAAACCCAGCCAAGACATGTGCACATGTTTCATGGCCTCTCACAAATTGGCACAGATCTATTCTCCTCATATTTCATTTCTCACACAGATTTTAATGGAAGACATATTGGAAATGTGTGTTTTTCCAGTCATACATGGCTTTAACCCCCCAGTCCTAATGCTTTGTGTCAAGCCAACTTTTCTTTTTTGACATGCTCCAGTTTTTTTTTTCTATTGAGGGAATTTATGAGGCAACACATACAGTACCAAGCACACAACGAACCAGACAGTCGGCGAATGACTCCTGATCAACACATTGAACTATGAGAAATAGGCATATTGAGGAGAGGAGCACTGCATCTTTGCCAGTCTCCTGCCTGGCTGATGGAACAGCCTGATCCCTGCTGACCTGGGCTGAAATAAAGCCAGCTCTTTGGGTGACAAAAGAGCTCCCTTTTCTTAAGTCACAAGATGATGGGTCAGGCGTACAAATTCAGATTTGTATTTCATTGCATTCTAGCTTCTACAGCATGGAAAACGCCTTCTTTTGTAATGCAGTCCCTTCTCTTTCCACCCATCTTCCTCTTTTCCCTCCTCTTCCCACTCATTAACAAAACTATGCATTCCCTCTCAAAACTAGGGCTTTTCCATTATCGATCATGCTTCCCTTGTCAACAGATTACCGGAGAATTTCAATTTAGCCCTGAAGTGGGACATGTATATATCTCACTTATCCAGCATCGTAATATCACCACTTAACCACATTGTGGAAGGTGTTGCTGGGGTCTGTTTATTTTGCATTCAACAAACGTTATGCTTAGATGCCATAAATCTGACTTGCTTTAGCAGCCCCAGTGACTTTATGCTACTGTACATAACAAAAGATAGGAACAACACCCACAAACAGGAGAAAGCAGATCAATGTCTGCTGCATATCAAAGGACAGATCCTAGAGCAGGACAGAGCAGGACAAGCAGTAATTACTGTACATATCAAAGAACAGAACAAGCACCCATATTGTGAAACAAACGTCTTTCTGAATGAATATAAGAGCTGGGGAAACCCTTGCAGTTTGTCTGGTCTCTCGGGAAGACCTAGTGCGCGTTGGTGTGCTTATTGAGCTCAATAAAACTGAATCTGCACAAGACTGTGTCCTGCTCCTCTGATGAAGAATTTCCCACAACAGCCCATTAAGAAGTGTTTGATAATTTAGCATGCTGGGCATACACTTTTAGAAAGATGGTCATGATTGTACGATACGCTGACCCTTTTCTGTTTTTTGTGTAGTTGTACTGTATGTGATCCTTTCTCATTACAAGTATGGGTTTAATTGTTATGTACGATATGCATGTAGGAGAATAAAAAAAGCCCTTCATCAAGAGCAAATTAAGAAATCACAATTTAGCCTGTTGGAGAAATACAGAAAACATTATTCATAATATAAATATAAATATTTAGGAAAGGCAACTATAAAACTCAGATTTCATCCTGTTGTGCTGATGGTCCAGAAAAAACAGGCCTTCTATTTAAATGCTATTTTTTCCTTCTACTGTGTATTTGAAAATAATTACAAAAATAAAGTATAATTAACCATTGATATGTACTGTAAATTAGTAAAATTCAATGTGACCATGCAGCTCATTGCCTGCTACAAGCAGTGATGTACAAAAAAAGGCAAAGGTTTATTCCCTGCTGTTAAGAAAAGGTACACAATGTAGTAGCTGTGGAGCCTTCTTCAGTTATGAAAGGCTCTACAGCCAAAACGTTGTGCTCTTTTCTTTTTAGCATGGAATAAACCTTTGGCTGATCCTTCCTTTTGCAACCTATGCATACTGACACAGGTACGTACCTGTGATTTTAAAAAGCATAGAGAGTGTGAAGAAATATAGCATGCCCATCAGGGGCTTCGTATTTCAGTGTTTCAAATCTCAAACTGTAATTTCTTTTCTGTACTTCCCTCTGTAAAGGGATCATCTGGCTCTGCCTTGCAGACTCCCCGTAGCCCTGCAGCTCGCCCTCTGCCTCCAACTTACCTGAAGGAATCCTGTCCATCCTCATGACTGTTGTCGTGCACGTAGCACACTTTCTGAGCTGCTATGTCCAACTGGCTGAACGTGGCAATGGGCAGGCCGGGATAATTGATGGACTCTATGTGACCACGCACAGGTGGCACAGATACGGCATACAGCAGCTCCTCCACTTTGCCGGTGCCATCTGTTGCTAGGAGAACATCTGTCGTCAAGGTCACCCTGTCACCCTCAGTTAGAGTTACAGGTTTGGTGAGGAGAACAATGTCACCTAGGGGAGAGAGAGAGGAGGGAGACTGTGGGCTTATCAATTCTGGGTTGGTGGTGTATCATACGACTTATGACAAGCCTATAGTTCCAAAACAAGGAGTTGGTGCAGCATAAAAACAGTACCATCATAACAAATGGAGGGAGGAGGGAATAAGGGATGAATACAACTCACTAAACATATAACTCACTGTGCATTATGTTGCACTAATACACTGCGAGTTGTGCATTTACACTGTACACAGTGTACTAATTTGAAGTAATTGAAGAGTACTTTTCTCTGAGTACACAATATCAGATTGTTGGAAAGTTTTATGTGATTTATGTCAATTAGCAGCAACACAGTTACATTTTAAACAAGCAGGTACAGTATAAGACCATGAACTGTCTGAAGCTGCACTGTTTACATTCCTATTGTGGTACAGTTCAGTGAAATTGAAAAAAGGTGTTCTGGAATTGTGAGTGTACTGTAAGTGGCATCTTGGTGTTACTTCAAGTGTTACTTGCTACAGGAACAAGTATTGATATATTCATCCAACCATTTTCTAAACTCTTCATCCAACACAAGGTTGTGGGAGAGCCAGAGCATATCCCAGCAAGCAAGGGGCTTTGAATTGTGTACCACTGGCCTAAGTGACATGGATAAAAACTATGACTTCCTAAAACTTCATTAAATTGTAATGTGGTTCATTATGTTTGTGCTAAAATACAAATTAAATCAATATCCTGTAATTGTGTGAAGTATTGACTCTAAGATGAATAAATCAAAGATAAATAAACCTCCACATGAAGTGTTTAATGACACACATGGAGCACAGGGACCAGAAAGTGGAAAAGCACAAATGATCAGGCAGAGGTCAGACAGTTATCATGGTGTTGGGCTGCGGTTTCAACTGTGAATGTCCTCTATTGTTTGTACCTACAGTATGGTGACCTTAACATTTTTTATTTAGAAGTAGATGTGTAACTTATCTAAGCAGGCCTGGATTCTCTACAATATTAACATTATTATGGCTTGGCTTCAGCCTCCAGGCCACATTAAAGGATGGAAATTGCAAAGGGGAAACAGTTTTTGGGGCTAAGATAGAAAGCACCACATGCCCCACCTTTGTCAATGTCCCGCAGGGAGATGAAGACACTGTGGGCAGGGCTTTCATTGTCCAGGTCAGTCAGGTAGAAGCGGAAGCTGTCATGACCTTTGGCCCCCAGGATAGTTGTGTGCAGGTACCACAAGCGGTTCATCTCCACATCTTCCTGAGTGAAATTCATGCCAGGCTGCAGTAAAGCCCAACCCCCTGCTATCTGGACAACAGAATGGGGCAAGTGCCAATTTCTCAGAATTAGGAAATACTAATTTTTGCTTTTTTTGCTTGAAGGTGTAATAACAAACTATTTGTATACAGTAGCTGTAAAAACAGACTGTTAGTCAAAACAACTTTGCCCTATGAATGAACACGAGAGAGAGGAAGACAAAACAAGCACATCCAGTGAGATTTGTTTTCACATTGCAAACAGCAGGCTGCAGCATCAGTTGGAACATGGATGCAGCTCTGTCTGGCAAGAACCACAGGCAGGGAGGGAATACGTGACTTAGTTCAATGAAATCCAAAATCAACTAATGCGCAATGAACTCAAACTTCAATCTGCCAAGAAAGAGTTTATTGAAAATTCACCCAAGAGATGTATTACCAACCTATCTGTTGTAAGTGTCCAGCAAAGGGAACAAAGGGAACTGAAAATGATTAAGGAGGAAGAGCTGACCTTAAGTTGCAGCTGCCCAAACTTGGGGCAGGAATTCAAGACATAGTAGAGCCTGTCGCTGGGGGTGTCCTTGTCTTCGGCTTCCAGAACCATGCTGGAAATCACCTTGTTCTCTGCTGCGTTCACCTCAAGACCTGTATTCCTGGAGCAGAAAGTATAAACAGAGCTAACAGTCCATAACAGCAAGGTTCCTGTTAATAAACACACCAGCAACAGTTCTGTTTTCTGGTGGCACTGTGCTCCTCCAAACACTGCAACAGAACCAGTACCGCTCTCCTCCCTATTGTCCCACTTGCTCATTAGCTTCAATCTGTTACAGTGAGACAGATCGGGTGAGTTTTCAGCCTTTCAGTTTGCTGACTGTATGCTCAGTAGCATAACTGGGATGCTATTTGGTCTAATATAGATATATTATCCCAGCCCGCTAACCTTACAGAATATCTGTGATGGTAGATAGTTTGAGCTGGACTACACCTGGACTACAATCTACTCAGCAGCCAGTCTGGACTTTTAAGGAAGGGTTTGACTATACAGTAGATGTTGACTAATAGACTTTTCCTATTTCTAGACAGTGAAAAGCTTTGCTTCTACTGAAGAATTTCTGGTTATTGGGAAAAACCATATAGGAGAATCATTGCAGAAATGTTTGTCTCAAATCATCTGCTTCATGCTGAACTAGAAGAGGACATTTTAGAATGTATCAAAAGTGTCCTAATTTTGGTAAAGAGAAATGATGCAATATTACTAACTTATGTAATGTAGCATTTATGTTATAGTTGTGTGATTTTTCCATTCCAGCTGTTTTCACAATCTTAATAACAAACACATAAAGAGACAACATCCTTTAGCTCTAAAACAATAATTAAATCTGACTTCACACTCATACTAAATATACAGATAATTACAAAATATACAGCACAAATCTTGAATGCAATTAATGTAATATTAACGTTACTTCAGTAGTTCTATCAAACCCCATTTAACACAGGGAACCCCACTTTGTAATGAGGAATGAGCCAAGGAGCTGTTGCAAGGGTGAAGATGGGATGGTGGGGGATGAAAAACTAAAATAAAAATGTCAGCAATAAGTGTCATATCTGTGGAGAAAACTAGGGTTTGAGAGTCCAAGACATGCGAATAAGCATTTTTAAACTCCATGAATGACTTCTAGCCTGTGATACAGTATATACATACAACACGATAATATGTGTTTGTCAGATTCCATTATAGACAGAACCAGTTAACGTATTGCCAAGAGTACAAAGGACAGACCAGAACTGTTGCACTGAGACATTTAATTTAGCTGTGTAATGAACTAAAATGACTCCATAAAGAAAAGAAAAGCATCCATCCAACAACCATGACTTAATTGATATAATCCACTGCCACCCCGTTGAGAGCAAACTGCTAACTATTGTTAGAGTACTGTAGATATAGCTGAAGTAGATGTGGCACAACCAAACAGCAAGGACAACAGCCCTGCCAGTTTGTTTCGCATGAGAAGAAGTTGCCTCAGCCTACATCTTGAAAGGCAGGTCCACCTTGTCAGCACAATCTGCAAGGAAGTGAAGCAGGCGAGCGGTGCCTGCCAAAAACACGCATCATTTCTGCTCTCCTGGAGCTTACACGACGCCTACTGCCAAGCGGTGACCCAAAACTCCTGATCTAAGGAAAACAGAAATGCGCAGAGCTGCACCTGGAGATTTGACTGAAATACAACAAATTCCCAGTCAGAGGACTTTTCCTTGCGTGTGCACAACACAGGTTATGTAGCCCTCCCCCCTCCCAGATCTCCCCTTTACATTTTTGGCTTGGTATTTTGTCCCAGGGCGTGCTTACTTCAACAGCCTGGGCTTTTCATCGTTGACTGGTATGATGTGGACATGCACTGTCCCTTGGACTGTGTGTTTGCCATCTGTCAGCTGAACGGCGAAGCTGTCCTTGAGGGTTTCTGTGTCATCGTGCATGTAGACGATCTTCATTCCTGCAGAGAAAGAGAGGGGGGCAGGGGGTGGGGATAGGAGAAGAGACAGTTGCCACTCTGTGAGGATTCTCCAAAGTTCAAAGCTAAGAAAAAGAGTGGATTTGGGGTCTGAAATGCCCAAGTCTGAGCCTACTCTTCACAAATCACATTTCCTTACAGTATATGTAAACATGTCATTATCTGAAAACATCACTGGATATGGCCATCATAACGAAAATCTAAAACAAAATCAAAAAATATCACCAGCATCACAAAAACATCAAGTTAACAAACATGTCATTACTTATAAATGGCAGTTGCTGAGTAAGGGGATGGTATTGTTTTATTTGTATGCTTCTGGCAGTTAAAACAACATATGGTGCACCTAAAATTAATACCACACCATATTTGAAAACACTGAAATCATGGGAAATCCACTGTAAATCACTGAGGTCAAGCATCAACAAGAAAAATGAGGGCAGAGAAAATACAATTGTAATCTTGCGTCCTGTGTTGCTGTTCTTTTATTCAGTTATATGGTTTAAAGCATACAGTATTTAAATTATAAATAATTATCTGATTCCGTTTGTAGATAGGTTTTTGTTAATATAGATGTCCTTGTTTTCTGACAAGTCATACTGGATGATGTGATTAAGGAAGGGAGAGATCAGGAAGAGTGAGAGAATGAAGCAAGGTAGAAATGTGACTGTTAAGCTGTAAAAACAAAATATTGGTCTCTTGTCCGGTTCTCATCCTTGCATTGTTCAACCCCCAATTCACGAGCTCTACAGTTCCACAAAGCACAGGGAGAGAACTGCAAAACCACCCTGCAAATATAATAAAGCAAAACAAAAGTGCCACAGTACAGTGGTGAGCATTGCTGCCTCACAACACTCAGGGCCCAGATTCAATTGTTAAGCTATCAAGTTTGAAGTTTGTACTGGATGTTTTCTCCATGTTTGCATAGGTTTCCTCTGAGCGCTCCAGTATCCTTCCACTGTCCATAGACATACTGGTAGATTATTTGGCTTTTCAGGAAAACTGGGGCTAGTGTGTCTGCCCTGCTATTGACTGGTGTCCCATCCAGGGTGTATCCTGCCTTGTGTCCATTGCTTGCCAGGATAGGCTCCTGTGAGCTTGTATTGGATAAAACTGCTAGATAATTGATGGAAAAGCAAATAAAAATTCCAATCACACCACACTGTACCAAAAGACTACAATACACTTGACATAACAGGGGTAAAGTAATGTCTAGTGTCTCAAGTCAAAAAGGACTCTCAAGATCTGTGCACAATTTTAACATTTCCAGAAATACCCTAAATGTCCAAAGCTATCTAATAATTTGAGGAGAGCTGATCAAATGACCTGTGGAAAAGCAGCTCCACACCACAGGCACTGTGTGACCTTTGTTTCCAACATCTGGTAGAGGAAATAACTGGACTCTACTGACAGAAAGAGCAAAGAAGGGAAATCTGTTTTATTTCTGAGGCTGATGAGATTACATAGTGAACTTAAAGTAAAAAGACTGTCTTCAGAGGAAAACCAAAGATGAGACTAATAAGTGATCTAGCTTAGTACACTCCTCTTTCTATGTATAGTTATAATTTACATTTGCAACAGGATTCAAAGACTATGAACGTTCTGTTAGGCTCCATTCGGAGTATTGCTTGCCATGCTGCATAAAGGTCATTGCTGTCCTGGAATCAGCTCAGAGAAGAGCAACAAGTTAAATTTCACCACTTCAGGATCCTTCAGAAATAGCTGGATGAGATCTTCAAATCATTAAGCTGCTAGTGCTTGCTTACTAAAAATCTGCTAAGAGGAAAATGTGCCTAATTGACTGAGCTAGTAAGTGGCTTTTCTTGTGTTCTGATTTTCGATTCTCCGTACCATAGGTCAAGTAAGACCGTTGTCAAGAGCACAATGCAAGATGAAAACGTGCTATTTATCCGAGGAACTGGTCCAATAAAGAGGACACTGACCTTGGCGGAGCTGCTGTAAGGTGAAAGAGTGAATCAGTAGATCCTGGTCTAGCATGCCAGAGCCCATCTGTTTATAGCGGCTCATCTGGAGCCCGTAAATGCCATTCAGGATTGTCCCGTAGGCTGGACGGACGAGGACGGAGAAGGTCAGGGTATCAGGGGGAGCATCTAAATCCGCAGCATCCAAGACTGCCGGACTCAGCTCACTCATCCCTCCCTCTGTCACCTAGAAGGAGCACCAGGAGAAAACACCCCATGAGTCAGCTTTGTTCAGTCTCATCAAGATGGGAAGACATACTGTAGCTGCTCCTGTTCCTGGAGGAGCTGCTATGCCTTTTGGTTTGCAGTTTTCTACAGGATGTTACTTTAATCCCCAAAGTTATTACGCATCTAATTAAGCCTATAATGGACTTACAATATGTAGTGGTTCATGTTGTGGGTTCAAATCCTAGGTGAGACACTGTCCCAGGTTGTACTCTTGAGACAGACAATTGAGCCAAACTGCTCCAGTAAAATCACCACTTGTATAGATTAACGCAAATATAAGAGACTCTGAGTAAAAGCTTCAGCCCAATTAAAAAAAGTAAAAAATGGTAATAATCCTGCAGGCACACTAGCCCTCCACGACCAGCACTGAGCACCAATGACTAAGAATGAAGGAAGAGAACAATATTGTAACCTTGTTAGTGATCAGGTAAAGAAAACGGGTCTGACTGCTCAGCCATGCTGTGCCACAAAGTAGAGGAAATCCAGCGGCACAGTGGATATAATGAAAGTTACCTTGAAAGAAGAGCAGCCTTGATACAGAATGCAATATTAATATAACAGATGTGAAAAGATAACAGAATGCAGCGCATTTGAAAAATATTTTTAAATCACAGGTCAAATGATGAAGAAACACTACTCATTATAAAACTCTACTCATTATGGTTGACATACAGTACTTGTGCTAGTATATATGTCAAACATATCATAAGTGCTCAGAATATATAAATGCGTATATTTTTGTAATGTATCATTATGTCATCGAATGTGTTTCAACATGTTTCAGTCTTTTTAACAAATGGTGGGACTAAACTAATCTTTATTCCTTTCCTTATCAAAACAGAGGATCATAAGAGACTTTTGTATAATAGATATGTTTGCTATAATAGATTGGCATACTTTGATAAATTTGTCAACAAAGGCACCATAATAAATCAATAAAATAATATTAAAACTAAAATAGTAGTGCTATTTTAATACAAACACAAGGACATTGGGAAATAAAATTGGGTTCCATTCACCCTAGAGGAGAAATAGGAACATGTTTTAAGAGCTACTTATCGAATTGCTGTATTTCAATGCAGTTTGCACACGGTCCAGAATACAGTGTTATATTATACAGTGAATATTATGTTAACTGAACTTGAAATATTAATAATCACTGTGGAGACAGCTACTCACTGTGAGGTTCCTGAGAAGAAGGCTAGGGACCTCGTCGTTGGTGGGGTTAATGATGATGTAGAAAGGGACGGATGTGGACCTGTGTACCCCGTCACTAACAGTCACCATGAAGTGGTCGGAGTTGGGTTCGACACCCTGATGCTGGGCCTGAATGTAGTTGATGTAGCCAGACGTCAGGTGCCACAAGCTGAAAGAGACTGGGCACAGACGCTCACTCATCAGTCACACACGTCATTGGGCTACGACAAGAAGTTAGGTTCAGGGATCAGAGATGGGGGAAAGTTTAGGCCTGGGGTTATTTTCGGAGCCCTGGGCAGTCTTTTGGGCCTGCAGGTAATCCTGAAGAGAATTTTAAGTGGACAAATATGGAGCAGACAAAAAAAACACTGCTGCTGATCATGTGAATCTCATTCAGGTTTTTAACAACTTGTCCATCCTTCTTATTCTACTTTGTCTATGTCTGGCTGCAAAACACCCAATTATCTGCCATTTACTCAACCACTTATTTTCACATTTTCACTGTGGTTTCTGTCATTCTAAAGTCTCAAAATTGTTGCAGTACAGAAAAAGCATTAATGAACATATACAGTAGTAGTACTGGCATCTCAGAACCACACTAATCTGTTAAAGTTCTGTATTCTACTTTGAAAATTAAAATAAACAGTATTTTATAAGTATTGGTGAAGCTAAAAACTTTTCAGAACTTATTTGGCATATTTTATGTATTTAACGCATATTTTTCAATTTAAGTCCTCACTGGGGAGTGTCCATCACAAACAGTGGATCATACTAGAAATGTTCTATGGTTGTGGCCCGTGAAATTCTCAGATTAATCTGAATGGCTCGCATTTGTTCCTTAGAGGGACAATTGTGAAACTGAAAACATCACCGGATATGGATTATAAAAAAAAACACAAAAAACAACCATGTCATTATGTGGAATAAAAACACTAAATATCACCATAATCACAAAAACAACAAGTTAACAAACATGTTGTTATTTCCAGGCTATTTAGGGAGTAATGTAAACATCAACAATAACTGTGTTGATTACTGACTCTTGTGATCACTTTCACTGGAATGGTTTCAGTAATGCTGTTGTCATGTAACCGTGTGAGTTGGCCATTCCAGTTCACCAGGAATGGCTGCCAGTTGTGCTTACCCACACGGAGGCCTGCGTTACTCTTCTCATGTCCTGGCGAGGGCAGAGTGTTCTCCAGGAAGCCATGTCGAGGGGGAGCCTCCAGGTGAAAAATCAGATCCTCGGACGGAGTGTCCAGGTCGGAGGCGTTCAGGACCTCTGGAGAAAGGCAGGCCGAAGATCCCTCTTCCACAACAAACATGCCCCCTGCCAAAATAAGCCCTTCAGATTTCTGTCTGTTAAAGAATGGGAAAAGCTCAAATCTGATCCCTTCATAATTTAATAACTGTCTTGAAGACTTTCTTGGAGTGTGTGGATGACACTCTAGAAAATTAACCTTTTTAAAGCACTCTATGTATTTGTTAACAACAGTGATGTTTTAAGCTTAAAACACAAAAATTGATCAGAACGAGTTGGTAAATGTAGACACATTCCTATCTGAAGGGAAGGAAGAGACAGGTGATCTCAGTGGCAGTGTGGATGACATACAGTGCTGCTCTAGAGATGAACATACAGTAGCATTTCCATGGGCAGTATAGCAGCAGATGGGAGGAGAGATGTGTAAGTGACCTCAATCGGTTATTCCATTTCAGTGACTGTCAAAGACAGAAATCAGAGTGCTCCAAAAGTAGGTTTTCCTACTGTTCTTTTCCTCCATGATATGTAAGGGGTTTTAGGCTGATGTAGTTAACAATTTGAAAACTGGCCGCCTTTGTCATTGATTATTTATTTATCCGAATAAAAACATTAACTTAAAAACACTCTGATTTATTTTCAAAAGTAGTACAGTACGTACAGTACTGTATTCTCCTGTACCCTTAGATAAGCTACCTGAAACATGAACAATTCTGAATACTAAGAATCTAATTTGAAATCTAATCTGATTTTGAGATTTTAAACTCTATGGGGAAAATGTATCACTGCAGAAGCCCTGTGCTGAATAAGTAGAAGACAGAGCCAGGAAGGGTCAATAATGAATTTGCATTAAAGGCAACTGAATACCTTGAAGTTCATTCAAGAACTGGCTGATAAGGCTCAGCTCTTCACTAAGTGTGGACTGGGACGTGGAAGCAGCGATCGTAACTCTCGGCTTCCCCTGAGTGTTAGGGAGACAGATACCCTGTCAGATCTCCCTTGTTGTGAGCTTCGGTGCCAGGCCAGGACAGTCAGCCCCTCTCCCCTGCTCGGCACGGAGCTCTCTCCCAGCTCAGCACCTCCTGGCAGGGGGCCAGGCTGCTGCCACCTGGGTGCTGATAAAGCCATCATGTCCATGCTCATTGGCATCTGCTCCCATTTACTGCACTGATAAATAATGAATGGAGAATATGGCACTAATGGGGTTGGGGTGGTTCAAGCTCCTCAACAAGGAGAAAAATTAATGACCGTCAATCTGGGGGAGAAGAGATAAACTAACCATCCGTGAAAAGGAACCAGATTGTTTTTCCCCCCCACTACTTATTTTGCTTTCAGTAAATACTCTTACGACTGTCTTTATTCAATGCAAATTAATTAGAAGATTACATTTTGCTCAAACTGTGGTAGAAAGCACACTTTGAAAACAAATTAGTGCATTGTTAAGAAGAGCTCCTGGGCATTGTTAGTTTTTTTTCTTCATAATAAGGCTCTTTTTCTTCGGTGGGTGTCCTGGCCTCTGCCTCTTAGCTCTGGCACTCCCTGTGTGTAATCCCACCCAGCTGTGGGCTCACCCAAGACAGGGCTTCTCCAGCACAGTAGCAGCCATGTCCCCAGTGCTCACAGCCATCTGTTTTCCATTGATAACTGCATTTGATTTTTTTTTTTACTGCTGATATAACACAAAATCTCTCTGGGCACAGAGCTGAGCTGAGACATATCCCTTCCTGTCTCAATAATAAGAATACAATGCACGCTTAACTGGCTCCCCCGTTGAAGGGAGTTGAGCCCAGTGAATAAAGGGGAGTTCTGCCTAGTTAGTGACGGGATACCAACCAGGGTCCCATCTACTCATTTGAAAACGCAGATATTTTTTGTTCTTTTGTTTTGTGGTTGTTGTTCAGGGCATTATTTTTTTGGTCAAGGATAATTCCTCTGGGAAAGGGATTAAGCTTATTAGTGAAAGCTGGTGTTTTCCTATTTCTGCTGCATATATTTTGATACTTATTTTGAGAGTAAATTTTACACGAATAGGTCATCCATCCATTTTCTAAGTTCTTTATCCAATAAAGGGTCAAGGGGGAGCTAGAGCATATCCCAGCAGGCAACAGGCTCAAGGCAGGATAGAACTTGGACAGGACGCCAGTCCATCACACACACACAAACACCAGGGACAGTTTTCCCAGAAGTCAATTAACCTACTAGTATTTAGGTTGAATTTTGGGTTGGAAATTGGAGCACCAGGAGAAATACCACATGCAGATGAGCAGAACATCCCTAATCACATTGCCACCATGTTGCCCCTAACAGGACATTTTCTTACTTTAAGTCTTTTAATATTCCATATCTGAAATACACTTATTTAGATTATCCTCAAATACTATCTCATCCCATACAGTAACTGTGATATATTCTGGCATTTAACTGTGCTGATTAATATTACATACAGTAAGCGAATGTTCACATGGCAGAACCAATCGGCCCCCTAATTAATTCATATTGATACACCTTATTCTGCACAGCTGTAGAATGAAGTAAGGATGGAGATTTATTTTTTTTAATTTATTGGCTTTTTGAATATGAATTTCTACAAGGTTTGCTTACCTTCCTATTTTGGCAAACAACTGTTTCACTAACTAAAATGGAATCTAGATCATTCATAGAACTTAGGAACCACAGTGGTTCTAGTACAGATTCTCCTGGTACTCCACCAATTACATCACCCAACTTTGAACGCTCTTTTGAGAAAGATCAGCTGAGGGAAACGTACCCACAGCAATTGCAGGGGGCTGGTTGTTAACGGGGAGGACAGTGATGTTGAGATCATAGACAGGAAGTGAGCCATGCAAAGGTACTGGGGGAGGACGGGCATCTTCCTGACAGCAGCTGTCCAGTGTCCCTGCCTCTCCATCGGACACAATCAAGGTGATGATGTCTGAACGCGAGTTGGGTCCGATCTCGCCACCTGAATAGAAACAGCAATTTCACTATCAAACTTCTTGATGAAAGCAGCAAAAACAGGCTGATGGTGCCCATTACTATGAAGACAATTTTAAATCATCCCATCAACTTGGGAGGTCTTAGAAGTTAAAGGTGCGCTTAAACTCCAATTATGCTTAATTGTTATACAATTTTGTAGATTCCTAAAAGTAAAATATCGGTTAAATCAAAATCTGATTACTTTAAGTTGAAACATGTTAAATTTTAAAGCTAACATTGAAGTGAGCCAAAGAGTTCAAATTGGAATACTTTAATTTCAATATTTCAATACAGTAAACCATTACTCCAGGGGAGTCCAGATTTAACGGACAAAATCTGGTAAAGGGAGGTTTTGTCTGCAAAACTGACTTCTGTGGTGTTGAACTGTGGTCTGCAGTCAATATACTGGCTGAACACATGAAACTGAATTACAAATGCAGTGATTGCTTTGGCAATTTTGTCAACGAAACTGTATAGTAAATAAAAGAACCTTTGAGTGACTCTTTGAGTGCACCCATAAAGTGCATCCTGTTATCCAAACCATGCAAAGCCAACAAAATTAGCAAAAACTAACTGTAACACTCACTCACACCGGACCATCTGGATTCACTCTAGAGTTACCACAGCAACCGATGCAACTCAACTACCACACCTGGTAATTCACCAGTTACCATAATTACACGATATGGTAGAAGATCAATCCCACCTGCAAGTAATTAAGATTTACTTCCTTCACTCAACACTGTATATTGAAGATCATTATTCATGTTTGTTCCTTTGCTTAGTCTTAGAGCTTTGTTTAGAATCATGGCATTCTTTGTGTTTGCTCTAGTTTACTTTCGGTTCTTGACTTTGTTTCGTTTGACTTTGCCTCTGGATTTCCTTGTGCATTCTAGCATCTACTGCTGGCTACGAACTTGATATGTTTTCCCTTGGACTTACTTTTAAGAATCCAAAAGTATTACTTTTTCTAAGTGCTCTCCTGGTTCCTGATCTTGCCTGCCTTTTAACTTTGTTTGCTGGATTTCCCCTGGATTGTTTGCTCAATATTATCCTGTAGTCTGCCTTGTCTTCTTCACCTGCACCTGGGCCCATAGACACAGCCCACGGCTGCACACTAACAAAGCAAAATGGATTTACCCTGCTTTAACAACAACATGATCACACATATCGTGGGTGCTTGAATGCACAAGAGCTGCTGCCTATGATTAACTGAATGTCTGGGAGTCTGAAAGAAGATCTGTCCTGTGACCTAAGAAAAACAAGAGGGATGGAAAGGTTAACAGCTACCTGTGTGCACATAGGAAATCAAGCCTTGCAGGACATCTAACTGTGAGAACTTGTCCACTGTGACTTCTCCCTTTTTCACCACTCCATGGGTAGGTGTGCGACCCAGCATGTAGGTGAGCCTGCTATCATCACTGTCAGCATCTGTGGCATACAGGTACTCTGCTGTGATCACCACCCGGCCCCCTTCTGCACATTCCAGCTCTGACATCAGTCCAGCTTGCAGTGCAGGTGGCTCATCGTTCACCGGGAGGATCTGTGAGAATACCAGAACAGCTCATTTGTTAAGGGCATCTACATGATTCTGTACAAGAACAATAGGATATCCGATTCCATAAGAGCATGAATAAAACATCTGATTCTGTAAGAGTAACAGCAGAATACCTGTTTCTCCATGAGAATCAACAGGACACCTGAAGAGTCTGGAACATTTTGTCACCTCTAAAATAATTGTTCTCTGGAACCATTTAAAATTTGGAGGGCTTATTACAAGCAGGTTTCTATGAACGTTTGTTGCCTTGACCTGGTCACAATGTCCCAGAGTCCTGCTCATATTGTTCAGATTGTTAAACCAAAATGTCTGAAAAAGGCCAGTTATAGCTATATGAAATGTTTGACTAAAACCTGTCCTGTGTTGAGTACTAGCTTTGTATCTTTTTGAACAGCGTTTTGAGTGGGCTTAATTGGAAGAAACGTCCACTTATACATACTAGCAATGAAAGTGTGTCAATATTTGTATCTCTCACAGGAATTCTTTGTTACTGTCTGACAAATCTACATTCTTGCACAACTATAACAAGTACTTCAGCTAGTGTTTTATAACTTTACCTGCACTGCCAGAGTCCCATTGGCAGAGTTAAAGCCATCAGTCACAGTGAAACCTATCCTATCTTCAAGTGTTTCAGAGTCATCATGAAGGTACCTGCCACAAAAAGCAGGGAAGCATGCTGAAGACACTTCATTATTGTGTATTCCTGTGTACAATCCATGTGCAATGCTTTAATTTATGGCTCTGTTAATACAATCTCACACAGTTTTTATATACTAAATCGAACCTTCAAAACGGACAGTAAATGAATGATCCAATACAAAGCACCTCCTTGTTAACAACTCTTGCCTCTAACCCAGGATGAGAATATTAAGATTCCCTGTGTGTCTTCAAGGGCTTGTGGGAAAATGGCTTTGCAGTGTTATTTAATGTTTCGAGCTCTGGGCTTCTGCAGCAGGGAAACTTTGCTCCTGAGTGTGTGTGTGTATCTGTGGAACTCAAACACTGATCCCCGCTGCTCAGCAATTCGGAGGAGGGGTTCTTACTGGAGTCGGAGGCTTCGCAGGTCCTGCAGAGTGAAGAAATTCCCCTCCAGCAAGGGCCGCCCCTGCAGATCGACCCGCCCGTGCCAGGGCCCTGCTCTCAGCTGCACCCTTAGCTCACTGTCCCGAGAGTCCACGTCCGTCACCAGCAGGCTGTCCTCGGTGATGAAACTGCCTGCACCCTCCTCCACCTTCATCCGATTGGTGAATATCTGCAATAAAGGGACAGCGTTCAGGCACATTATTCATTATTGAAGGACATTTTCAGATTCCCGAGAAATAAAGCCTCCTTCCTGCATTGTGCTATTGACGCATACTGTATGCACAATTCAAAAAGCTTGAATTTAACACTACTGTCATGTATTCTTTGCTCTAAGAAACAGCAAAATGGGGAGCAACAGAGTCAGCAGGATTCTACGACATGATGAAGCCCTGCTTCTCTCACAGTCTTTAAAGAGGGAGCTGCACATCTTATTAATTCTGTCTTATTAATTCCTAATTTCAGTCTTCATCTTTCAGTTCCAGAGATTTAGAAAGAGACAGTCTCACTTCATATCAGGAATACCACTTACTGTACTCTGTGATTTTCAGAAGTCCAAAACCCTCTGCATATCAGAAGCAGGAGTCTTTACTTCAACAGTATAGCATGATCAAGACTTTTGTCCTTAGAGACCCTGTGTTGCGTTTAATTATGACATTTAATGTGTGCTTGATCCCACAAAAAATCTTCTTTACTGACACAAAGACAGTGGTTCTCAGCCCTGCTCCTGGAGGAACACTATGTCTGCTGCTTTATGTTCCAGCTGAGCTCTCAATCTCTAGTACTGATTTATGACTTAATTGATATGCTTTCTTGTTTAGATTTTTATTTAAGTTGTTGCTTCTGTCAGTTCTGAGTGTCAAAAATACCCAACTCAAAGGGTACTGTTTCCAGCAACTTCATCTTACAGCCATACTGTATATGGTGCCTATTCGCAACTACACGTCATTTCTGACTAAACAGCTCTTACTAGTTGATTGATGATAATGATGATGAACAGACATAAGCGGGAAAGATGCTGTTTGAGACATCTCCAAACTGAGAACTTTTTCCTTCTGCAAAAGTCCATTTGATTACATTTCGGGCAGCTCTGAAAGTAAAAATACTTGTTCAAAGGTTTGACATAAATTACAAACCCCATTTGATCTTTTATGAGCTGAAATCAAATTTCTAAAAACAAACATGCTTCAAACAGACAAAATAAATCTAATAGCCTGTGAGTAAGAACTCAGCTGGTGTAAAAACTAGGAGACACAGCAGGACCAAATCTGGGAAATAGGTCCATTCTCTAAAGAGGAGACATCAGCTAGAGATTCATCATTGCTGGAGCAATCATTGTTGCATTTTTGTGGAAGAGGTCAAAGGTTACAGCCAATGGATAAGCCAAGCCCCTTGCATTAAAACATTAAAACACATAATGGATGACAAAAGAATAATATGCACTGGACCTTTTTTCCCCCCCAAAAAATGGATTTGACAGTCAAGTTCTTTTAGATGCTCAAGTAGGAATTACATATTGCTAATAATTCGGATTTATGATTGCAGTCCCTTTGCAGGAGAGCAAGGACATATCCACTGGCACACCCACACTGTCAGAGAGATCACTCACTGATGTCACTGCACACTCACAAGCATCTGGAGGTCACTGGCATTTCTGTTGTGCCAAAAGGGTAGCAAGCCAATTACCCATGGATCCCTTTAATTCTAGTGGTGACACGAGGTCTCACTTCTCTGTGTTGTGGGGATAAGAAGAGTAAATCTGTTGTGTGAAGTTATCGGAATGAAGTGCAGGCCCAAAAATCTTCAGTAAAAGAAAGAAGATGAAAGAATGAAGGCACTGCTCTCACTTGAATTCAGTAAAACATTAAACTTTGATTATGCCACATTTTAGAAAACATTTTTAGTTATTTTTGTTCACACCTAAGTACTTTGCAAAGTGCCTTCATCTGTGAATACTTAGTTTTCAGGAATGTCCTAGCTTGGACTAGTTATCAGATTCTTTTTTGTAATTGTGGAAAAATAATGTTTTTTTTTAATTTAGATGAGAGCTGTTCCCTATTTCATTTCCTTGAACTTTATATAATGAAAAGGAAAACAGTTATATAGCAGGTTAAATTTAAGTTTAGATTAAACATATCTAGCAATATGGACATGTTTCTTACGCTATATTCTTCAGAAATCCTCTACCTGCTCTTTGAATTCTCTTGTGTTCTATGCAATATGAGGATTTGGCAGGCAGCTGCTGGCAGTGTATCACACAGCTGAATGCCAAGCATTTCAATGTGTAGAGAGTAGGAGAAATGTGACTCGCCCCCTCCATCAGCAGTATTACCACCATGTGACATGATCTCAGAAGCTAAGCAAGGCTGGGCCTGGGCAATGCTGGGATAGGACACCTTTAAGGAAAGCAGGTTTGCTGCTGTAAGTGGTGTTGGTCAAACTGCAGGTGGCACTGTTCCCTCTGAACAAGTCATTTCAATGAAATTCCCAAGTATGGTGGCTACAGACACTGCTGCAAGATATATCATTCTTCTCGTGGTACTGTTAGAGTGGTAGTGTTAAAACTATTTTTCTTTTCACTAACTACCCTAATGCCTGTGGGTCCCTTTTATGCGGTTGGTGAAGTAATATCTGACTTCTCTGTGTTGTGGGGCTACTTGCACATTGTTGCTGTAATGCGTCACTGCCAGGCGGATTTTGCATTTTAGCAGTGAAGCGGGTGCCCTCTTGCATCTCTTGGGATGAAAAGCACCATACAGTATATATTCAGAGTTAATACTATGATTATGGTTACCTCAGGTGCCTGGTTGTCCACAGGTGTGACTGTGATGTTGAAGACGAGCCCTGTCAGAGAGCCCCCCTGCTCATCACTCACAGAGAAGACAAACTGCACGAAGACAGGTTCAGTGCCAATGTCCCTCAGAGGAGGCATGTAGCCCACCTTCAGGTGATTCACTGCATGCTAGAGACAGGACAGTAGGAGCAAAGCAGACAGAATCAAGCTCTAAAGAAGCAGGTCATCCTACTATCAAATGAAAAGAAAGTACAACTGAGGATAAGTTCTTAATCTTGAAGTAAATTCCCAGTCCTGCAGGTTTTCCATGTTTTCAATTTTTAGTGGGTCATGTTACACTTAGCCAGCAGACACATCACCCTGCAGCTCTCAACTGGCTACCCACTGAAGTAGGGTTGCACCCAGTCAGTACCTGGATGGAAGACCTCCTGGGAAGCTATGGTAGCTACTGGAAGTGGTGTTAGTGGGACCAGTGGGGGACGCCTCCCCTGTGGTCTGTGGGGGTCCTAATGCCCCAGTATAGTGCCAGGGACACTATACTTTAGTAGGTGCAGTCTTTCGGATGAGACGTTAAACCAAGATCCTCAGTGGTCATTAAAGATCCCTGGGCATTTCTTGATAAGAGAAGGGAGTTTTCCCAGTGTCCAAGACAAATTTCCCCCCTTGGCCTTTACTGTGGTCTCCAAATTGTCCCCATGTATGATTGGCTTGCACTTGCCCTGCGATGGACTGGTGCCCCGTCCTGCGTGTACCCTGCCCTGCGCTCATTGCCTACCGGGTAGGCTCAGGCTTCCCTGCGACACTGTATGGCATAAAACGGTTTGGCAAATGACATGACATGTTACACTTGCAAATAAAAGTTAAACTGGAATGATGAAGGTTTAACTGGATCAATTTAACCCAGCTTTAAACCGATGATTTAAAGAGAGCTAAAGAACCTGTTAAGCTCAGCCCCAGGACACTGGAGTGGGAAAACCCTGCTTTAGAAATATTAGTTACCACTCGACAGGAAGTGGAAATGTGGAGCATGATCATAGCATAAACGTGGAGAGAAGTAGTTCAAGTAGGTATCTGCGTCAGCATGTGTAGGCTGCTGTTTTTCTTCTCTGTTCAGCATGGAATAAACCTTTACTTGTTCTTTAAATGTGGAGAGCTATCACTGATGTTCAAATATCCCAATAAGCTAAAATAACTACTAATGAATACTAACAATCTTTTGTGGACAGTACCTGAGTGAAAGATTTCAGCACCGGAACAGACTTCTTCATTTTGTTCATGCTGTCTGTATAGAACAGTCTGCCTGCATCATGGAGCCTGCAACACGAAAGAAAGTCAATTCAGATCTCATTCTTTCTACTATGATGGTGTCAGAAACAAAATGGAATATATTCAAAACCCTACTTTTTTCAAAGGTGATAAAAGACCCTTCTGGAGATTTTCCACAGGATTTTTAAAAAAATAAGTGTTTTGACACATATGACACTTGGTCATTGGACCCATCTTGCAAATGTAAATCAATCTGAAAATTGTATCCAGCTGTTTCTTGAAGAAGCCTGGAGTTTGGGCTTCAACCATGTGGCTGGGAAGCCTTTTCCAGATCCCACAACTCTTTGTGTAAAGAGTGCTTCTGTGCCTCACAAATGACTCAAATGGCAAAGGCAGACTCCTGAGTTTAGGCAGAGTGCTCCAATCCAAGTGTTGTGGGTCTGTGTCTGGTTCATGTTGCAAGCCAGGCTGTTGTACACAACTGGCTGAGCATAGCTGACGTAGGAGAGTAATAATCGGTCAGGGCTCTTTTGGATCTCACCAAACACGGCACCCTCTCTGGCTTCCGTGTTGTAGTGATGCGGTGCCTCTCTTCCAATTGGCTCTGAATTTGTGTAACTTTGTGGCTTGTTATAGGAAGGTGAGGGTCAGAGGGGTCTCCTTTCTATCCTCTCTGAGGTCATGAGGATCATAGTCGTTGAAGGAATTAAGATACTATACCAGGGAACTAATCATGGAGATTTCACCATTACATAAGCACTTATCTGTGCTTTACCAGACTTTAATCTGCTTTTACCATGATATTTCACTTTAAGGGTGCACACTACTGATTGGAGGACTTTGATAAATTAGGTACCATATATCCCTTCAGTGTTAAAAAGTACAAAATGATATAGCTCAGACCAAAAGGTCTCACACAAAAAGCACACTAACTTTATTTTCCTCAGCTGTGTAAGAATTTCAAACTTTAAAAATAACTAGCACTCCCAAAAGACTTGGTAAAGAAGCACAGCATACCCTGGTGTGGTGGGAGAGAAGCACGGCTTGGTCACCAAGTACATGAGGTCAGTGTCCGGAGACTCAAGGTCCCTGAAGTGCAGGTGGCTCTTGGTGATGGAGGCAATGTCGGTTTCCTTGACTGTTATTGCGCGTACACTTCCGGAGACTTCTACAGGCAACTGGTCCTTCACTGGGGAGATGTGAATCACCACAGTCTTGTCGTTGAGGAAAAAATAACATTTGGATCAAGAAAATGGGGAATTCTGTGAAGGAGAAATATTTACCTTTCCATAGTAAAAAAATAAATAACTCACATGTTTGTGGGACAGATTGGGGGGCTGATGACTGTCGGAGAGAGTGAACTCAAAGGAGTCCTCAAAAACTTCCTCTCCCAGGTGTCGGTAATAAATGTACCCCTGAAATAGGTCTCTTTGTAGAAAACTCTTCACTGGGACACCTGTGTGTAAAAAACAAACAAACTGTACGGTCAAGAAAGAAATGTTTTCCAGGAGATAGGCCAGATTTCTGTTCAAATATTATTTCTATTCATCAGAATCTTTGAGATATATCCCAAATGCTTCCAAAATTAAGTTTCTTAGCCTTCAGTATCGATGAGGAATATTTCCAAGCTTTCAATGTACCAATTGCAAGTGCACAAATTGATCAAAAAAGTTTAAAAATAATAGATTGTGTCCTTCTGGTTCTTTACGCATTCCTTGTACAGAGGCACAGATTAGCTAACTACTTCCTGCATTGGTGTATAAAAAAGGAAATGAGACAGGTCACAGCTTACTGGCTTTGGCACTGTTCAAAGCAATGAAAAAACTGCAGTGTATTGAGGGTCTTTGGTTGTGGGCTTGAATCCCAGGAGGGGCACTGCTGTCAGACTTGAACATGTTGCTCCAGCAGAATGAGTTTATAAATGTAAGACACTTCCAATAAAAGTGTCAGACAAGAAAATGCCTACATTGAGAGCCAAGTTATTTTTTCTTTAACTGTGTTGCTAAAGACTGTCATTAGAAAGCACAGTGTACTGGCCTGGCTGATGGGGAGAAAGCTTCTTGATGACCTCTCCTGCCATAGGCAGGCTGGTGAGTTGGTAGAGGATGTAGTCGTCACTAGAGTCGAGGTCGGAGGCCAGCAGCATGTACTCTTCTACCAGCACGGTGCCGCCCTCCTCCACCTCGAAGGCCACATTGTTGATGAGGAAGGGTGGCGTGTCATCCTTGGGGAGGATGTTGATGGGGAACTTGTGTCTCAGGCTGTGGCGCCCATCAGAGATGCGGAAGACGATATAGTCTTTGGTGGTGTCGCTGTCTGAATGGTGGTACTTCACCACACCATCCTTGATGTCCTGCACCTTGAACATGAACCCTTTTCCTCCTGATAGGAGAGAAGAAGGACTGAAAACCTGGCAGTGGATGATGAGTTGTATTAGAGTTCCTTATTTCCTGATCCTTTCAATGTTGGGATTTCATGTCTGCCAAGCTCTTACAGACATTTTCACAGAAATGTTTAAATTAACCTTTTTTTTTCTTGAAAAAGCCAACTTACATCCTTTTCAGCATTTATATAATTGGTCAAAGCTATAAATTAACACTGCTTCTGGCACAAGTCATTTCAATATGCCGGTGCCAGTGACTGGAACAGTCTGTAGAATGAGATGAAACTGTTCACTGCTGTATCTGAAGGTGCTGTCAGTTCTGTGAACTCACGTTCTCTGCCTGTCTCTTACACATGCTGACACTCAATATCATACAGTATACTCTTCTGTTATATTACATTACAATTATTTACTTCTGTTGTATACACTATTCTTTCTTTCACTGCTTTCTCTTCTGTGCAGAAGTGATTTAAGTCTCTGAATTGGCTCAAAATGATTATCATCAGTTCCTGGTTTCAATCTTTATAGTTATAAATTGCTGTAATTTCAGGAAAAGGCACCCTGAAAATAAATAACTGGGCCCATACAGAATTTAGTTACCATTTTATTATTCCATTAAGAGTGACTTGCACCTGTGTCTGAGTAAGGGTGATAACTTTCTAAGGGCAGCCTAAACAGCTGTAGAGGAGCAACACTTTCTAAATAATCTGAGGACAGACTGAATGGGGTCCTTCCTTTTAAATTATTTGCTAGGATTTCACATAATACAGTTTTTATTAAACTGAAGGCTGTATTCAACAAGTGGTTCAAATAATTGATCAAATATTTCAATCAAGGTCCAATTTACCTAAGTAATTAAGTGCTCTGCTAGAATGGATAAGGGGAGAGGCAACTACACAGGATCAGGATTGAGAGGTCTTGGTAGCATAACAGTGTACTCCTGTCAACACATCTGCTTCATAGACTTCAGTGAAAGGGGGAAACTCACATTGCTTGAACAGTAATGAAGTAATTCTGTGTTCAAATCACTGAAAAGAAAATTGCCAAAAATACAGAAAGAATTAATCTGATTTGCACAAAATGTAATTGACAAAACTGTGTTAAGAAAATCAATGATGTCAAATGGAAGACCATATTTAATTCTGCATTTTTTATTTAATTTTGTATGTTCGGCTGGAATTTTGTTATGTTAATTTTGTTAAAAGCTGGAAAACACTAGACATTCTTCATTAGAGCTAACTGTGTTAACAAAAAAAAAATAAGACAAAATAGAAAAATACTAAGGTGAAATGCATAAGGCCTCCACAGAAATGTATTTATTAGATATTATTAGGAGTGTTGTACATTTTCTGTCCATTATGTCATTCTTTTTTGGCTGATCATACAGAATGTATATTCCAAGAAATATACAGTAATCCCATTAACAGACTTCCAAGAATTGTATGACAAAGTTATTAAATTGAATGCAATTTTCATATAAGAGGCATTTTCAAATAATTTATGTTGCAAAAACACATTTTTACTGGTGTGATGTTAAATGTAGAGATTAAGGTATGTTAAAATTAGCACATCAATTAAGACATCGTACTGCACAGCAGCAAAGCTATTGATATTAGAGAAAACATTTTATATATCAGTTTTATTAATATGGAATTTGCTCAGTTAGACTTGTTTCAAAAATGGCATCCTGTCTTTTTGTATTCTCAGTCAAACCTGCATTAACTAGATTGCTTTGTATGTAGTGGGCACTTGCTTTTGAAATTGAATTGTGGAATTGTGCTGGAAACAAAACACAAAAGTTTTGTGGTAGCCTACAGGCAACAGCTAACTATCCCCAGTCTGTCCTCCCAATTGGTGTAATGGACTCTTTCCCAAGCTAGTGAATTTCAGCCCAATATGAGAGTGGGCCCCACTGTGTGCCAGGGAGACAGAAGGTTAAGGTCATCAGACAGCTTGAGAGATGAATGGTCTCACAGTAAACCTAATTAGTAACTTTACCAAGGGAAACAGTTACAAGTCCATGGAAAACTTGGTAATTGGGCCCAAAGGTGGCTATGGGCATCAGGCCCAAAATATGCTTAGTGCAGGTACCCAACTCAGAGGACATTTTATGGAGGGAACAACAGATTTCCATTTGGCTAAAGGCATTGGACCATCTAGTGGAGAGTCGCATAACATAGGAGTCTCAACATTACAGGGCCTGAGTATCAATTCCCAGTCTGACTGAAGTTCTCTTGAGTGTGTTTGTAGCCAGGCCTCATCTGTCCAGGATATAAGCACACAGGTGTCTTTTTAAGAGAAAAGCTCCTTGAAGCCAAAACTGAAATATTTTGATGCGGTCACATGCCAGCAAGTTTGAAAAACATAATGAGCAGTTAAATGAAATGTGGTGCCAATGGATCTGGCATTGAAGAACATACTGACGATGGTCGTACTAGATGTAAAACATGATTTGGGGGTGGAAGGCTTGAGGACACCTACTCAGGAAAATAATAAGAGCTTGTAAACTTTACAACACATTAAGATGAAAAATCGCCACAACTTAGTACATTGTACTACTGCAAACAGGGGGTATTGCAAACTACTAGGACAAACTACTAGGACAGATCTTTTGTTTGATCTTTCTTTTACAGAATCTGCTTTCCTAGCTTTCTCCTCCCTTGCGATCCTCTTCCTTATTTCTCTTTCTATTTTTATTCTTCTGTTTGTGTGTATTTGTTAGAATTTGTTCAGCTGAACAAAATAGAAAATATTCACACAATAGTTTTAAAATGATTTAAATGCTATCATATCCTTAAAAAAAGTTTTCTGAGCAAAGAATTGAATATTTATGGTCAGTTAAAAAAATGGCAGAGTTATTTTTCTGTATTTAACCATTAAAGTTTTTTAATAATAGAGCCTGTATTTAACCAAAGCTTTTTTTAATAATAAATAAAATGAATGTATCAGTACGTCTTTCTTAAACTCCGCATCAGGCTGTACTTTGTATAATAGAACAATTTAGATCACGTATTCTTCTCATGTTGGTGAAATGTTCCAGACAGCATTAAACGATATTTTACTGTCAAAATGAGAAACGTAACTTCAAGTAAAAAAAAAAGAAACATTGTCAATCAACCACATGAGAATACCCCCTTGTCTCTCAGCATCTCAGGTCTAAAAAAAAAGTGCACATCTTGCATCTTCCCATGTGCAAATGGCATAAGTCTTAACAATCTGTTTCATTCAGGGGCTTTGTAAACAAAGCATGGCTGCGGTGTGCACTGATGTGGAACAACAGACGTCATCCAAAAAATGTCTTGCAAAGGGCCCCTGGCAGACCACTGACAACATGTTTTACACCTGATTAGTAAACATACGCAGCCACCTTGCATATGTTTCATAAACTGCAGACATAACTGATGGCAAGCAAGTCAAAACACTCATGCAGATACCCCGACACATGCTTGCAGGTCAAGGTCACTGCCAAAATTCAGAAGAAGCAACAACAGGGGTTGTTGCAAAATGTTCTTTGTATGCCTCTCATAGTTGTCATAATTTAAGTAGCTGTACTATACAGTACCTTACCTCATCTGAAAGTTTAGAGGTCAGTTTTTCACGATTAAAATCTCTGTTTTGTACTGACACTAACACAGGGGTAACACACCCTGCATAGTGCATGGAGCAGAGATCTGTGCCTCTAAGAGAGGCCTATGGGATGTGTATATCTACACACATTTACAGTCAACACTTTAAAACGTACAGTATTATAGCTGCATAACAGATATTGCTTACAAGGACACATCATTAGGCTGCTAGCACATCACATGTTTTCAGGTGAGAGTGAAGTATCTTTATCACTCTTTAACAGTAACAGGTCTGCATGAAGTTTTGGTCAAAGATTCTTGGAGTAAAGGTGAAGAATGACACCTCAAAGAGACCAATTTATTCTGACTACAAAACTCCTAAAACATAACTTTCCCGTTCACATAATTGCAGAGTAGGAGAGCTTGAGGAATCAAATCCCAACCTGGAGAGTACAAAGAGTTCTAAATCTGTTTAACAAAGAGCTCTCAACAAAGGATCTCCCCTTACCTCGTACACTGAGGCGCCCATGTAGAGGTCCATCCACAGCCACCAGATAGACAGCATTAATGTTGTCATTGTCCACAATTTGCAAGTTCTCCCAGGTAATTGGCCTCGACTGACCCTCTAACAAATCCAGCCCTGGAGAAATTAAAAGAGCTTCACTTCATTTGTTAATTATTACATCAAGAAACTGACAAAACATTGACGAGACTCAAAACATTTTAATGTACTGAGCCTATAACAGGCAGCTTTCTTTGTGTATCCCATACAATAGTTTCATATGAGATATAAATGATTATTCTGCTGCCTGATGTTATGACCAGCTTAAAAATAAAACAAATAACTTGTTTTTTTTGTTCTTGTAAGGGGTTAAATCCTCCTGCACTTCAGAACTGGGGTTCTAAACAACTCCAACAACATCCTAGAATTGAATGCTTTGTGAATGTTTGGAATATTTGGTTAGATAGGCTTAACTCGGTTGGTTAATGGGTAGCTTCCTGGCCACAGACGGGGGAGACTCAAACCCCATTCAGACTGAGTGAACCAAGCGGTAGCTGCAAGGTGAAGATGGAGGAGTAATGCTTGAGACGAATGCGAAGGGAGGCATTTGAGTTCAGTATATATGCAGTAGCTAGTTTCATAATGATGGTGATTAGGTGAGATTAACTTCTGGTTATTTATCCTGAACTTCAGTTAATAACTTCCTTGAACACACTAGGAGTTTAAATGGTAATGACTGCTAGTAAGAGTACACATTGGGATCTATAGTTAAGAGACTCCTGCTTCATATCAGGACTACATGATCAGCCAACAGTGACAGTTTAACTGGATTTCTCTGGGTATGTTACAGTGACACCAGGGCCTCACCAGGAAGCTGTGAGCTTGTGTTGCTGTCAGTGAGAACTTTCCCCTTCTGCTTGCAGAGTGGGGTTCATAGTGTGAAGAAAACAGTGCAATTGAATAGTACAAAGACGAGAAAAGGAAATGAAGTGAGATCCGTATCAAACAGGAAAAGCTATTACAGCATATCAATACTACATTTATTTTCATAACTGGTGTCACTTCCACAAAATGTGTTTCAACTCTGGACCTTGAATAAATGACACATATGGCAATGCAGCTATTTAAAGAAAGGTGGGAACGTTTTAAAGAATTGTGGGATAAGTCTTTGAGAACATTAGGTTTTAAAGAGGAGCTCAGTATATACTCTTAAGCCTTTATATCTAATTACACTATAAACTAAAAACTATGCGTTTTTATGGAAAGGTGGCAAAACACCACAGTGCAGAGAACTGTCAGGAAGCTGAAGAGGCATGTGTACAGTACGTCACGTTATATTGCAATAGCACCTCAACCTTTGCCATTATAGTTCAAACAGCTAGTACCATTAAAAAGGGTCTTACAGTATAGTACTTGCAAGGGGGAGTAGTACAAATAATTATGTCTATGTGGTCATAGAACCCAAGTGCCTGTCATTTGATCATGTGATTTACAGTACCCATATTCCAGGAGACTCGTGGGGCATTGGTCTCTGCTACTCGAAGCGAGAAGTGAACCATGATTGAAGGGCTCCTTGTGAAGAAACCATCAATGGCCTCAAACTCAACCTGTAAAAAAAGTGCAGAAAGGTGTTGGTCAAGCTGCCAGCCTGTGCCCAGAGAGCACAATAAAGGCAGGGTGTTCAGTTTTTAAAGATAGTGAACTGCTCAGTGCCCTTAATATTTGATAAAAAAACACCCTTTGGTAACTGCTTAAATAAATAAAATTAATTTCAGTGATCTTACTTTAGTCACTTTATGTCATTTTTGATGAGGAATTGATTTGTCATGTTTTTTATTTTAATCGCAATGGACTGAAAGGTCAGACTTCATATGAAAGAGCCTTATTTAAGGTTTTATTAGATGTTTTTTTTCACCTGGACCCTTCCTCTCAATGAATCTTTTCGTAATAACTGTTCATCACCTGATGTGTTGTTATAGTTATTAATATGTTTGTCTGAAACGATCATCAAAATCACTATTCATTTATGCCATTGTTTATATTATTGAAGTAATTTGCTCAAGGGTACTGCACAACATTGTCCCACTCAAGTGTCAGGGTGTTGTCCTCCAACAAAGGTTGAGGGGGGCAGTGTCACAAAAAAAGTGCCCCAACTGGACAAGGAACACCCGCAAAAAATGGATTCTGAAAAACTGTAATCGAAATAATACGTTATTTAAAAAATTTTGAAAATTTGGGAGAACAAAAGTTTTCAAAGGAAAAAATTGCTTCAAGGATACCCTTTTGTTCAAAAAAATTGGCAACAAAAATGAACAAGAAAAAGTTGGTTTCAAGAATGCTGCAAAGGTAATTCACAAATCACAATTCACAGTTCACCACTGTTTGGGTTTAACTCTTCCGTCTACAGGTAATTTATGACAAGTTCAAATACAACTCTTTCCTTTCCTTCCCTGACTGACTGCAGTTAAGGGGTTTAAATCCCCTTTTTCCACCACGATGTAAGGTACAGTATTATCATCTCCATATTCCAGATCCCAGATGTTGCGATAATAGTACAACAACCACTGTGATTATTTTCCTCTAAGCAAGGGAAATACTTTGGGTGTTCTTCAGTTATTAAAGTATATTTATATAAAATATTTAGGGATAAGAGCCAATTCATCAAACCAAGGCTTGAGCCCACAACCCTTTGGTTATAAATCCAGAGTTGTCTATTCTAGTGTGACTCACTGCTACACAGTTTCAGTATGTATTGCTTGTACACTGATAAAGAATGTGCTATTCCAGTATTCTGTCTCAAGATTAAACCTACACCAATCTCTCCTTTCATTTACTGTAGGTCACTCTACACAAATTGAAAAGCTTACAAACATCTTTGGTCAAATATGTATAAAATGTCATTTTAAATTTCCCCTCAGTTTTCCTATTACAGTACATGTTCATTAAGGATGTTGTAAATACCCCCACTGTCTTAAGTGGTTTGATTGATGCATTTGGTCTCCCACTTCATACCACTCTACCTCGTAGTTCCTCCGGTCTGTGTGACTGCTGTTGGGTGGCTGGTAGGCGATCTTCATCTCATTCAGGTCTGGCCAGCTGAAGGAGGTCACGGGCTTGGTGTGATCATCGAGGTGGGTGATGTAACCTTCAGCAGGAGGCTTGGTGACATTGAAGACCAGGCTGGACTGCGGAGTTTCGTCATCCTCTGCATCCAGCGCGGCGGTGGTCATGGGAGTGAGAATGAACTGGTCAACCTCCAGGATGAATGTGGACATGAAGGCCGCTCGGGGAGGCTGGTTCTGCATGGCACCCCGGATCACCACTGGGATCCAAAAACTCTCTGTCTGGCCATGTCAAAAAAAGGAAAACCAGGAGATGCATTAGTTGTGTAAGCACTGCATTTTAAGACGGTGAATTTCCAGTTTGATAATTCAGTCAAACCCTAAGTAAGAAGGAAAAGTGGCGTGATTCAGATTAGTGAGCTTTAAAAGCAGTAACTCACTTGGCTGAGGAGAACAACGACCTGTCCACAAGGAAGGGGCTGAGAGAATCTGTCCCCTGCCCCTCCCGGTAATGAAGGATAAGCCAGTGAGCAACTGCAAGAGCAGAGATGTGAAAAAGACACTTGCAAGTGAGGAAGCATAATGCCCTGATATTATGCTGCTTATGTAGGAGTGAAGTCAGAGAGTCATGAGATGAAATCCAAAAGCGGGCAAGGGGGACAGGCAGAATAGTCTGCACAGCAGACAAGAGGAACACGCAAAACACAGTCCAGAGTTCTAGCTTAATGAAGAAAGGTTCATGGTCCCGGGGAGACACTGTAGTGAAACACAGGGAGAATCCAAAGGCATAGTCATAGGCGAACAAGCAGGGTCAAAAGCTGAGTAAACACAGAAGAATGTAACGAGGATGGGGGAAGTCTGGGAACAAAGCAGAGACAAAGTGAGGTCAGAAATCCACAGAGAAGTGGATGGGAGCTAGAGGACTAGAGACTTGGGAGGCTCTTTGTAAATTCTATAACGGAGCCCATTTCACTGCCAGATCAGATCTTAAATAGCCCTGCTCCACCTGTGACAAGAGTGCTAGTAAACTGTGCATAGGTCAAACAGGCAGATTCACAGGACTCCCATCTTTACCTCCAGCAGGGCCCTGGTGGCTTGGTCTCGGAGCTCCACACGGAGAGGGATGTAGTCAACTTCTGGAGATGGTGGATTTAGGTGCTGGTACTTCAATCCCATTTGCAGGAAGTCTTCACAGTTGGCCTTCAGAAAACGCACTTCCTTGATGCCAGGCAGACAGGCTTTGTTGCCAGGGCAGAGCAGTCCTGTCTGTCTACCTACAGCAACAAGTGTTTTGGGAAGGAAAGATGAAAAACAGATGTATGGAAGATTGTTATATTTTTCAGTGCAGTTTTGTGGCTTTTCTATGATTCATAGCCACAATAGTAATACTTTATCTTGCTATTCATTATCAGAAACCTGCTTATTCCTGCTGAGAGCTGAAGCAACCCAGAGCCTATCCAGGAAGTAAAAGCTTTGACTACACCCTGTAAAGAAGAGCACTCTAACACAGGGCAGGTGCATACACAAGGGCAATTTATAGACATTTATAGACTCCAGTTAACCTATACAGTATGTCTGAGTGGCAGAAGGAAACCTGGTGAACTGGCATCATACTGTAGGTCAGACTAGAACCCAGGAGAAAAATCTATGAGACACAAGATTCACAGGACTTAATAGTATTTCAGGATACTGTAATTAACTTGTGGTTATCCACATGTGAATGTCTTTATAACACATCCAACTAGTTTCAAATAAGTGCTCAGTTTGTTTATAGGACAAACATTTGTTTAGAGGACAGTTAAGCCATTAAATCACACAAGAGTGAGACCACAGAAAGTCTGTCAAATCAAGAGAGAGCAGCAGTAAAACTGTTTAACTAGTAAAATAGAATGAAAAATAAATCAAGGAAATACTGATAAAGAAATCCCATAGGTTTTGTCATGGTTCCACAGCAGCTACAACATGTGTACTGTGCAACCAAATTTCAGTCTTTTTGATCTTGGGTTCAATGTAAATATCAAAGAGAACTGAAACAATTTCACTGGGAAGACTTCCAAGTCCAACCACATTAAAAGAATGTAACCACATGAAAGCATTACCAAACCTTTAAAATTGATCCATCATTAGCTGGTCCAATTATAATATTTCCTTGCCACACAAAGAGAATATGAATACATATGTAGAACAGGTGAACACATTTTGACTCCCTGCTTTTTCTACGTTCAGCCCTTTTTTAATGGTTATGTGTGTTCTGTTAAGTAAAAACATCTAAATCCCATCAGTGGTTTTACTATATATTTGTACAGAATCTACATACTGTATATTGCATCATGTCACCAGTATTGTTAGAGACATTTATTTCATGTGAAGGGTGATCAAAAGCACAGTATGAAAACCATCACTCTTTCTCCCTTAAAAATCAAATACACATTTAAAATGTAGTCACTGGTGCTTTTTTTTGGAACCTGAAACTTGAAAATTGCAGCCAATCCTGCAAAGAAAATCCTACAAAGAAAGCAATGCAGCAGTTTTATGCAAAGGCTTAATGTCTATTAGAAAAGACATTTATAATAGTCAACATATTTTGCTGGCACTTTATCTCTGTTACTCTTCATTAAACTTAAATTAGTCTTCTCTAATAGAATGCTCAATTCGTTTCCATCTGACAGGTAAACACTGTTTAGGCAACTGACTGGCACACAGGAGACATTATGAAATTGGAAAAAATCTGCAGCTGAAATACTGGGCAATGATCTACTGTTTCTTGAGTCTGAGAACCTGAATGAAAATAGTGCTCAGCAAGCGAGTTATTCTGACCCTCGAGAAAGAAATACAATATTTAGCTAGTATTCCACTTCTGCATGTGAACTGCAAATGAAACATTATGGGAGGCAGACCACGATCCACAGAAACAGAAGACAGGTAGGCTTTTGGTAGGTATAAGACAAATCCAGTGGAGGTAGAAAGGAGAAAAGAAGGTTGAATGAATCCTTAAAAGCACAACACTAATCCTTATTAAAGCATAATTTAATTACAGTTTCACACCAAATCTCTTTATACCATGGAAAACACAATAGGGGTTTTCTTTGGGATACTGGTGTGTTGGAATGAGTTGCACCTCAACCACCTCACAGGCTGCAGGGACCCAGGTTTGATTCCCAACGCAGGCCTTTGTCAGTGTGGAGTTTTAATGTTTTTGAGGGGTGCTACAGGTTCTTTCCACAAACGTGCTGTCCTGCACCATGGCCCTGTGATACATTGGTGTCCAATCCAGAGGAGAGCAGCTATGTGCTCTCAGTTCAGCCTTGCATTGTGTGCTATTAGAAATTTCCATCTTGCCTGGACCCTCACAAGATAAGCTGTATACTCTCATAATGGGTGGATGTAGGGGTCAAAAGTAAGAACATAAGAACAATTACAGATGTAAGGAGGTTATTCGGCCCATCTACTGTAGCTTGTTTGGTAGTTAGCAGTTAATGAATCCAAGGATTTTGTCCAGTCAGTTCTTCGAAGAAGCAGTGGTATTGGCTTCAACAACATGGTTGGGTAACTTGTACCATTGTGCCTTCTGCATTTCAATGTTCATTCTGAGGAATTTTAACTGAGATGACTTTATCAATGCCTTGAGGGTTTTGAAATTTTGTTAAAGTGCTTGATTTATTTCTGCTGTAATAACAAAACAGACAGACCATTTTCATTGGAAACATTTTTTATGATTTTTTCATGAAACATGGACATAGTTGTTCAAACATTGGCATAAAGCCTAGTTTAAAAGATGGAAACAGTGAAGACACAGGATTATTTTGTCACTGCAGCTATGTACTGTAATGAAAATATGAACCATTTGCAAAAGCATCTGCAGCTGTCACTGCAAACAAGGGGAGTGTATTTTCATTAGAAATGTATGTAGTTACATTTCAGCAAAGAATGGCCACCCTTGAAAGAAAATAAATTTTAACTTAATAGCAGTGGTTCAAGGTTGTATAAATATGTATTTGACTGCACAAGACTGTTTTCTCACTGACTATGTTTGTAAGTCCAAAAAGTTCAGGAAGAGCAGCACATGTTACTTTTTTAAATGTAGGGATATACACAAAGCAGAACTAACTATAACCTTCTTGAAATTAGAGGCTTGCAGTCACGTCAGCTATCTAGCTGATAAAATTACTCAGATTTTTCACCTGTATACTAAAATAATAAAGAAGTGATGCTACACAAGAATGCCTTTAAACCAAGCAAATCTAGGTTCAGCATAATAGATACGTCTCACCTCTCCTGAGTGCCTGGCTCTGACCAGAAGGTGATACCACATCCTCTTTGCTTGTCTTGGCTGAATCCTCAGTGACGAGCTGTCCCTGAGCTGGAACATTGGTCTCAGACGTTATTAACCTCACGGTGCAGATGGTATCCGGAACGTGCCGGAAGGTTGCCACCTGACTGTCCAAGGGGTTCGACACGCCGTAGAATTCAGGTACTTCCAAAGGAAACTTTCCAAGCTGGATGAGACTGCTATTGGGTTCAACCACTCTCACCTTCAACAGAAATGAGTCCATGGTGGTCTCTGACTCAGCAAACCTTGGACATGAAAAACAGGTCCAGTTACTCAAACTCCCGCTAGCACTATGCAGATTACCTGACTATTCTAGTCTGAAACTGTGTTCATTCAATCAGAAAAGATTTATTTTTTTTAACCTTGTGCACCCTGAATACAGACATCATAACGTAAATAGAGACGTGACCCACCTGTAGACTCGTAACATGACGCTGTCCTCCTCCAGCAGCGGAGAGCCATTGTGGATGTACCGCACTTCATTGGGTAAGAAATGGCAGTCAAACACCTAACAGGCAGCATAGTAAGACAGGTGGCCAGTGGAGAAGGAAATGAAACGCAACAAGTAAATCCTAGCAATCAATGCATTGCTTTGAATGCCTCATAACAAATTGTCATGTTTTATCTACGATCCTTTTTTGTACTGCTTAATCCAATTCCGGGACATGGGGGAGCCAGGATCTATCATAGCAAGCAACAGGCACAAAGGAGAATGCAGTTCTACAGTATACAAGCGTTTGGGCACCTCTGGTCAAATTGCACGTTTCACAGAACCTATAAGCGAGAAGAAGTTAACACGACCTCTGCAGAGCACAAACGTAAACATGACATATTTCTGCACATTTAAATGCACAAGTACTATTTATTTTTCTAATTTAACAGATTGTAAAAAAATAATCGATTGACTTGTTAGGCTTTAAATTAAGCCAGATGTAGACAATACATAGTTGAATACATACACTGACCCTCCTAACCTCTCAGGATGTTGTGCCTACTCTCAACAACCATAGGCTCCTCTAAGCAGCTGATTGAAAATAAAAATAATTGAGCCTTACAAAGCAAAGGAAGGCTATAAAAAGATATTTAAATACTTTTAGCTTGGAATTTCCGAAACATAATCAAGAAATAGAAGTTAAGGGCAACGGTTGATGTCAAAGCAAGATCTGGTAGACCCCTTCTGTGGTAGAACTACTCGTAAACTGATCAGATATGCAAAGCAGAACCATTACTGTACAGTATATCACTGCAAAGGACCTGCAGAAAGGCTAAGCTGACACCAGAGTAGTGGTCCATAGGCCCACAATGCAGTGTTGCTTACACAAAAATGATTTGCATGGAAGAGCTGTCAAAAGGAAATCTTTCGTACAACTTCATAACAAAAGGCGATATCTAAAGTATGCAAAACAATATTTCGATAAGACAGAAACTTTTGCAGCAAAGTGCTGTGGACTGATGAAACAAAAATCAAACTTTTTGGCCACAACCACGATTATCTACGTTAAATATACATTTAAAGAAAAACAGGTGAAGCGTTTGAAGAAGATATACAGTACACCTTGCCAACAGTTACACACAGGGATGGATCTATTATGCTTCAGGATTGTGTGGCAGCCAATGGCACAGGAAATATTGTGTGGGTGGAAAAAATAATGGATTCAATTAATATGAACCTATCCTAGAAGCTAATGTCTCAGAGTCAGTGAAGAAATTGAAAAGAGGTTGGATAATTCAGCAAGACAATGATCCAAAGCATATCTCAAAATCAACCATGACGTACTTACAAAAGATTAAAGTTTTTTTGAATTACCTTCACAGTCCCCAGATTTGAATATTATTGAAAATCTTGGGGGGGGGGGAGATCTCAAACATAATGAGAATAATAGTAATTCCTTGCCCTGTGATGGACTGGCACCCCATCCAGCAGGTACCCTGCCTTGCACTAGTTGCTTGCCGGGTAGGCTCCGGCTTCCCGCGACACTGTATATGTAAGCGGTTTGGCAAATGACATGACAATAATAATTCCTTACACTTATATACTGTAGCACTTTTCTGGACACTCCATTCAAAGTGCTTTACAGGTAATGGGGACTCCCCTCCACCACCACCAATGTGCAGTAATAGTGTGCACAGTGTTCTCACCACACATCTGCTATCAGTGGGGAGGAGAACAGTGTGATGAAGCCAATTCATAGATGGGGATTATTAGGATGCCATGATTGGTAAAGGCCAATGTGAAATTTGGCCAGGACACTGGAGTAAACCTACTCTTTTCTAGAAATGCCCTGGAATTTTTTATGACCACAAAGAGTCTGGACCTCGGTTTTACATCCCATCTGAAGTGCTGTAAAGCTTCATTTTACAGTATAGTGTCCCCATCACCACTGGGGCATTAGGACCCACATAGACTGCAGGGTGAGCACCTCCTGCTGGCCCCACTAACACCTCTTCCAGCAGCAACCTTAGCTTTTCCAGGAGGTCTCCCATCCACAGCTGTTGAGCTTCAGTGGGTTGCCAGTTGTGAGCTGCAGGGTTAACTGAACTGAACCCAGGGCCGTAGAACTGTGAAGCAGCAAAGTTAACCAATGCGCCACAATGTCACCCTATCTACCATCCAGTTAATCTGAAACTGCTTTTCCTGTTATCTCAAGTCAAATATTACTTACAGAATGCATTATTCTGGCAGGGAAGATTTCACTCCCAGCAACAAATGAAACCACCATATTTTGAAGCATACTAATGCTAATAATAAAGAATAAAGTTTGGACATAATAAAGAATAGGATGGTTAAACACTTAGCTGCAGCATTCATACTTTCAAACTTTTCACTTCAGTTGAAATGCTACTCTTCATGCTACCCTTTTTACTCACTCCATATCAATGTCATGTCTTTCCATTATATTTCAGCGGTGGGGAAAAAAGAGCTCTTTGCTGATTCACGGCAGATCTGAAGCTTTAAATTTGTAGAATTATATCGTCAGGAAATTTTAAAGGCACAATCAGTAAAATGCTGGAAATCACATAGTAAAATCATAATGGTCTAAGTGGTCATGCAAGAACCTACGTTTCACTGCTTGGAGTGACTGTACTTTTAATATGCTGTATCTTATTGCTGTGCCTTAAACAGGTATAAGGTGAAGTAAGCTTAAGGACAGCCTTCTAGAGCTCAATAAAGTGTTAATTTTCACTCATTAGACTTGGTGGGGGGAGCAATTTTCAAAGACCCGAAAACCAGAGAACAACCTTTTCAGGCCCCAAGCTACCTTTGAATGAATATTGTGTGTTTGGGTGTTTTAGTATTAACACTGCTCCTGAAGTACAGTATTAGCAATATTGGTAATGAAGACTCACCTGAGGAGTCAGCCTCCCAGCTCTCTGGGTTATTGGCTCATTCAGCACAACCTCCACCTTGCAGGTGTCCAGATGTTTGGGGATGTTGAACTGCAGCTCCTTGTCTGTCACATACACTGCCTGCCCTCTGCCCACCTGGACCCCTGAATTCCGTCGAATGAGGCCTTGGGCCATTGCAGTCAAAGGGACAGACCACACAATGAATGCCAGCCCTAAGAAGACAACTGTCTTCATGTCTAGATTCCACTAGACACTAGAAATCCCGTAATGATAGAGCTGAGGATGGCCAGATGATGTGCTTCCACCAGAGGATACTGTCTTCTGTTTAGGAAGTGTAACGTAGCTTTGGAAGGTCACCAGAAAGTAATATCTCCAGTTTTTGTTTTTGTCTTATTTCACCTTAAAGGCACCATAGAAGACTATTCTTGCATTGTCAACCTCTTTGGCTTTTCCAGAGGCTGATATCCTCCAATTACCAGCTCAAGGCTTGACCTCTGCTGTTGCCTGGAAGACAGAACACACAAGGGGCGATAACATCCAGCTGAATGCATTGGCTTAAGAAAACACATTTAAATCAAAATGGCTTTCACCACCTCTCTGACTAAAGCACAATAATTCAGTGGCTCTCGTGAGTATAGATGTCATCCACTGAAATATTCTAGACACTTGAATTTGGTGTTCATACTACACAAAGTAGTTAACAAATAGTACTCCATTTACTGGAGCAAAAAGTTTAATGCTTGTAGTCTCAAAATATCCCATGGAATGTGAGTCAATATTGTTGCCCTACAGTCATTGCTGGAAAAGACTGTAAAGATTGTTGCGCTCGGGGTCCCAGCAGGAAATTTTTGGGATTTTATATAAGAAGAATTGTTTTAGCCTATTGCATTCCTTTTCTCATTCTATGGATATCTGCAATTGCACTTAAATTAGTGTGTACTGTATGGACATATATTAATGTAGCTTTTGATAGTTACTATAGAAGTCTTTTTTTAATTATATGGGCATTCTTTCTATCCCAAGTCTTCCCTGTGACAAAAAAGTAAGATCACCTGTGAAAAGAGATACATGTCTTTCCCCTGTGTGTTAAGCAAGCTGTCACTTAAAAGTGTTGCTTTACCCACATACTTCATACACAGCTGCTATACTGATTTTGATTTCTTTAATTCTGATATTCTGAAGTGATGACAGGGTAGGACCGCCGCCATTGTACTGTACAGTATGTTTTTTGTATTTTCCATGAAAGGAAAAAGTTAAATACAAAAGCCTGACCATGGGTTGAAGGCATCGTGTGACTCATCAAAGCAGAATGCAAATAGAAGTTGACGTGACACATCATATCTGGACCGACATTAGGTCTGCGCCACTGAGCTTCCCCACGTGAGAGACAAACCACCTTAGCAGGCGGCCAATGTGAAAATATCTATTAAACCAGGTTTCCAAAGTGAAATCCGGGGGAGGAATAGCAGGAGAAATGAGAACAAACATGAAGGAGCTTTATTAACACTACTTTGTTGCTCTAATCATCAGGTAATGCTGCTCAATGCACAGCTCACAAAACACAAAAATCTATCTTTGCTAACTAAAGGAGTTAACTTGTAGTTCGTACATTGTTGGAAGTTGAATGTGTAAGAACTCCTACAGTAGCTTTTTGTAAGTCAGCTCTTACCTGCTGTGAATGGCTGACATCAGAATATCAAGACATTCTATAAGCTTCCGCATTAGTTAAGGCAAACAAAAAACAACATATAGTTTAATGTGTTTAACTGTTACTCATTAATCATAATGTGGTCACCGAAACATTTATTTAAATAACAAATTGCTAACTAATCTTTAAAATCCATCTTTTTTTCTATTTGTTTCTGGAAATGTGTAGCTTAACACCCTGTTTACAATGAAATATTTAAGTTAACAGTGTTCAGCATACAGGTAGCATTTGATTTCTATCTGTTAAATACAGGTTATCACTCTTGCCCTGGAATCATCTATAGGGGCTGGAATTAGGGTCCTCACTCTGTCCAAATGCTGACCACATTTCTTGTCTTGTGGGTGTCTAGAAGAAAATGCTCTGCTATGCTGCTGAATCTGATGCACTGGTTTGTTTCAGCAGATCACTGGTAGGCTGGATGAGATGAGTAGATTAATTAGATAATATCAACTACAAGAGCTGGATATGCCCAATGGCCTCTTCTTTCGGGTATTCTTTGTTATTTTTATATTTTTTTTGTACGTTTAAAGTCCAATACTGTATGAGTAAAAAAATATCTTCTTTATTGGAAAGAACTTAATAAGTCCCCAAGTAAACAATATTTTGTCCGTTCTCAAGAATAATGATTATTACACTACTCCAGCAAGTGCAGCAAAAACTGTAGCTGTTAGAAGGGAAAAAAGCGTTTTTATCCTTAGAGACAGAATATAATATACTTATAAGGATGGATGAATTGTGGTAATGAATATAAGTGAGTTCTTACAACTTTACCTGGCAAAAGTTAACTATGACACCTTGGCCAGCTCTAATAAAGGTATAACAATGATCTAAGGTGGCTACAGTAGCTGACGTTTTATATGCAAAAGACAGAATTAAAAGTCTCTTTAGACAGTTCAGCCCCTATGGCAAGTAGTAATTAATATTTGTTCCCATAATACATAATACAGTATATACTACATAAACTGCTTTTGAGTAGTGAGGCCAAATCCTAATTTATTAACATAATCAATTTAAGCAATTGTGAATTTGATGATTTAGAATTAAACATATCTTGACCAAACAGAAAAAAAAACTTTCTTTCCATGTACCACAGATTTTTTGCTTAAACATAAATTACTACAAATTGTAGAGAATCAGTTTTTGGTAACGATTCCTTAAATAGTCTTACACCTCACTGTTATTGTCTGCCTCCTCCTTACATTTTTATGCAACTGTTTCTTAGAGGTATTTTAAATTTCTTCCTCATAATTACTGGAAACATAGACCTCAAAAAGCCTACTCTGCAAGCAAACACCTTTGGCTTGTTATTATCCTTAAAATTAAGACATTGAAGAAACAGCAATTAGATGACTGCCAGCTTTTAAAAGGTTTTTGGACACAATGTTCTTTTGGAAAAGACGCTGTGCAGAGGTTTGCTGCCAAAAGTACACAGCTGACGTGAGCCGAGTTCTTGTCTCATACCTGCAGCTGGAGTCCTGCTCGGCCTTTTCCTCAGCAGTGGCGACGATTTAGAACTGCGTTCTGCCAGTGTGTCCCTTTTGAAACTAGAAATGGGTACGCACCCCCCAGCACCTCTGAACACAAACAAGGCGACAAAAGAAAAGTAAAGTTCCAGCGCTCAGTTTCTGCCCCCCGCACCAGCTTTAAGAAAAAGTGACTGAAAGGAAAAAAAAAAGAAGAAAATTCTTATCCTCACAACACAGGAAATGTGCTGAACAGATCAAGAGCTCTCTATCGCTCTCCTGTGCTCACAACCACAGATGTTCCGTATTCCCCAAAGATGGCAATTCCCACACACCCCAAAGCAGATTCCATGTGGAAACCAAAAGGAAAAAAAAAAAACTTGGTGGTTGCTATTAGATACGTATTCTCAAAGGACAAAGAAAAAGTCCTGCAGCAGACCTGTGTGTGGCAGAGAAGCGGTGAGTTTTGTAGTATCCCCTAGTTGGAGTGATGGGAAAAGGGTGTTGTACTAGAAAAAGAAAACATAAAGGGCTTGTGGGGGCACACACACACACCCTCTCTCTCATGCACACATACACAAGTGATCCAACAGACATTACCTTCCAAAATGCCCTGAGGTGACCTGAAGGACAAAAGACATAAATCACCCCCACTGGGAGGCTCTTTTCAGCTCATTGTGGAGAACTGCACTCGTCACCTTTGGCTGCCTCCTTTCATGTCCACCAGCACTTCTGCAGCCTCGCTGTGGTGAAGAGTCACAACAGTGCTGATGAGCTGTCAGTACAGTAGGTTGCGTCTGCAGGGGGTTTCAATGTTTTTTTTTCTAAAAGCAAAATCTAATTGAACTTAAAAAGTTTAAAGGAAGAAATCTGGTGTATTTTGTTGTTTTATTGACCTCAACAGAGAAAGTGCCAGAGTTTATATGAAGTTAAAAAAAGTGGACCAGACTGTCTTATTTCACACGACGACTGCCTCTGCAGCATCTTTGGTGTAGCTGTTAAAGAAGAGGTTATTCTCTTTTCCTGCTTGGTCCCCCTGTTGATCCTCATGTCCATCATCAATTCTAGAGGCATGTTGTTTATTTGCTGTGCACAACACCAGTTGTCCCAGTGCTAGACTGGAGGACACATTAGGGTAACTTGAATCTTCTCATACATGCAACATTAATTTTGAAAGATCATGGGAATCCAAGTATATTTATCAGGAGATTAATAATGCATAAAAGCGGTTTAAAAATGAACTACAAAAAGACACGCACCAAGTTTCTCTAGGTTATTTTTAATCGTAATATTAGTGAGGGCTATAACAAACATATCATATGTTCTCATACTCCAGGACAGTTAGTTCTGCTGTCATCCTTTGTCAGTGCAGACTATTTCAGTGTTACGCCATACTGAGGCACCCTAAATGAGACAGTACAGCCCACAGAAGACGTGACATCAACTAGGCAGCTGACGTCTTTCGATGCAGGTATGATTAGCTATAGTTCTGAAGACAGAGACAATATCGTACCGACACAAATCATTCAATACTGCAACACAGAACACACCATTTTGCAACAGTGACACAGGACTGAAGAACACATATGAATATTCATCCATTTTCTAACCACTTCTTCTGATTCACAGTCGTGGGGGAGCCTGAGTCTGTCCTGGAAAGCAACGGGCACAAGGCAGAATATACCCAGAGACCAACAGAGACATGCGCGCACCTAGGGCCAGTTTTCCCAGAAACCTGCCAGTATGTTTTTGGACTGTGGTAGGAAACCGGAGTACCAAGAGAAAACCCACGTTAACATGGGGAAACCATACAAACTCCACACAGATAGCACCCCAGTTCTGGAATTGAACTCTAGACCCCAGTATTATGGAGCAGCAATGCTAACCACTGTGCCAGCATAGACCACTAGACCAACACAAACAGTAAAAATAATATATAAATGTGATTAAAAAATGTGTTTTGTGCAAACATTTTAAAATACATATCACTTAGGATACCTCAAGTGGCTGCAGTTCAGGGATCTTTTTGTAACTTTAGTTGCAAGCTGCTGAAAAACTTGACTTAGTCAAACCAGGAAGCAGCTTCTTACATTGGTGGCCACAACTGCAGACACAACTCTTTCCTGTGAAGACTCTGTGTAAGGCACTCTGAAACACAGTTCTCCTTGTTGAAGCCTCCCTGAAAACCAATCTCTTTGCAGTTAAAGTTAAAGCTGTGTGTGTCACTCGTGGCACAATTCAGTCTCACCTCAAACAATTGCAGGAGAGGATTGCAGTTGCTCTGCCATCTTTCAAGACAGAAAGTAAGAGGGTAGATATCCTGCAGACTGCACAGTGCAAGGAAAACAATAGCATCATACAGATAGAAAAGTACATAAGCCAGTTTATATCACCATTTGGATGATAGAAGCCAGCAATCAGGTTTACATATTGTTGACTTACCAAGGGTGATAATTCTATTAACTTGTTATAAAACCTTTTACCAAAATGTCTACCTTCACAGGCCTCCAACAAGCTCTTTTAAGTCATGACGATACATGGGATTTACAAGTTCCAGTACTCAGAGGCCTCATAACTTCATCTTTACACTGATTCACTATACCAATCAACAACTCATCCTTCACATGGCCAAAAATTGTGATGCAGCGCCTCAGCCTGAGAGAGATTCACTCTGTCCTTCCCAAATTATTTTGAAAATGTTTTCTAAAGAAGAAAATGTTTGCCCCATTGAAGAACTCAAAAGTCTATTTTTTATAAATATTATCTATGGTGGCCAGTCCAGTCTATTCTACAAAGCACATGGAAAGTATAGTCTCCAGACTGCTGAGAAACTATGTCTATCTTGTAGACTACACCTACTGCTTTATTTCTAGACAGTGGAGCTGTTAATACACATTTTCTTTATTATTCACAGTTGCCATAAGAACAATTAATACCATTTAATTAATAACACTGAGATGTAGGTTAAAATATTTGTTTTCCTCTAAAACAGACTCAAACACTAGTGAATCCATTTCAAAACGTGCAGACTGTTTATAAGCAAGACCATAGTGGTGAGTACTGGATGAAGATTGCTTACAATCCTCTCGGTCACTCATGCACTCAAGATGCACTGTACTTGGTACCTGCCTACATTCATTTGGAGTGTCTTGTGACAGAGAACCTTTGGATCTGTGTGCTAATATGCTTGAGATTTAATTGAGCCACTGAGTCCTTCTTAAAGATGATTCATAAGATACTATACATTTTCAGATATGATGGTCAAGCTGCGTCCAAAAAAATACAAAATTTGTATTTTTATATTTTACAAATACAGGTTGGGTAGAGACTTAAACCCATAATTTGCACTTTGTTTCATTCATTTGCTGCAATTGTCCTTAAGGAAAAAACTATGGCAATAATATATATTTGCCAGTGCAAAAACTGTGATAATGTGGTCAAGATTATGAAAATGTGGCTTTTTCTCATCTTTTAAAATTTATAATTACCCTCCATTTTGTGTGTGCTTTCCTCATTATGTTGAGTTTATATTAAAACAATATACAGTATATCTACTGACAGTCTTTAAGGTGAAAAGTAAATAAAACAGCATTTTGTTTTATTTTGTTTTATTTGCTGTACCTACTGCATGTGTCTTCTGAAATGTGGTGAAAAATAGTTTAATGACAAAGTCCTGATCAATACTGTATGTATTAAACAGACCACAAAACAAAAAAAAAGAACACCTTTTCTGTCAGTGTTGGGTTTTTCTGCACATTTTTAAGAAAATGAATAAAAAACAAAACTGGAATGTGGAACAATTCTTTTATGCCTTTATCATGACAGCTAAAAGAGAACTCTGCATACCAGTCCTGGATACCTCAGGGGAAGTGTGTGCTACAACTAGCTTAGATCCACAGTCAAGTGCGATGTGTGTTTGAACTGAGTGCATTTGTTCACATGGAGCAATGGTTCAGCACTGTAGGAGCAGCAGCCCTGCATGAGCACTGAGTGCAGATTCAGAACCTGTCCATACCTGCCCCCCTGAGCCAACAGCCACTGAGCAATCAGGTGTTAACAATTACTGGAGAATGTCCTATTTCAAGCACTGGCAGGCTGAGAGGTTGCTTACTGGCAGCAACGTATGATCACATCCTCCCTGAGAACAATTAATAGATTAAATCAGTTCCAGCTACATTTTATCTTCCCAAATTCCTATTGGCATGTCATAGCATGTAGCACATGGACACAATGCTTTTCCCCCTTTTTATACAGAGCTGTGAGTCTCCATTTTATTCCTGGGCTCAGTTCTACTCTCATGATGTTCTCCTAAACAGAGGGCATACAAGTATGTACAAGAGTTGGCTTCTGATGAGACAGTACAACAGTGCAATAAAAGTTTAACATTTTCTTGATGGGCTACAGTGTCCTTCAGTTTACATTACACCAGCTCCATTAAGAATAAGAGCAGTTTCTGTTTTTAATTTTTAAAATTGAAAGTTTAAAAACAGTGGATTTTATATGAAGGGAGTCAGTCCTTTAGGTAAGACAAATCCACACTTCAGCTTGGGGCTGGCAAATGGGTTTCAGAAACATCCACCCACCTTCTAACTGCTTCTTTCAATTCAGGGTAGTGGGGGAGCCAGAGCCTACCCTGGCAACGGGTTCAAGGCAGGATACACCTTGGACTGCAGTCCATCGCAGAACAGACAGACACAAAGACACAAAGACACAAACACAGATACACACATATTCACATCAGGGCCAAATTTCCCAGAAGCCTCTGTGTTTTGGGATTTTAGAAGGAAACCGGAGTACCCAGAGGAAACGCTCGCGAACACAGGGAGATCATTCAAACTCTATGCAGGTACAAGCCCAGATCTGGAATTGATCAAGGCACGACTGCACCTCCATGCTCTCCATTTAGAGACATTTTGGAGATAAAATATATTTTTAACATTTTATACAGTGATAAATTAAATGTTAGGATGAGAACCCATAATCTCAATCACACCCTAGTGCTAGGGCTTTGTAATACTGTTAACGTGTTTATAGAAGTTAAAACGGCCCCCTCAACTACAGTGTGACCAACAAACCTGCATACAGCAAAATCAAACCTTTGCTTAAAAAACAGTTAAGGCTGTGTTTTGCTTGGAAGCACATTTGGTTGAGCTCATTTTCCCAGGGGTCAGATTGCCACACTGAGAATGGAAGTGGGCACTAGGTTCCTATTTGAGAATGCGCTATTCAACAGGTTGAAGACAGGCAGGGCACTTGGACAGACATGAGACTCCCTCCCCAAATATGCACATATAGGCTCAGCAGTTGCATCCTCCTAGGGAGAAAAGTGCTAAAGGACAATGGATACAACTGACCACCTGCCACACTGAACATGCACACAAACTGTAATCAAGGGATAGTAGGACACCTGGAAGGAGATCAGAAATGGATGCTAGAATGGACAAGTGTTCAATGATATCTGAAGATACAGTATATACTGTAATTGAAAAACAAGCTTAGTTTAACACAAAGCAACGTTTACTAGGCTACACCAAGTTAGTCAACTGTACCTCTCTCAAGGATACAAAGTTAGTGTATAACCTTGTTTTATTGACCAGGTGGCAATACTCACAGTAGCATTCAAAAGTTTGAAAGAACCAGCATTAGCACAAGAAGAAATAAAGATGCACTTCCCTTTTCAAACATGAAAAGTGAATCCAGTCACTACAGAGAAGAAAAATGGACAACATTTTTCTCAACCACTGCTTTTCTATACTTCCCAGGCTTTTGAATGGATCCTAATAAAATTTGAAACATTCTCTCCCACAGACTATAATTTGCATTTTTGTTAATTACAACTTCTATATTTTAACTACATTGCAATACCTCATTAAAAACATCTTAATATGCTATTTCAAACCATTCATTTCAATCAACTGATAGAAATCTGTTGATTTAACAAAATAACAATCAGACCTCCCCTGTTATTCCTCCCATCTGTATTGTATGTACAGTACCTCACACTGTTCTGAAATATCATTTAGCACTTAAAAACACAAATTGTGAATCTTATGCGAAAATCTACCATAGGCTTTTTGCTCTCTGACCTTCAAGCTTTTTACTAGTTCTATCTTTTTGGTAATATTCCATAAAACACTTTGTTTTGAAGCAGTGCTTTCAGAAGCAGTGCTAAACCACAGAGACATGACAGATTTCTCTTTTTTTCCCTCTCTGGATGGACAATTCCACTATGTTTAATATAGCACAACTATCCTCTGTACAGAGACCTGAAACCAAACCTAATGGCCAGACTTCATAGTGTACAACTAAAGGAAACAGCAAGGTAACCAGTCTGTGTGTGACAGTGCTCTGAACTTGGCATGGTCCAGCCTGGGATGTCAGGTTGAGTTACTGCTGCCCAGTGACAACTGTGGGCTTGGATCCTGAGTCCCTGGGCTTCAGGAGAATCAAGCACGTACAGTGTACAAAAAAATGCTTGAGGCTCTGCACTGGCACCTGGTCGTTGCAACAAGAATTAAATTAGAGAAGCAAATTTAGGCTCTGCATAGAAGACATGGAATACTGCAAAGCAAAGTGTAGCAAGTGCTACACTATACAGTTTATGGCATAAACAGCCTAAAATAACAGAAAATAACCTTACAAGACAAAATATACAAAAACATACAAAATGTACAAATCTAGGCTGTCAAGATGCTTACATCTTATACAGTACATCTAGAAAATCCAGAACCCAATCCCACTAATCTGTGGGACCAAATTATGGACCAAATTTACAGGCCACAAAGAAATAAAAATTGCATCCAAATAAATGATTTCTAAAATAGATCCAAATTTCCCTTTTTGCAATGTGAGTACCTAAAATTGAGTGGGATTCCACAACACAAGATATCACAATTCCCTAAATTAAGTAAAACAATAAGTCTCAAAATAATGTTCAGATTACTTAGCCAGAATCCTGTCACTAAGATTGATCAAAACAAGGCTTTCTTACCGGGCACAAGATTGAGAGGAGGGTAACAATGATGTTCCTTCTTCTCTTTGTGTCTATTCGGTTTCTGTTTCTTCCTGCCTTCATGGTCTTTTCTCTTTATTTATACTGTGCTCTGTTGCTGCTGAATGTTTATCTTTTATTGTGGTTTTAATAATTTACCGTGAAGGTAATTAACAAGAACAATCATCAGAAACATACTGTGTTTACCTGGCTCTTTGCCCCCCTCCTGCCAGGCAACCACCTCAAACAGCACCCATTGTTTTAGCTTTCTGAGTGAGGCTTTGAGTAGTGCCATAAGCATATGGCCTATGGACTGCAAAAGTTGAACTCGATTATTGTTTTTACCAAGAGACATTATTAAGTGGAGAGATCAATGAAGGGGTTAAGGCAATATAACGGATATCTTCTTGTACAGTATCTATATTTCAGAGTCCCTATAGACTTGTTATTCAAAGTCCCCAGTTTGAGAGGAAACAGCTTATCACTTACAGAGTGTTTGTCCATCTTGATTCTCCTTAATTACAGATTTATCAAGAGGATATCCTATGGGCAGTGTTATGACAATCATACTGTCCAATAATTTTGTTATATGTCTAATTATCTTTGTTTGACAAAATTGCACTAATACAGATTGGACGAAAAGCGATCCTGCGCAATGAAAGTCACCTTAATTTATGTGATTCATCTGTTACACAAGGGTTTCAGCTTCTGTTCTGGAGAGTTGCTTAACCTCACAAGTGTTTATTATGTTTTTCACTTTGATGCCTCATAAACCCTATTTAGAGATCGCTAGTTGAAAAGCCTTTACAACTCACTTAATACAAACAGTGATATCCATTAACAATAATAAAATCTGTTCCCTGGTATAAATAGCTCTTTAGTGAAAACAGCTGAAAGTTCTTCCTAAATTTAAAGTAAAGAACGCTTAGAAATTATTTTTCTTAATCTTCTGGTATAAAAATTAGAAAATGTGTTACTTTTTCCTCTAAGGTAAAGTTACCAGATTTTTAAAATTTTAAATAAATCAATTGCATTATTGTATAGTGCCTTTTGATATAGAGGCACAGTCACCTTGATGCTTAAGTTAAATAAAATAGTTACCACAGTAAAATGACAAAAAAAATACATTTTTGAAACTGGTTGAATCTTTAATCTTGGAAAAAAAGTTTCTTTGTAATAATAATGATAATAATGATAATGTTTCTTTATTAGCCCTACACAATTTCTTGCATTAGGAATATTACACCAAAAACCTGGATGTTGTTTTCATGAATTGAATTGAATGCTGTGGATATTTGCAAATATGTGCATGGCAACAGTAAAAGAAATCTTCCTGAAATACTTTAACTTTTAAGAAAAACTTAAAAGTTAAAGAATACTGTATACTGCTGCTGTAAGCGAATAATTGGAAAGTAAACAAAAGTAAAACATTCTTGAGACTAATTAAAAGTTAAAGAAATAGTCAGTCAAGTAAAAAACAATTCAAACTTTTACTCTAGAAATGAAATGAAACATCTCTAACACAAAAAATACATCTTTTAAATAAATGTGCAGCTTTAAAAAAATCTACTGTTCTCAAAAAACATGTTCAAATTAAAAATATGACCTAAAGAATTAGCGACTCAATTTAAACATTTTTGAAGAACTCAAAAGCTAACCCAAACATAACAGAACAGAAAACTAAAATAACACATTAAAAAATTACAGAGATACGTTCTTACACATAGGAAGAAAGCACAAGCAAAATTTGAGGAAGGAATTTATTTTGGCTAATGAGAAATCCATCCTTTGGATCGTATGTCGGGGTTGAATTTAACTGTTTATAGATCCATGTCTTAGTGTTTCAGAGAAGTGGAAACTTACATACAATATAATTTTCCTAGATATCCATAAGTAAGGTGTGTCCATATTGATTTTCATTTACTGTAGTTTTAAATAAAGACATAATCTAAGAATTGATTTCTCCTCATTTATTGTTGGTCATTATTTACACCATTAACCAATCACAAAAAATAATGTACTCAAGAAATAAATAACGAATCTCTATTCAGACTGTAATGTCTCACAAATACACACTCACGTACAGTAATTGCCGGCACAGAAAATAGTAAATTAAATTACTTCAGTTTTTCTCAGTTAATTTAATTTAAAAATATTTTAAATACTGTAGTTTAGTTGGAAATTGCAACAGTAGCCATCATTCAATACAAATCGTGAAACAACTGACTGTAAAAGCTTTCATTTACATGAGCAATTTAACAATTCAGTTGATGTAAAAGGAATAAACCATCTTAAATCCTAAAGGAGCTCAGAGGCACTCATTTAAAAGAAATGAAGGACAGTCAGGCACATTTCAAATGCTTGTATTTCAAAAAAGGTTTCCACAAGAAAAATGAACAACCTCCCTCACTTGAATTTCTTTATGGCTATTCCTCTCCTGCTTTAGTATTTTGGGGTATACTGCATGTAAGGATTTCAAAATTTATAAAGAAAGCAAATTGGGTGCATATTAACTCCCATTCTCCCGTATCTTCTCCTCCAGTTAAAGAAAGCCTATCTCTCCATATAGACTTCAAAGATTTCAGTTGTACTAGTTTATCACTTAGACACTGTAGATTGCATTTTGCTCCTATAATTACATAAGTAATTACAGCTGGGAATTTAGTAGGAAGAAAGACGTGGCTATTCTCCTTGTTTCCATAATCATCATAAGCTCTTAACAGGTAATCTTCCTTTCTTCTTTCACTGGAGAAAGGAATTTATTCCCCTTACTTTGGAGTAATAAAGGGATTCACATTTTAACACATGGCTTATTTTAATTTTCCTACTTGCATCCATATCACCCTGCAACTCACAACTGGCAACCAACAGAAGCTCAGCAGGTGTGAGCCTGGTCACTACCTGGATGGGAGACCTCCTGGGAAAAACTAAGGTTGCTGCTGGAAGAGGTGTTAGTGGGGTGCTCACCCTGCGGTCTATGTGGGTCCTAATGCCCCAGTATAGTGATGAGGACACTATACTGTAGGAAGGCGCTGTCCTTCAGATGAGACGTAAAACCGAGGACCTGACTCTCTGTGAGCGTTTCTCGAAAGAGTAGGGGTGTAACCCCGGCATCCTGGCCAAATTTCCCATTGGCCCTTACCAGTCATGGCCTCCTAATAATCCCCATCTATGAATTGGCTTCATTACTCTGCTCTCCTCCCCACTGATAGCTGATGTGTAGTGAGCGTTCTGGCACACTATGGCTGCTGTCGCATCACCAGGTGGATGCTGCACATTGGTGGTAGTGGAGGAGAGTCCCCATTACCTGTAGAGCGCTTTGAGCGGAGTGTCCAGAAGAGCACCATATAAGTGTAAGCAATTATTATTATTATTATTATTATTATTGTCTCCATTCTGCAAATTTGTGCCTACATCGAACCATGGAAGATTAATTTATTTGTACACCTTTTACAAAAACTGATAGATGTTATGGGCAAATCACAAAATTTGTCTCAAGACTATTTACAGTATGCTTTTTCTTTTACAGGCTTCAAACAAACTTTAGCTGCTGTTGTTATTTTGAACAGGGGTTTGGGTATTACAGATGAAAAGGGTTCCTGGAACAATATTTGGAATAATGTAAACAATTATTTGTTTACAATCCAATGTATTAGTGTTGTACAGAGACTTTGGTACATGCTATCATTAAACATTTATCCCTAATACTAGTGTGTACATTCTTTCCACGATGCTCTATAGGTTCCTTTTGTGTCAAGTGTCAAGTTTAGGTGAGATTTTGAAAACATTTTTCTTGCTCTTCTTCCTCTTTTGTCAAATGTGACCGTTTTTACTACCTTCTACTACCAAATACTACCTAGAATTTAGTTCTCTCTGGACATTTGCAAAGCCCATGATGGCCCTGATGTAGCTTTTGCAGGATAGTTTGCGTGGGAGATGGCAAAAACATAATCTTGCCTTTTACTTGCAACTGCATCTGGGTAGGGTGCAGTATGTTGTTTGCTTATTGGAGAATTCCAAATCTGCTCACATCATATACTGTATTTATTCAGGAATTACTGCTCAAGTATCAATCTTAAAATAAGCCTTGCTACTGTCCATTGATAACTTTAACAGTCCTTGGCCTGTCTGAATCATTGATACTTAGTGTGGTCAGGAATGCATGTGTTACAGGACACATCATTTGCAGGGCATCACTGTATTGGGGTGTGAGGATTCCCAGTCCTTGTACAGTAATCAGTTCTTTTCAGCTTTTTTCAATTAAATAAGCATCTGTAGGGTTTTAGAGTGTTTCTTCTCTCAGGATCACAGTTTGTCTGTCTTTACCCCAGCGCTCTATATCTGCAGTGATGTGATGAGCAATAATTCTCAGTGATAGAACTATCTACCACTGCTCCAGCTTCTGAATAAATTTTGCTCTTTTAAAAGTTACGTTTCTCATCATTAGGAAACATGCTCCCAATTGTTTTCTGTTTTACCACGATGTGTGCTCTCAAGTCATCTGTGTTGAGGTTGAGGATAGACACCACATCACCCTTGGCCTCTCCCATAGAATAAACCAAAGCATTTCCTTGTGTTTTTCTGGCTGTAAGTCAAGACCAGAGACTATTCCAAAGCTTTTAAATCACCTTATACGTTTTGGTCATTCTGCTGTTTTTAATATGAGTCACTAATACTCTGTCAATATTTTGTACTACAGTCTCTTTTCTGAGGAAATAAAGAAAAACCACTTCAGAGTCACGAGCACTATGAATGCCAGGGGTTATTAACAACCACCATCGTAATGTTCGGGAGGGATGACAACAGCCAAGTGCAATCAGACATGGCTGTCAGTAATTAGCAATCACCCCTGATTCATTTCATCTCCTAAACACTATAAATGCTATATGTGATCCCCTTCTGTCTCTCACATTTATCTTTTTGCATCCCACCTCCACCTCTGCAGCTGCCCCTGGGTCACTCCTCACTCTGCTTTGGGGTCCTGGCCTCCTCGTCCTGTGGCCAGTAGGTCAACTCTCAGCCAAGCAGGTTAAGCCAAATTTTTAATAAGCACTTCATAATCCTTTCAGGACACTTAATTCTTGGGTGTTGTTATTCCTAATGAAAAAGGGTATGTTTTTCCTCTTACCACTAGATGCCACTCTACATGTATAGCTACCTCTACACTATTAATTTCAATTTGTAGTCCTATCTGGTATGAATTAAGGAAGGCATTGAACTATGGCTTTTGTCACTCACAGAACTGGACGTACCATGGAGAATTTATCTTCTCTGTACATGTGTGTATGATAAAATATTTTGAACTGTCTTTACTTGTGACAGAAAGTTAAATGAAGCAGACCTATTATCAAAGCACACATCTGTGACAATGTTGATGGCATGAATTCCTCATTGAATAGAACTAAATAAAGCTGACTAAATAAAGATGTGGACTCTAAACTGAGATATGATCTTTATTGTGCCCATATCCTGAATAATTGAAGGACCTTACCAAAGTTTAAGGAGAAAAGGGGTTCATTTTTTTAGAAAATGCAACTCCTAATTACACTGTGAGTAATTAACTGGTAATGTCCTGTCTTGTTATCATTATTATACGATCATCATAGACCATCTACTTTCTGATGGTTTCTAGAGACAGCAGAAACCAGCAAAATATCAGATACTATAAATTTGTCAGAAATAAACACATGAATCAGCCCCTTTTACATGAGACCTACAGTATATTAACAAGTCAAAACTGGGTACAGTCCGTGCAGGCAAGGAAACAAGCAGTGTGATAGATAATGCAACTGATACAAAACACTGATAAAATAAAATAACGATACTTGCATTATAAATGCAAAATTATGTTTGTGCATACAAAGGTACTGCATGAAAAGCACATTGCATTACAACAGTGAAGATTGTTAATCAGTTTTTAAAGTGTTGTACAAAACTCGATGTTCTGTAAACATGCAGCATGCTAGTTTGTATTTTTTCATTTCTTTAAGCACTTTAATCACTTGTAACTTTCCATAGTAAGCCATAAAGTGGTTAAAGTGTTTTTTTTAAAACACAGTCAGACAGCCGCACATGCATTCACAGAAGCATTAAACAGAAGCCCTGTTTAAACATCACCCGGTACGCAGTAAGTGCTCAGTGATTAGTAAAGCAGATTTCAGGATCTACGCTGGGAAGCTGATGGCGGGGAAATGTCAGTCCTAATTAATCTGCCACCATGTCAGATTAGGAATGTGTTGAGGCATATTTAACAAGAAGCTGTCACAAAACACCGCCACTTGTTTTTCCACTTAAGCCAAGCTGCTATCTCAAATTAATCTCTGATCTCCTATTATCCTGATTTCCAAGGTGTTTGCTAACAGGGGACCTAAATTACAATTCAATTAACAGTGCATCTTTGATTTGCATGCAGTTGAGAGCGGGGCAAGTCAGATACTAATTTAGAGAGTCAAAACACTTTTGTCCATTTGCTGTGGCAGTTTTTGCAGTGCAGATCTGACTGATCTTATTGCAATATGGGTGAATGCCGGCACTTTCTTAATGGTAGTTTCGCTAAGGAAAGTCTCTCGAAATATTTTTAAATCTGAAATTTTCAATTCAATACATTTATACATATCCATCTAAGCTATTGCTTTCATATTGAAAAAAATGCTCAAGTGTTTTAGAGTTCAGGGACTAACATTATGTCAACATTTTGTCTTGGGTTGTTAAATGTCTATAATGCCCAGTGAGGCATTTTACTATCCACAGTCCAAACTGTTTTTTCAAAGCCCCTCCGAGTAACTCATCTGCGCAGCCAAAACAACTGCAGCAACAGGCTGGTCCGCTGGTGCGTAGGTGTGAGCACTCATCATTACCCTCCAGTATAGGTTGGCTCAATGCTGAGAGGCATGTGACAGCAAAGCAGTGGACTGTGGAATACAATTTTCTGTCTCTTGGCAGAGGTCTGGCACAGTTCTGAGCAGTCTCTGGAACCCACAGCTGGTCTGCTCATTTATCCAATACTTCCCAAACAACAAGATCACCCAAGAAGAAAATGTATTTAGGAACGTTTATTGAGGAATTAGGCATCCAAAGTGTTGCCTTCACTTATCTGGCTCAGGAAGTTAGGACAAGGAAGTCAGGACCCCGGAGAGAGAGGTTAACAAAGGGGCAGATGCACAGGTGGAGAAGGAGTGGAAGAGGGACGCAGAAAGACGAGTACGAGCAAGAGACAGGGTCTTGCTATGGCAATTGTTGTTTTTTCAGGAAGTGATGTCATTGTCTGTTATGAGTTAGAGTAGTAGAGGTGAGGAAAACAGTGGTTCTGTCATTCTTCCAAACATTCATTAAAAATTCGATTTAATCATATCTCATTGGGCAACAACACATAGCTAACATATACTGGCCTGGCACGCTAGCTTGTACACCTCACTGATCCTCAGCAGGCAAACACCAACAAACAGCAGTATGCATACACTCTCTACACTTATTCCCTTTTTCCCTTCAGAACGACAGCACTAGTGCACCATTTATTAGCAATTCATTGAAATACAGTGCTTGATTGTCAAAATGCCAATGTGCTGTTGACTTTTTATTTAGTGATTTATGACTGTGAACTTTCTTTGTTCTGTTCTTCACAAACCTCAGCAATGCTATATAATATAGATATAACTGTAAAATGAACTGATGATATAAGCAACTGACAGAACAAAACTATGAGTTGAAGTGTGCTTTGCCCCACATCACAATTAAAGCACATACAGTCCAACATGCTGACATTTTTATATATAAGAAATCTTATTGTGTCTCTACTAATATCGCAGAAAGAATCCATATAATTAAAGCAGAAGCAGCATTCGCTGTGAATAACAGTTTCATGCTGAAAAGTCTCAAGGCTTTTCTGTGAATAACATTAGCATTCTCTGAAGACTTAAGGGTTTTGAAAATGCCTGAGCTGTACATATTTGAGCATTATGGCAAACCAAATTATTATTCTTTTGGAAGAGTGGGGAAAAAAGTCACTAGCACATTATTTGGTTAATAAAGAATAAAATACTCTGCTCATCTGAACTTTCATTAGTTTTTTTTGTTTTGCACAATGTCATTGTTACAGTACAGGACATCGCCAAACTCATATTTTGACTTCACTGGCATTTACTCTCTGCATGTAGTTTGATCTATTTTGACTTAAAGCCTTTCAGTTATGACTCTAGAAACATGCAAGCATGGCACAAGATTGGCAACATGCCTTCCTTAGCCCACAGGGCCCTGACACACTTACACTTGAACTTGAATTTGTTTGAAGTTTATTTTTTTTATGGAGCCTTGATGAAATTTTAAAAAACAAAACAACTGAAAAGTGAAGTGAATTTTTCAGTGAGTTTGAACATGGAGCCCTGTGTTACAGCTGATGCCTATGGAAAGCTGGACACATCCATTAACATGTCATCAGGGAAAGAAATTCAACTGTGTCCACATATAGAAAATGCAGGTTTCTAATTTAAAGACATAAAGTGACATGAATAGTATTCATAATCATTCCATTGTAGTCAAAATCCGAGCAAAACTCTTTGTTTATTTCACCACATAGTAGTGACTGTAAGCACGTCCTGTAGCCAGCTGCACCACCTAAAACTTCTAAGATCCTTTTTCCTTGTACAGAGGGTCAGATCTCCCAGAAACACCACTATATCAACAGACCAGCACAGGCCAAGTATTTCAGTAATTATTGTTTTATTCCTGTGCTCACAATAAAAGAATGGGTTGCATTAAAAGGTAAAAAAATACTCACAATTGGCACACACATACAGAAAAAACATTTATAAAAATAAAATCAACACTATAGTCCCGCACCAGCAGGAAAACAAAAGAAAGAGAAAAGCCAGGCTTTCCCTGCAGGCCATGGACTCCCATCTCTCTGGGACATTCCAGAGAAACAGCACCCCGTTCCTGGAACAACTCCAACTCCAGGAGTATCCAGGCAGGCTTCCATCATTCATGGTGAAGAAGTAAAACTCATTTCTATATCCTTCTGTTATCTCTAGAATTCTCTTCAGTCCTAAACAATATCTTCCCCTGCCCTGACTGTGTTCAGCAAAATGGGGCAGGGGAAAACCAGGGCATCCAATCCGCAGACTGAGGCTCATTTGTCCTCTTTCAAGCCAGAACTCCAGGACTTGTGTGGCTGGGAGATCACAGGGGGTGGGCAGATATCCAGTGCCTTCAGAAACTATTCACCCCCTTTGAATGATTTAACAAGTTGTTAGGTTGCACACTCAAATAGATATACATTCTTGTGGAATTTGTGGGCACTGACATTCACAAATTACTCTCTAATTCTAAGTAGAATTTGATAATTCTGCTCCTGGACCCTGGGTGTTAAATCAGCTGGGGTGTTAAAGCCTCCTGGGAACTTTCAACACCCTTGATCACTGGAGGTGAATATTTATCAAATCATAATATTTCAGCCTTGATTTCTTTTAAATGACATGTATAAAATGTCCATAATTTGTGTTTCTTATGGACAATGTGTTAAGAAGTGTGTTCTCAGTGTGGTGGGGTTTTCTGTGACAAGTGCAGAACAATTCTGTTGTGGACTGCAAACACGTATGGAAGAGTATATTTATAACCACTTAAAGAATTTGCAGTCAATTTCTGTCAGTAAAATGTCTGAAATGCAATAAATTAATCTACAGCAGAGCAGTAATATTCAATCCCAGTCCTAGAGGGTCACAGTTCACCAGATTTTATAAGTAACTTCCAACTGTTGTCTAATGAATCAAATCACTGAAAACAGTGGTGATATACACAAACGAAGTGAACAACTGATTAAAAAAAAGTCAGTAAGAATTCAGGGTAGGATATAAGCCAGAAGGACAGATAGGACTGGCAGTTTGTGTCATCATTGGAAGGTCGAGACAAATTCTGTGTATGGCCTCTCTCAGTGACGGAAAGCCCTAAAAAAGGAGAATTTGATATTTTTGTATATTGACAAAGATTTACCTGCCCAGAATGCTTTGGAAAGTCACGCCTCACACTCAGTTACCAACAGGCCTGAGATGTGAATGAAGGGGCTGATAGTAATGCAGTTTTTTGGTTGTTTACCAAACATAATCTGAACTACTAGTCCTACAGTATGTTCATTAACTGTGTCTTTGTTAAAGATCATATATCTTAAAAAGAAATAGGAGCACCTAACACAACACGTTAACACCGGAAGCTTAGCAAGTTTTTCTGGGGTCATATGGTCAACCGTAGATATTTTTCTTAAAAAGTAGTAATTGAAATATGAGCACAAAGACACATCTCTGTATAACTTCTGGACAGGATGACATAGATCCAGACATAACAAAATATATCTAAGTATACAGTAAGTGCTTGCCTCTCTTGGGATGAAGTCAGGACAGAGATTAAAATGATTTTCTATTATTTGAATTCTAATTCCGCTACAATTACTGACAAGTGACAGAGAGCAGCTGTCACTGTTTTTAAGAAAAAGCAGGGAATGGGCAAATCGAGTGATCTAAGGAGAATTATATAAGGAAAACTTTTTTTTCCTTATATAATGTGTGTTCCACATTACTGTTGAATTCAGGTCCTGTGCCCACCTCCTAATTTCTCTTTAAATATCTCACAGACATACACTGCTGTGCCTCTAGAATGTCTACAGACCCTTGAATGTTTCTCACATTTTGTTGTGCCAGAATTTCATGCATTTAAATTAGGATTTTTTCCTCTCTTCTCTATTATCTACACCAAACTCCACATTTTCAAAGGGAATTTGTTTTATTGGGAAATATACATATTAAAAATACTATATCATTTGTATACCAATTGGGTACTACTCCACTACCCTGAGTTGATACTTAGTAGAAGGACCCTTTTGCAGCAAAAACTGTCAATCTGTGGGGATAGGTCTCTAACTTTGCATACTGTACTTTGATTTTGTGATATCTGACCATCCTTCTTTGCAAAACTGTTCAAGATCTGTCAAGTTTCTTGGGAAACTTTGATGGACAGCAATCTTCATGTCATGACACAAATTTTCAATTGGATTTAGTTTGGGGCTCTGACTTGGCCAGTCAAGGACATTTATATCTTTTTGTCCTTAGCCACTCCACTGTAGCTTTAGCTGCGTGCTTCAAGTCATTATCATGCTGGATGATGAACATCTGTCCCAGATTCGGCTTTCTTGCAGCAGACAGTGTTTTTTTTCTCAAGGTCTTTTCTGTCCTTCGCACCATTCATTTTCCCTTCTACCCTAACACGTAGCCCAATCCCTGTTGACGACAATTCATCCCCCTAACTTGATACCACCACCTTGCTTTACAGTTACAATGGTGTTCTGTGAGTGATGTGCTGTGTTTTCACCAAAAGTAATGCTTTGCATCTTGCCATTTGAGTTATGCCAGACTACACAACATTCTGCCCCATATTTACAGTAACACTGAAATGATTTGTTTCTGTTTATTTCAGTAATGAACTCATGCTTGCTATCCTGCCATGTGGGCCAGGTTTGTGGAGCACTTGAGGTATTGTTATCAAATGCACACTTGCTAGTTTTCTTGGCAATTGTCACACCTGAGCTAATTTAGGATTGCTGTTATAAGGCAAGTGAACGCTCATCCAACCAAGTTCTTTCAGTTTTTATTTCTTAATTAATGTTCTCAAAATGTAATGATTGTTTTTCTTAACTTGTAAAGTAGGATAATTGCTGTTTTAATGTAATTTAATTCTACCATTAAGTCTTTTCCTCCTGTTTGCTGCAGCAGTTATCAGCTACAGTAGATATCGGCATTATATTGAGGTGACAAGATAACTCAGGAACTCAGGAAAACATAAAGCTTTTAAATCTGGTAAGTGCTGTGGAATTAAGCTGGGTTAACTAGAGATGAGAGGTTCTGAGAACTTGAGATAATGAACTTGTGATCAAGACAAAAAGGGAAAAATGATTATAGGAGGCCTTAACGAAACAAGTCACCAATCCCATTTAAAACTGCAAACTGCTTTTAAGACTCAGTTGCTGACTACAGCTCCTGTACATCATGTGCTCTTTGCTTTACCCCTCTCCAGCCCAACTTCTAAAAGAGTTAACCTTAGCTGTAGAACTAGAATCAAATCCTGTTGAATACCGTTCTCTCCAGGTACAGTAGGTTTTGCTGGTGGGCAGCCAGGACTAATGGGTAGTATCAAAAATTGAGGATCTGTCAGATATAATGAGAGGCAGCGAGGTTCATATTTCATTTCCTCATCCTGAACAGTAGGAAGGCATGGAGATGATACATTGAAGACATTTGCCGGCAACTGTTCTTCTGGTAGGGGTGGTGCCTGCTTGTGTGCATCTGTGTGGGTGTTCCTTGAGAAAACTAATGGGAGTTGATGACCTGCACTGGGGGCAAGGAGCCGCAGTAAGTTGACATTATGCAAATCACCCAGCTTTGATGAAAAGCATCCCAGACCAGTCAATAATGTTTAGACTTTGCAAAGGGCAGAACTCCCTGGGAGAAATAACACACATTAGCTGCACAGGGAGAACGGAGATGGGAAGGGACTGGTGAAATGTGTGTGTGTGTGGTGTTGCGGGGGGGGGAACTTCAGAGCCCTAACAAGCAAAACTGGCAACACCTCTAGCACAATACATTATCATATTTCCACGTAATTAGTTTGTTTTTCCACTTGAAATGAGAAACCGGTTCGACGTAGCAGCCGCTGCCTCGGGGAGCACTAGATCTTTTGTGCACTCTTCTTTGCTTGACTCCCCCTCCTCCTCATAAACGCACACATTTTAATACCCCGGCTTTCAAAAAAGAACCCAAGATTGGATCCGTTAGGAAATGGAAGTTTGGAAAATTATAGCTCTCATGAATATTGCATGGGCCGACACTGTAAATGAAAGCGGTTCAGAGATGCGAGAGGAAGTGCGGTGGGCAGACAAAAGCAGATGACTACTGGCAGTTCGCTTTTTAATCAGAGCCCTCAGAGGCCAGAGGGGTCCAGCGTTCTTCACTTCCCATGCTTTACAGACGGGGTACCTGTTGGAAAATACAATGCGCTGTGCAAAACGCTTGCTTTGTGACGAATACCAATTAAGACATACAGTACCCGCGCATTGCATTTGCCGCGAAAATAACCATGCCATTGTGTTGTTGGTTTAGAATCTGCTCAATACCTTAAAGGCTCTAAAGACAGTCCCGGCTTATGATCACATCCGGTGTGTGCATTTCTTGACCATGATCCAAGAGATGTTCAGGGTGTTTAGTCTGATCTGCGCCTTTGCACAACTTGCACAACCCAGAAATTCTTTGAAAGGCCCTTGGTGCCAATGGCCAATGGCCTACCTAGCAGAGGGAACCTACAGGAACTGCATCTGTTGAATTTAGCTGCTGTGCAACGTGGGACTGCTGGTGTATAATGTTTGCAATACTTCACGCAGGAGAGGATAGTACAGTGGTTGATGAAATGGGTCCCCTCTTACAGTATATCAAAAGTGCTATGGGAGCCTTTGGGAAAGGCAAATTTGGCAAAGAGTTATGTAATTACATTAATATAAAATAAAGATGTCAACAAATTAGTAATATTAAAGGGAACGTGCAGTCCCAATTTCTCAGACCGGTTTTTAAATCTCGGTAACAAAATAAATTAAATTGCAAAAATTCCGTTAGTGAAAGTATAACTGCAATTGTTGTTGCAATCCTCTGGTCTCATCGTGGGCGAAAGTTTGTGCAAATGGTGATGGGAAGCAGCCCTTCCTGCTCACTAGTCACTGTAAAGACTAATGTAATGTGATGTACGACTGAATAACTACAGGTTGTGCAGCAGATATTTCACTTCAGAAACGTTCCAACGTGATCTGCATACAGAGTTAACAAGTAAGTAGTATCTTTCGGCAAAATTGTCCCAAAGTCAAGAGCAATATTCATATTGGATTGAAACAAAGTTTACTCACAAGCCTGCTTGTTAACAGTGTAACAGGGCTGCTTCACCTCACCAGAAGTTCTGTTGCCTTGTTCTGAATCGCAGAATTTGGTGCTGTGCAAACCTGGATAGTTGATCTTTTTTGTAATGTAAATTGGAGGTATTTCACTTTACTGAACACATTTTACTTTCATTGTGTTTTGAAATCCTCTCATCAATGAAGATTCTTTCTAACCCCAAAATATAAAAACAGCATTGCAATTCCCCTTTAACGATCATGACGGTTATACAATTTAGAATCAAAACTTCTTGTGTATTAAAGAGACAGTTTGCAGGTTCCAAGACACCATGATCTCTAAAGCAATTCCTTTAGACATTGCCTCCTTCATGTAATAAACTGAGACATAGGCAGGCAGATGAGGCTGCGAGCTCTGTGATAGATGTGGCAAGAGGGTTTTAAAATAAAGAAGTTTAATGTGAAAAGGCTGGATCTTCTCATGAAAGACAAAGGTTTCCTCACCATGGATCCTCACCTGCTGTGCTGAATTTTTTTTATCTGTGGGAAAATACAGTGAATCTTCATTTTCGACTACTCGAAGGCCTTCAGTTGCTAAATGTGAAACATAGAAGATAGAATATGATGTTTTTAGGCTTTTGTACAAAGTATTACATGCATATACAGTAGTATTCCCAACTGGCCCCACGGTAAATATCTTAATGCTTTCAGACAAGATGGGGTTCCATCATGCCTTTAAATTAAAACACAACATGGAGTAAACCTTTACTTGTTCCTTTGAATGGATGATGTTGCTCAGCTATCACTAAACAGCACTGTTATATTGGTATGTAAACTTAAGGCTTTTTAAATATGATGTATTTTCACTGTTTTGTTTTATTTGCTATAAAAAGGGATTGCTGGTACATACTGTACTGTTTGCAATACTTCAGACTGGAGGGGATTGTACTTCAGTAGTAGATAAAGTGGGACTCCTCTTATATAAAAAGTGAGCCTTTGGGAAAAGAAAAATTGGTAAAGAATTATTTAATCAATCTATGTTATTGCCTTTATTTTACAGTTACATATGTTATAAATGTGTTTTGCCCTCTGTTATTTCCTACAGTACATTTCTCATTCGCACAGGCTCTCTGCAAGTAATGCTGATCAGCTGCTTAGGCCATCTGATCACTAGAAGCTATGGATGATAAAAAGAGAATAAACGGACGATGTGCAGTAATTCTGTTTAGTTAACATGTTGACGTGTTTCAGCTTAGTGACAATATGCCATACTCATCGTGTCTAAAGGTGCCTAATTGACATACAGTATGGCCAGTTGGTAACACTCCACAGTTCTTCTATACTTGACTGTTCTGTCTTCAAAATAAGACCCTTCCCTCACAACACATTATAACCCATGTAAAATATCATTGGACAATACAGTCACATGACTCCTCCACTGACTTCCTTGTTACTTTGTATCTCATAGTGCTAAACACGCTCTTTCTTCTGATACACTTGTTAATGCGCTGGTGCATAGCTATCCTTGACCAAATCAATAATTAGAAATTATATCACCCTAAAGAGCTTTACTCTATGATATCAATAGTAATTCACAAGGAGTGACAGCAGCTGAAGACTGTGTGACAGTAGGATCATTAATGAATTTTGTGAAAACTTTGGTTTAGCCTGCTTGGCTGAGGGCCAAACTCCCGGTCATAGGACCCTCATGCCTTGAAAAAAGGCGACCAAGGGGCCGGACACAAAGATGGAGATGGGGTGGAGGATGGATACGAAAACAAGCGAGGAAGAGAAGAGGTGACGTGTGGTATATATGGAAACTGAGGTGATTACGTCAGGATTAGTTGTGCTGAGTTTAATTAGTTAATTAATTCAGCTGACTTCATCCCTCCCGAATTTTCTTTAGAACTCCATAAAATGGATAAACAATGAATAACAGACTCTGATGTGAAAGAATATCTTCAGTTAGTTGCCTCTGCTTTTAAACACTGCTCCTGGCCAGAAACCCAGCTGAGGTAAAGTAAAAGGCGCAAACCTATGTTAGCATATGATCCAGAAATAATCTGAAAAAAAATGGAGAAACATAATTAATGTCATCACATTGATTGGCAGGTCTCGTGGTCTCTTTAAAAATGTTAATGTAGAGGGCCTGGGAAAGGAATATTGCTCTGTATTTGCTCCATTAATTGCATGAGCTTATAATTTTTCTCAGCGTTCCCCAGGGGCGAACAACTTATTGGAAGCAGACCCAAATATTATTCTGCCGTGAGAAGCATCTCTTATTTTTTGTTTTGGTTTGTCAGGAGCCATTTTGAAAGGCATCAGCCCTTGTCAACTCGGGGTCAGAACCGAAAGATTGACCAGCGGCACAAGAGGGATGTCGTTTCCACTGTGTGCTCAAGCAAGGAAAGAAGTTACATTCGATTAAGAAAAAGCTGTGGGACAGCACTTGGCGAGATTCCTAGGATAATTCTGCACTCAAAGGAGGAGTTACTTTCTGTGCCTTCCTATAACTGTTTTTTGCTAACTGCACATGCTAAAATCAGTGTGCCACAGAATTCAGTGTTGTTTTTTGCTATTTCTAATGACATTATTTGTTATCTGGTATCCAGTTATGTCCCAAATAACCCAACTCTGTCTGGTCTCATAAAGAATTTCATCCTCCCCTCCCATGCACACATGTTACTGAACTTCATTTCTCTGGTCAGGAGACTGGCAAGGGTTTTGATTCAAGTGCTCATATTCTTCAAAGGTTTTGTTAAAACCCACCAAAATGAGCCAGACCAGTATCATCAGCGAACTGATAACCGCAGGTCATAAGTGGAAATTAAGAGCAGGTGTAGGCAGGATTGTGAAAAGGAAGCTCTGAGCTCTGGAAAATCTCAAGAAGTGGTCGGGATGAGATTCTGGTATCAATTAGGTGCTAACAGCCAAACGAGCAAGATAGCTCAGATGGCCTCAACCTGGTTTCAGACCCTTCTTTTGTTTAAACGTTTAATTGTCCCACCAAAGCACATTCCATCGCTGAATGAGGACATGCAGGGAAGCCTGTCAGAGTTTCTCAGTACCATTTTTCAATAAATTCTTCATCTTGGTTTTGCACTAATTTCTCCCTTTCTCTCTCCATTGCATATCCATACCCTTCCAGACAAAAACACTTGGACATATGCTCAGCGACTGTAACATTATCTCTCTCTCCTACAGATCATCATATCACTTTCCATAGCCACTTATCCAGTTCAGGTCATCCCAATACTGGGAAGCACTGGGTGCAAGGTGTGATATACCTTGATGATATGCCAGTCCCTCAGAGGATGTACACAGACACACAGTGACAATTTTTACAGAGGCCAGTTAGGCTACCAGCATATTGTATCTTTTGACTGTAGGAGGAAACCAGAGAACCAGAGGAAACCCACAATACCATGGGGAGAACATACAAACTCCATGCAGATAGCACCCCAGAATTGAACCCAGGGCCCCAGCACTGCAAGGGACCATACTAACCACGATGCTACCATGCCAGCCCTTTCCTATAGATATCTAGTTTTATTCTCCCAAGACAAATATAAAGAAATTCGATTTTTAAAAATACACTTACAGTTCATTACACAATCAGAATGCTAGAAAATATAATTCAAGTAGAGCATTTTCAGCATGGAATAAACCTTTACTTGTTCCTTCGCAGCCTGTGCATGCTGATGCAGCTACCTAGTTCTAGTAATTATATTCTAACTGATCATTTGTTTAAAAGAGAATTTAATCATACGTCATACATCATACCATTTCCTTCTTCCTCAGGAATCAATTGTAAATCACCACAAAAAAGGTTGCCCATCCCTGTTTTGCAAAAAAAATGTTATTAATAGTCCCTAAAAATAAAATGTTTATTAACAGGCGATTGCCGATTTTTATGAGCATATGTAGAAGTGCATACACAATATTAATAATACATTTCCAGTAGTATATACCGTAATAACCTCAGGTGTATTCATGATGGCGGTTCAGGTGAGCTGAGTGTCAGAGGTAAAGAATGTCATTCAACATGGACAGAGCTATTTGTAGATTTACAGTATGTGCCCCGGTGGGCAGAACATAACATGAGGTAGCAATTGGCTCTTGGGTCCTGAGTTTGATTCTGGACTGGGAAGGTTCTCTGCAGAGCTTGCATGTTCCCCCTGTATGTCTGTATGTTCACGACATTGCCCGACGTTGTGCTCATGGGTCGAGGATAGACTCCAGGATGTCACAGCCTTTAAGGGATGAATGGGGGGGTGGATGGATATTCTTCAGTACTGACTTCTTGCTAAATAGTTGATGACAAAGCACGTGGCATGACTTACAGGGATTAACTATGTTTTTGTACAATTCATTCACTAACACCCTTCATGACTTCCTGCTTTAAAGCCTCATTGAACTGAACAAGTAAAGTTTAATTCCACTTTGAAACGAGAAGAAAAACGATGTTTTGGCAGTTGAATCTACCTCGAGTGTGAGCACTGAACGGAGTTGATTATCGAACTGTGACTGGAGATCCTTTGGAACTAAATCGTGCTTGTCCTCCAAACAATGTCGATTTTTTAAAATCCCACCTGTGGTTTCTAAATATCTTAAAATGCTCAGGTTTTCTGCCTCCTCAAGTACTAGACTTTTTGAGTCAACTTCTTACAATGAGATAAAGGATTTTTCCAGTATAAAATTATTAATATAGAGAACACCAAGATGGTTTAATGACAAATACTGCTTCTAAATGGACAACTTGAAAATAAGAGATTAGATTCCCAATGTTTAAATGTATGTTTTGTTAAAATGTTAACAATACATTTTATGTTAATTTAAAGATTTCCTAGTTTTAAGATAAAGATACAAACCTTTCTTTCCCTGCTTTTCAAAGTCCTTAAATACCCAGTTATGTTGATGAGCATGGTAATAAATGAGACTTTTGCAATTATCATTTTATATTTTTAAAATATATATTTTTTAAAATAAATTGAAACCCTAGCATACCTGAAGACGATGCTGCAAAGACATACTGTACTGTACCTGGCCATACACAAAAGAAACAAAAATTGAAACTTGATGAAAAAAAAACCCATTAAGCCAAACCATCAAAATGGGCGGCCTGAGCCAGCTCATCTGATGAGCTTCTTGTGGATTAAAAGTTAATCAGTATCTCCGCAGACTAGCACACGTTTTGTGATTTGGCTTCAGCCAGGCTCAGTAGGATTTGTGAAACTTGGCTCTCCTCACCAACATGGGCTAGATGGCTGTTGTCCAGTACATTGGCCTCCTCCCAGTTTTGTTTAATAACACTCCCATCACGGTGGCCAGCGCGTTTCACAGCCAGCTGAGATCAGAGCGCGGCTGGCTGGGGCCCGGCTCTCCTCGCTGCATCGAGCCGGAGTCACCCTTTTCACAGCTCTCCGCAGGACCGTAGGAGGTCACAACAGATTGCAGGGCCAGGCTTGCCAGCGCTGGCAAAGTGACCTCGTCTCAAGACGCCTAGCGTCTCCGTCACCACTGTGTGCGTGTTTGAGCAGCGAGCAGGGTCTGTGTGGCGCAGGTGCAACACCATGGAACGAAAATGGTGTTGTTTTTTCCCTATAAACTTAAAAGAGGTAAAGTCAATTCTGAGGATGGGTTGCTGGTATTAACTCAATGAAGACATGTGGCAATCGCAGTTATTAACAGTTATCCACTACCGCAGACTCACGTTTCTCCTTCCTGATACTGCATGTGCGGCAATGACAGAGTCTTGCCAGCAGACTTCACATTGGTAAAGCAGAGTTCTGTCTCTATAAGGTCAGGGTGAGGCTTTCATAGATGGAGAGGTGATGTGATGGCCAATCCTTTGTATAGTGAGGTAGTAAAGCTGTCTTTGTATTTATGTTACTTCAGCAGACACACCACAGAACCAGTGGTAAAGCCTATCCACGTTGTTCTTTCGTTCTAACAAGCACTGCATTTCTTTACCTTGTACTACAGTACCTAGGAGACGAGTGTCCCTTTACTTTAACACACCTGTATTATTAACTGTCTGGTGCGTGGGCTACACTCATAAAAAAAAATTTTTTGTCAGTAGACAGGTGGATTAAAATTATTGCGCAGTGTTAGAATGCATTCAGTTCAAAAATACCTATACTGTATATAGAGGTAGAGGTGACAGGAACCAAAGTATCTGTTCCAGAATACATTGGAAAGCACAAGTTAACTAAACACAATTTTGAACTAATTCAAGGTGCGGAGTTTGGGGACTCTTGTGAAAGCCACGAAATGAGCTGGCTCGCGTGGAACTGGAATGCTCTCTTGTCAGATTTGCAACACAGTGGGTTAATGTCTATCAGGCAAGCAGACTGGCAAATGTGTTACATGAGTGACCCAAACCCAGGACTGTGACAGCTTGAAAACTTTTTGGAAGCTCTGGACATTGGATGTCAATCAGGCAACTGTCATGAAGAGGGTGTCTCTTTCTGCCCTTCACTGGGGCAAATGTGGATTGGTGGGTAAGGTGGAGAAGGAGCCTCGGGAGATACTGCCCCATCACAGTCCACAAGAGTGACTCCCAGACAGACAGCAGCATGTCAAAGTAACTCCATCTCCACTAGGACCCAATCTTCGAAACCCCGTAATCCATTGGAAAACTTTGATGTGGAAGTATGCAAATCAGTTTGGAAATGTCAAATTTGCATACATTTCAAGTGACCCCCAACGCTCTTTCCCTTGCAGCAAAGTTTTATGTCTCCTCTGACAGGTTGGCCATTGTCCGGGCCGCCTGTTTTGCATATTTGAGGACCATCCTGTCACAAAGATTTATTCCGGAGTTGTCTGACAGATCAACATGCCGATCAGCCCTGTCAGGCAGGGAGAATGAGGCTGATCTGATGAGACTAACGACGCAGGCTCCGAAGAGAACGCCTCAGTGGTGATAGCTCGTGCTCTAGGCCTGGTTAAAGCGCTATGGGGGCGCTGTTCATTATGCAAATGTGCCCCCTGTTCTCTCTCCTTAACAAGTGTTCCTGTTTTCTAAGTTCAAGAAGACTGGCTTGGGAGTAGAGCCGTTCCCTTCCTTTATCCCATCTGTTTCCAAGACGAAACTTCAAACCCTACATTTTCCGTAGTAGGGCTTCTTCGGGAGCTACTTTATGTCGTGTGCTTAAAGGGAGAATGAAAATACGCGCTCTAAAATTATAAATATCTGAAACTTCAATTAGTGCACTGTGTGTTTCGTAAAAGCTTTGGTATTTTAAATAATACAGAATTAATGATTCCCCATAACAACATGTACAAACGTATAACTCTGAAAGAAATATGCAAGGTTTTTTTTTTACCAATTTATTTCTGATCGTGATCAAAACGATACTGTTCATATCTTTGTGATTTATTTTTCTATTTTTATTGGTCGTTCTTATTCAAGTTCTAAATTATTCTACCAAATGTTTTCATATGATAATTGTTACAAAACAACTTGAAGATTACATTAGATAAAGGTTACATTAAATGAAATGACCATTTGTTAGTTTTGCTTTATGCGTTCCATGTAATATACGTAAGATGTCAATACTGTACACAATCGTTTACATTGATATTCAATTATACTGTAGATATAGAAATGTGGTTAGACCAGTTCTGCTTCCCGTAGCATTGTGATAGGACGAAAGGTAATTAATATTCGTCCCCAAACTGGTACATGCACATAATTATAATTGTCACGTTGGACATTCATGGGGTAAGGGAAAATATAATACTGTAGATCACTTATTTATGCTTTTCAAACACATTACGTATGCTTCATTTTACACTTACTTTAGAAAACTTATGCTACAAAAATTATTTAATGCTTCACGATTTCATTTACACTTATTTTTGTACCAGAATAGCAACAACAATAAAGAATCATACGTAAAATTAAAAAAATCAGTAAATGAAAAGGCAAATAACCCGTCTATACCGTAGTTTGTGCTAAAACAGCATAAAAACAGTATTGAAATATAACTGTATTATATTTCGGCATAATATGCGAACTGGATATACAGTAGCAGTCGGTATATGTATACAGTATAAGCTATACAAATAAATTGTTTTTTGTAATATAAATCAAATGTTTGATTGTACATTATCTTTCTGTTAACACTTCTATTGAAACGGCGCGTCCATTCAGTTTTTGTGCACTCTGGGACAATATATGTAATTTAAAATATATAGGTACTAGAGGAAGATACTGTATATGAATTACTTCTGGAACTTGTCTTGGAATGTCTAGGTGTCTGTCTACAGTATGTACAGTACGTTCTTTAAGATCCTTTGGCATTAAAGCGCTATAGAAACGCAATTGATTTGTTTGAAATCTGTTGTTGCCTTGTCCACTTTTTGGAAATGTCGCAATTAAACTTATTGTCACACTTGTCTGTGTAACCACAAACACGCAAACATAAATATGTGGAATTCTCTTGTGTGACACGATATAGAAGATACAGTATGTGCTGTATGGTCTTAATAAAGGTCTTTCAACGTGTTTAAATCCTTATTTTTATTATTCTTAATGACTATGAATGCAGCCTTTTTATATTTTTTTCATATTTCTTTCTATGATTTCAAATGCATTAGTCTTATTAAACAACAATTAAAATCATTGTGTAATTCATACTTGGGATGTCTTGCATTTCAGAATGTATTCGCATGTGAAAGGAGGGTCTGGCTTTATACTGTACGTCGCTTATGCCTCCGTGCGGTCTGCTTCCCCCTGCTGGCAAAAGTGAGCAATGCGCTGCAGAGTCCTGCCACACTGCTGCTCATCTTTCTGTGGGTCGGGTCTGAGCGTCTTAAGCTTTATTCGCTTACCCCAGCGGACGAGCAAGACTTACATGTATTGAATTTAATTTGTACAAGTTCAAATTAATTTAAAAGGAAAACTATATTTGCATAAGCTGTCATTTTAACATGTATGAGATGCTGTGGGACTATTTGTAATTTAAATAGAGTTAAACCACCTCTGCCCAAGGAAGCGCAGATATTTCCGATATGCAAATCACAGAATATGCATTTATTTATTAGTATTTGTTTAGTTTCTGAAATATGCACTGGCCATCTCTATAATAAAGTTAATTTAGGTCAGATTGTGCCCAGAGGGACTAAAAGTTCTTCATTTCCAGACATGTACAGTACTTTTAAAAATGGAAAATGGTTGTATTTTCTTACCCAGTTGCTGCTTAAGGGCAATGCTAGGGAGGGCTACAGCCCCCACTCCCTTTCTCTCTGCACCCAGAAACATATGTTAATAACCTGAGGCCTGATATTACCATGTTTCCCCAGCCTAACCCAAAATGCTACGGACTCTGACCCCTCTCTCTCCCAGATAATTATACACGTTTCTCTCTTTTTCTGTGCTGTTGCCTGCACTTCGGTGTGATCAGCTGTGTTGCCAAGTCTAAATAATAGACTTAATTAGTTCTTGGGGGGTCACTCCAAAGTGCAGGGCATTTTCATGGATCATCGGCTAGTGTGGACCTAATTAATCTGCCAGCCAGCCTGTGGAAGAGAACTGTAATTTACAGTCTGTAAGGAACGGATTTTAATTTTAAAAAACAACAACTGTGCTTTTAAAGGCAAGAGCGCTTAGGCAGGGGGCTGACAACTTCTGAAAAAGGAAGGCAACTGTAGTGTGTCACCGGTATATACAAGGAACTTTACCTGAACTCGGCAATTTAAAGTTTGTAGATAGTGAAACACATAAACAATGTATTTCTACAACTGCGTCTTAAGGAACATACCTGAAACTGAAATTCTTATTTCAACAGAGTGGACAGAAGAACATAGGATTAGGATGAGAACATAGCACAGGAATGTGAACACAGAAATAGAAATCTGCCTTGTTTCTAAATCCAAGAATGTAAAAATACATGACTTTTCAATTTTTCTTCCGTATTATCTACAGTATCTATTCCTTTCTTTTTGCTTTGAATGCACGTGGTAGGTTGAGTATATAACACAATTAATTGCTAAAATGTTGTGACTGCAAGCTTTAAAGCAATAAAGCAATGTTCAAATTGTGCAAGGGTGTGAATATGTTTACAAGGTACAGTATCTACAGCATTGTAGCACAGTAACAGAAATGTCTTCTCTTAGTCATGAATGTATTTGCAATCCCATTATTTTTTATCATTTGCATTGTCCTGTATTTCTTAATGAATTACTGTTTTCTATCCATCATTATATCATTAAGTTAATTATAAGGCCTAATTATGTTGTTGCTAGCACAGTGAATCTTTGTGAGCATGAGCCCTGCTTTCTACTGTATGTGCATAGAGACTGAAGGGGACTTAGTGTAGTTTAACAATTTACCTGCTTAACTGGTCTGAAATTAACATGGAAATTGTTCCAGATCTTTAGAAATTAGTGGTTTGGTGGTGACCTATACAACCTGCTGGATCGGAGGAAGAATTGCATCACAATGCTTACAAAATAGTGCTATTTGAAAACATAGCCAACAAAATTTTGAAATAGAAGAGCTTTTTTAAGTCTTCTTTGAGCAAGGGAAACCAATAACATGAAAACAGTGGTTCTCAGTCCTGATCCTGGGGGACCCCTGTGTCTGATGGTCTATGCTCCAGTCAAGTTCTTTATCACAGGTTGATTGAGTTAAATTTTCTGTTTAAGCTACTATTTTTAAATTGCTTTCAGCTTTTGAAAAGATAAGTGAGATTTGTAATTGGTATCAACTCTGTGCTGATTAGTGAATTGCAGAAATTCCCTTATTCAGGTATGTGAGCTGAAATGTGAAAAACTTGCTGTGGGAGTCTGACACAGTGTCATTCCCTCTTGTGTCTGCTGATCATACACTGACCACCTCTTAAAAGATTTTTATATAGCAGTAAGGGAGTACTAGACACATTTAATGTCAGTGTGCACAGACACAAAGACCCCACAGTTTCTTAACCTTACTACTATGGTCAAGAAAGCAAAGGAAATGCTTATTAAGATCATTATTCTCCAAAGAAATGACTGGAATTAGCAATGTGTAAATGACATGTTGAAGTGGGACTGAGTGTTATGTGTACACTCACTCAGAATGAATGCATTTTTGCCTCATTTAGCATTTTACAGAGCACCTATTACCCATGCATTATAACTTCCTGGAAAAACACATATAGAAGGGTGAGCTCATTGGAGTATCTAGGTCAGTTATGAAACACCACAGTTTATTTGTTATCTCTGTTTTCTCACTGGTCCGTCACCCCTCTCCGTGGAAGTGTTCAAGTCTGAAAGAGATGAGTCACACACTTATTCTGTGGCCTCATGTGGTCAGTACCTTTGTAATTGAAATATTTATTTTGTTTCCAGAATGATTTAAAAATGTCTAGATACCTACAGTTCACCCATCCATCTATTTTCTAACCATTTTATCCAATGCAGGGCCGGAGGGGGATCCCAGCGAGCATGGCAGAACACACCCTGGATGGGACACCAGTCCATTGCAGGGCACACGCAGACACATACACATTCACACCAGGGTCAGTTTTCCCAGAAATCAATTACATACCAGTATATAATTTTTAATTTGTGAGCGGAAAACAGAGCTCGCACAGGAAACCAATGCAAACAGAAGGAGAACATACTGTTCAAACCCCATGCAGATAGCAGCCCAGGTCCAGCATTGGACCCATGGTTCCCAGCACTGCAAAGCAGTAATGCTAATCACTGTGCCACCATGCCACACACCTACAGTTGATTTTGTATTTAATTTCGTCTTGAAAAACAGAAATGCTCGAAATTCCTTTGGGTGTGTGTTGTGATACATCACAAGTATCCTCCCTCGACCACAAAAAACCCACTTGTGACTAGAAGTAAGGATGGCTTTCACCAAATGCATCAATGTTTTAACTCTTTTATGATAAAACAATTAGGTTGTTAATTACATGTCTTTCACAGTACTTGGAAGAGGCTTTATATAGTGAATAAAAAAGCTACCACAAGGTATTGTGTTTATAACTGGTGGAGGGATGGAATTTATGGCGTAGAGCAAGTTAAAAAGCTTCTTTTTGCAAATATTTGTCTTGAAGAAACTGTTCAGATATTGTTGACGCAAACACTGGGATCCTAAAATTCATGACCTCTGGGACTGAGTGACAACAAGCAAGTTTACAGCTTCTCTTGTTCTTGTTCTCTTGTTCTAATATTCTGTAGTTTGGTACTGTATTATCCTGTTATTGATTTCCTGTTATGCAAAGGGAAGTATGAGAACTGGACATATTAACTGGAGTTTATCTGTCACTCTTCTTTTTAAGTTGGGATTTCCATAATTCTGAGTGGGTGGGAGAAGCTGAGATAAAGTACTGTAGCTAGTAGTTGTTCTAAAATTCAAAACAATCAATCAGCGCATATGATAACAGAATTGGTAAGCAGAGCAGTCCTGGGAGCCCTCTAAGAGTTAATGCAGTCACTGTAGTCTGAGCCCAGTTGGCAGCAGGCGACAAGAGACCGTCATGAAACACATCATGGGCAGCTTCAATCACAGCACATAGCAGCCAGGAAGGGAGACTGCATTCAGCTCTGTTGGCTGGAGTTTAAGACCTGGCTGTGAGACTGAGCTCAGATCTCAGATATCAAATAGTCCAGAGATTGAAGCCAATATCTGATACTGTAGTTCAAGCCAGCAGCTCATCACAAGAGGAGCGACAATTTAAAAAAAAAACATTTTGTTTTGTTGCCTCCTTTACTGTAGCTGTTAAACTGCATGTTAAGTCCTGTAGCTATAGTTCTATAATGTAAATAACAGTGCTTAATATAACTTTTATCATTAATAATTCTTAAATCTACTTGATATTAAATAATTACCTTTCTTTAATCTCACTTTAAAATGTCTGCTCACTCTCTAGGTCAATATTTCCTAAAAATACAATTTTAAAATAATATATACTATATACAGTATGTCTGTAATTTTTCATTTTGTATCCATAAATACTGAATGTACTGTTTCTTTGATCTTTGATCTTATCTGTTTTCTTACTCCATCAGGCTTTCATTAATGTTCAAATCAGTCAAGCAACCCCAGACTTTTTTTACCCCAGTTTATCTCTGCTGTGTTTTGCTGTGGCACTTAATAGTGTTCTGAGGCACCATTACCTGTTTGAAGCCTGAAGCTGAATATTTACCACAAATACCACAGATGATCATGCTAGCACTTAGAAGGGCTTCATATTTAAGTGGGCACCCTCTTCATTTATCACTGGTATGCAGCACCTCTCTGGGTGACAGGTGGCATCATGTCCACAGCAGAAGCTCCACTGCACTGCAAATGAGGTGGAGAAGTGAGGGATTTCTTCACCAGCTGAAGGGGAGATTTAGGGGAATCAGACTGTGTTGGCACAATGAGGAACTTCCCCATGAAGTGGGCCTCTACTATTGAATGCCTAATGAATGCCTCTACTATTAGAAACAGCGCTATAGGATCTTGAATGATCACATCATTGAGAACTCAGTTTAATTTTTCATTTTGAGGACAGAACCTCTACATCATGGTATCAGAAGTCACTGTACTGTAGTAATGTTATGGAAATCCTGGTCCAGAGGGAACACCCCCACCTATTGGTCCACCAGCACCACCTGTAGTGGCAACCTGGTTTTTCTTGGAGGTCTCAAATGACAGTCTTGCATTTCTTCTGACATGTGATGGAAACAGGCAAGAGCTGGACACACAACTGATAGCAAGTATATTTTAAGTTTGCAGACTCAGAATAGCAATAACACATAGAGTATCTTCTTTGTGTTTATTAAAAAGAAGAAACAGCAAATATTATTGTGTATTTTATGTCGTAAGTAATAATTTAAATCAAATTGATCAGATGACATTACTTGGACTGACAGGGCGTTTTTACAGACTGCTGAGCATTAAAGTACTGTATGAAAGTTTCTCAGAGAAGCCTTTGTTTGAATCCAAAAATCTAGTGTGATACCAGACAAACTCAAACTTAATTTGGAAATATAAAAAATATGAAAATGTCCAGTGGGGTTTTCCTATTTCACTAAGCTAAGTAATAGTAAAGTAGTAAAGGAGTTTTCCAGTTGCTATAGAGTCATATAATCTTTAAACTGCAGAAGCCAAACTCAAAGTTCCTCTCAAACTGGCCGTTACTTGCCAGGAAAGCCTCTGGCCTCCCTGAGACCCCTACTTGGAAGAAGTGCATGGAAAACGGATGGATAGATGTACTCTGCATACTGAAAAACACCCAATGCATCGGGCCACGGGTGTGTCCTGAAAAAAGCTGAGCCCATGCAAGCCAGTAAAAGATGTAAAAACAATATCCTTACACTTATATTGCACCTTTCTGGACATTCCATTCAAAGTGCTTTTACAGGTAATGGGGACTAGCCTCCACTACCAATGTGCAGCCCCCACCTGGATGTTGCAATGGCAGCCAAAGTGTGCCAGCTATAGCCAAAGTACATCAGCAATTGGCGGGGAGGAGAACAGAGTGGTGAAGCCAATTCATAAATGGGGATTAGTGGGAGGCAATAAGTGGTAAAGGCCAGGGGGGAATTTGGCCAGGACACCACTATAACACCTCTCACTGTAACAGAGAGGCTGTCAAGAAAACGACTGCTTTCAGCTCCGGGTATCTCAGCCTCATTCCTGACCTTCTGATCCCAATCATGAAGAGACAAAGCAGCCTCTTGCCCACATGGCCCATCTTCTAACTGAGCATCAAAATCAAGAACAAAGGGAGTTTAGTTGTTTGGTTATTAGTATCTTATCTGTATTTATTGGCTCTGACACCCTGACTTGTTTCAAAAGATTGGCCGATACTGGGTGATGGTGGGTGAAGTGGAAGGTGTTTGTAAAGAGGCTGTCGTCTGTTTGGTGTGGTGTGTGGTTTAATCACAGAGGCATGAAGAGCAGCTGTAGCAACTCATTGGCCTGTATTATTAACCCCCGGAGTTCCCTCTGTATTGTTAATCCCTCAGAAAATTAAATCTCAAATTTTAATTACAGAGAGGCATTAATTATTTACAGGGTCTGTATTAAAAATCAGTGGAGGACTCTCGCAAGGGGAGGAATTTGCCCTCAGTGTTCTCACTCACCCCTCTCTCACAACAGATCTCCCCAGGGAGCCTCCAAAATCCTAAAAGGTACTGAGCCGCAGCTTCTCAGTCCAGAGAAACAGGCAAGCCTCTGTGGGAGAGAGTGGAGATGTTGCCCTCCACTTGGGATCATGTCCTGTAGCTTGTCTCAAACATGGTACTCCCATTCCAGGAGCTTTTCCAAAGCTTTTCACACATCTCCGCCATAACTTGGAAGCTGTTCAAAACTTGGGACAGGGGATTGCCCCCTTTCCTACTCACCAGCGGCCACAGCGGTTTGCAGATTCCTCTAATTACGTCTGCTCCTCTGGTCGGCTATCGTCTGCAACATTCCTCCCATATGGCTGCAGGACTGCTTGGCCCCTGTCTTCTGCTGTTGCTGTCGGTTTCAGGAAACCTTTGGAGAGACAGGCCAGTCCCCCACACAGAAGACCAGTGACCGCCCTGCCTGCTCTTTGACTCCAAACCCTGCCTGCACCGACACTGACGAGGTGGCCTGCAGTCTCATCCCAGACACTCCAGTCCACTCCTTGCTATGCCAGATTGCCAGCCTCTTGTCACTGCCACACATCAGTGCCCCTGCCTGCTGCCTGATCCCCAGAGGAGGGTCCAACACCTGCTGCTGGCAGTCGGTGTACCACCCCCTCTTCTTCCCCAGGAGTGCTCCAGGGCAAAGCAAGGGATGGGACAGACCCCACAATTCAGCTGAACTGGCTGAAGCTTCCCTTGGTGCCTGCAGCCCAGCATCACATCCATATGGTCGTCATTTTCCTATGGCAGAGCAGGCAAGATGACCTGCGTGCATTCACGAAGGGAAATATACACAGTGTGCTGAAGTGTAAAACGCAGTGGTGCACACAAACCACCGAGCTCATTTTTACTGAACTAATGGATCTAATTACGACTGCAACGCATGCTTAGATTGATGACACTGAGGACATGTCTACCATTAAAGGAATATGTTTTCCGGTTAGATGAAGATCTGCAATATACAACAGAAAACATGCTTAGCTTTACCATGACTTTGGCTTAGAGGCTGCAAGCTTCTATTTACTCTGTTATAGCGCATGTGCAAATAGTTATTACATTTTGACAAGAACATGCTGGTATAGTGGTGCTCATCAGTAGTTAAAGTTGATTACTCATTTCATGTATCGCATTGCTGGTCGGTGTTCTTTGCAAGACGTGTGACTCATGAGTTTCGGAGTCCTTTGCAGAGGGAAGATTATACCTAAAACCTGCAAATTCCAGAAAGGGAATGATTCGTTCCTTGCCTTCAAGACTCCATGTTTCATAGTTATAGTCACAATGGGAAAGCAAATTCCCTCTCTGCTGGGAATTACATAGTAGTTTAAATGATTTCTTTTATAATTACATTTTTTTTTTCTTTTTGACAGTCTGACAATATTACAGGCCATGCACATTTCCTTTGATCTGGTTCATTTTGAAAGATTTCAAGTTGTCACTGAAACAAGGGGAGACAATAGCAGACATGGGAGCCAATAGCCCTTTTTGGTAAGCTAAGGGCACATTGCCCATCTAATTTAGTGCCACTGTGGAGAGGGCGGATTGCCGAAGGGAGATCGGTACCCCGGTGTTCAATGATAGCGGTGTGCAATATGGCAATATTACACCCAAGCCATGCTCTTGCTGGTGCACAATCTGACTGTAACCTACAGTATGTGTTGACAATACCTCAGATAACAAAGAGCTGCCTGGAGCCTCAAATGGACCCAATATACATGGCATGTTGTGACTGCCATCCAAATAAAAATTGAACTATACAGTATGTTAAAGTGGCCCTGTATAGGATCAACTTTAAATAGCAATGTCCGGGTGTCACGGATGTCGGAAAGGGCATGCCGTAGAATGACAAGGACAGCAGTAGAGACCCTATGGGTAGCAGTAAAAGGGGCAACACGGGGGTTATCCCAGGCTCAGGGAGTCGGACGATGTCGGTATAGAAACCTATCCCTTCAGGCCACGGACAGGAGCGACCTGGTAATACCTGGTCTCACGACATCCGTACCCTAAATGCTGAGCCAGGAGCAGGGCAGACACAGGAAGTAAATAGGCTACACAACAAGACACACCAGAAAGGCATGAATAATCAAAGGGAACTAGGAACAGGACAGAAGTAGAGCGCCCTCTAGGTGTAGAGGGCGTGATACCGGGCTTCACAGTAGTACCCCACACCAACACATTTTTGGGCAGGGCCTCCACAAAAACATTCCAGAAACGTTCCAGTATTCCAGGAGAGGGATGGACAGCCAAAACTTCAGCTAGCTCTATTTCTTTATAACCTGGAATGCGGGTAGGTTTCTCCTGCAATTTGTTTTGTTCATGAGGCTTTGTTTTACACAATTACATTTGGCCACAACCATGTCTATAAAAATATCTGTTCATGCGTTGATTTCACGCACATTGTAAAACATTAGCTGAGATGTGAGTCTGTAAAAAAAGACAGTGACATTTCACATAAAATGACTGAGAAAAAAGAAATGCCACTTAACATGGTTTTTAGCTTTGCTAAAAAACAAAAGTGTTGACTGATGAGTGAGGTAATCAGGTTAGTATATATTCCAAAGTAAATAAGGACAGAAACACTTAACCTGGTTTATAACACTGGGTGTGCATTGTAATCTGCATACATTTATTAAGGACAATCCTGCATTCTTTAAAGAATGTTTTTAATATGTGTCATGGATAAAGAATGTGAAAGTCTGATTACATTTTATGACATTGTGTCATATTGTTGGATATCAAGTAAGTTTTAAAATGTAAAATACCATTGTCCCTTAGCAGTTAGTGCTGGCTACTGTACTCATAGGACAACTGGCAATGTTAATGGTGGCGGCCAGAACTCCTGTTGTAGTTGTCAATTGTCCAATTCCCAGCTAAAACACCTGTAAATTCATTCTAACATCATGGCCAGTCACCCAGATCTTTGAATGCAGAGGAAAGAAATCTTCTATGATGGAAGCCTTTTGTAACTGCCAGGAGATATTCATCTTCAGCTTGGTGTGGTTATTATTGCTTGAATAATTCATTCTCATATTGCTCCCACAAATTTAATTTCAGGAATTTCAACCTGATGTTGCAAAGCCTTGAGTACAACTCGAAAAATTTAATTGGAGAGCAGTCTTTCTGGCTCTCGGTGACAAAGCTGGTGTGTAGATTTAATCAAAGCAAATCAGTCCAGGTCCAGAACTCACATTCAGCGTGCTGTAAGTCTGGTTAAATACGTAGAAGTCCACTGAATAGAAAACAAACATTGCCACAGGGAAAAATTGCAATAGTTGCGCACGCTTTAGAACTGCTATAGAACTGCTATAGATATAGAACCGATTGAAGAATAAATAAAGAAAATTCTAATTACTTCCCTGGGGGAATCTGCATATTTACATTCCCTTTAGTAATCCATGCTATAATTAACATTGAAGGTACTGTATTAGTACAGTTCATGCCAGAAATTTAATGGTCCCCTCCTGTCATACCTTTTAGGAATGGGATCCAAAGGTTTCTGAAAATGTCCATAATTTGGCTGTTACTAGACTTTCCAGACACACCGTTTTGTTTTATCAATCTCTGCCAATGTTTTGTCCACACGAGCTCAATGAATGGCACGATGCTTCTGAGCACTTTGTCTTCCCTAATAAGGCAAGGTCTGGCATGAGACCTGACCCGTTAGCCTTGAGAGAACAGCCACAGCTCAGGCCAGGCTGTCAGCCATCTCAGGGCTAACATGCCCCCCCGATCTGGGCTTGGGGACTCTATTGCTCGTTTCACTTCATTGAGTCCTTTAAGAACTTAGAACCTTACTGCTCTTAAGGTCAGCCCTTCAGATGCATCATCGGAATAATACAGTATGTGCTTTAAGTTGTTAAAGGTATTTTAAAGGCAAATCCGATTATACTGAACTATTGGTTTTCCATTATTTTAATCAGGAAACAACTAGTGAACAAGTGCAATGGTTTACAAAGTCTTTTGTGATGTAGTATAATGGTCTTCTATATCATAGCCTCTAATGCCACCAGCTACGTCCAGAAAATTGCCCCAAGGGCAACAGTGAGGACTGTTCATGAATTGTTCAGTTTGCAGTTGAAGCGACCACATCTGGAGGAGCTCGATTGCTTTAGAGATGTAAAGGTTTTCATGAAAGAATGTCACTTGCAGATCTAGATCAGTTACTGCTTCCAAGCCTCGTCCTCGTGCAAAGTCTCCACCTCTGGAAGAGCATCTGGTCCTGGGGCATCTCACTCAGCTTAAGACCAATCTATCCTGAGATATGGAGTTTATTTAACTAAAGTTCGGGACGGATGACAACAACCACGTTCAATCATTCCCAGCCATCAGCGATTAGCAATCAATCCCTTCATCCTTCCTCCACCGAACACTATAAATACCAAATGCGATATCTCTCTCCCTGGCATGCAACTTTTGCATCCCACCTCCACCCCAACTCCACCTATGCAGCTGTCCCTTGGTTACCTTGCATGGTGGTCTCCTGGCCTCCTCGTCTTATGGCCAGGAGGTTGGCCCTCAGCCAAGCAGGTTAAGCCAAATATTCGCTCCACAATAGTTTGTTACGTTTTGATTTGGGGCGTTGTCATTCCTAGTGAATGGTTTTTATACAGTAAGTACTCCTAGAGTAGGAAAATAATATACAGTACTATGGTATTCGTTCTTTGTAATGATTGAGAGTGTCTAGCATGATCTGATAGGTCACCCTAGGATACACTTCGAAAACCTTTACAGACATGGTGAGGTATGAAGGTCTGTACAATTTGGATCATTGACTCTAAACAGTAATAAGCAGTAAGTGATAACTACCTACAGTACAGTAGTGGCTGTCAAAAAGGTTAGTGATGAATATCTTTGTGGCAGCCAAGGAAAGGTGTGTGGCTCCTAGGTTAGAATAGCAACAGCCTACGTCAGAGTGCTGGAATGGCCCAGCCATGGCCCAGTGCTGACCCAGATCAGGGTGCTGTGGAGGTCCAGTGATGCTCCAATCCCTGGTCTTGTGGAGGTCTAGTGATGCCAAGATCAGAATAATGTATCCGCATCTAAGGTGAGAAAAAATCTAAAGAAGAATGAGATAAGGAGACTTGAAACCACAAAGATACCAGTTCAGTGCATAATGCAGATATACCACCCTAGACGTTCCTAATTTCTATCAATATTATAGATCATAGATAGAAATTAGGAACTTATAATCAGTTTATAGCACTAGAAGATAGTGTGCAGATGATTGTGAAGAAGCCCTTTTTTACCATTAAGTTCCTTAATCGCTATTTCATCTCGCCATAACATTTAAGATATGCTAGTGAATTCATCACTATGGGAAGAATAAGGTGGGATAAGGTCTTGGCTGATGATTGGCTCTGATCATGCACAGTGGCATTTCCTAGACAGTGGCTGAACACACTACATCAAAATATGTCAGGGGGAATGACTTTCAAGGGGGTGACATCATTTCTGTAACAAGCTCAATACCACTAAACATGTTACATAAATTTGTCTACTGTATAACTGCAAATTTTCTTGTTTTTTTCAGTCCCATTTCTAAAGGAACCCCTGTATGACACTGAGAAATGGAATAGAGGTCAATTAAAAAAACATGATTTTGGTGGTTTTGTTTCTTTTAATTTTGGCTATTTAAAGAAGCCATTGACACATGGGAAGACCTGAATAAAAAAAAGGATTAATCCTTTTAGTCTTCTTCATATGCCTGCTGTTAGACAGTATCAGCATTTTAGACTGATGCCTGCCAGACTCAGTGGAGAGGGCACTAGTGCACAATCCTATCAAGGTTCATTCGAATGTGTAATTATGGGCAACACACAGTAATCAGAACAAGCTGTTAAGAATCCACTAACGATCTCTGGGTTTGTGTGAGGCAGGCAGTGCTCTTACACAAACCCAGTGAAGCAACAGCTTGGTGGGTATGGGAATATGTGGAATTAATTCAGCAGGCGAGAGAAAGACATCCGCTTTCAACAAGTGGGCTGTTTGGATGTTTTTTAATTTTGCTAAAAATTCCCCAGATGTTTTAAATAAGTGCGCTGGATGGCCTTTCAGGCTGCACAGTTCATTTGTAACCCTTGCCATTTTATTAATAAATTACAAAAAGTTTTTAGCTAAAAAAGGAAAATTCAAACACTAAAAGTCATAAGATAATTGAATATGCCTACAGATCTCATATACCAAAAGGGGGGTAAATCACCCTGTAAATGTATTTTTTTATTATTAGGAAGAAACAGGAATGAAACAAATATGGTAATTAAACCTTTCCTAGATATTTTTTCTTTTATACAAATGCTTTTGCTCTTCCATTTTTCATAAACTGCAGTGACTGTGGCCACTGTAATTAATTATTTTGTCTCCTCATTCATCTGTCTTTACTTCTGCCACATCTCCTAATATTAAACATGATGGCACTGGAACTAATTCATTTTGGACCGAACAGCTGCATTTAGCCACATGCTTTGGTCAAGCACTGTTCATGCAAGTTCCACCCCTATTGGTCCTCACTTAGCCAAAGACATAAGAGGAAGTTAAGAAGCAATTTTAACTTGGTTACAAAGATAGTGGAAACTGTCCTTGACATTAGTTGAAATGTACTGTACTCAGCAAATGTAAAAGATCACAGAGTTATTTTCAGTCATCCAGCTTACATTTTTTACAGTTGTCTTCAGACAATGGTGCTGTAGCTTTCACCTGCCTTATCTCATGAAATGAGATGTATTGCAACAGATAGGTGGACACAGCGTGGCTATAACCGGTCATCACTGGGCAAACACCTGGCTGGTCATTTTTAGTGAAAATAGGTGCAGAGTGTTATAGGCAGGTGTCGACACTTTAAGCCTTGAATATAAAAAGGGAAACATTAGGCTGAAGCTGTTAGCACAGAACAATTTAGGTGTTTATGATGACGCTCCTCTAAATAAGTTATTAAAAAGGCAAAATAAGAAAAACACAAAATGTTAAGATATAAAGTTAAAATAATTTAATTTAAATCAAGGGATATTATGCTGAAATTGCATTATGCTGAATTGCCACAGTTAAAATATTGTGTAAAGTTGTGGTCACCACCTTATAGAAAAGATATTGCTGTTCTGCATACCTTTCTGAAAAGAGCAACCACACACATTCTGGAATGTCCTGCACTGACAGACTAAACAAACATTGAACATTTTAGTCTTCAGCACAGAGGACTCTGAGGAGACCTGACCCAAATAAGGCAATTGCACTGGGCCCTGGATTCAGTTCATGGGATGTGACAGTATCTGTGTGATACTGTATGCATGTTCTCCCTGTGTTTGCAAGGATTTCCTCCAGGTGCATCAGTTTCCTCCCGCAGTCCAGAACAATGAGTCCTGGTGTGAGTGTGTGCGTGTTTATGACAGTGTGTGCGCTGTGATGGATGGGTGTCCTGTCCGGGATGCATTCTACCTTGTACCCATCACCTTCTAGTGAAGGATCCGTCTCCCCTGGGACCCTGTATTGGGGAAAACTGGTTCAAAAAATGAATGGATGGATTACTGAGAACTGGCTGAGGTCTGTGCAAAAAGCTCCATTATTTCCAGCGGTCCTGCCTGTCCGCACTTTGACAACCTTGTATTCCATGTAGGTTAAAAGGCACTGAGTACAAAGGATTGCAATGATAAGACCTGTAACTGTGCATGAGCTGAAAGGTCCTCAAAACTATTTCTTTGTACTTTAGATCTTCATCTTAATCTACAAAGTACTTTGTACTTTGTAGATTTCAGGAGGAAAAAGGTCAAACCTACTCCTGTCTACATCCATGGGAGTGGCGTGGAGATGGTGGACTCGTACAAGTACCTGGGAGTGCACATCAACGATAGACTGGAATGGTCTAAGAACATCGAGGCCATCTATAAGAAGGGACAGAGCCGACTTTACTTCTTGAGGAGGCTCAGGTCCTTTAATGTATTTAGTAAGATACTTCATACGTTTTATCAGTCGGTGGTAGCGAGCGCCATTTTCTACACAGTGGTGTGCTGGAGCCCTGGGATTAGAGATTAGAGCAGTGGATTCTAAAAGGCTGAACAAGCTCATCAGGAGAGCAAGCTCTGTCATTGGGTCTGACCTGGACCCCTTGGAGGTAGTGGCTGAGAGGAGAATGGTGTCCAAACTAGAGGCCATCATGGACAACATCTCCCATCCCCCCTATGACAGGCTTGCAGAAATGAAGAGTACGTTCAGCAATAGACTGATTCATCCACCGTGCGACAGGGGGCGCTACAGGAGGTAATTCTTGCCTTCTGCCATAAGACTGTACAACGCATCCACCTTGCGTCTGGGCAGAGGCAACATTGACAGTGACCTGTTTCTGGACTGAACGCATCTACACATCTACTGCTACATCTGTTCTCTTTCTTTTTTTTTTCCCGTTTACAACCGTTTTTTGTGCAATATACGCCAGGGACCTGTGCAATACATTTATATCTATGTTTATATCTATATCTATATTTACATCTATATTTATATTCATATGTGTGATACGATTTTTCTGTGTACTGTTCTAGTTTGTTCTTTGTGTGTCCGGACTGTGAGTAACTCTTGTATTGTATTGTATGTATTGTACTATTATTATATAATTCGTTACACTGTGGCTGTATTGTCTGTGTTAAGCTGCTGTTGCACTGCAAATTCCCACACGGGATCAATAAAGTATCTATCTATCTTTAAGTAATTGCAGAGCATAAGATTTTTATACATTATACATTTACAGTCGAGTGTCTTCCCCTTGAATGCCCACCCTTTGAGAATAAGTTCAACCTTCGAGCACGAAACCCTTCATCAGTACAGGGGCACTAGTTGGCCTTTCATTGTTAATTTCTGCTGATATAGACTGTGCAGTGAGACATTGGATTCAAACTGCTGTACAGACACTTCAGCACCTGATTACCCACAGCCCAGACAAGGAGACAAGTTTGCTGAAGGGGCAGGCCTCTGTCACAGGGTTTGAGAGTTCTGGAGACTGACTTCACTGCAATAGTCTTCTCTTGCCAAACCAGGTGCAGACGGGTAGAAAACACACACAGATACAGAAATACAGTGAGGACTCCCCAGCTTCAACCCACCTCAGGTGTCACTTGCCCAGATGTGCTCCTTTGTTCATCCCACAAGCTCCTCTGCCAGCTTCTGGCATAACCTAAATTAGACCCTCAAAACAGATTCACGGACAATAACGACAATATTTCCGTGACCATAAGTTTCACAACTGGGAAGCTATTTCTGAAAATCTATGTGACATATTTCTTAGGAGACCGTTGGGTTAAAACCTAATAGAATTACTTAAATGCACTTATTGAGTAAGAGGGACTCAGCATTCACATATAACTTCTAGCGCCGTTATTACAATTCAAATTTCAACCAGTCTGTTCGGACAGCGACATGTGTGCGCCCCTGGGCAAAGAAGACATGTTATTAAATGGTTAATGGGAAAAACAACAATTTAAAAAATCAGACAAATATATTATCAAAACAAAAGGAAGCATGCATATAAGCTGTCACATTTAAAATTCTATACTGTAGCCAAATGTGATGTCTGATTGGATACTAAGTCCACAAAAATGGAAGCGGGTGGCGTGATATCTTAAAGTCGATGTTTTGAAGATGCTTGACCACACAGTTAGGTTTCTTTTATGTACAGACCAAAGCATGCATAGTCACACTCTTTCCTGATTAGTTCACACTCTGCTAAGCTACATTGTATCAGCTCACAGGAGAGCTCTGAGGCCAAATGTATCAATGTCTTCATCCTCTGCACTCCCAGTGGCTGAGAACAAGCGTACAATACGATACACTTTATTAAACCCTGAGGGGGAAATTCAGTTTGCTAACACATCTCGTAGACATACAATAAAGAATACAAAAAACACTTCTTGGACGTGACAGTTATTTCAGAACAGATGTATAACTCAATACATTGATACATTTAATTTATCACAGCATTCAGTGCACAGGAATGGTAAAAACAGTAAAAGTTATATGCCCTGAGGGCCAAAGAGCATACCAAGAACCAAGGAATTAAGGCATTTCTCTCACAATACTACAAAATGCTCTTCAAAGACATTTTTAGTGTTTCCTTTTTATCCTTCAGACAAGCTTCAAACAAGCAGCCATCAAGAATCTGCAGCCATATTATTTATTGTTTTATCTTTGGAGTTGACAGTGGAACACACCTCCCACTGCACCTACGCGGCGCTTGGGAATGCGCAGCTACCACACTTTAAGATCCCCACGCTTCGGCAGACAGCGTTCAAGTTTAGAACTGAATACAAGTAATTGCTCTCATCTACAAAAGGATTTATTCCCTTGTTCGAGAAGGATTCTCTTGTACAGTATACCGGAGAACAGTCACCTCCGCAGACGACTACACACCGGCACGCCGCACAGGAATAAGAAGCGCTCTGCCGGTGCTCAGGCAGCACCCTACTGTATTAGATCTGACTCTATTACAGAAGTTATGTACAGTGTACATTCAGAAAAAAAGTAACTACCTCCAATAGCCTAATTCTTGCATAACACGCCAAAAAGGATTCGATGAAGAGGGGGCATTCTACTATACTTCAGAAGCACTTAAAGTTTCGTACAGAAGAAGATGAAAGTTGTAGTAATGCAATGCCATAGAGGATGGATTCTTTTCTCCTGTCTGTTTTAGGGATCCCTGTTTAGCTTAAAACCTGTTCTCCATGTAACGGACAGCTTGAAGAGCACCTCACTGTTGAAAATGATCAAACGGGTGTTTCCAAGAACAAAGCTTTCATTTGTTATTTTTTAAAGGCCTTCATATTTTTGTTCTTGTTTGCCTGTGTTCCTCGTAGCTTTGCTGAAATGAATGCTAAATACAGCATGTCAACCACAGCAGAACGCACTTGTGTTTCTTTCACTCCCAAAGACTTGATATTTGAGATTAAAAGTCTTGCCAGACCACGGCAAACATGAGTAGCAATTTCATACTTAGTTGTCTTTGTGGCATTGTTTTTTGTGTACTCAAATACCAACTCTGCATTACAGACACATTTCTCAAGATGTTTTTTTTTAAAGACCTCCCTTTAAAAGTACACTAATACACAGCAGCAAATGTACAGGAAATGTCATATTTCCATACGCTGCAAAGCCCGGGGCAAAATGGGATGGAGATCTTTAATGTACTGACAATTTAGTACTGTCTTGCTGGTTCTGAAGAAATAGTCCCTTGAGGCAACTGAGCTCATATCTGATTTGCATAGCAGTAATTTCATAATTAGAACAGGACAACATAAATAAACAAGGAGACAACGTTCAGAAATGATTGTTAATTCATTTTAAAGAACCTATTCATTTGTTATTCAAATATTTGTGTGCATTTAAAAATTAATTGCACTCCAGTGAGTTTAAAATATAAGAACAGTTACCAAATTGTGGCTCACCTATCATGCTTCAGTTGGTAACGCCACTGGAGACCAACATCCCAATTTGCTCAAAATTTGTGAAGGTATGAAATACGCATAAATTAAGATTGCAAAAATGTGTGTGTATCTTGACACAAAGCTGTTGTTCGGTTTATTTGCCTACAAAAAAAAATATTAAACAGACACAAAGTTTTGAATTATTGCAACAACTGAAAAGATTTTCTTAGCACACAAATTCTGACAAGCTGTCAGGCTTCTCAACATCCTGGTACCTACTCACACCCACTCCAATTCCAGAAACAAGGTTTAAACTCCCCCTGTGTTTAGTGAATCCTGTGTGATGTATTTTTCGTACTATTCTGTAACGGGTTGATTGTGCTATGTATATATCCTGTGTACACTGTCTTAGTTTGAATGGTCTTATTTATTAATATTAGTATTATTAGTCCTGTCTACATTGTCTATGTCAGTGTCTTGTCTGTAATTGCACTGTGGACCAGGAGGAACGATATTTCGTTTCACTGTATACTTGTATATGGCTGGAATGACAAATAAACTGGAACTTGATAAGAAGCTTGCCATTTCAATGTCGTTTGAAAGCCAAGACGAGGTGTGTTTGGGTCAGCAGCCCCTATCTTTGGTGGCACTGGCTGCCTTGAGCAATCCCACCTTCCTTGCCTCCACCCCCATGCGTTTTCTAAGCTCACATCTACACTTGCCATTGTAGTCATGGAGGCCCCGGTATCATTGGGTTTCCGTAAAGAACTGTAACATACTGTTTCAAAAGAGGCAGACAAAAACTGGCAAAAACTGCAAAGTCAAGAGGATCACATTTCACAGTCCAGGCCAACACTGGTAGCTCCCTTCCATCTTGGCTCTAGATATGTACTCTGGTTCCAGATCCCTGATTGCCAGGAGGCTTCAGCAGTGTTGTCCAAGTTTTAGGGCAATCCTCCCAGGTCCGGGAACGAGAGCCAGGACTTCTTTCAGGCCACTGCATCCTACACTCCTACACCTAGTTTCTGGGAACGCAGAATTCAATCAACGCATGAAAACTGAATGACTCTATAAACAATCAAGACTGTATGATTATTCTTACAGATTGAGAAGTGCTACACTGTAAAACTTTGGGAAGTACTAAACTTTTAACTCAGACTTCCCTGTTAAGCTTCGCTTTTGAAAAGTACTCCATGCTATTTTTAATGCTATAATCATCAGGGAAATGCCTCATCCTGTAATTAATTAATCACACTATTTTTCACATGTTATTCAGGGAGTTGATTGCTCCCAAAGCATCCAGATTGCCTCAAAAAGAAGTGACAATTATTAATTGATTATTGATGCCAAAACAGCAAATTAAAATGGAATAAAAGTGAAAGAGTAAAAAAAAACTTCTTTCAGGTCTTTAGCGACAGAACTGATTTCTCTGCTTGAAAGTGAATGTAACCTTTCCTTTCATTGAGACAGAAACGTTGATACATCACCATAAAATGTGGAATGTATTATAACGCAGTCTTTCAATACTGTATGTTAACGTAATCTAACTAAAGGAGGCAATCATTAATCCAGTCGAAACTCTAAACTAGCCTAAATGGCTGAATGATTTTGATGTCTGCTAATCTGGACTAACTGGGATGCAACAGAGAATGTGCTGCCAACCAGAAAATTTGTTGCAGATGGCTGCACTTCAAGAAGTTTTTTTTTATTGCCTCATTTGTGCATTTTGATGGAAGAACGCGACAGATATCACAGTGCCCCCTTGTTCAGATGCTTACTGTACCCTTGTGCTGAACAGTACCACAAACACTGCAGCAATAAAAGTTGTGCATACTGTAAACCCTTTTTTTATTGCTTGTGCTTGATGTTGACATGATGAGAAAGAATAGATCTGAGTGCCATTATTATCGTGGACCACAGCTTGGAGCTGTAATCAAGGCGCTGTCTTTATATCTGGGAGGGTGTAGGTTCAGATCCCAGGTGGAGTAGCAATGTTGTGCCCTAGAGCAAGAAACGTGACTTACTGTATGTCACTAGTATGCCCTGCTGTGCAAATGAGTCTCATTTTCGTTTTCTTTGGATAAGTTAGTATTCATCCGTTTCCAAATTATGCTATTGAAATAAGTAAACTGTAGTGTATAAGTATTGTATCCCATTTTCTCAGGACGTTTCAGGGGTGTATCTGCATGTCCTCCTGTTTCATGGGAAAGAGAGGCTGGCATTAGGTTTGAGAACAGTAGCAATATTCACTTCAACAGTAGCAAGATGGCATTTCTGACCTGCCTCACTGCTTTTCAGACTTATAGAGCATACCTGAGTGCTGGTGATTTTGCAAGGTACTGTAAGCTTAGAGAAGCATTAAATGTAATCAAGAACACCATATTTGTTCTAGAGTTGTGCATCCTCCACACACCAGATAACAGAACAACTGTTATTCATTTATTTGGCTAATGCTGTAATCTACAAATACTTGCATTTATACTGCTGGGCATTGTACAGTCACAATCAGAAGTGCCTTCTTTACCAGTACAACAGGAGCTCCCCACCCAGGAACCCACAATCCAGAGCCTTAACAACTCCTCCACACTGCTAGAAATCCCTGAGCTCCTGACACATTAGAATAAATGAAACATTAGGCAGGCCAGCTAAAGGCATGGTCAGCATTTGTGACTGGTATCTTAACGTGATCCATAGCTCCTCTTGGGACATCTGATTAAGTTTGGTGAACATATGTTCTCACAGAGGTTAAACTATGCTTCCAAAATAAAAAAAAATGTGTAATGTTTGTCCAATTAAGAACAAAAAAAATTCCCTTTTTGGGGAAAAAAAACTGTCAATGTGTTTTTAATTTAGATGGGGAAATAACCTCCCAGGTTCAAAATTCACAGTAACTAAGAAAATCTGTCCATATGGTTCTGGCTATTGAAACTCTACTAAAAATTATATGTTGCTATAACTCTGTGTGGTAAAAAAGTGGAGAACAGGACGTATATTAGAATGATTACAGTCTAGTAGGGATTTGCTTACTACTTTCTTAGTTATTACTGAAAACTATGTTTTTTCACTGTTCTTAAAACTCATACTGAAATATTTACAGTAGCTTTGCCATCTCTGAAACATACATAGGTACATACATACATTTGGAGTCACTGCAGTGACTCTCTTCCATTACCGCTGACTTACAGTAGGAAAGAAAAATCTGAAGTGTTTTCTGTTTTCATAGCCCAATTGTTTTAGTTTTGAAGGGCTCTGAACTAGATCCCAATCCAAAAGAATTGTTTAATGTCTGAAACAGAAAATGCTCTGGAAAAGCCATTTCTAAATTTGAATGGCTTTAAAAGCCTAGTTAGTAGTTTGAGACCTCAAGTATTAATCCACTGCACAGGAGCAGACATAGAGAATTATAAAGTAATCAACACATAATCTATGGCTTCTGTTTTAAAATAAATACCTCCCTAATGAATGGGTAATCTAAAACTGATGCAGTTGATACACATGTGGAAAACTAAAGACTTACATTTGTGCAATACCAATATCAATCATTTACACTTGTGTGTCACAAATTACAGAGTGCAGAGAAAAGAAGGAGGAAAAGAATTCTTCCAATTACCTCAAAAATAGTAAAATCCTACATGTACTGTAACTGTTAAAAGGTGTGTTCTGGCTAACATCCTAGACTGCTGTTTTATAAGAAAAAGGATTGAAAAAAGTATTCATCAAATGCCTTTAGCAAAAGAAATTTACCATTAATTATAAGAATAGCAAGGCAGTTTTATCTGACTGTGCCCAACAATTACAGTGTAATGTCCTCTACAACAGCAATCAGGGCACAGATGTGATGCACAGTGGCAGGAGAAGACCAATTGTGCCTTTACTCTGGGCTGATCAAATTAATTATGCTAAGCAGCTGTAAAGAGATAGAGATGGAACAGAATTATTTCATCCAATAAAGCTTAAGGATGAGCCAGGGGAAAAGATCAACTCAAGCCCACCCCATGATATTTAGACAGTGCCACCATGTCCCATGGCCCAAGGCTGTCACACAGCTCCTGCAGTTAAGTAAAGCTAGTGTTTGGTTCAGTGAAATTGCTCACTGGCCTCTTAATCATCTAGTGCAGGCTTCCCCTCAGACAAGACCCATATTTGTATCAAATGAACACCCCAGCAAGAATGTAGCTTCTCCTTCAGGGCTGAAGTTTAACGAGAAGAGCAGTGCAATTCTGAACTAAAAATGCTGTGAGTGTACTCACACACCTGCCTCTTGATCAACCTACCTGCAAGAATTTTATTGAATGCCTGAAGTGGCTGCTTCACGCCACACACACAAAGACCCCATCAATTGAATTGAACAAATTAACTTTCTGATATGGGACTTTTCTAAGAGGCACAGAATGGAAGACAGGAAAACCACAAAAAAGGTCCACGACAGGCATGTAATGAATTCAAAAAGGTCTCCTTCAAACTGGGACAATCTCTGAGCTTTTCAAAATTCTGTGTTAACATTTGTATGTCTCATTTGTTTCAAAGATATAGTGAGGTCTTTGAATCACTTGGACTGGATAAGTATATACATCTTCATCTGTATTGCATCTGCAGAAGCATAAAATGCACTAGGTTTACAATGAATTTCACTATGTAATGCTTTACACACCCATGAAATTTAAACAAGCATTAACAGTTGTTGAATTATTATTTTTTTTACAAAATCAGTATTTCAATAAGATTTGTAGGGCTGGGGATACTAATATATCTTGCAAATGTATTGAGATATAGTACTTCCTATTGAGTACTACAGTATTTTCTGAAATTACAAAATTATGCAGACATATGTTTAACTTAATATTTGGATTCAAAACCTGAATGGTCGAACTGAAGATTTCTAGGAGGAATAAAAGTTTCATAAAATGTCAGCAAAAATCAAAGGGATAGGGCTGAGATCTGTTTCTACTGCAGTCCTTTCAGGGGAAGTCTCTACCAATTTTGCACGTGGGCCTGGTCCAATTTTTGCCCATTCTACTTGGCAGATTTGCTCAAGCTCTTGCAAGTTGCTAGGGAATCGCTTATAAACAGAAGTTGTTTTCAAGTCTTTCCACATATTCACAGTAGGATTCAAGGGAGGATTATGTCTGGGCCAGTATAGCTTTGGCCTTGTGCTTTCGGTCATTGTCCTGCTGACAGGGGAATTTTCGTCCTCATTTTAGGTCTGAAGCAGGTTTTCCTCCAAGATTCAAAAGTACTTTGCTCCATCTACATTCCCATCAGTTTTGACAAGCTTCCCAGTCCCTACTGATGAGAAGTAGTACTATCACATAATGCTGCCTCTACCATGCTTGACAGTAGGGATGGTGTTGACTGAGTGATGTACTTAATTGGCTTTACATCAGTTGTAATGCTACTGTATGCATGGCTGCTCAGTTGAGAGGGATAGTCTGATCTGGGCAGCATCTTATGATTGACTTCACCAAGGGATATTAAGGGTCTTTGAATTGTTTTTATACCCTTCTACTGATTGGTGCCTTTATACAAAAATATGTCTGAGTTGTATTGAAAGGTCATTGGTCTTGTATCTATTGTGAAATCATTTGAACCACTATCATTTCAACCAATGTTGTGGCTCTTTAAAGTAATTTTGTCCACCTAAATAACTTTAAGTTTGCATAGCAAAGGGTTTGAGCACTTATGCAATGATTAATTGTACACTTTTTCTTTCACATTAATTATTGATATGCCTTTTTCTTCTTTTTCTTTTGCTTTGAATGAGTACAGTAGGTTGAGCATGACAAATGTTAATTGCTTCTTAAGTGTCTCATGACAGCAAGCATTAAAGCAACAAAAGGTGAATACTGTACAAGGGTCTGAATACTTTTGTGAGCACTGTAGATTGAGGTTACTTAAAGACCTGAAAAAGCAGTACCCTGTACAAAAGCAAAACTTTAATGACAAAAACTACTAAATGAGGGGCATTCACTGAATGCTGTTAGTAAGCCAACTTTACTAATAATGTCAATACAGTAATAGCAAAACAGATTTAACCCAATCATTACAGAGTCCCAGGGTTAAATTTGCCTTTGTTAAGCCGGCTGAAGTACCTAGTGGCCTTCATGAATTGCAGAGCTCGTGTTATTACACATTCTGAAAAGTGGACATGTTAATTCTCCTTTACTTTCCTTTTACCTGTTGTGTTGTTAATAATTAGTGTAAAAGCCATCCCCTCCTAATCATTAATAAATAGTTAACATGGATCCTGTACTTTTGCAAATCGTTTGTGAAAGGTGAATATTGCATTCTAGGCTGCTCAGCTGTGATGACTCTCATTGCCTGTGAGTGCTCTAGTATTCTCACAAACACATTTGGACAGGAGTGAGGGCTTTCCCTGCATGTTTACACCACCTTGTAAAACGGATGTTATTTTGAAAATTTTAGAAGGCCTGGGATTCAACATGGGCTTTTACATTTGTGTCCATAATATCAAAGCCGGCAAGTCTGGTCATGATGAGACCAAAGTCTCTCAAAGCTTATTCAGAAATACAAAGTCATCTTTCAGGTTTCTGACTCTAGGGAGTTTGCAGTCCTGAAGTTTGGTTTCATTCAATGAACTGAGGTCAGTACAATAGATGCATTATAAGAAATGGAAACAGAAATTTAAGATATCCCCTAAGCCAAGCCATTATTTCCTTTGGTTTCCAAAAGAGTTATTTAGCCATCTGAATCTGTCTTTACCCTTCCTCCCATCTACCCAGTCTAACTTTATACAAAAGGAAACCCATCAATGCTCAGTGGATATGGAGTTTTGAAAGAAAATAAAGAAAAAACAAATGAGAACCTTTCTTTCTTCTGCTGTTGTTTTGATCTGCTTTGCCAAAGCAACTATTTAATTCCCAGGTAATATTCTACAGAAACGCATCAACAGTTTACTCTTTCAACACTGAAGTATCTTCCAGTACGGAAGTAAATGTATTCTCATGAAGTTGAAAGTCTCCTAACCATCTATTCAGATCGGCACAGGAATGGAGAGGGTCAAAGGCCTAGTTTTGGCATTTATTCAATCAGCACACTGATTGCTAATGACTATGTACTGTATACCTGCCAAAAGACTGTACTACACAGCTTGATACTTGGACAAGGGAAATATGAGGAACATTTTGACCCTTTTAGAAACATGTAAAAAATACCATATGTCCATGTGGTAAAATTCTGAATTCATAAATATTCCAGTTAAAATATTCATTCAATATGGGCAGTAGTGCATGTTAAGAAAATATTTAGAACACTAAAGACATTGAGTGGTTAAATTGCCCAGAACTACAAGAAAAAATATAGTGTACTATATACTGTACAATGTCTATGACAATAGCAGATGTAGATTTCAGTATTCACAGAATTGTAATTATAATTTACTTTTCTTAAAACAACAGTGTACTGGCTGAGATTGCAGCACAATTTTAAAAGTGCTAAAAGCAAATATATAAATACCTTCTGAACTATATTTCTTGCTAATTGACTACAACAATCCTCACAGCTGTTTTCTGCCTATAAAATTGAAGTCACTCCTAACAAGAACAACCTCTGTTACAATACTATAATCATTAGATTGTGAACTCTCCAAAGACTTTTCTTAATCTGTGATTTCACTTAGAAAATGGGATAATATGATGAGCCTTTGTTTTACCTCATTGTGCTTGAAAGTAAAGGTTGTGATGCTTCTGCATGCTTGATTTTCCACTATACTGCATAAAATTTGGTTGAAATCATGACTCTATAATTTCCTGGATTTCTCGTGTGCACTGTGTGCCTCATACTTTAAATCAAATGACTTTGCATGTGCCGCTAAAATACTTTAACCTGATGTTTTCACATACTATTACTTTTATGGGAGACAAACACACTTTCTTCCACCTCAGAAATATTGCAAGAGTATGTCCTATGTTGTCGCTAAATGTAGCTGAAAGAACTGAAACTGAAAAACTGTTCATCTTCTCTTAACAACTTCAGTGTGTCCAGAAGTCAGCAGCCAGAATCCTGACTACGTCTTATGCAAACGATAACATTACTCTTATCCTGGAGTCCTTGCACTGGCTTCCTATCAAGTTTCATGTCGACTTCAAAATCCTCCTGCTAACCTACAGTATAAAGCTCTGCATGGCTTTGCACCTCAGTACCTGTCTGACTTGCTATCATCCCACATTCCACCTTGCAACCCTCGTTTGTCTAATTCTGGTCTCCTCTCTGTCCTGCAAGCCTTTCTACATACTCCAGGTGACAGGCCTTCTCCTGCTATGCCCCAGAGCTCTGGAATTCTATCCCTAAGGAGATCAGAGAATTGCCTTTCCTGAGGCAAAATCTTTTCAAAATCTTCTTTAGAAGGGCTTTTATTTAATTTGTTAAAATAAAACAAATTAAAAATACTCAAAATCTTCTTTAGAAACCTCCTTTCAATGGGCTTTTATTTGGTTTGTTTCTGTGTCTGCCCCTTTCCTTTTCTAGTGTATTCAAACCCTTATGGTAATTGTGTGATATTGCTACCTCCTCTCATTGTGTACTTTTTCTCTTATTGAAAAGACCTTTGAGAAGCCACTTTTAAAGACGCTATATAAATTAAAGTTCATTGTTCTTATTTATTATTCTGTAATTGGCAGTTAGTATAGCCAATTACACATTTAGCATAACCAGTAATTCAGTTTTTGTTTGGCTGATTGATGGCAGGTAGGGTGGTTTACAAGTCAGTGTTGCAGGAGGAGCTGACAAGGTGTTAATTGCAGGCTGGAAGAATGACAGGATTTAAACAGCCTCAGAGAAACAACACAGCAAATACTTAAGAGGGAAAACTTAAAATGGTGTTTAACCAATAATTTGCAGCTGGTACAACGTGTGGAGCATCCTGGAGGGATTCCAACAGCGAAACCGCACCTGTAGTAACTGCTACAAAATTCAGATCCTGAGGTTTTGATGCACTGGAGAAGGAAGTAAAGGCACCCAAAGGGCTTCAGGAGATTGAAGAAACGACAAAACCAACATTCAGAGAGGTGTGCACATTGGAGTATAAGAGAAACAGCATGGAGAAATGGTCAACCCAAATAGTGAAAGAAAATTAAATATCCCCAGCCCATCCAAACGCATCCCAAAGATCCCAGCATCACTGAATCCCATCAAAGTGAATATCATATCAAAATAATTTGAAATGCATTTGCCTCCCACCCCCACCCCCAAAATCCAGAATCAGACTTGGGAGCTAAAGACTAAGACATCTCCATCACTGACCAGAAATCTCAATTGCTTGTTTTAACTTGAAACTTGTTTTAATTTGAAAAAAGAAGCAATAGTTGGTGGGGACTCCATTCCCCAGGACAACTGAGATTTGCACCAGTGATCATGTTTGCTGTTTGCTGCCCCACTGGAGCTAAAGTGACTGATATTGTCCATAGAGTCAACAGGCTCCTTGATCCTTGACAGGGCAGGCAGTGAAACAGCAGTTGTTGTCCACATTGGCACTAATGACATTAGTATAGATCTAAAAGGAAGTTAAATGAGGAGAAAAGACCAAGGGAGAATGAAAGGGAAAACCAAGATAACATTTTCGGACAATTAAGTACTTGCACCTAAATTCTAGGAGTAATAGGAACACGTGGGACAAGAGAGATGCTACCACATTAGGAGGCAATTTGGATGTGATTGGACTCACAGAAACCTGGCTGAAAAATAATAGAATAGGTGTAGCATATCAAAAGTGTATTTAGGCTCAGAGCTAAAGAAATAAGGAGTGTCTGAATGTGTGTAGGTCAGACTCATCTAAAAACGTCCAGTGGCATAGTGTTAGGAGTATGATATAAAGCACCAAATGCAGATATTGATTATAATTCAATACCGCATATTTCGATTCAGAATTTGCGTGTGGGAGGTGTAAACTTTCCAAACATAGACTGGGAAGGAAGTAAACAGCAGAAACTGAAATGGTGGACAAGTTTTATGACTTAGTAAGTACTAGAGGAAATGATTGTACAGATCTTGTCTTTTCAACCAATCAAGACAGAATGAGGTAAACAAAGGAACTGTGGTCATATCACCCTGCAGCTCTCAACTGGCAACCCACCGGAGCTAAGCAGGGTTGAGCCTGGGTGGTCTTGGATGGGAGACCTTCTGGGAAGCTATGGTTGCTGCTGGAAGTGGTGTTATTGGGAGCAGTGGGGGGTGCCTACCCTGCGGTCTGTGTGGGTCCTAATGCGCCAGTATAGTGACGGGGACACTATATTGTAGTGGGCGCAGTCTTTTGGATTAGACGAGGTCATGACTCTCAGTGATCATTAAAGATTCCCAGGCATTTCTCGAGCACCCGGCTCCGTTATGTTTTTGTTCCTGATTCCTCATCCCTCTGTCTCTTCGGATGGATCTCCCGGCTATGGATTTTTGGACTGCTTCCTGGTTTCTCATTTCGGATTGTCTGGGACTTGTTCTCCTGTGCCACACACCCCCATCAGTCATCCCGTCCCGATCCTGTCATATTTCCCTAATGCCCTTCTCCAGTCTCTTTCAGATTTTACCGTCTGCATAGGGTCCTAAATACACACTACAGGAGAGTCTGAACAGGCTCCCATTACAATTTATCCAGGAAATATCTTCCCCTCACGGTCAAAAGACATGCTGCCTGGGTTAAATGGTGTTTCTAAATTGTCCTCTATTGTGTGTGTACTGTATGCCCTTTACTTTGAACTGGCATCCTATTCAGGGTGTATCCTGCTTTGTACCCATTGTCTGCCAGGTTGAACTCTGGCTCACTGCAACCCTCTATTGGATTAAACTATTATTAACCAAAAAAAAACAAGAGAAACCCATTTGAACAAGAGATAAAGGTCTGTGTGATTGTCACCATTAGTGTTACTAATGTATTAGGAGTAATGAATACAGGTAATTGAACTGCATTAGCTTAATATGATCTTGATTATTCTTTATGCTATTTTGTAGAGGTCTATGAATTGTAGAGATAGGTATTAGCACTGTACGTTAATTTCCCTGGAAAACTAATGATTTCTTGGATAGACATATTCAATAAATCGTTGTCATTGTCAGACATGATCCTTAAGAGACAATATTTAAGATGCTCGCACAGATAAATTCAATTAAATAGGCTCAGTGACAGAATTCACAGGAAACATCATGCTTCCTGTGTCAAATCTCTAGAAGAAGCTGCTTCCTCACATTTTCTCCGTCCGTTGGAAGGTGGCTGTGTGTTAACGGTAGGCCAGTGGGGAAAAACTCTCGGGAAGCAAGCTGGAGAGCGTTCCGGATCTTGCAGTCGAATGAGCAAGCGAAGAAGTGACAGGTTGCGTAGCATCTTGGATCAGGAAGCACTGCCCTGGCTTCTGACGTGCTGTTTAACAACACGCCGATATCAGACATGTTCAGCCAAGCTAGGGGTGGGCGAAATACTGCTAAATTGGAAAGGAAGAGGTCTCCCTGCTTGTGGGCTTTTTCATTTTTGAGAAAGCCAGGACTGAATAGCAGCTCTTTTGTTGTGCTGGCTTTGCCACTGGTGCAGAGAACAGTAGAGGATGCCAGTGCTGACAGAGTGTGAGAGTCAGAGGTATAGAAAACCAGCATCGCCCGGAAATACTGCAGTATCGCCAAGTTTAGAATAAAGACTGGAGTAACACTGCAGCATTTGTGCATACAGCCCGCAACTTTCCGCCAAATCTGACATATTGACACAATTGCTGCAAATGCTGTTTGTTCCTGCTGTTTATGTCACTGAACAGATCCGAGAGCTCTGGCATCACATACTAAGGAAGGAATTTAATATCTGCTATAGAGTAACAGGAAGAAGTAGATGGCTCTAAAATGATGGTTAGTGATCTGTTTCGTCTTTTTGAAGAAAACAGTGGAGAAAACACCATATCAGGTTGTAAAGAAAGATATTGCCTGGTAAATTGAACAAGTGTCTGCACATATATACTGTACTGTATATAGTTAGTGCAGAACTGTCACACTTTATTCTTCCATATTAATTCAATATGATGCTACAGTACGTGCACTCATTGGTTCAGTGAGTTAAGGCTGTGTCTATGTACCTGAGACTGTACTGGAATACATTTTGCACCACCACTGCAGAGTTTTTATGCTTCAGGTAGTTTAAAAGAAAAGCAGGATACCAGCAGTAGAATTCTGTTTTTCGTATACAATTTTTAGCATATTGTTCTCCACATTAGCCCATAGCTAAAATGCTCATAACACACTTATAATGCAAAACAAGAACACTTTAGAGTTGATTAAGACAGTTATGGACTAGCTGTGTCTACTTTCTAATGATAGAAGAATGACAGAGGAGGAATAATCCACTTCTAATTATTGATTTATGAGTTTCCTTGTTTAATTAGGCTTTGCAACATCACGTCTTTAAAGGATGTTACTTTGACTAATTTGAATGTTTTGACCAAAAACACAACAGCTTGTCAGAGGCCTGCCTCTAAAACCACCACTTTTTGTTTTAGGGAAATACTTTAATCCCATTGAATTACATTGTTTACTCTCTGTTTTAAAATCAAATGTTTTCAGTCATTGAAATTCTTAATTAAGGGGTCAAAATAAGGCATCCATTTTGTAGCAATTTCACTGGTCACACAGGTTTAATCGATTCTGTTAATAACCATTAACAATAGTTAATAATTTTAATTAGGAATTCAATGATATTCTGTATTAAGTTAGTTTTAGGATTAGGTTAAGTATGAAAACTGCTGTATATATGGATGCTTTATTAATATTATATAGTACCATCATTTACAGTTCATATTGTTAATATATGGATCATTAACGGAGTATCTGTTAAACCTTTATTATGCAACTTAAAGAAAAGCTTGGCCATATCTCTTCCTTTTTGAGATCAAGTTTTGCCTACCTGTTCCTCACTGTTATGCTTGATTAATACTATTTTAGTAGTAGTTACATATTTAACTGATGCTTCAGAAAAAAAGTGAACAGAAAGAATCAGTTTGTACAATATTTCTTTTAATACAATGACCCAAATAAAGAATAAAAAGATGAAAACACAAACTGGCTCTAAACCTATACAAAGACAGTACAGGGCACAGGACATCAAATAATAAATCATACAAGCTAAAGGTAAATTGGTTCAGTACAGGTGGGTTTAAGAAGACACTAGAAGGTGTCTTCTTGGTGTCTGGTTCCCCCACAGAATGGCAAGACCGGAGGCTGAGCAGGCACAAGTTGAAGAGGCTGTGAAACTCCTGTCTTTCCCCTCCCCTGTCTTCATTTTCCATTTGCCCTTCAACGTCTTGCAGACATTTCTTTCATTGACAAAAACAAATTATGCAGATATTAAAATGGGCCAGCAACTACCTGAATGAAAAAAAAAGGCTGGAGATGTATTTATATCTCTTTTGGCAAAACATTTGGGTTGTAATGCAGAAAAAAATCTGCCAGATTAAGGGTCTGGTTTCAAATCCAGTTGAAATCGAGCGTGTCACACCTGCGAGACGATATTAGAACTCCTTTAGCCACATTTTGCGGTAGCAGACGTCTTACTGGTGCTCTCACCTGCTGCAAGCCTGTGTGCCGGGTACTCCAACACGGTGATTGGCCCACCACAGCACCCGCCCCCTTGCAGTGACACCTCTGGGAGAAACGCGGGCACGCGCGTCACCCGGGCGTTGCTGGCTGACGTCGAAGTGCTGACATTTTTGGCTGGAGCTCACCACTGTACTCCCATTTAGCCTTGGCAGATGCACACTCTAAAAACATCAGCATCGCAGTTTTGGCTCCCAGCACCCGATACAGGGTATTATCCACAAACGCGCAGAAAGTGAACAGCAAACAGCAGACTGTCTTCTTTAAGACATTGTGCTTGGCTTCTTTTCCTGGAGCCTGCGATGATCATGGGAAGACCGGCTTTTAGAGATGCTGCTGTTTATGCAAGTGCATACCCACCCCCCTCCCGATTTGTTTTCCACATGTGGAGCTGCCCTGTGGTGGCACCTATTTGAGGTCCGGGGCAGGAACAGCTGGGGGATTTTATCCTTCCATCTCCACAAAGGTCAGCTTCCCAGACGACTTCACTCCATTAGTGGAGCAAAACTGCTTCTCCATCTGCCAGCTACAGTATGCCGAAAACACCGCCATGCCCTTGTGCTTATTAAAACTCTGAAGTGATTGAGATATTGGCGGCTGTGGTCACAGAATAAAAAAAGTAGGACCTAAAATGATAATAAAATGACGTTCAGCAAAACCAGATCTAGTTTGCAGTATTGTTCTCATTTCGCTTGCTGTTGCACCAACGCATATGACCAGACACCACACAAGAGCAGCTTAAACCACATTCCATTCTCATGACATGTGTTTGTAGTTTCCCCCTCGATAAAAGCTTTCGGATGTTTTTATTATTAGTAAATGAAAATCAACACTGCGAATGCTGTTACTTTTAAAAAAAGCAACTCCATTAGTACGAGAAACAACTGTTTTCGCTTTTGTTTTGTTGCCAAATTACTACTTTTTTTTCCCGCTTGACATCCCAGAGAACCCTTCAGGTCCCCAACAAGTGATCTTGGCAAAGGTGTGGTTTTGAATGACGGGACATCTTTGAAAGGGTACATACTACCACCTCTGTGCATCTTACTGGTAGTTTTTAGGCAGCGGAGAACAATGTTTTGCACAGCTCCCACGGCTCTGTATGACTTGAAAGTGCACAATGCACACCTCGCTCTGCAGAGATTGTAGCACCCCTGCTGCTGGCAAGAGATAACTTCATTCTGTGCACAAATGCAAGGAGAAGACAGATCGTCAGATCCAACGAAAGAGAGAGAGCAGTTGAGCGCACTTCTTGGCTCCACCAGCAATGGGAAACAGATGGTCCTTATGGCTGGCGCCCCCTCCCTCCTACCCCCTTCGCTGCCAGCCTGTATAGTCCGTCACTGGTTGCTGTTGGCACTGTGTGACTGCAACATGGTAGGACAGCAGCAAATAAAAAATAATGCGCAAATCTATTTGCAGACCATCAGGTCGTAATGAAATGCGACAGAATCTGACACTGTACACCCGATGTATCGTAAAGAATAAATTAACCTTTTTAATATTTCTTTCCACCCTTCTTCGGCTCCTTCTTCGAGCTTGTGAAGCATAAATGCATCTCTTTCTTTAATATTATATAAACATTTAATAATATCATTCTCCTCTCTCGTCTGTTTTTTTTTTCAGTCCTTTTCCATTTTTGCATACACAGCTGTCCTTACAAAGCCCAACTTTTGCTTTGAATTGGGGAGCTTTCACTGTCCATATGGTGTGTATGAAGCCCAGTGACAATCCAACTAACTGGGCAGAACACATTAATGATCTAAAAAATGAACTGTTTGATTCTGAAGAAACAAATTGATTACATTGTATTTTTCATTTTCAGTTTCAAGCCCTTTCAAAAATATGTCTTTCAAAAAGGACAAATATAATGTGATCAAATAAATAAAAGCATTTGAGAGGCTTGGCTTAATTTTTGAGAAAAAAAAAACTTATGTCAGTCCTTTCTGTCCTCTAGGTTATGTTGAGTGAGATTTTTTAAATGTGAGCATGTTATTCAAAAAATGTTGAATGAAAAAAAATGAATGTTATTTATTGTTTCTGAATGCTACACTTTAAAGAACTAAATCCATAAAAATGGGCAACCATACAGTTTGTGAGATTGCAGTTGAATTTACAGCATGTTATGCCACATATCTCATTATGTTGTTCTTGTGTTTTTGAAAACATATTGCTATATATGGGTCTGGAGAGTAAATTACTTATTGCTCCTTTTTCTTATATGAGATTTAAATTCAGAATGTCCATCTGAATTGTCCACATTTCCCATGATCTGGTTCCAAAATAGTGTGCAATAATAAATAACATCACTAAACCTTTTTCAATACACTCAAGCTTTTAGGAGAAACTGTTAAGTAATTTAAAGAGAGTAGAACAGATTCATCACCTGCTCTGGTGTAAGACAGTTCCTGTTTGCTTTTTACATTATAATCTTTAAATACGTACTTTACAGAAGTATTACACACAATTTTAGGATCTGTAGCAAAGTGACAACAGAAAATTAAAATATTTAAGATTCTGTTGTTAAACACATTTGGAGTCAGAACCCACAAATAATATTTGTGTCTATTTGAGAGCTTTTTGTCTTTTTACTCTGATGCACACAATAGTCTTCTATATCTATAGAGAAAATAACGGAAAGATTGATTGATTAAAGATACTTAGACATACCTACTGTACAAATGAAAAACAATCTCAAAAAAGAATATTCTCTTAGGAGTTTTATATGTGCCCAGAATGTTAAATCTCCCTTCAACCTTGCAAACTTGGCATAATTGAATTTTAACAGTGTAGTCATATATTGTACTGTATATGTTAGGTTAATCAGACTTTGCGAAAGGCTTTTCTTTGCCTTTAAACTTGATGTACCTACAGTATATGTTGACTCTCAATTTTCTTACATTTTTTTACAAACAAAAGTATTTCTTTTTTGTTGTTTGCTGCTCTGTTTAAAACTAATATACTGTAGGTAAGGTCATTTTTTTGTAAGGTTTTTGTTTTAGATGTACAGTAAGTGCTTAAGTGAAGTTAAGAAGGAATAGTGACAGACACAGCCAATCTCACCTAGCTGTTTTAAACCACAATTGTTACCAACTATACCTTGTACACACCTCTTCTCACATGTTTGTTGCATACATACTGCGTCTGCAGTGGTGGGTTTGCTTGTTTCCTTTTGGGGTTCCAAACCTCCTTGTCCTAGGGCCAGGAGGCTACCCCTTAACCAAGCATATTGAAAAACCTATCATACTTGAACATTCAAATAAATGTTCACAGAGCATCTGATTCTTGTATGTCATTATTCCTCATGAAATAAGTAATGTATTGTCATTTAAATTATTCTATTGGGGAGGCAGGAGGTGTTCATTAATATAAAATGTTTTTACTTGTAATAGTACAATATTCAATATTTCCTTTACTTTGTCACTTACACTCACCTGCAGATAGAAATGTAGTGTTAGTGTCTCTTTTATGTTAGAATCTGGGCCCCTTTTTTTTGCTACAGTAGCAGAACTGCCACAAGGTTGAGCGATTTCAGCTCATCCCATAGGAGGTTAGAGGTGGCCAGGGTGGATTGCTTTCAGACCTGTTTCAGACATTATGTTTTGTTCCAGATGAACGGCCCTGATCACATTACGACACATAGACTTCACCTGAGCTTCGTAATTACAAATTGCTCCTGCAGCAATACAGTAGGTGGGTGGGTAATTGATTAGGGCCTGTTTGTTCAGCATCCTGGCAGTTGTTTATTTCAATTAACATGTTACCATCTGCCCTAATGGCTGCTGCGAGTGTTTCCATTTATTTTCAGTATTTCAGTGCAGTTGCCACACGATGACTGGTGTCACTGTGGCCTCTTCTCTTGATACCTGAAGAGTCCGGTCAGTATGACTCAGCACTGCTGGAGACAGCTGATGTCCCAATATACACCCTGGCACTTGGAGTCTTTCTCCAGAAAATACTACACCAGAGCAGAGGCAGGACGATCTCACCATGAAAGCAACGTTTTTTAAGCTGTCAAATCTATATTTTTTTTAAGTGCAAGGCTTTTACCTCTTTTAATTGTATTTCTAGCTTTAGCAACATGGTTTAAGTCAAGTCAACAAGTCTCTTTCTGTATTACCTGTTATAAACATCTGTGTGTTTCCTGCATTAACAAACATTAGTTAAATAGGAGGGTGGCACAGTGGCGCAGTGGTTAGCATTGTTAGCACTCCACGCCTGGTGTGCAGCAGCCATATCACCCTGCAACTCACAACTGGCAACCCACTAAAGCTAAGCAGGTGTGAGCCTGGTCAGTACCTGGATGGGAGACCTCCTGGGAAAAACTAAGGTTGCTGCTGGAAGAGGTGTTAGTGGGGCCAGCAGGGGGCGCTCACCCTGCGGTCCATGTGGGTCCTAATGCCCCAGTATAGTGACGGGGGACACTATACTGTAAACAGGCGCCGTCCTTCGGATGAGACGTAAAACCGAGGTCCTGACTCTCTGTGGTCATTAACAATCCCAGGGCACTTCTCGAAAAGAGTAGGGGTGTAACCCCGGTGTCCTGGCCAAATTTCCAATTGGCCCTTACTAATCATGGCCTCCTAATAATCCCCCTCTATGAATTGGCTACATTACTCTGCTCTCCTCCCCACTGATAGCTGATGTGTGGTGAGCGTTCTGGCGCACTATGGCTGCCGTCGCATCATCCAGGTGGATGCTGCACATTGGTGGTGGTGGAGGGGATCCCCATTACCTGTAAAGCGCTTTGAGTGGAGTGTCCAGAAAAGCGCTATATAAGTGTAAGCAATTATTATTATTATTATTAATTATTATCTGTGTGGAGTTTGTATGTTTGCATGGGTTTCCTCTGGGTGCTGCAGAGGTAGGTTATTGGTACAGTGTAGGTACATACTGGTTGGTTAATTGGCTTCTGGGAAAATGTGTGAGTGAGTGTGTCCGTGTCTGTGCGTGCCCTGCGATGGACTGGCGTGCTGTCCTGAGTGTACCTTTGCTTGGCACCCATTGTTTTCCGGGACAGGCTCCAACTCCCCTGCAAACCCGAAATGGAAGAAGCAGTTAGAAAATGGTTGGATGGATGGCTAAAAAGGGTTTTCAGTGTTAAGAGCCAACAGGAGGTACTCCAACAAAGATAAGAGTGGTATTGAATGGTCTAAACACAAGTTCTGCTGTGCTCCAGAGTGCCAGGTAAGAGCAATCTATTCAGTTACGAAATTAGATTCTTCTTGTATCTTTTCCAAAAACAGCTACAGTAGATGAGAAGTTTGGTTCCATTACCTAACAGTAGCCCGGCAAACGAGGGGGCCACAAATACCTGCTTACCTGGTCAGCACATAGGGACAATCACTGACAATCTGAATGGGCTTGAGAAAAGATAATGAAAGATACTGCTGCAGCTGACTGCTTCAATAAAGCTACTGTACCCAGGACAGCAAGCAAACAGAAAGGCTATCATTCAGAGCTATGCTGTTTTGCCTCATGTGTTTTGATTATGGGCTTTCCATGATTTAACATGCAATGACAACGTTCAAGCTGCATAAAACATTGCTTTCTATGCAACTGATAATATTATACAATTTTATCATTTGTACTTGACTGCTTCTCATATTAAAGAAGGCCACTGTGGAGAGATATGTATCTCAAATAACTACCAAGTTTCCTAGGTCATAATCTAAAACAATTATAGCAACTCATACCTTGCCAGTCATTATTATGTAGACATGAATTTAAGTTCAAATAATATCTGAAGACAAAGTTAACAGCAGGATTAACTTATTAGAATTGTTTCTATACTGGCTGCATTATTCGTGTGTGATAGATACATTATTTAGTATTGCAGTATATAGAATAATAAAATTGATTATTATAAGTTATTATTATCATTAGTACTTTATACTGTAGTACCAAGATAATACATGGTCTCAGTAGTCTTTCATGCTATTTATACACTATTATTATTATTATTATTATTATTATTATTATTATTATTATTGTTGTTGTTGTTGTTGTTGTTGTTATTGTTATTTACATTTTCAGCACATGATGGCAAGTGTCCAGCTCTCTCAAACATAGGACTTTTAAGTCACATTTTTTACCATTTTATTTTTAAAGATTCTGTGTTTCCGGTGGTTGCAAGCAAGAGGCCGCTGGATAAACAAAAAGCCGCCAGCACCTTTGTTGGGGTTTGTGATTCGTGCCTGGCAGGTGTGTCAAGACTTTGATTTAATTTGGGCCCGAGCGTGTTCCCGGTCTCTGTGTGACATTCACAGAAGGTTTGGGTTAAAGCTTTCATTTCAGCTCCAAAAGCCGAGTGCAGTAAAGCCTGACACTCTTCCTGTTTAAACCCCTTAAATCAGATTTTAAATTAACAGCAACAGCAAACAAACAAACAAACAAACAAACAAACAACAATAACAACTAATGAAAGCAGGAAAGAGAGCTTCTTTTAGACTGATGCACTTTCAGGGTGAATTTCAAATTGCTTCCTATGTTCGAAAGAGTTTCAAATATCTATACTGTATATAAACATTATAAAAGAGTATGTATTTATTTGACAGCATGCTTTCATCCATACATTCTCTGTTGGCATCTGATAGTAATCAGTAGGAAAGTGAACGTTGCTTTTCACAGTGTTGCTTAGTAAAATACTTCAGTTGTTTCTTATTTTCTGCAAATACCGCTTTTTTTTAAGAGCCTTAAATTAGGACGACCACTATTGATCTGTGCAAAACGTAGATATTTTTTATTGTCCTTAATCTGCACACATAAACGTTGCAAGACCTTTATGATTGTTTTTCAACTTGATATCCGTATCGTAGGAAGCAGGCATTCTGAATTAATCTGTGCCCGCTTGGAGGAGCGTAACATCTGTGCTATTGCAGTCGATGTGCAGGTTTTCAAATGAAAGGCGGCAGCATTTTCTTGCTCAGAACTCTTACTTTCCCGTGACTCGATTCTCATTGAGCCAGCTTTTGTATACTCACAGAGGCCCCGGCGTTTTTACAGTCGTTTACGGGAACAGAAAGCCGGTATTTCGGCACATGAAAAATTTGTCCTCCTGCTTAGTCTGTACTGTCTAATAGACAGGAGCTGACAAGACTCGGAGAGATACTAATGACAAAAGGTAAACCTGTTGTTTAAAAAAAAGGCAGACGCTGGCAATCATATTTAGGATGTAAATTATGGTCAGCAGGAAGAAGTATCTAAATGTCCATTTTATGTTAAGGTCATGCTATTGCATTTATTCATATTAGAAAAAGGTGCAAGGAGCAGCATGTGTAATGCACTACAATGCATTAAACATATGGAGCATATCAGATATGACTGTGTTCCTGTCGCCGCTGTCGAATAGATCTCCATATTTTTTTTATCTTCCCTGTGTAGAGCCAGGGGCTTAGTTCAGCTATGGGTACGGGAAATTAGTATTTTGCTTGATTTTTTTATTTTTGGTGCTCATTGCTTTTCTGTTTTATCTATACACGAATCAAGTTTATAAAACAGCTGTTGAATGGATCATGGGCACGAATATTAATAAGCTCTTCATCCAATCACAATACAAAGGTAGCAACTAAAAAATGTTTTGCCCTTATTAGGTCTCAAGGTCAGGAAAAGAAGAGCAGTAGTCACAATTAATTATTCTGAGCATTAATATGAATTACCCCTTTGACCAATCATAATGCTACAGGAAACAGACCTGTCTAACAGCTATTTGGATCGAAGATAATGTGCCACACATGACAAGCATCCCTTTGAAAAACCTGCTCCTAGAGATGGAGAGAACTGAGGTTTTTGATTCTTTGGAGAAACTGCCTTCCTCTCTTGGCAGTCTTCAGTGTGGACATGTTCCTGGAAGACCAGGTGACAAGTTTTGAACTCCATACATTTTAAACTCTGAAACTAGATGATTTCTAAAGGGTTTTCCACATTAACCCAATGTGAAGAGGCCACAAAATATTCTGGTTTTGGCAGAGAACAGTTGACCACTACCACCTTTCTGTATCTACTGATTGTCTAAGAATCAAAAGCTGTGCTGGAAGAAGGGGATAAGAGAACTTATTCGAGTCCAGCCAATGCGCAAGTGAAACATATGTTGTAGAACATGTCCTCTTCTCTTCTCGGAAGCCGAGAGCACTGTTGTAATGCTTGCTGGTGCCATTGCACTCAAAGACTGTGAGGAATTCACCAGGCTGCATTGGCAGACTGTCACCAAAGGTAGGGAGGAACCAGTCCAGCAGGTACTTGCTGGTTTAGGGGTACTGAACCTCTGGTTCATATGAAATACCCTTTGGTTCCCAAATGTCTCAGGTTGTACATGGTCACATTTGATTTATGTATGAAGTTATTAAAGTTACATGTCAGCTTATTTACCAATAATACAGATTTCGATATTGGAAGTATCGACTTTTGGCCATTTAGAATATTGTATTTTGTGTATTTGGACAGGGACAAGAATTTTTCTGGGTCTTCCTACCATTAGCAAAAGTATTCATTGATCCACAGCTTACAATTATAAAAGATATTTTTGTTTTCATAATACAGCGATATTCACCAAGGGAATGTAATAAAAACACCTTTTTCACTACAATAAAACTTCCTTATCTTGTTTTGCTAATGGAGATTCTCAGGTGAAAGGCTCAGTAACTATGTATGTTCCTGATGTGTCTTATACCCCATTATTGTTGTTTTAAAAAGCTTGGTGATTGGACATTTCCTGTTTAAGTGTGCTTAAGTTTCACCACCTATCACTTTTAGCATGGAGGCTTTGCTATGTCCACAATGTTTCTACTCACAAGGCATTAATGTGGGACAACAAACACAGACAGTAGTTATAGACTTATTTAATAACCAAGGAAATCTTTTTTGAACGTTTTTCTAAATTATATTTACAACAATAATGCACATCATTTCTTGTTAACAGGTAAAGATCTGCTATTTTGAAAATGATTCTCATACAGACTTTGAATTTTTTGATACCACCCATGAAGTCTCAATTTCACAAATAAACATTTCTCAGACACAACTCCTAAATGGCCAGTATGCTTGAATAAGCTAAACTTCACTTTCGCCTATTTAAAAAATACATAAAGATTTAAATAATGTGAGATATTTTAATTATATATCTTTAATGCAAACCACTATCATTTGATTATATAATATAAATAAAAGATTCTCATGTGGTTGAACTGTTATTCCGGTTTGTTAATCTAAGATCTCAAAGTACCTATTTCTTAAGTATAATTTTCGTTACCGCTTTTATATTGGAATATATTCAATATTGTATGACCAAAATATATGCGTATTAATGTAACGTGTTATACTGTATGTGTGAGTAGAGTTCTAAGTGTCCGGACACATTTTTACAGCAGGTGCGGCCGGTAGTACCTGTGACGCATTGAAGGACACGTGTCGGGAAGGTGGGCGGGTTAGGTGAGTTTACCGGTACTTCCTCATTCTCACGGGTAGGCGGCCGTGGGGTTCGAGGTGTTGAGTGGGACTGTTACGAGTTGGGTGGGTGTAACATAATTAATTGGTTAATTTAATATTTTTCTGTATTTCTGATCGGTGAGGTTGTTGACAAGCTGTAAGCCGCGGAGGGCGTTCAGATATTCAGTTGTATGCTGTGTAAGCATCTTTACTTGAGTAATTGTCTCAGTAATTACTGTAGAAATCCCAGCAGCGCAACTTGAAGGCATATTGGCAAACTATAGAATGAGCTGCAGAAGTCAACTGCGAGACAGCCCAAGTCAACAACATTAAACTGTCACGGTACCGGAGACTTTTGCATCACGATTTGTTTTACAACAAGTCCAATGAAGACAGACAAGACTCCAAAGACCGCGTAGATGTTATTTTCATTTCAGGTTTTACCATCTCCAGACATGTGAACGCTTCAAGGTCATGTGATTAGACCTTCCAGTCATTCAGTATTTTAGTCATTTAATGTGTGCAACATTGAAATAGTATGAAATTGATTACTTTCCTTCTTTGTCAGTGAAGTGTGTGCCAGAATCTGTAGATCTTAAAACCTGGAACATATTGAATCCCTGAGTGATCTGTTTTGCCTGAAAACTGCTTTGACGTTTTAAGCGGAAAAAAAATGTTTCTTTGTAACTGTCATTTAGCGAGATCTTTGAACTGTAATTGTCATTCACATGCTTTTTTTTTAAAAAAGAGATCCTTTATTGATAAATACATTAGCACTCCTTTGAGTACCTGTAAGCAGGTGCATAGCATTACACTTTATTTTTGTTAGACATCTTTTTTAAAAAACATTTCCATCCAGGTGTGCAACTGAAAGGTACAGTAAATTCTTATTAAGAATTAAAAAAAATATATCCCTTTTTTACCTTTTTTAGGGCAAAGAAGACCTAGATCTAGCAGCAGAGAGAAAGGCTTCAGCTGATTGACAGCGAAACACAGAGCCTGCCAGGTGTGTTGATGTGGATCAGTTCTGTAGAGTGTTTGAAAGAACACTGCCCTGCTAGTCTTACTAGTCTCTGAGAGAGAGATTGAACTGCTTGTTTTTGAGGTGTGCCAATGAAAGTAAAACATGAGAGCAGATGCAGAACAAAGGTTTGTCCCTAAGACTGGATGATGGCTGAAGTGGACAAAAAACCTGATGATCTCCACCGACACTGACTTGAAAATGAACTGAAAACTTACAGCAACATCTGATGGGTTATTCCTTGTTTTGGGTGTGTGTGACCAAACCATCTGGGTTTATATGAACGAAATTTTGTGAGAAAAGTAAAACTGTCTACAGGATTACTGTTTCACCATACTTCTTGGCATACATTATCCTTACATTATCGTACCGTACATCTTGACTCAAATTATCCTCACATCTCCCATTCAGTGTCATGCTTTGAGATGTGTGTTTTTTTAATATAACTCGGTAGAAACACAAAAGCCTCTTCTGCAGTCATAATTTGTTTGATTTATTTTATGTTTGTGCTCATTTTGTCCTTTTAAAACAAAACATCATGTACAAGACAAAGCTACTGGAATGACAGACCTACATCTTTCCAGTTTATCCATTCCATTTAATATAAAATGTTGTTTAGTTTTCAACTAAAACTAAAATAGTTTTGATTTGTCAAACAGGTTTGCCCATTCCAGACACTCAGTTTCCCAAACCCTTCAAATTTGTTCATGTGGACATTTTTATGTTTCTGTGCGTTTTTGCTTCCTCTGTCAATGTTTTTTTCATGACTTACTGTAGCTCTTATGTAAAATCAAGGTTGCACTGAAGGCAACCTCTTCCTCTTCCTCTTTTTGTAATCGGCTTATTTGATTTTCTGTAAACTTGAGGCTGTGGGTTCACAAGCCCTCAGAAAGTAACTGGGCCCTGGACCGAAAATGTTTTGACGTAGAGGCATTTCAGTGCAACACTGCCTTCTACTGGATGGTCAGTGATTCATTTAGTGGTCTGGTGTGTCAGTAACAGCTTTACTCTCCTGGATATACAGTATGTTAGTCACACTCATGAGAAATGTGCCATTCCTTGTAAATCAGAGACTTTCTTGGAAGATAGTCGAAAATTCTAGGTTTAAGATAAAAAAGAAACATCTATTCTTAATCCAGAATCCTTTTAAATGTGTTTTTTTTTGTCATTTTTCGATCTGTTTAGTGGACATTTTGGTCAGAAAACCTGTTGTTTTTGCTTTTTTTGCGTTTGTTACTTTTTTTTCCTGTTCTAGATTTTTAAAAATTGCTCTCCCTAAACAAATATTCAGAAAACTTCCTGAGGTGTCAGCTCAGCTGTCATTTGCTCTCTGCGGGAGCCGAAGCGAGTTTTTTTTTCTGTGGCGGTATCCGAGCGCAGTGGTCACATTGCCAGCGCAATGCGAGCTCTAAGAATGACAGAATACAGTAGCTCCCCAGGCATCGGCTTCAAGTGAACACGTACTGTACACTGAGGTCTTATACACCAATGTAAAAATGTACCTATCATAGGGTTCCTCTTGTAACAGCCTTGGAAAAAAAACATAAAATGAATAAACTCACATTTTTGTCATTGGAATATATGTACAATTAAGAAATATTACCTTGCTGATACCAACGTACTGTAAGGAATCAGTTGTTTTACTGTACTGCCTTACAAATTATTCGCAGTTAGTGCTTCTCCTTGGCTCAATTAGTCATTTAGTCATTTTTTTTAATCTTATACACTTTTAACATGATACCTTTTTATGTAGTGAGTATGAAGAAGTCAAGGGCATAATCCTTTAATCCTGAAAACATATTTGATTTATTGTTTAACAAACTGCTGGAATGCATTTTGTAGAACACGCTTCACAGATAGCTCTTGTGCTTTGTATCATTTTAAAAGCTTTAAGATACAGGATATAAATTCACACAGCAGATTTTGAAACGTTTTCATATTTTGTAATAAAAAGGTAGCCTGTGAAATATCACGTAAATGAAAAATCTCTCATTCTTCATTGAAGTGATATGTCCCAGGCTTTTTTTATTATAACATATGAAAATCCTGATTCCTTCATAGGAATGACCGAGACTACTGTGAAGAACAGTGAATACATTACTTTATATGCGATTTGTTTTTAAAATATAATAAATATACTGATATTTGATAAAAAGGCTATTGTTAAAAAAAAGAGGTCTAGAGTACATTTTCTGTTTTAAGCAACAGGAAAGACAGTGGAAATAAAATACCTTTATTGTAAGCAGAAGCCACTGGTAATGAGTTTCAGGTCATGGCTGTTTCTCTGATCTGTGTAGTGGAGATGGCTGGTGTTGTCACTGTTCAGTGTTTTCCCCTTTGATGTTCAGCATCACTTGACAAACCTTAAGGAATATTTTCAGCTGATCGTTATCAGCACGCCAGTGGTCAGTCATACTAGCCTACAGTCTCTTTTTAAAAGTTCCCTCCCAGATGTTTAATGTCCTAAAAGCAATCTTCCACAGGCACCATTCAAAAAAAAAAATGTCCCATGTAAGGGTTTGCTATGGCAGATGGTGAGATTTTAGTTTCGTCCTAAAGACTTCAGAAAGCCATCATTATTACAGAAGAGCCCAGAAATGTTATTCTTCTTGTAAATCTCACATCCTTTGCAATTTTAGTTTTCTCTACCTCTTAACGCCTTAACTAGAACCACATGTTTAATATCAGATACAATCTATTTCATTGCCCAGAGATGCATTAGGAATGAATAGGAAAAGGTGATGAAGCTCATGTTTTGAAGTGACTTTGGAGATACTCTTTGAAGGTTTTGATTTAGAGAAAACATATTAAGTCAGTGTAAATTAGGCATTTTTTGTATTTGTATGGAAGTTAATTGGTTTTCTAAATTTATACTCCAGGCATAACTTAGAATTTATTTAATGTACTGCCATCATGAGCATTTATTGTGAGGAATATTTTGGAAACTAAGTGTTTGATCATCCTAATATAATAACTGTTACTGCTGTTGTGCGTAGCTTTTCAATGTCATACATTCTTTGAGATTCTACAAAGGCTAATACTTTTTCTCAAAAGTGTTTTAAATTTATGGTGGCTAAAGTAAAGTAATTTAAAATGTTAAGGAATTTAGCAGAAAATAGGTTTTAAATTTAGCTAAGCACAGCATGAAGAGAGAAAAGACACCAATGTTGACTTACAATAATAATTCACATGAATCACTTTCAGCAGCTAGGTTATGTGTGAGTTTAATTTTTTTATAAGTCAATTACTTATCTATTTTGACTTGTTTAGATTCCATACAAGCATAATTAAAAGGATTTAATTTGGCTTTGTTTAATGCTCTCGATTGGAGAAATGCCTTGAACAGAAAGATAATATCATGTTCTGAAGTGGACACAAGAAGGTTATGTGTTCTGACTTTTCAGGACATGAGACGTATCAGCCTGGTACTCACTGTTACCTGTGCTGCCCGTTGTGACTGAAAGCGAATCGAATTCCAGAGCTGGTCACAAAGGGAGAACTGTTTGGGAAAAGTCTCTCTCTCACAGCTGTTCGGAAGGCATGGTAACCTGAGCCCATGGACCTGTTCTGACTGCACGTGCAGCACCTCAATGTTTTCCTTCAGTAAAGCAGACTAACCTGCATGGAAAACCTCACCGAGAAACCTTTCAAATCAGCATGATGCGTATTCATACAACTTATAAGTGCGCGGTTTGGAGGCAGTTGTTCTTGTTGGGGAAAAGCTGCCTTCAATGTAGCTTCTGCGAGCAAACAACCCTTGTGTACTACTTTCCTTTAAAATGCCATTTGAAAAATGCTCTCGTTTTCATACAGTATTTCCACTTCTGTAGCTTATCCTTTAGTAGCCATTACATTGCTGTAACCATAAAATAGGTACTTGAAATGGAATCAGAAGGTTCCATCCTATTTTTATGAGAGATTTAAAAAAAATGAATTTGCTAGTAATTGCTAGTATGAGTAGTGGTTTTCTCCAAGCACCTTGAGACATTTTGCTATTTACTGTATATACTGAACATTGCGCATTAACTGTGAAGTCCGACAGTTGCATTTTCTATATTACTCAGTACTTCAGAATGACTAATCTAAAGATTAGATAGCAAAAATATATTTTTAATAGTCTAGCATGAGCTTCCGTGAAACTACCAAACTAGATTGTTGACTGATGCTCTATTGTAAATGATAAGAGAGAACATCCTAGATAAGAAACAAGAAGGTTTAGTCGAGATCACTAGTCGCGCTACATTTTCTTTCTGATCTTTGCACAACCTTTCAGATAGGCTGTATAATCTGCATAATGAAAATTCAAAGTTTGATAGTCACTTACTTATCGAGTACATTAACAATGAAAAGACACGGGGAATTCCTAGCAGTTGTGCAGTAGACGACAGTCCTGTTCCATTTAACCTGGTGTTTACTGCGTCTTTTCCCGCAAAGACGATCCTTCTCTCCACAAGCCCCAAAAACAAGCTTCAGTTTGCGCTGCGTGAAAGTATTTCTGCACAATAGATAAACTAATGCCTGCAGACTAAGAACAGAGAAAAAAAAAACACAAAACAAAACATTGCATGATAGTCTTTAAGCAGTTCCATCTGTCAAGCCGAAATTCTAGGCTAATAGCCCGTGGCGCTCCAGCCTGCAGTCCACTACCTGCCTTTGTCCTATTAAATCTCTGAGTTCCTCCAAAAAAAAAAAGAACAGAAACTTGCAGACCCAAGTGAACTGTGTGATGAAGCCCTAATTTAAACCGCCTCACTTTGATGTTGAGGAGTAGGTTCATTCGCAGACTTTTTTTTTTTAAAAGACAGCTCTGGGAGCAGATGACTCCTCATCTCCAGTTCACCTTGCCACGGGGTCTGCGAGAGATTGGTTCATTGTCAAGGAGATTTTTTTTTTACCCATGATTCCATATGGTATGGACTGGGCTACATGTTGCCCAACATGCCAGTGCAAATGTTTTCTCAATTAGGTGTCTTATCTCCGGTGAGTTAGCATCAGATGAAGCTTGCTGACAGCATAATGGCAGGGAAAACCTCCGAAGGCTCCATCAAATGGCAGCTCTGCTACGACATCTCGGCCAGGACCTGGTGGATGGTAAGTTGGCAGCTGTGGCGTTTTTTTTTTTCTTTTTCCTTTCCTGGCTTTCCCTCCCTCTTGCACAGAAAGTCCCAGGCTTTCACATTCATCGGGTTAACATCTGATTACTGTTTTTGTTTTTTATTGAATTCACAGTTGTTCTTAGGTGACAGTTCCACACTTGTCCCTCTGTGTCCTTTTTTTTTACAAAACAAAATTATCCAGTATTCAGAAAAGCATGTATATTGGTGTACTAAGTTGCTTAAAATAAAAAAAAGAATAACCGAGCGTGGGGTAGGAGGAAATTCTTACCTGTACTTTCTTAGGCAAAGTTTGTCAGAAAGAAAACAAGTTGTCAACTTTTTGTTTTCGCTCTCCAATGCAGGAGTAAACTCTGTATTTTCCACACCGTCTCGCTTCTCACACTGAAGAAAAGTCTCTCGCAGTCTGTCGGTGAAGGAAGGGGGCAGAAAGAAAAGCCTTGTTCCAATTTTGTTTAATCTGTTGTTTATACTGAGAGAGTTTGTGTGCTGCGCTCCCCTCCGCGCCAAGGCATGTGCTGCGCATCGCACAGTTTTTAATAGCTGTTTGAAGCTCCGTCTGCAATTTAAAACAAAAAAAAGGGGGCAGAAAAGTGTTTCCAATGGGCAGGAATCAAACCGGCGCAGATTAACTTCCTTGTCGTGGTCGGTGAGGCCAGACAACCTTTGACATTCCTGTTGTATGGGGAAAAGGAAAAAAGAGTAGCTGTTCGATTGACTGAAGAGTGAGAGGGAAGGATGCACAATAGTCTATTGTAGACAGCAGATACAAATGAGTCCTGTCGGGGAGGAAGAAAAGCTCAAAACCTAGCTGTGTTCATTAGCATGTTGTCCGTTAGGGACTGAATCGTTAGCTGAGCATTATTATTGGGGGGGGGGGGGGGCTGTAATTATTATTCTTGTTGCAAGCAGGTTCTTTGCCAGAACGACAGAAAATAGTTTTGTTGCCAAGGACAATGACTGCATTATTCTTCCCCTAACTGGACCGTGAACTTCGGGCTATTTCCCCATTCCTCCCCCCATGCGACAGCAGCACCAGACCTCTCCTCTGCTGTCGATATTAGTGCAGGCGAGAGAAAAGCAAGTCTCTTGTGTTCTTTCAGGAGCGCTGCAGAGTTGTTCCGTGGGCACCAAAAAAAGTGGCAAAAAAAGCCCATCTCGGGGTCTGTGTTGGAGAGGACGGAGCTGATGGAGTTAGTTTGGGAAGCGCAGGAAATGAGCAGCCTCTGTGAAGCTCCCCCGTAACTCTCCTGGGGTGTGAGAGCTGAGCGTGGAGGGTGGATATGTCCAGCGCACATCATCAAGAATCAGACACTCCGCTTTTCGGGGCTTATCTTGAAATGGAGAGTGACATTGGTGGGTTTGCTTCCTAATTGAGAAACTGTGGTTGACATTTTTTGTTTGTTTGTTTCTTACAAAACAACTAAAAGTAGTACAAGACAAATCTTATGTGATGCGTGCAAATTTCTCAGAACTGAAGGGGTGTGATTGCTTTAAAAATACTTAAAATGGTTAGCAGGAGAATAGCCAGCTAAAGCTGTGTTTTTTTTATACGTTTTTAGTTTGTTCCCAAGTTTTGTTCTTCACAAGAACTGCTAATTGCTTGACCTTGGTTTATCTTTCACCAGAGGAAGAGGTAATTTCTCAGAAGTACTGAAGAGCTTTTCAGTTTCTTTTAATGTGATTTTATATAATAACCCTTGTACTGATTAAAACTGTTTTTTTTTTTGTCAGCTAATATTAGGTCTTTTATTTTGTGCTTCTGTTACCATTTATACGCTACCATTTTATTAAACTAATAAGAGATATTCAGTCTTCTAACGTGATTACTAGTCACTGTTTAATTTATTTAAATATATAATCTTTGCATTTTCAAATTTTACATTTCATAATTTAATTCACTAATTAATTTAGTGAATTAAATTTAGTATGCAATTTAGTCTTCAATTTAGTATGCAGGCTGTAGTTTAAAGTTTCATAGGAATAAGGACAATGCTCTATTTCTTTTGAGAAGGATATTTATTTTGCTTGCATTTATTTATACAGAACTTATTGCAGAACATAATTCACTGAATTGGCTTGCAGATATGCAAATATAATTTTATTAGCATGTCGATTCATTTTGTCAGCTTTGAATAAATCAGTAAGTACAAATCAATTTTTCTACTTTGTTACTATTGCTGCTAGTGAATTCTTTGGGCATGCTCATATGATTATGCCTTGTGAAGGGCAGCTCTTTCTGCGTTGTAAAGCCTTTTTCAGATTCACTAAAGAGCGAACCATGGACTGACACATCACCAACAGCAATTTTCAGCTGTTCATTATTTGAAATCTCTTGAATTCATATACTGTATGTGAATGAGCTGTCTCAAGTTATTTTAGTGCCTTTCAAAAGAACTTTTTTTTGTTTTCAATTTTAGAAGTGCTGAATTTCAAAACCATGTTACCCAGTTAACCATGTATAGAAGTACTGAATTTCAGCACACGAAAGAAACATTAAACGTTCTGTGGAAAATGATGAATAAAAAGTTTTGTCTTGATTTGTCTAAGCTGTTGCCACTGTTAAACATAAAACATGCTGTTTAAGATAGCCTGGTTGTGTTGTCTGTGTTTTATAAAATATAGCATTTTTTATTTTAGTGTTTTTCTGCACTGAAATCCTTCAGAAAATAATTCTTGGTTATACAATTGAAACAGTAAGCTTAACATGGTTTGAAGTGTTGAAGTGTTTGTTTGTAAAGAATAAGAATGAGTAAGTTTGTGAATAATAAATATAACATTAGATATAATTGTTTGTTTTTGTTGAAGTAGTACAATGTATGTTTCTGGTCTTTAATATTTTGAAAGGGATCTTTATATAAATATAGATAAGCCAATAAATGTTTAGGTGTCTCAGACTGGATTTTAAATATTTTGCCTTCTTGCTGTTTAGATTAATTGAATTGAAGCCAATCTAGTGTATGAACAGAAACTGGCATCTTGCAACACAGCAGCATCTGAAAACACTAGTTACTTATTTATGATTATTAATCTTTAATGCTGCTGTTAACCATTAGTAAGCAACTCTACTTGTTGTTCCTTTTCTGTTTCAGAACTACTCAAAGTAGCTCAATGTTCTGTTGTTAGTGGAAGTGGAAACTGTTTTGCACTTTTCTTGATGGGATGTGCTCATTATAATTAGTCAATAATCCCGTCCTGTACTGCAATATTTGTGTGTTTATAATGGTACAGAAGGTTAAGTTGGGTAATAACTCAAAGAGGATTATTTGCTCAATAAAGGAGAGTGCTCTGAAATTATATCTAATGCATATCAGGGATAGTTACTTTCAGGATAGTTTTTCTGTCATCTCTCTTATGTCGGTGCGCTTAAATCTTTATGATTTCAGGACTCAGCTTAAAGAGGAGATGGCCTTTTCTTTGAAGTTTGTCCTTAATACCCGACAATTCTGTCAACTGAAACCATACATGCCCGGCTAGTGAATGAATCCTGAACTAGTCTCTACTAAAACAGTGTGCGTTCTCCTTCTGCAAGGGCTTCTCTCATTTTCACCATGAAGACCACCACTGACTTTATTATTTTTATTAATATTATTTCTTTCTTTATTAAAATCATTTTCTCGAGAAGAGGGAATTGCCTTTCAGTGCACAACTTGCCAGTCCTTGCCAGTTTATTTTTATGTGGGATACTTTATTCGATTTTTATTTAGCAACAGGGATCTGTTATGATCCTTTATTTTGTGCAGGTAATTCCCAAATAAAGCAACATCTCTGCTTGTGAAGAAATAATCAAGGGTGGTCTGATGAGCCGTACAGTTTGAATGTCTGTGTAGTTCTGTACAGACACGCTGTACAGTACATAGCATAGTCATTTCCCCTTATACTTAAGTGAACATGTTATTTAATGATGGGTGCCAGGAACTTTAGTAGTCTTGTTACAGTCAAAAACAAAGGAAACAACAAAACTAAGGCTTTGTATAAGTACCTGTCAGCAAAATTAATGTACTTTTATTATTTTTCTATACGTGGTCATGCCTTGATGTGTATTTCCTTATCTTCCAAAGTACAATGGGCTTTTGTGCACAGCTTGCTACAGCACGGCAATGGGAGATTAGATGGTGTACCAGAAGCTTTTCTGAAGCCTGGGACTGAACTGAAATTTGTTTAAAAGATTCCTCCAGTTGCAGGACTCCGTCAAAAAGGAGAAACCCTTTTCAGCTGTGTTATTTTTAGAAAGGTTGTTGTCTGGTCTCTGTTAGCTCAATTTTCTTCCAGAGACTGTGGGAGGAAAAAGGTGGACTGTTTTGGACAAGGTCAGGGTTTCTTTTGATTCTTCTGGCAAAGAACAACAGCAAGACTCAATGGCAACGAGAGGCTTCCTTTATGTGTTTTCAGAAAAAAAAACAAGTTCTGCAAACATGAGAAAAGGTCATTTCCCCACCACAGTCTGGAAATTGTTTTTCTTCTTTTTCTTTATTTCTAGAATACATATTGGGTGAAAACCAGCGCTGACAACTTCTGAAATGTGTAAATACAAAGCAAGTGAACTACAGTATATCACCACGGTGAAAGATTCTAAGAGCCCGTGCATCCCGTGTTTAGGAAAGAACGATTGAATTTTTCAAGAAGAAATAGTTATTTTGGAAGACACAGTTCACAAAATGAATGGAAGTGGCAATTCCACCATACAGATGATGAAAAATTCAAACCAAAACATATAGTTTGAGACACCCTTAAAGCAAATAAAGAAAAATACACAGAGGAACTGCACAGTCCTCATCGAAATAATAAACTACTGTTTTCTCACATTACAGACCTGCAGATTTACATGTTCAACTGGTATATTGCACTCTTTGTCTTGATCCATTTTTAAACTGTAAAAATAAGCAATAAAAGCATTTAAATAAATCCGATGTTTATGCAGCAGAATTTTAAAATGTTTAATCCCTTGAGAAAGCTGTATGATTGGAATGAAATGTGATTTTTATGTTTTTATTTGTCGCTACACAATCTTTTCTGCTGAAGATTATATTATTCTGTTTTCTCTCCACAGTATCACACAGTGAAAACAAGTTAAATGTAATTTTGGATTTATATCTGTTTAATCTACTTTCTGTCCTTTTATATTTTTAAAACAGAACTGGGATCTGTTTTTTTTCTCAGTTCCATATCATGCCTTAAGTTCTTTTCTTTTCAGTTTAAAATGATTTTGGCCAATGTCTTCATAGTGCTATTTAGACATATGGCAGATGTCTTCTCCCAGCACTATGAATTCCTTTCTCCATACTTCACCCTATCGCAGTCTCTTGCTGATCTGATCTTCTGTCTCACTATTGCATTGAAGACTTCATTTGCAGAGTGCTTCAGAGCTTCAAGACCACTCACTGCGTTCACTGCCATAACAATTAGAGCTCATACCTTAATGATGACATTTTCAATTATTTTCCTAGAAGAGTTTCACATGTTTTTCACACAAGCATTTAGTAAAAACTTTAAAGTGTTATGCTGGGGATTAAATATTTCTCAATCTTGTGACTGTGGGATTACCTTTTATCTTTCTCTTCAACATCTGGAAGGATGTTATTGGGCAGTACTCAGATTACCTACAGTATATTTAGAATGTGGATAAGCAGACAGCTGACAGTTTGGGTATCTTTGCGTAGGGAGTTTCAAGATGCTGATGATGCAAGGAAACACTAGTAACTGTGATCAAACAAGAAGGCATTATTGTTTAAAAAGTGAAAAAAATGATTTGGCATTCTTAAATAATTTCCCAAGTATTTATTTCAAAGGGTATGTCATTGCTTCGGTACATTAAAAAAATCTCCTTAATTTCCAAGTTTTCTGTTAACAAGAACTATATTTTTCTTTTCTTCCATTTCTTGTTTTCATGAACATGCAATGCGAGGCAAGGATACAAATGTGGATTGCATTTTTAGATGGGGGAATTCCACACAAGATTACAGGAGAACGTCTTTATTTGTTTACATAGTCCTGTGTGGACCCTCTCTTGTCCTGTTAAAGATGCCAAAGCTTATTTAACATGAGTACAGACAGGCCACTTGCATGGTGTTGTTGGACACTAATTATACAGAAGGGAAAGAAAATTGACATGATTTTACTTTTCTAAGAATGTACAATAGACGCACACAAAAACTACAAAAATAGACATTTAAATATTGTACAACTATTGGCACTTTTTACATTTTTAATAAGATGAAATATTACGTTTTTTCACTTTCAGAAATCCTGCCTTCATTCAGATGCTCTGCAGTTTTTTTTAAAAGCTGTTTTATTTGTAAACATTTCAGTAAATGTTTCAAATTTTACCTTCTTCTTTTGCATGCTTGAAACAGAGGACGTGACATCTGTTTCCTGCATTTTTCAGGCTATAGCTTTAAAAGTTCCTTAATTGCAAAAATGGGTGGGTTGTGTATGTGAACTAACAGTATTCTTGCTCCTAATTGTGGTATACAGCTTTGAGGTGAAGGATTATTTGGTAATTTACCCAGCAGTGAGTTAATGCAATCGGCTAATGTGATATTGAGCCACCTGGGGGGTTAGTGCAGTTCCCTGTTACAGCTCCGGTCCTTTAATTCACTTGTCACCGAGCAGACCCCCGCGAGACAAGTGTGTTTTGCAGAAACCCATAAAATAATTACAGTCATTCAGCTGGCCAGTAATTACAGCGGCAGCACCCATTATCAGATTAAAGTGAGAAATTAAAAAGTTGCTCAGCCGTCGGTGGTGTTTGACAGCAGATACTGCATCCCTGTCTGCTTCAGTGTGTGTCGCGTGTGACTTGGCAACCTGTGCAACTGCTTGTGTTGGCAATAAGCACCCTTCATGTGCAGGCAAGGGGAGAGGGGGAGTAGTGTGGCTGTAGGCTTTTTATTTGTTGTTCCAAGAGGAGTATCTCATGTTTTGCCTTTTTTTTTTACGCCCAGTAATGTGATTTATTTTCGTCACTCGGTATGGAGGACAGAGGGTAAAAGGCTCTACATGCATTCTGAAATGCCAACCAAGAGCTTGTTTTCCCTTATGAGTGCTACAGAGCATTGTTTGTGAAAGCCAGCAGTCTTGTGCCACACTGTGCCACAGGAGTTTGGAGCCTTGAGCAAATGCATGGCATCACTTTCAAGCCTTGCAAAAGCCATGTCTTTGCATTTCTGTTGGCCACTGCAGTGGAAACTGTCTTGTGCAAAGGATTTTCTAAATGACCAGATATGCTTTTCTTAGGAAATCCCTCGGACAGGTAATTGGTTAATTGCAATGATAACCTTTTTTCCAAAAGCAGTATTTAATGTCAGATGCCCCCTCGCACCAGTTTGCATTTCTGTTCAATTGTGTCACATCAACCGCTGACATTCACAAATTGTATAAGGCAAAATTCACACACAAAAAACCACTCAGAATTTAAGACAAAGTAAGGATGGGCATGCAAAACATTTTGTCAACATAGATTCTTTAAAAAAATTATTTCTGTCATTGAAGGAGATCCATACACATGTAAGAGAAAGAAATGAAAAAACAAAAACCTTTTTAAATTCAGAAAAGTGTGATTGGATGTGTACTTCTGTCTCTGACATTTCCAAGTGAATCTTTTTTCTTGAGTAGATAGACCCTTCCTCTTTATGTTCAGCAATAATTTCTAACAACAGCAATATGTTTAGCTAGTTTAGGTCACACATAACCTGTCGTTAACTTATTCTCGAGTTAATGTGGGAGCAGAGCAAGGGGGCAGGAGGACTGCTCTCCCTGCTCCTGAGGCACCAAACTGACTCCACCCTAATGAATGTAGACTGTAAAACATATTGCTTTTGTGAGTTGCTTAGATTGTTTCCTCTGCGATTCTCTATCACCTGCCATGGATATTTGCAGAGATGGTTCTAATTTGGAGCCAGGGGAGGGATGATTAGAGAGGAGGAAATTGGTGGATTAAAATTGTCTGCTTGAACTTCCTGAAGCTTGCCCTGCTCAGTAACTTACACCAAAGGCCCTGAGCCTTGTGAGACCTTTTGTTATAAGCAGTACACTTGCAAATCGTTTTCCGAATACCAGCCTTGACAGTGATGGTGCAAAATGCAGATGTTATTGCGGGAGACGTATGGAATTTCTTCTCGAAGGCTACTCAGTTATGCTAAGGCTTTTTTGTAAATTAGACACGTACAGTACCTATAAAAAAGAAACAAATAACTAACTTCTAAAAAGAGTAGAGCTAATTTTTTTCAACTTAATTTCATTTTAAAACCATTTTTAAATACAGTGGGGCTTGTTTTATTTGCATTTTTTCTCAGCTTGCTTCAGATATTTTGTACAACAGTTCTTACAATTGTAAAAATGTACTGTGGTCAAGAAAGTATGTCATGTATTTTTAAAGGTGGGTAGCAGCGTCAGCATGCGTAGGCTGCAAATGAAAAAGTAATAGGTTTATTGTGTTCTCTTTCTTCTTTTTTTCAGCATGGAAGAAACCTATTACTTGTATTTTTAAATGCTAGTATTGTTGTAAGTGAAAGTGTATTGTAAAAATTCACCACAGACCCCTTATTATTATTAATATTATAATTTTGCCATATTCATATGATTTACTGTGGCATGTGGCTGGTACGTTTAGCATTAGCTCCAAGAAATAACTGTGACTGTTTCACTTCACAATAACATAATGTGAAACAGCAGGGTAGTAGCTCAACAATTATTAAATGACACTTGAGTTTTACTTCAGGCCTGTGCTGTTTGCTGTTTGCACACATTTCTGACCTACTGTAGCTATATAGAAAGTAAGTTTTATTAAACAAATGTAAAGCAATTTAACTTTTAAAGAAGTCGAATGAGAAGTGGTTATCTGCTTGCTTTGGTCCCAGAGTTTTAAAAAAAGGATGGTGTTTGCTTGTGTAATAGTTCATTTTTTATGTCACATGTTAAAGGTCGGTACCCTAAAGATTTAAATATCACTGTGAGACTTCGCTGTGCATCATTTCTCATGTAGTCTGCATTAATGGGTAGTCTGATCTGTCCGAACGTTCAGTCTAGCCAGAGACAGAGCAGACATGATGCAAGGTGTTCTATACTGGTATCCCTCAGTAGCTGCAGACTTTCTTACACAGTAGCTGTGGATACATAAACATATTTGACATTTGTATTTGGTGTGCCAGATTTTCCCCTGAGCCAGATTTGTGTGAGTTTTGGGTGAGAAGATTCAGAGATTGAAAAAAGAAAACTGCAGAAAAAATTAGTTTGGTTTAAATTTGACGATACATCATCTCCCTGCCCTGGCTTGGATTGACCATTGGCAGAGCAGCATCAAATTAACTGATAATGTTTCAGAAAACTTTTGGAGGAAACCAAGGTTTATTGTAGACCAGTTTCACAATCTCGATCTTTATTTATTGTTTTATAAAAGCAATGATAACAAATGTCAGTGGAGTCAATGTTAAAGCAGAGAAGATTTACCACTAGATTTATGATCTGTTTTACTTCAAGCTAAATAAAAAAATTAAATGAAATTAAGAACCTTTGATTCTATGCTACTGTTCTATGCAGCAGCCCCTGACAAAACTATTTTGACTAGAAAGTACAGTTTGTAGTGTTACAGTTTGAATGCAAGCATTGCCTTAAAAAATGAATGTGAAGTCACAATGTATTAAAGGTAATGATTACTACAATTATTAATTCTAATACCAAATAAATTACTAAGTTTATTCTAGTTAATTATAACAAACATTATTGCTGTAGATGTGCACTTTCAGGTTGCATCTGCAAATCATTTGATTTTTTTAGTTCCTTGGATGTTAGAGTAACTTTAGTGAAATGCAACAATATCTAGTCGCGTTTAAGAAGACAATCACACCTGAGGGTTTGTTCTGTTGCTCTGTTTATTTTAGTTTTTTAAGGGTAAATTTTTATCGTGGGAGGTTTGGTAAAACTTCTATTTCAGCCGTTTTTTTCTTATGTTTCTTAGACATTTGTCCTCGGAAATAGCTGGTACAATTTCAGTATTTCTGTTCAGAAGGGATTTTCTCATTTTTTTACATCTTGATAAAAAAAAAGAAGATCACTGTTGGAGTCTTAACATGTGAAAACTCTTCCGGCTTTTACCAAGGACAGAAAAAAGGCCAATTTCTTTCAGATTGAGTATATAAGAATGGAGAGTTGCGTAGGTTGGCACAAATGTAGACTGGAATTTTTCCAGCTAACAGAGAAACACATTTTCATACCCTCTTTTTTACTCTGAAATTAGCAAGTGCTTCTTATGGTGTTTACAGCCTGCTGAGTATTTAACTTGGCCAGGAAAACAATATGAACAACCTGTCATGTTGTACTCATGCAAATGATTGGCTTTTATGTTTTAAGTGGTTGTTATACTTTGCATTTGCAAGTATGGGCATACTTTTATTAGCTGTTGTCTACCTCTAGTTCAGTATACTTACAGTCCTCTAGATTGTGGGTTTAAATCGTGGGTGAGGCACTGGTGCTGTACGCTTGAGCAGAGTACTTCAGTTGTTCCAGCTAAACACTCTGCTGTACAAATGGGAACATATGTTAGTCACTTTGGATAAAGAATAAGGAATTAATAATAGCTGATCACCTCTTGACAATTTGCTGAAGATGCTCCTGTCCTGTGTAGCTGCCTGCTCTGCAGTAACATGGTCGCCTGTGTTCAGGTAGATCTCTGCCATTTCCAACAAAATACAGGCGTGCTGGTGTCTGTTCTCAGCAGTGTCAACAAGTCAAAGTCAGATTGACTTTTGAATTGCGTATTAAATTACCTCCATCTGAATGAAGTCTTGGGAAACCCTCACCCCCCCACCCAAGTTTTTCAGCTCTCTTTGCCAGTTGTGTGAGCTGTAAATTATTTCTCCATCTGTCTTTTATCGAATCCTTCATTTTCAGTGCACATTTCAGCACTGATTACTCCTTTAAATTGCAAATTAAGTGTCATTAGGACTACTTTCTTGCTTAATCGCAAAGTGATAATAGGGTTAATTGGCCAGCTACTCTAGGACCCTCTGAGACCTTTCTGGTTTACTGCGGAAAGCCGAGAACAAGTGATATGATGGTTTAGTAGAAAACATCAACAAATTCAGTTAGGATGCCATTGTTTTTCTTGAATTTTTTGCGAAACAATTAGGATACCTTTGGATTTATACACCAGCTAGACCATGAAACAGTGGAAAATAGACAAACCATGGAGACAAACCATATAAGATTTCCAGACTATGACCACAGATCAGCGAATGCTGAAAATTAGTAGCACAGCATACAGTATTTCTTCATCTATCACTTAACCTACAGCTTTTAAGTTTATTTAGGTACGATACAATAAAGCCTGAGTGATTATTAAAATTTAATAAAAAACTCAAAAATGTTGTTTAATAACCAAAAAAAGAATTATTCTTTGTTAATTAATTAGCAACAATGCATCATTTACTGTATGACCATCAGTCATTAAAAAGTAAACTAAATGTGGTAGATGACTTGCAAATCCCCATTTTGCCCACAGCAGAAATGATGGGTCAAAAATAATTAAATAGAATATTGCACTTCATCTTCGACTTTAAACTTGTGACTGACTAAGGTGTGCAGTGCCATAGGGCTTCTGGCCTATAATTTTTTTGTTTGCCTGTAGTTTTGTCCTCCAGCTGCAAGAGGGCGCTTTAGTCTCTACAGGAAGCAAGGTAAGCTGCAGACTTATCGCAGACTTTCTAGATTGCTTGGGTTGCCATGGAGCACGATTCCGAGGGTCCTTTTAAATCCAGGCATCACACAGTCAAGCTTTAACAAGGTCAAAAACATTCAGGGTTATAAATAAAGGCACAAAAACTGAAAGAGTGACTGTGCAAGCCTTGCACATAGTGATCATCTAAAAAGCAAATCAGTAATGTTATTAAAGCATCTGCTTTCAAACGTTTTACAATACACTGCTATTGTCAGAGAATCGTTCCAGTCCCATGCAGTGATCTGGAATTAATATAGTTTTCTAATGTGATAATAGACCTCTAAGATACAACTAGTTGGGGCTGCAAGTAGTGTTAGAGTACCAATAGTTGGTTCCCTTCCCTCTGAAGAATTTGCTAAGAACAAATGCCCCTGACACTTTTTGTAATATAAGGGGACTTAGCCCTCGGTGTCCTTTCTAAATTCCACTCTAGGTGTCTACACTTCTCCATGTATTGAACACGTGATTTGCTATGTACAGTAGTGGAGCTGCTGGCTCATAAAGACTGTCACTTGTCACTCGTGTGGGGCTGTGCTTGAGGAGTGGATGACGTGGGTCCTCTCCAGTATGCAAAAGACCTAAAAGACTTTAGAGATTTGAAGCACTATGTAAATGCGAGGAATTATTTGTATAGTTTAAATATACATTTCTCTTAGAGGTCAGCACAGGCAGATTAAGCCGACAAAACATAGCTTACTAAACGTCTTCCTTTTTTTCTATCAGTACATTTAAGATTAATAGTCGTATGTTTATGTGATGTTTAAATTTTGTTCCTTTGTAGGTAAGAACTCATTAAACATATTGGATGCTGAATGCACATTTATTTTTAGAATATATTTTCTAATTAGCTGGTAGCTGGTGTTCTTGCTTACTTAATTATGCATTAGCCATTTTAGATATAAGAGAAAGATCTTTAGGTTTTGGACAGTATTGTGGACTGCTTTTAACCGTATATTTTAACTGTGATTTCTGCTCCAGTCCACTTAGAATTGAAAGAGTCAGTATTTAACTAGGAAGTGAAACCCTTTGAAGATGCACATTTTTTAATGAAGAGGAGAAGTAATGACTCTAGTTTTGTTATACCAGGGCATAACTGTTTTATTGCAAGTCAGTTGAAAACCTCTACACGTTTGTTGCTAAAGATTTGTCTGGGAGTGCAGAAAATTTAGTGTCTTCTCTAGGAATAAACGTCATCTTGGAATGACACTTTAACTCATGGCAGGAGCTCAGCAGATCATTTTGATGTCACAGTTCAAAACCGAATTCTTCACACATGCATCAAGATGAGTGAGGGACCTTAATGTCTTGATTCATCTTGAGAGGAGGGATGATCATACTTGAGACAAAACGTAAAGGCTTAAAATTAAAATTAAAGGCTCCAAATGTATTCATCCCTGTTCATCCCTAGAACAATGGGCTGTGTCTAGGAATGAATGATCTACATTTTTAATGGAGATATTAAGAAAAGCATTCAAAGAAAGGGGAGGCTTTCAGATCCCTCTAGTGAGGGATGAGCCAGGGAGCTGCTGCAGGCCTGGAGATAGGGTGGAGGAGGATGAGAAAATGAAACCCGTGAGTGAGTCAGGAAGAAGTGGGATAGTTATACAGTAGGTGAGCAAGATTGTGGTTTGGCCTCCCAGAAAACAGGTTTTAAACTCCATCAATAAATAGGAAATTCTGATTTACTGTGTACAGTATGTATTTTATATGTACACACAGTTTACATTAAACCCTTGTCACCACTCCTTCAGCCTGACATTATAAACCAAGTACAAAATTTGGGGGTTCGCAGACTCCTCTGGCAAACAACTTCTCCAGTCCAGTGTTTTTTTAGGGTTTTAATATGGTTGGAGGAGTCAAAGTTTGTGATGTATTGTGAACCTTCTTCTAAAATGATTTTTGCTTGACAGTAACGTGGGATTCTACTAGTTAACTCACAGTTTCTTTTGAAAGGAGGCACAATATATGTAAAACGCTTTATGTATTGTAAAAATAGAAAAAATAAACTTGTATCTCAAACTGGTAAGAATAAACTCACAGTAACTTGGAGACTTTAGCTGGACTTGTCAAGTAGCCTTTTATGAGAGAACCTTATCTTTTACCGTTCTGTAACCTGCTGTTTGCTGTTCCTTTACAAGCCCCTAACTGGTATAGACTTGTTCCTGAGAAAAAGAAACCGCTTCACTGGTGTCTTTTATTATTAAGTGCTGCACTCAGTATATAGGCACTGCTGACTTGTATGTTGCACGCTGTTGAAATTTTCCACATAATTCAGTTATGCGTAATGATTTCCAGGAGGGACTACAAAACGGTATGACTGACCTTTGAGTTAGAGCTTCCTAAAATTGACTTGTTTTTTAATTCCTTTTTTTACTCTGCAAATCAGAGCAGACAGGTTCATCTGGCATTTATATATTCAGTAGCCTATTTGTCCAATCTGTTTTACCTTGGTACTTCAACTTTATAAAAACAAAAGCTTTTGTTTCTTCCCACTGTTTCTTTTCTTTACAAAATCCCTAAATATGAATATGTCTTCATTAACTTAGACTCACAGATGCTAATCTGGAGTCCAGTATTGATCATTATGCTGATCTGCCTTTTTACCATGTTAGTATGGGGGTGAGATCCCAATGTACCTCAATGTACTGTACTATATTCGTTGTGTGGGTAACCTAAGGATTGAAAATACAAGAAGGGGCATGCATAGTGGAAAAATTCATCCAAATTCAACGCAGCAGACACCAGATTCGAAATTTTTACTCTTGTGTCAAGGGCTAAAGTATCTGGTCCAGGATTTAAAGAAAACCTTCATCCCAGCCAGCCCCTCGCAATGTCACTCTTTACGCTGGAATGAAGGAATCAATTGTCTGGAAGAGAAAAGTGTGGGAATCATGCTGTCGCAAGGTTCAGGGGTCAGGACGTGCGAAAGGGCCTCTCTTCTATTCCTGGCGTGGTTCTGTCTATCTCCAGGCACAGTGGGGCACCTCCTCCTCCCCGTCCGCTGTAGGTCTTCGGCTGGCAGCCAAGGCAGCTGGTGCCACAGCCCTGCCTGGCACTGGGCTTGTCTTCTCCCTCATCTGGGTGAGAGGGACACATAACGATTCTTTTGCAGATGGGCACTCCTTCACTGACAGCAGCTTAGCTGGACTCTCGGGCGGATGGAGCAGCTTTTATTTGGAGGTGTGTTGTTTGAGCTGCAAAAATGTGATTGCTGAAGTGCTGGTGCCAGGCGCTGTAGTGATGTAGACTTCTAATCGTTTTGAGGGAAGGGCAGCCATGGCTCAGTATTGATAATGTCTTTATTGTTGTTTTATATGACTGTAATTTCAAGTGCTCAGGCACTTGCAATTAGTATTCATCAAGACGGTGCTGCATTCAGGAGCTAGGCTATTTTGGCTCTTGCAAACTAAATAAACGTGTTTAATTGCAGGTCTTTGATTTGAGTGTGTTGGCTTACGGTATTAGAATTGTTTGTTTGCTTTATAGCTTTTTTTTTACCTTTGACAAATGAAGTGCCCATCTGTGCCAAAACTGAACAAACTCCTCATATCTGCAGCAAAGAAATGAACACCAGTGTGGTCGATGAGAATAAAACATAAAGCAGAAAAATGGTTCCATTTGATGCCGATTCAAGAACCAGATTCATGTGTTTTGTCACGGTAGATTCTTACAAATCATCAAACCCGAGCAAGTGTTTTCCATTCTCACAGTCCCAGTTTTTCCAACCTCCAGGTATTCTTTTCCGAAGGATGAGATGTCGCTGTACAAAGCCCCATTTCAAAGTGTTTTGTTCCACTTCAACATGTGAATCAAGCATGCTTTTTTATATTTTAATGTAAGAAGATAAACAGTTCAGATTCTACCACCATGATTTATAATTAAGTGTGCCATATATATTGGAAATGTCTCATAGGTCCCCCAGAAACCTTAGCCCACACTCCTCATTTGTGTGCTCAAAACGTAAAGTGCTCAAAACTGAACCAGTTGTGCTAACTTCCTCAAGTTGTGTCAAGTTGGTACTTGACACAGATTAATTGCAGAGTAATATGGAAAAGCACCGGGTAAGTGGCTCAACCACAGTTTTCTAGCTTTCAGACACAATTGAAGTATTTGGGCTGTGGTTAAGCACAATATAGTGTTGGGAGTCGCTGTGTTTTTCCTGGGGAAAAGCATAGTCTCTTGGTAAGGGTTTCAGTGCTCTTAAGTCTGATGTACCTGATTAAACATCTCTTATCTTCACATAACTGTGGCTCTTTGCTCCTTGAATAGAATGTGGAACACTTTCATCCACAGCGGCCTGCTCTCTTGATTTTATTAGTCTTGCTCAGCCTCCAGCTGTATTAATATCTGTATCTTTCATTCAAGATATTTCTTTCTGCTTTGTTTGGTGTTGTTGTTTTTTTGGGGGGTATCGCAGACAAACATGAAATAGATTCCAAAAAACACCATCTGGTATTTGGGAGTATGTGTGGGGAGCGGGGAACGTGAGAAGAGATCTTCCCTCCATCACTCTGCTTGGTAGCCAGCCATCTGCAGTGATGCTGCCAAGAAAAGGTGGCAGTCGCTAGGAAGGGGGAGGGGGAGGGGGGGGCCGGCTGGTAGCTCTGGATGCTGGCCATACAATTTAACTCTTCAAGGCCACTGCAGGAGCTGCTGTACGGTTCAGCCTTTGATCTGCCTCGAAAAACTCCTTTAAGACCCAAATGTCTTGCTTAGGTGAGGAGCTTAACACACAGAGCAAGGCAGTGTGATTGGATCTTTCTGCAGCATGAAGTGTTCTCTTAAATGTTAAGACAAGCAGAAAATATCGCCTCTTCAAACTGCTTTCCGAATGGCAGAATAAACAGCAGACACTACAAATACAAAGTGTCCAGCTGAGAGGAATGGTGTCTTTCCTATTTCTTTTTCTTTTCTATATAACCACTTTGCTGCAGTAATGTCGCTCATCTCCTGAGGTAGGGAGAGAATAAAGAATCTTCTCCTGAAATGCTTTCTTTCACACAAAGTTCTGGTTGTGCTTTGTTTCGCTGCATGCATCATGTACTGAAAACTTAAGTCTTTTAGTTTAGTCTACAAGGGGACCTGAAACAAGATTTCAAAATCTGCAAAGGCATTCACAGTAACTAGTGAAATGCAAAACCAGAGAATACAACTATGTGGAAGTGAATCATAGAGGCACCTCTGTACACAGAGAGTAGGGGGAGTGTGGAACAAGCTACCCAGTGATACCGTTGAAGCAGTTATCCTGGTTTTCATCAAGAAATGGTTGGATCAGATCCTTTGATCAATAAGCTACTGAATACCAAACAGGATAAGTGCACCGAATGGCCTCTTGTTTTCACCGTTCGTACATTCTGTGCACTGTCTACATGCTTCATTTCGATGCATATGTCTGAACGATAAAAGCATGCAGCCAAAGGATTGAACACCTCCGGATGCCTAAGTGCTAACTGGAGTGTTTCTTGTTCTCCACGTGAAAAAGCAGGGGAATTGAGTGTGCTTCAAACTTGGCATGCAAAGGCTGGTTTTGCGACAAGGCTCATTATTTGAGGCTTCGGGGCTAAAAATGCTTTTTTCCAGCTCAGATTCTGCTGTTACTAGAAAGCTGCTATGCCATACAGCTAGAACAAATACAACAAATACAACAAATGGTCTTTTTAGTGCAATGGCTGAGCATCACTGGTATCACTGTACCCCAGTGTCCGAGGACAGCACTGGCAACTTGAAAGTGCAATATGCCTTATACCTGTATGCCTTACTGTATGTTTACTAATTATTTTACTTTTAAGATAACTCTTGGTTTGCTTTGCAGAAATTAAATGAGAGCTTTGAGAAACACTTAAGAGAGTGGATGTGTACTTGGTTGAAAGAGGTACTGTAAGGAATTGTTTCAAAACTGTCCTCATTTTGACACAGGGCACGTTCAATTATGTAACCCGTTTTACATTGAAAAATAGAACAGTTAACAGCCAGACAACCATCCTCTGATTTAGTTTTTGCAGTGAATAAAAGGAAAAGAAGGGCAGTCCTTGACTTTGTACTCATTCATTAGCAATAACTGGAATGTTAATTTAAAAGGAATTTTGGGGATTTCTGAAATACAGAGCTTTTGTAACGAGCAGTATAAACATGCTGGTTCATTCCAAGACTAATAAGCTGTGTCACATATAGACAGAGCAATAAGGATTTATAAAAATAACTCATTACATTAGAATTCCATTCAGGGAATGTGAATGTTCTGAGTTGCAGGCGTTTAAGTGGTTTAAATATTTTCATGTCCCTCCATTACTAAAAATATGAAAGTTTGTCGCCAAGAACAATATGAATGGCAAAATCACAGCAACTGAAAATTAGAATTAATGATCCAAACAACTGGTGAAATACCAGCACAATACAATGGCTTCAGGAGGTTAAGGTAGCCATTTTTGTTTTCAGCCTGCGGCTTTAACACGTACGAGCGGCGCTCTCTGTAGAGTTGCACTGACATGTGGCACCTGGCAGAGCTCCTGTGCGGCTCTTTAGGACTCGGAGTGCAAGCTGCCTGACAGAAGCAGGTGGGGGACCAGCAAGCCCCACTACACCTGCCGCCCAAGAGCAGGCTCAGTTCGGGCCCCGGGGTGGAGAAGTCACCGCTCAGCCGGGACTGGAGAGCGTACCGGGCCCCCCCGGTCACACAGCTGCATGGGCTCCAGTGACAGAGGAGAGGGGGGTGGCCAGGTGCACCGTCCCAGGGGCTGCATTGAGAAGTTCGGACGTTTTTGTTGGAAGACCTCAACAATGGTAATGGGCGTTCACTCCTAGTCATCAAATCAACACGGTGTCCTGGCAGTGATCTCTGCTCCTAACAGCTCCCGAACCCAGATTGTTTTCTGCCTCAGAATATGTAGGATCTTTGGGGCGGCATGGTGGTACATTGGTTGGCATTGCTGCCTTGCTGTCGGTGTGATAGGGTGCTCTCTGCGTGGTTTGTATGTTTTCCCGGTGTTCGTGTGGGTGTCGTCCAGGTGCTCCAGTTTCCTCCCACAATCTGAAGATATGCTGGTATTTTAATTGGCTTCTGGGAAAATTGGCCCCAGGTGTGAATGTGTGCATGGTTGTGTCTGTGTATGTGCCCTGCGATGGACTGGCCTGCCTGCCACCTCGCGCCCATTGATAGCCAGGATAGGCTTCGGCTATCAAGTGGTTATATAATGAATGAATGGATGAAGAATCTCTACAAATTCCACTTCCATTCAGCTTGCTTTAACTGCTAGTATTTGTTCATTAATATTAACAAGTTTCACATTTTTGTAATGTAAGCTTTCGACTTTAATTGGACATTAATTGTAAAGATGTTACATTAATGATTAATGGCTCTTGATATCCAGTCTGTTTGAATCACTGTGGAGACGTGAGATGTATGTTATGTAGATATATTTTTTGAAAGCAAATCACCAGTTGTTTACTTTTTACTTTCTGTAATATGGACGTTATTATTGTTAAACAACTCAGTTCCCATCAAATAACCATGGATTGGATGAGGCTGTGTACACCTTCCTCTGTTAAAGTGCCCTTGTTAGACTCATCTTTTGTTTTTCAGTCTGTGAGTCTCTTGGGACCTGCACAGTAGTGATAGCACCCATGCAATGAGTTGTCCTTACTGCAGGATGGAAGTACCTTTGTTGAATCCAACCAACCTAATCCCATAGGTGATATTCCAAGTGTGTCCTAGTTCTCAAGGAACCTTGATCACAGTCTGTTAATGCCAGAACCCGGGCTGGTCTCTCCTGATATCTGGACTGCAGGGCTCGGCCTGAGCTCTGAACAAGCCACTCAGGAGCCCTCTTCAGGTCTGTTTTAAATGTTAACAAAGAGCAAACGTATGCATTTTGAGAGACCAGCGCTCTGGGTTATAATTAAACCTAAGAAAGAAACATTGCAAAAGAGGGTTATTCGGACTGCTAAGGGGTTATCTACAGTCAGCTTCTTCTTCTAATTATGTCTGTACTGTCACTTGGGTCCTCATTTGTACAAAACATCAACTGCTTGCAAATTACTAAACATAGTACAGTAGTGTATTGAGGGTTTCCATTGTTTGGATGCAAGAGAGCCCATGAAGAGATACGATTGAAGTTTTTATAAAATTGCTTGGTCATAACTATCTAAACTCCTGAGGGACACCAGTGTTTGGCCTGAGAATAAGTGTTGTGGTAGTAGCCATCAGAGGTTGGAATGGTAATGAATTAAAACATTATGCATTCTGGACATGTGAGGTTCCAGGGGCTTTTAGGCCTCAGCCAATCAGTCAGATGCATGAAAAAAAAAAAACAATTATCCAAATGAGCCATGTGTTCCAAAAAATAAAATAAAGATTGCTACTTTTTCCATTAAAATTATGATTAGATAAGATTATGGGGAAATGGCAATGATATCCAGAGGCATAGTCACTAACCCCAACAGCAGGGGAAACACTGGACAGATGTGAACGTTTAAAAGAGAATCGGATTAAAAGGAGAAAAGTACAGGGATAATCATTCCTCTGACACCCTGTTTCCTTCTCTGATAATACGGAATCAGGGTCAGGGATGTCTGAAAAATTAGTCCAGGTTATCTGTTGGAATTTTACAGTCTGTAACTCTCATTCTAATTACGAGATGTGATCGGATGCTGTCATTTTGATGAGATGTGTCAGGATATAAAATACATAGGGAGCAGCAACCTAGGTCAGTAATCAAGTATAATATTACAATTTTCTTGTTCCCGTGTATTCCTTCTAAAGGGTGTATGGATGTTTAACATACAGTCTGACCTCCACATGCTGTTGCCTGTTTTTATTGGTATTTATTGACCACCTGTGCTAAGTGAAAACTTTAAATTCCTCCCAGCAATGCTCACTTTAATATCACCTGTATTAAGTGACCACTTGTCTCATAACCAGCACCCATAGTTCTCTTAAATCAGAATGAGCCCAACCTGCTATCGGTCATTTTAGCTGCTTTTGTGTTAAAAGAGCACAGAATTATAGTTTAGAAAATACTGTAGCTTAGATCTATTAAAGTATGTGACGTCCAGTGAAGCATCTGTAATATTACTAGTTGCTAATCCAAAAAGTCAAGCACTTGAAGCATCAATAAAAATATTGTCTTGTAGTCTGTAATTTAAAAAAAATAATTTCTAGGTCAGGCTATTTTGTTGGTAGCTGAGAGTATAGGTGGAAATTAGGTTAATTCTGATGGTCTAAAAGATATTATATTCACTGGAGCATGTTACTGTATCTTGCACATTGCTTTTTACCAATAGCAGAATGATTTATTTTCATAAGCATCTTAGGTTTTCATGACCAGTCTTACTGTTGACAATTCTAAGGCCCTGAATCATAATTGACTTTATATCTCACCAGCTCTAAAAGTAAAATTGTTTTTGTTTCCACCTGGGAGTCTTGTATCAGCACCCTTGTGTTTTTTGTGACGCCTTGCATTTTATGGCTTGGGATGTGGTTCTTCTGTGAAGACTAATTGTTTTACCCTTCCCTGCTAATGATATGGCCATCCCTGTTTCTGTTTTAGTACTTTTTGGCCCAAAAGTTGTCAAATAATAATATAACATTTAGGAAACACTGCTTTCTCAAGAGGAAACAACATACAGTCAGTACCTGCAAGTAACAACCTAGCCTTAATGACATAACAGAACTGACACAAAGTATTCTGTGTAGGTATTCCTGTAGCAAAAGTGCTATATTGAGATCAGACCTGATACCAAGCAAAGTCAGGAGTCTGACCATGAGTGATAACATGTTGTACCAAGGCATTCTCCTGCCCCAGTGTCCTGGAGCCTAATTAGGTTGATGCAAAGCAGTGGCTCTGTTTGGGAGCCCCATTATTTATTGCTGTCCAGCTGTGGGACCCGGGCAGCTTCCTGCGTGGTCCAGCCTGTCGCATTCAGCATTTCCACCTGGGGAGAGTGACCCCTGCTAGGGACCTGAGGAAACAGCTGTCGGGGGCAACTTGGGACCTTGTATTTCTTTTCCACAAAGGCTGGAAGCTCTCCAGTACGTTTTTTTTTTTCATTCCCCTCTCGTGAAAGTACACAGCTCACTTTGGAGTGGGGAAACTGGGCCGCACATCTGTGAATAGGCTGAGAAAAAGCGAAGGCTTTGGACAGAATCTTTGCAGCTCTGTTTGTAAAGGGTGGGAGTGGAAAGCACGTTACGTTTTGAAGAAGAGAAGCCTGTCCAGCTGTTAATGAATTGGAGGAGTGGATTCGCCCGCAGCAGGGCCAGATTAAGGCACGTGCCAGCTGCAGCCAGGCATGGGGCCCTGATCTGCTTGGCGACCCCTGGCAAGCCTGCCATCACAGCTGTAGCCCTCAGAGAACTGAGAGCTAATGCTTCTCGTTGCAGCTTCTGAGACCCACCAGCCAGCCTGCTGTTTGGCATGAGTGCGTTTTGGAGAGGAGCTGGGGGTGTTTGTAGGGTGTATAGCTGGCTGGCCTTTCCTCAGCCAAGGTTCCTATCTGAAAAAAGGGACAGCACATCCTTTTGGGTAATCTGGTTCAGCTGGCCATCTGTGGTATGAGCAAGGTGACCCTGTGGCAGTGTGGCACTGCTGTGGCAAAGCAGGCTGAGCTGACAGCAGGATGGTGCAGGTGATATTGAGAACGTAGCTCTGTACTGTATATATTGTACTTGGACTGGTATCTTCAGTTCTGAATCAGACTTCAGTAGACTCAACAGACTTCCAAACATGTTGGCACTCCCCTTTGCTTTAATAATAATAATAATAATAATAATAATAATAATAATAATAATAATAATAATAATAATAATAATAATCCTTGTGTTTATAATAATCCTTATGTCTGGACACTCCATTCAAAGTGCGTTACAGGTAATGGGGACTCCCCTCCACCACCACCAATGTGCAGCCCCACCTGGATGATACTATGGCAGCCATAGTGCACCAGAACGCTCACCACACATCAGCTCTCAGTGGGAAAGAGAATAGAGTGATGAAGCCAATTCATAGATGAGGATTATTAGGAGGCCATGATTAGTAATGGCTAATAGAAAATCTGACCCTACTCCTTTTGAGAAAACACCCTGGGATTTTTAATGACCACATAGAGTCAGGACCTTGGTTCTGGGGAATTAGTACCCACAAAGACGGCAGGGTGAGCGCTCCCTGCTGTCCCCTCTAACACCTCTTCCAGTAGCAGCCTTAGCTTCCAAGGAGGTCTTCCATCCAGGTACTGACCAGGCTCACACCTGCTGAGCTTCAGTGGGTTGCCAGTTGTGAGTTGCAGTGGCTTTGCACCCACTGTCTGATATAAGCCATACAATATTTATTTACGAGCATTATTCAAAACACTGTGCAGTAGCAGCTGTAATAAAGATAGCATAAGTAAAAAGAACAAGAGAAAAATGGAAAAGCAGATTGACCAGAATTACAACTATCAAGCACATTATACACTGCAGTCAAAATATATGTTTTTATGTAAGTTTTAAAATATAAGCCTTTGCTAAGTCACCAATGGATTTGGGTGGTGGGTTATGGAAAGACGTTGTACAGTGCACAAGAAGGCTCAGTGACGTGGTGTGTGAGGCCTGGTATGGTTAAAGAAGGCCAAAATCAACAGATCTAAGATTAAAATGCTGGGCTATAATCCTAAAGTAAATCCAGAAAATAATTTTGAACTTGACTTCATGGTGTATTATGCATAACTAGGAGAATCCTAACTTTCACAGGGAGGCAGTGCATTTTTTACACTTTTCAGAGAATGGATGTGGGTGCACAATAGCATTGTTTGGCACATGAGCTGCTCAATTGCAGACATACTGAAGCCTGTTTAGTACCTTAGAAGACATCCCAAGTACGTAAGGTGCTACTGTAGTCTAATCGTGATTAGACATAGGCATGCATCAATATTCCAGCCTTTTGATAGGCAGAGCAAAGGTCTCGAGTGAGCAATGTTTTGCAGGTGGAAGACAGATGCCTTTGTGATGTTCCTAACTTGCACTTGCAAAGACAAATCCATTAATATTTAGGGTTGCTGTTTCTCTAGGGAGCTTGACCAATTTCAGTACCTAAGCTAAAGTATAACGCTGAAAGAATTGTTAGCAAGTGGGACATATGAGGAATAATGTACTCTGGTGTAATTTTCAAAATTGTTTTCTTCCTACTGTTGTCAAACATTTATTATGTTATTTTTGGATATTACTAAATATCCAAACATCTGAAAAGCTGCTTAGTTAAAAGTGAACTTTTCTTGCATTTGGAAAACTAGAGAATTTTATCATTTTGGAATTTGACCAAATGTATTGTTATAGTTTGTAAACATATTAACCTTACTATTAAAAATATACCCGTTGCTCTCTGTAAGGTACAGTATACTCATTATATAACTGGTGGCATGTGAGAATGTAGAAAATACGATAGATATTTTGTTCAAATATTTTTGCAGGAGATTCCTATACTAAGACATTACATAAGAAGAATTACAGTGATTTTCCTTTATCTGAATGTACTAGTACTTTTACACTTTGTACTATAGTGCATATGAAGACTATAATCCTGAAAGTATCAGGGTTATAAAATTTGTAATCTCTTGTATTAGAAGATATACCATCAACTGGTGAATGCCAAATCTGTTTGAATGAATTACAACATCTTCACTGACTACTTCTCTGAATTGTATGATTCTCTTCTCCTTTTCCAGCTAAGTAATGTCAGAGTTCCAACAGCAGAATGCTTTATCTCCCATAATATTTCCCATGTTAAACACACTGCTCATTAAGATCCATTCTGCTGGCTGATGGATGCTTGCTAAATGGTCAAGTCACTTAAACCATATATCACAGCATAAGGTCAAAAGAAACATGGTTTAACAGCAAAACCTTCATTCCACCCAACAACGTGGCACGCAGAAAGTCTCCGATGTGTGGTCTCACTTTGAACAAGAAGAATCTGTGCCGCTCCCAGTCTTTGTCTCCTCCAGTGAGTTGTGGAAGTCCAGCCCTGCATTGAAAGTGGGCCAGTGAATGTAAACTGACCAAAGTGGATACATCCTCTCACAATCAACTCTAGCAACCGGGCATCGTCCTTAAATCTAAGCCATCCGCTGACACAAACAGGTCTTGCTTAACGTAATTGTTTCCATCTCCCGCCTTCCATCTCTGCACTGCCCCAGCTGGTAGTGATTTTGTTCATGAAGATGCTGTACAAATACTGTGCCTTGGAAAACTCTTCACCCCCTTCCAGTAACGTCCTGTTTGATGAATTACAAATGATGTATGAATTTTTAAGCCAAACGTGGACACTCTTGTGGATGAAAGAAGTGAATTGTCAGCAAAAACGCCACAGAAAATTAAAAAATGAATTATGTTACTTTGCACTATTGCATTTGACTGGGTCCTATCCTGTCCCATCCTGGGTTTCATCCCGCATGATGCCCATCGCTAGTCAGGATAGGCTCCGGGTCCCCCATGACACTGCATTGGAAGAAATGACTAGAAACTGGAGGGATGGGGTAATTGTTTTCACACTGTGACAGTGAGGTGCGAGCACCGGTAAAAAGTCAGTGCCCCAGGTGAGGGCACAGAAGCATCAGTGTGAGGTTAGCAGGGACCAAAACTAACACAAAAAGAGGTGAATAGATCAACAAAAAGCCAAAAGAAACTGTACCGCTGTGCCTCGTGACCTCCAGGCTAGGCTTACCCTATTTAGCGGGGTCCGGTCTTGTAGAGCAGGGCGTGTTAGAAAAACAAACAAAACAAGAAGTTTGTGTGTGAAAAAGATGTGTGTGTGCCTGCCCTGGTGAAGAGGCGTGATGGCACGGGCAAAAAGAAAAAAGAAAAGGAACACTATACGTGGGTGCAATCCCCTCTAGGACAGTCGGTATAAACTACCCCCCCCCTCCCCCTTCCGGAGGTATTCCTGCTCGACCCTTCGGGGGTGTCCAGTGTGCCTTTATAGGACCTGCCCAGCTGTGGCTCATCATCTAGAAGTCAGGACAGCTGGGACTACAAAGGCGAGGCATCGCCCTTCTACCAGGGCTCCGCCTCCACACTGGGCACACCCCCGCGTCATGCCACAGCACCTTTGAGTACGATTTACACTAGGCACAACGGGACAGTACATTTTCCTCCATTCTTCTTTGTAAATTAGCTCAAGCTGTGTCAGGTTGGTTAGGGATCGTGAATGGGCAACAATTTTTAACCTTCAAGTCTTGCCACAAATGTTCATCTCATTCATGTCAGGACCTTGACAAGGACATTCACTTTCTTATTGGTGAGCCACTCCAGTCTAGCTTTGGCCTTGTGGTTTTGGTTATTGTTCTTTTGATTATTCTGATTCTTCTGACTTTTACAGAATGCAGCAGCTTGTCCTCTATGATGCACCAATACTTTGCTCCATCCATTTTCCCATCAGTCTTGACAGCCTCCCCCGTTCCATCCACCCAATAACATAAAGTTGCCAGCAGCATGCTTGACAGTAGCAGAGGTGCTGACTGGGTGATGTGCTGTTTATGGCTTGAGCCAGACATAATGTTTTGCTTTGTGACCAAAAGGTTCAGATTTTGTCTCGTCAAAGCACAGAACTTTTTGCCATGTTTGCAGTACCACTTATATTCTTTGTTTTTCCACTCTGCCATACCAGCCGGCTTTGTGGAATGACACGGATATTGTTGATTCAACATTTTATCACATCTTAGTCACAGAATGTTCTAGTTCTTTTAATGTCATTGTTTGTCTCAAAGTGGCATCCCTAACCACTGTTTTCCTTGCCCAGCTGCTCAGTTTGAAAGGACAGCCTGGTCTAGGCAGTGTCTTAGTGCTACAATACTCCTTTTACATCTTAATGTTTGATTTCACCATACTCCAAGGGATATTCAGTGTCTTTGAATTTTGTTATACTCTTCTCCTGATCTGTGCCCTTCTACTTCTGTATCTCTAATTTGAAAGCAGCTTCGTCCTCATTGCTGAATCTTTGCTTGAATTTCACCATCAGACCCAGGGACGTTAAAGAGGTACAGTAGGTGTATTTATTCTGAAATCATGTATACCAGTATGAATGCACAGAGAGGTCATTCAACAGGCTTGTCAAAGTACACCCACCCCTTGCTTTATTAGATTAGTTTGTTCCTTGAATACTGTTCATAAGTCAAAAATTTGTAAAGCAAAAACAAAATTCAGATTATTTTACATCCTTATGATTGTTTCCCAAGGTCTAGAAAATCACCCAGTATGATTTATTTCTTACCCTAACAGAGTCCTGCAATGTCAAAGTAATACAGTTGCTCATGACATTTATGCTAGTACAGTAACATTACATTAACAAAACAAAATAAAGCAAATGCATTAAGGGGGCACTGTGCTGAGAGAGCTAACTCAATGAGATTGGCGTCTTCCTTTCAGCTACGAAGTAATGCCTTATTTGCAGAGAAGTCCTCTTCGTAACTGTAAAAAACAGGTTTGAAAATGCTTAGTCAGTTTGTAAGTGGGATGTTCATAATTGGAAGGTGTAATTCTGTGCCCCGCTGTGCAGCAACTAATATTGGTTTGCCACGTTAAGTAGGTCACACCAGTGGGGTGTGTGATGCCCACATACAGAAAACTGTATGAATGAGTGAAGATATCTGGAATACAAGGAAAAGGAGAGTTTGTGGGGGGGGAATGAAAAAATATACAGGACAGAATACAATATAAAACACTTATACCAGGAATTACAGATGTTTGTGTTTGTGAGCACTGACTCTAGGAACACAGGTGGATGTATAATGCTATTATAACAGTAGATAAAAGAGCTGTCACTCCAGTGTGCTTCAAGTTAATACTGTAATACTAATTACAAAACACTTTCCTTCACCATTGCCTTCATGTACAGCCAGTTCATTAACTTCTCCTGAGTTTAATAACTCCAGTACTACAGTATCCTCCAAGGTATACAAAGGAGCTTAAACATCACAGCTTACCATAATTCATTCATACTATTAGTAAGTTACACACTGCTTTGTGCATTTCTAGTAAGAGGTGTCTGCAGGCTCAGTTAATCTATCACTCATTAATACTTTGTGTACGTTTTCTTGTAATTTCTCCTTTTAAACTAGCTAAGTTATTAGACAAGGGTGTTTTGCAAGTGAAAGCTTGTTTAATCATTTGTGTTTTGTTGTGCAAATAATTTGGTTGTCATTAGGTTAAATCATTAATGTGTCAGCTAAGGTTGTTGAACATAACTTATGAGATTCCAGTATATTAGGCTGGTTCTTTTTATTTGCATTCCATGTGTAGCTGTAGTAGTAGTATTTTTTTTTCTTCTAGTAATCAGGTATTCAGATGTAACGTATCGAACACTAACACAGAAAGCTGAGAGGGCTCACAAAGACCTGTGCTGATGGTTGGTTGAGAACATTAATGAGAAGATTAGGTGTCCTGGCACAGGGACAGAAAGAAGCAGGAACACTAAACACTGGCATCGTGCGGACTCGCCTGTTGGTCTCCTGTGAGGCCGGCTGATTAATGGGAGTCTCCAGAGATCCCAGCTGGAGATCTCTGTTTAATCACAGGCTCTCTGAAAACGGGGAGTTTAATCTGCTGTGTGTCCTCGCCCGATTCACGTGAAAACTCTGTCCAGGTCTATTGGGCGGGCAGTTATACTTAATCAAAGAAAAATATTTCTTAGCGAAATTCAGCTACAGTAATTAAATGAGCATTACAGGCAGTCCATGGGCAGTTGCTTTGGAGTGAAGTACACTGTATTAAAATAGAAATAGAGCAACAAAAATAAACTTTTGGATCTTCAATTTTGAGGTTCTTTTATTTAAAGAGGAGTAAGGTCTGTCCCTACTAGTACTCTTCACTCTGCTGTTTATTTTGCAAGTAAATGACTCCAGACAAAAACAAAGAAGCTGCTGTCTGGATTAGCTGAGATGGTTTGAGTGTTTTTTATGGACTTTTTCTTATCTTTTTAATGGCTGAAATGATTTTGAAGGATATTGTCTTCTCAGTTTTGTTAGATTGCTAAGATCGGCCTTTGCAGGGGACTACAGAAAGCTCTCCTCTTGCCCAAAAAGGAAAATGAATGGGGCTCCGTTGGGTATTGCCAAAGAGATGTGCGAGTCTCCCTCACCTCAGCACCCAGTCTTGATGGGGCTGAGACAGGATCACGTGGGCACTGTTTGGGTGCTCTGTGGGTCCCAGGATATCACAGTCGCTGACCCCCGTTATGAGGCGCGCTGATATCCAAACCACAGCAGATGGCGTCTGTGCCCCCGGCTCTGGTTCCCTCCTCCTCCTGCGTGCTGCTGGCGTGTTCTCTCCCGGTGTCAGGTAGATGCTTTTTAAAAGGTAAAACAGATCTTCTTTCAGAGGCTCTTTTGTAGAACCCAGCATTGCTTTACAACACCCTGTTTTTGGAGCCTCTGCTAAAACTGTCCCTTCTTAGGTACAGTAGCTGGGCACTCCCCTCTATGACTGGTCAGTCTCTGCACTTCGGGTGGGAAATGGCTTCTGGTGTGGGTTACCCAATTCGACAAAACTCCTGACATCTAATAATGGCTAGGGGTGGGAATTGGTTGATGAGTCCTTGAAAGAAGGGGTGTGCGCTGAGCTTGTCAGGGATTGGTGCAGCTCAGAAAAGTTCTCACTGTTGTGGAAAAGCAGAGGAAGACAAAAGAGTCCCATGTGCTAAATAGACATAGACTGCCCGCAATACACTTCCATCATTTTTTGTACATAAGCACATCACAAAGGTTACAAATGAAAGGAGGGCTCTTGACCAGTCTTGCTTATTTTGTTCTGTGGACTAGTGTAGTGATCAAAGGATCTTGTCCAGACTTTCTCTGAGGAATCCTAAGGAATCCCCTCCAGTGACATGGCTGATCAGGGTGATTGCATACCATATGATGAAAGTATTTAACATAGCAAAATGTACTTGTCAAGAACAAGGAGGATGATAATAATGGTGATAATAGCTGTAATTATGGGGATTTGGGGAAAAATACTGTAGCATGCCTTCTTTTGTTGTTGAGAGCTGGGACTGACAGTCATTATATCACAAACCTTTGATGAGTTCCATTCATGTATTTACCATGTATATTTGCCGTGTATCATGAAGGAAGAGGAATTTCCATACTTCTTTCATCCACCTTCTATTGAAAACCTGCTTTCTCCTAAAAAATATAACTTGTCACATGGATAAATGAAATACTGAGTAACCCAATATTCTGATGGTGACCGACACTCGAACAGGAAAAAAAGGCACTAATGGGTTGTTGTTTTTTTTAAATAACTTTGTATACATTTTCTAGTGTTTTTGAGCTGCCATGATAAAACTAGGATGAAACCAAAGTGGCGCGCACACACACACACACACACACACACACACACACACACACACACACACACACACAAAGCAGCTGAACTTCCTTCAGTGGTCTTATTTATTTATCTTCAGAGTCCTTTTCAGGTCTCAACAATGGGCAGTAAACAAAGAGCTTTTTTCTCTGGCTGGGACTGTTCCTTCTCTGAAGCACTTTGCATCGAAACCTGATAGCAGTGGGCCTGTGAAAACGCAGGTTCTATCGAGACTTGGGAAAGGACTGTTCTCCTGTCCCCATTTTTTTTCCTTTTTTTTTCTATTCCACCCCTTGGCCACTCACGCAAAGAAATGCCTTTCTTCTTAAACATACATTGGCTAATTAATTTATCCCATCTGTTCCTTCCTCAGTATCACTACCATGACACACAAGTTTCCGAAACAGATTTGGCTCAGATTGTATTGATAACTGGGGCATTTTGGAAACATATACATACATACATTTATATATATTTACAGTGTACAGTTCACAAGATGGAACACACTTTGTCCTTATTATATTGATTATATGATCTCAAAGTTGTACTGTTAAGAACAGAAAAAATACAAAAATCAACTTGTACAACCAAGAAATGTCATCATGGGCATTAGATGTGGTAGTAATAAACCTAACATTTTTTATCAACAACCTAGAGACTGAATGGAAATTATATACAGTATGTATAATCCATATACATAAACACATAATGCAGAAATATGGTGTCTGATTTTGAAACAAATATATACCTGTAGTTATCTATGGTGCAGAAATAGGTATTTTCACCCCGTGAACTTGGTTAATTCACTTGGGATCTTTTATGCTACTTGCTAATATGAATCACTGGTCATTAACATTTGAGAGTATAACATACATAAATAAGCACTACAGCTGTTAAATACAATCAGTCATTTTATTCTGTCCCTTCATAACACCATGCCACAGAGCATTTTACAGATCCTGTAGCAGTGAACAGTGACAAGGCACTTCATAGAACAACAGTCATTGTACCTGCTGCTTGCATCAGTAAGCCAGAGGGTGACCAGAGCACAGTCCATCAGATACTGTGCTAGATCCCCAGGAGAGAGAGAAACCTGCAGGGACTGGACATGAGCAGCTCCAGTTCTCATTGATCTTTTAATTGGTTTGATTTTGTCCCCTCTGTTTCCCATTGTTCTAAATAGAGAAAATTATTTGTCACACATGTTTTTCAAGTCCTGATCTAGTTGCTCAATGAAAGGTTCCTATAAAGCATTGACGACTGGAAAAACCCTTTCTTACTTTAAACCTTACATTTGTCAAAAGCGACTTATTTAAGAGGTATACATTTTAATGATCTTTATGCCCAATGTATAAAGATTGTAACAGCAGGGTATTTGACCAGTTCGAACACATTGAAGTACTTTGTTCAAAGTTACAAAATAAGATTTGAATCTAGAACCTTTTTCTGAGCAACTACTTACTGTATGTACCTCTGGTCTACAGTACATTACTGCTCATGTACAGTATGGGCTCTCACAGTGGACTTGGATGACCTGAGGAATTATTTTCAATTATTTTCACAATAAACATCACAGGCCAGGGATCTCAGGGATGCAACAATCAATCCTATTTGTTTATATGAAAACTTTCCAAGATTTCTGTTCCTCACGTTTTGAGCATAACTGCAGAGGTACAAGGGGCAGAAAACCTTCGAGAGACATTGCAGGAGTGCAAAAAAAAGAGAGAAGTGAAGTTAATGTTTCTTAATAGTTTGAATTTTGGAAGATTTTGCTCCACTGCAGGAAACTTTAAAGGTTTATGGCAGTGATTTGTCAAAAACAATAAATGGCTGTCGCATCAAATATTTAATTAAATAAAATATGAATAGTACTATTTCCTCATTTTTAAACTGGCAGTATGCTATTTGTAATAGAAAAAAGTCTACAAATACAGGCCAAAATAAAAATAGCCTATATTATAGTCTTTAAGTTTTATTAATTCCTAGCTCTTGCAAGACATTATTTTAATAGCTAAACAATCTGTAAAAACTGCATGCCCAATTTTCCACTGTGGGCAAACTGCCCATCTGTTTCTGATGGAGTGGGCAGTTTGCCCACATTGGAAAATAAGGACCTGTGCTTGCTATTTAATCCTCCCTGTGAAGGAGCCTCCTCTTTAATAGAAGTTATATACAGTACTACATGGATTTTTAAAGTTACAAAGCTTTTGGCTTTCCAATGCTCAGTTAATAAAATACAAAAGTAAAACTGTAAAAAGTCAAAAGTCAAAGAGACAAAACTGGTAAGTGACCAAGTATAATTTATTTTTTCATCTTGTCTGACTTATCTATGTAGTCTGTATTCCAATGACTGGTTTCTTTGTACCAATATTGATGCACAGGATATAAAGGAACATACTGTAAGAAAGGTTACAGACAAGAGCAGGGCATTTAACCCATCCGACTGGTTTGGTTACTACTCTGAGTCTCTCATCAATCTGTTTCTTGAAAGAAACCATAGTATAACTGATTAGCTTGTTCCATACCTCCACAGCCTTTTGTGTAAAGTGTTTCCTCCTCATCTCAGTTCTACATGAACTTCCTCATAGTTTCTGCTTGTGTCCTCTGGTTGGTGTTTTGCTGTTAAATCAGGTATCCTCATGTCATAGTCTTGTGGCAGAGTCTTTTTTCCCCGTAACCTGCACTGCCTGTAGACCCTGTGATAGCTCACAAAATCCTCTCTGACCACCTTTCAGCAGTCTAGAGAGTTGACAGCAATTGAGAGCACTTCCCCAAGAGTGGTATCAAGAAATCTTGAGCTGCCAGGATTACAAAACAGTGGAACGGCACAGAGTAGTAATATAGCCCACAGTGTTTGTATAAAAGCACTCTGAATAATATATTAATACTATTTTAATAATAATATTTGCTTAGGTTTTAAATTGTCCTTATTTTAAAACATCCTTGTAGCACAGAGGCCATAAATTCCAGGATAGATTCAAGAAATGGGAGCTTACAGTATCATGTGCACAAATTACATCTTTGTGCTTGAGTTTTTCAAATGGTCATTTTTGTTTGCTTTAGTTTTTTACCTGTTGAAGTACTGCATTTCCACCTAACTTTCTTGAATTATCCTAAGTAATATACTGTATGTTCATGAAACATTTGCAATCCACATGTATACCACACGGGACTGCAGGTTGTAATAGACAGTTGTTCTTCGTTGCAAGAACATCTGGACACTGAGCAAGAATCTGTTTAAATTCCCTTGGTAGCAAACAGTGAGTGTAATAATTGTAGTATTTCGGGAAAAAAGTTTACAGAGAACTTTATTTAACCTTGGAATAAACTGACTTGAGAACACATACTGTATCAGGGTTTATCAGTTTGAAAACGATGCACCGACAGAAGTATGATGATATAGGGGAATATATTTAATGTACAGTATATTTATGAGAGTCCTAAGCAGTCATGGCTAGAAAATAGAACTTTATTATCTGAGCAGCACAGGATAGAGCAGGAAATGAATCATGAATTTTTGGGGATGATTTGCTTATTTGGCTTAAGATTCCAATAACTGAAAACCTACCTTAAAGATCTGAAAGCATCCTGTAATTTACTGTGAGGGAGACTCTGACCAAATGTGGCCAGAGTAGCCTCTGCTCACTTATAACATTTCTTATGTTATGTGTTTAATCCTATTCCTATGCAGAACATTTCTTAGCTCTGGCATTATTTCATAAAAAATCATGCACAAAAACTTTCACCTTAACCAGCTCACAGTGTGGGACCCTCTGACGAGGATTATGAGTTTCAGGAAGCACAAAGATGAGGCAGCTTTTCCAGTGCTGTGCAATTTTGTTTTAAAACGTTTTGCAAATTCCTAAAATGTGACTACATTTCCAGATATCACTGGCCTTTAATGAACAATGAATATGAGCTTTTATTTTATTTGATTTTAGAATCAAAGTTTTTGTCTGTTTATTTATTCAGTTGTTCACCCTTGCACACAGCAAAATCACAAGGTTACAGGCAGACTGTGGTACAGAGGCAGGAGTAGCTGCCCAGACTCATATGGTAGGATCTGTGTCTTGTCACTACACTGTACTTTCAGGCACTGAGAAAGTGGTAGGTTTTTAAGATTATAAGGCACCAGAGGTATTGCCATAGAGTGGCTTCAGAGCTGCCAGTCCAGCAACCAGTATCTGAGCTGCTCAGAATTCTCATTTCATTGTAACTGAGGTATTATGGAATCAGCTGTCTCTCTGTGAACTTCCAAAAAAGTATTTTATTTGTATATCCACATATATACTTTTCAGCAATTGAATGATTCACCTGTCACAGTGATTGCATGCAAATGTTAGTCACTTTGGATAAGGATGTCTGCTCAACAAATAAGTTCAATCAATCAGCTTTATTCATATATGGCACTTTTCAATTCAGAGCATTCTCAAGGCACCTTACATAAATATACATATATAAAAAAATATATTTCTTATTTATTATCATATAACTGAGTAGCCTTCAGTAAATGGGATCGTATTACTAAGACTGCATATGACCAGACCTACAGTACTATTTCTACACCTATTCTATCTGTTATTTAACTTACTGTTTGTACGATAGGTTGCAAGGACAGGTTAAAGATAAAAAAAAATTTCATGCAATATTCTTCTAAGACTGAAGCATAGATTTCTTTAAGGTTTGCTCTTTTGAAAACCATGACTCTCTGGATCTTATCATTTGCAAACATTCTGCATGCAGTGTTAGTCATCTATGATGGGTATATCACATGATAAAATACTGCATTATGCTGCACCGAAAAGCTTCTCCAAAGTATCTTATTTTTCACTGTTGTGGGATTCTAGCTGCAAGCCGAAAAGGTGAAGGCTTTTCTGAAATGCTTTGATGCTCAATTGGGATTTTCTCAGATGGACAGAGATCTGAAGAGAGAGCTGGTGGGTTTTTGTTTGGTCTCAGAGCACTTATCGCCTGCAGGTGAAGAGCAGGCAGCCCCTCTTATCCCCCCGTGAGATTTTTTTGTTTGCGAACGGAACGGGCAGCTCCTGTTGACTGCTGAGCCTCGCCGAGGCAGTTCCGCGGGCCATCTCCAGCACGAGCATTCGCGCGGACATCCGAGGAGCCAGCTGCCCCGTCACGTCCACCTACACCTTCAGCGGTCGCAGCCAGAGCCGCGACTGGAACAACATGGAGAGGGAGGGATGAGCAGACATTGGGTGGCTACACCCCTCCATCCAAGGAATTTATTATCTCATCCCCAGCAGGCCTTCGTAGGCCTTACACAACTGTTAAGGCATTTATTCGACTAACAGCTGTTCATTCCAGCGGCTTCACCTGAATATTCATGATGCTCCTATTCCCTGGGCCTCCGTTGAGCAGCTGTTTCGATTTCGCCAGCAAATGTTCAGGAGAGGCATGTAAACGCAAACAACCTCACAGCCCAACGTTTGAGGCAAAGGCGTCGCAGAGGCCTTCCATGAAACATTAATGTGGAGGGTGCGCACCCACATGTGTGGGGATCTGCGTACGTGTTTCCCCTGCCTCGAACAGACAGATTGTGCGCATCTGAAGAGCTGCTGACGCGCTGTGGGGGGTTACCAGGCAGACATATGGGACCGAGACGAGAAGGAGAGGCGAAAGTTCCTGTTTATAAACAGGCCACTGCTAATTTTACAGTATATGATCAAGTGGGCATGTATGTACTATACACATGTCCTGCTCTCCCGAAAAGTGACTCTTTGAGACTCAAACATGCATTTTAGGTGTATCTTGATCTTGCAAATATCCTGGGTTTTACGCGAGACAAAAAGAGCTGAAAATCAGTAGCAACGCTGTTTTTTAAAGAAGCCCTTCTTTAAGTTAACCAACTAATTTCTTTCTTTCAAGATTAGCATCCCATTTTCCAACTAAATAATGCATTCAAGAACTACACAGCTGTAAGAGAAAAACATTATATCCAAATATTTCTGCTTTAAATATTTATTTAGTTTTGAAGTTCTTAAGTATCTTAGGCACATCTGTTTTAACTTTCTTAATGGCAGTCCGGCATCAAGATATGGAGAAGGTCATACTTGTACCTTTTAAATATGCAATGGATCTGGCCTGTAGAAGACCAGAATCAAGTTTGCTAAAACGGCCTGCACATTGACCTCCATGAAACTTCAATTGCATGGGAACAGTTCACAGTGATAGCAAGGTGTTAAGTAAGTGTCTATTGTTTAAGAATTAAAGTTCTGGTGTTTATGTCTGTGGACATCTTCGGAATAACAAGACGCTGAAATGACCAACCTTTGATCTGGATATTTATATCTGAATTTACACCACAGTTTTCCACAGTTAGTTTTCCTTTAATCTGTAAGTACACTATGAGCTTAATGGATTGGTCTGTTTCTGAAATCAAATCATCGCAAGATAATTAATACAGCATAAATGCTGTTATCATCTACGGGTTATGAAATTTGCTTTCCTGGAGTTTTCTCTCCTTCTATGCAATAGTGTGGTTTATTATAGTGCTGGCTAGAGATCTAGTTTGATTACCTTCAACAGTGCATCTGCACACACAACCAAGGAGGCTGGGTTTTTTTATTTCTGATGTCTGTTCGTGCTTGTTAAATGTATTCTTCGATTAAAAACTCCTTTTACAACATATGTTTGTACTTTGAAGTTACCTATAAAGTTGCATTTTTATACAAAACTCTCAAGGAAGTCTGAAACTTTTAATTTTATTTTTTAACCCATTCCTCAGTTCCAAAAGTAATCCTGATTTGATATTTAATTTATTTAGCAGCTTAACTAATTAAGTGACAAGTTGATACACACAGAGCAAGAGAGAGGGTGTATTTGTGGCTGTAATATGGAGGAGTGGTCAGGGGTTCGAATTTACCTGTGGGTTTGAGTCCCTGCTGGGGTACTACTGCTGTTATAACTTTGTGCAAGGTGTTGCACTCACATTCCTCCAATGAAGCTGTACCGATGAATCTCCATATTGCCATTCTAAGTCAGATGTTGCTCTTTATTGACCTAGCTGATTAAATAAAAATTTACTTCAGTTTGATTAAGTATTACTTAAAGGATTAATTTTAAATTTGAAGGCACTAGGCATCTAAGGTAATGCATGTATCAGGGATGCATTGATCAGTGGAGTAATCAGATGTAATGATGTAATGAGTGGAGTACCACAGGGATCTGTATGAGGATCAGTTGTCTACCTGTTTTATATTAATCATAGAGATTCTAGATTCTAGTACAGTCAGTAAATGTACATAGCCTTTCAGAAGGTGGATACTAATTACACTGAATGCATTGTATTTTTGTTGTAGCTTTTTCACAAGTCTGTTGATATAGTTTTTGTAGGCTGGATAAAACTATTTTTAAACAAAGTTGATGTAATCATGGCTGTGCTGTTGATGGTTAAATGTTCTGGGATGGAAGATACATGGAGATTTTAGTTTTTTAGTGTTTTGGGAAAGACAAAGTCAGTGTTAAGGTTATGGCTGTGAAATCACCAAAGAAGTGTTTTAAATGCCTAAAGCACGGACACAGAGAAGACTATGATCAATGTGTGCAGGCATCTGATGGGTCATTTATGTTTTGGAGAACAGGGTATGGAAAACAATTTGTCAAGGCTAATGAAGCAAATGTATTAATTTACTTAAGGGCCAGACACAGAGCTGGGCTGTTCAGTGCTGCTTGAGTACAAGTTATGTGAGTGATGTGAATGAAGGTCATGATAGTTTTTCCTCAGCAACATTAGTCCCTCTCCACCCCTTCCAGTATGAATTATTTAAAAACAACACCTATGCAAATATGAACCTCTGACTTTTTGCTATCACAAGAAAATATCCAAACCTTGTGTTAATGGTTATGTGTCTAGAACAGAAGAAAAAGGCCCATGTTGCATCTTGCCACAGCAGTGACCAAATTATGACCTTTTGTCGCTTTTTTAACAGAGGGTCCTGTTGTTACAGCCAGATGCAGAGTATCTTCTCAACATATCAGAAAGCTGAACTAGAGAAGCAGGTATTTACGTCTCAGAATCCTATTACTGCTTCCTTACTCTGAACTGCTTTCATCGGACACTGCTCTCCAAATGGCTGTAACAGCCTCCTGTGGAAGGGAATGGTGGAAGTATAATGGGATATTGAATAAGAACACCAAATAGATCCCAGTGGCTTAGTTTACATCAAATAACCACACATTCTGCATATAGACCAAATGTGGGAATAGGAGTGTGTCATGTTGTCAGTGCCATCTGGAAAAGATTAAATTGCTGCAACCTGTGTAGTAAGAGTGTGAAACGAGCTACCAAACCATGTTGTTGAAGCCGATACCCTGGCTTCCTTCAAGAAACGCCTGGATGAGATCCTCAGATCAATTAACTCCTAACTGCCTAATGAGCTAATGGGCTGAAGGGATGAAGGGCCTCCTCTTGTGTGTAACCTTTCTAATGTTCTCCATAGTAATTCTTCATAGGGCCAGAAAACTGTGCCTGTATCTAACTGTCTAGCTAATCTGTCATGTGTCTGAATAGGCATATATCAAATTATCTGAAGTTGTGGAATCCACATGGAATTTTTGAAGTGTATGCCCAGTGAGACATATCCATTACATTTGTGGTTTTGGTTACATATGTCACTTAAAGAGGTGGCTGTCTTCACAGGGAAACAAAATCCGTCTTTGGCTGGTTCTGTTATTTTCTTTGTCTCTTAAGGACAAATGTTTTGCTGCGATTTTGGCCTTGATTGAGAGCCAATCGAAATTTCTCTAGGTACAGACATCCAGATAACTTCCACATACAGTAAGTGGCAAGTTTCTGCCACCTTTGGAGCCCTGGACTCTCAGCAGTTTTTTACATGTCTATCAGAAGGCCTGCTATTTTTACACCTAGAAAGATGCCACATCCTCTGCACACACATGCTAAGGCCCTCACTGTGGCATCGTTTGGCGAAGCATTTGAACTCTGGGAATTGGATTGTTTTCAAAGCTTTGATCCGAAGCACTAGAACTGTGTCCTACTGTGGTGCTGAATGACAGTAGTGCTTAAATTACAGTTCCCCAGATACGCGCAGAGGCAAAAAAGAATAATGAAAATAATGTCAGAAATGCTGGAGAAGGATCAGCTGCTAATATAGTGGTGCTTTTTGGAGACTAGGCATGAGAATAGAAGCCAGGACGATGAAAGTTGTCCCATTTTTTTCTGCTGGATGAAAGAGCCGACCGTGTGGACCAGAAAGGAAACCCAATATGGCTGTTATTTCGGTGCCAGTAGATTAGAGAGAAAAGTATCTGAAACATCCGCGGCAACCATTGAAGAGAATGAATGCGTCTTTTTTTTTTCTTCCAGAGCAAGCTGCTTGTACAAACTCAGCACAGAGCTGTGGCGGGGCCTTATCACTGAGGCCCTTGTCTGAGGTGGCGGTTTCTAGTTTCCAGGGCTGAGGGGTGGTGGGGTTACTCCACAGACGCCCTGAGTGAGAGATGTTCCAGTGATCCCTCACCATCTTCAGTTACTTTTTAATTCCTGTAGGTCACAAGTAGCCGGAATTTTGAGATAAGTGACCTTTTCTTGTTTGCTCTCTAACTCCTGGCGTCTGTACAGAAGCCCTAGGCACAAATGTAAAAGTCATCCCTCTAAGAAATTAGAGGTAAAAAAAATTCTAATACTTGAGAGAGGTCAGAGATTTGTGTTATCATTCCAAATTTTGTATATTTGTTTGTCTTCTTGTGTAACCCTCCCAGAGGTTACACCTTCATAAGATTTTTGGTTATGACCCTAAATATCACTGATGTTATTGCAATGAATAAATCTCTTAGAAGATTACGTTTAAATCCTTATATAACTGAAGTTTCGTATTTAAAAGCCAAAGAATTGAAATCCTCTAAAATAATCATTACTAGTCAAACAAAAACACAAGAGCACAACCTGCTGTGGACTCATAGCTGGCACGTGTCCCTCTGGACAAGAATTCCCTAACTCTTGCCTCACTAGGGGATACGAGACAATGTTCTGTAGGAGAAGGATTTTATTTAAAAAGAATATTGAAAGGTCTCTGGGGTGCCTGTCAGATTTGATTAAATAACACTTCACGTATGCTTCAATAACACTTAATACTTTATTTAATACTTCAAATCCACATAAACTGGAGTCTGAATTTTCATGAGTATAAGTATAAGGCTATTTTCTTCAACATCTCAGGGGTTATTAGGCTGTTTTAGAGAACAAAACAGCATTTATATACTGTAACATATGAATGTCAGAGCAAATCTTTGACCCGCTATTAATGAAGACTTAAAGCGATCGCTTTCCGAAAATGCAGAAACGTGGAAAAAGACTACAGGTCAGCTGTTGACACAGTACTGTTTTGTACTGCACTGAAGATATGTTATTAACAAAATGTAAACTCCACTTTGTGTGTGTGTGTGTTTGGGCTGTGGAGAACTATGTTTCCCTACCTGCCTGAAAATTGTGTTTTTTCCCTTTTCTGGCACTTGTGAAAATTTGAGGAGTCTCTTAGTTCCCACCCCTGCTCGCACGAGTCTGTAATGATGAACATCTTCTGGGCTAATGGGGGGCACGGGGGGTTGGGAGAGAGTAGTGGGGGGGGGGTCAGGATTTACTGCCGGCATGTGCTTTTCATTAGGGAGGGCCGTGAGGAAATAAAAAGTGCTGACCCATTCACTCAGGAGGGCACTGCCTTTTCCTAACCACTGCAAGCGAAGGGAAACCAGCTCGTCGTGCTCTGAGAGGGGAGGGGAGGCAGGGAGGGGAGTCAGGATGAAGTGGTGCTGGATGTCAAGTTTATTGAAAGCGAAGCTGCAAAATCCAAATACTCATCAGATGTTCCTTGTTCCAATTTATCCTCCTCTGTGTGGTCCAGTCCCCCTCCCCACACACTCACCTAATCCCATCTTGCCTGCAGTCGACCCAGGTTTCTCTCAGGGGAAAGAGAGCCAAACAAGGGAGGTTTGGTAGGTTCAAGCTCAGGGTATGGTTAGCTGAGAATACCTGCAACCTCTATTTTTTAGCCTTGTCTATGCATTTCATTAAGCTTTAAGATGGGGATTAGCTCCCATTAGTACACAGTGATTTGAAGTACAATCATTCTATTAAGTCGTCATGCAATCTCAGAAGAAAATTACCCATGTTTAACTTAGGGTGAACCATATGTCCACTTTGGAAATTCCCATCGGTTTTTAGTTAGTGTATGGGCACAAAGTAAAGGGCAGATCACTCGTGCAGCAAACATGGCTGTTTGTCTGGAGATCGCAATAGCACTTGAGATCCTTTAGAGGAGCAGTTTATGGGATATTATCTACAGTCTCTCCTTTGCTCTTGTTGTTACAAGTCTGTGATATGTGCTGTGATAATGTCTTGCCAGTTGGTTTCTTCCCTCCTTGAATTATTAGCTGATTAGCAGCATGTGATCAGAGGGAAACAGTTTATTGCTGCACAGCTTGCTGAAGAGAGAGGAAGTGAAGTGCAGTAAGATTTCCCATAACGTTGATGGACTCTACAAGATTAATAAGAAGCACAATTTTATTCTCACCTTACATTAAAACACACTTTTCATCCTATGTGTGCCAACACCACTTCACCCTCCTCTGAAGCACTACTACCCTTGGGGCTGACACAGAACCAGCTCAGCTGCTTCAGAAGTGTTTGTTAACTGTTAGTCCAGAAATATCTCGACTGTTAATCTAACTTAGTCCAGAATGATCTCTCGACTGTTAGAGTGGAAGTTTAGCTGGGCCAGAATGGGGACGCTCGAATGAACTTTCAGTCAGGTTAATGGGTCTGAAGGTCCTAGGTTTTAGAATTAAGACGTGAAAACTTTAGAGACCGCAGGTATTCTGGACTGCTATTCAACATGGAAAAAATGGCCAACTGTGTTCTCAGTGCACATTCAATAGGATAAGCAGCTTGTCAGATAAGTCATTCACAACCTCATTATAGCCAAGAAGGCTGTTAGCCATAACATCCTCTTCACCAGTGCTGTTAACACACCAAAATGTCTCGGGCTCCAAGCAGCCTGCCTCTCAAGAGCCGAGAACAATAACGGGGAAGTTCTTGAGCTCAGCCCACAAGGCAGAGGAATGAGGGCTGTGTGGATGGGCGCCCCCGTGTTCCCTCTCGCGCTGGGCACAGAGAGTTCGAGTGGAGAGACACAGCAGGAGACGGGACACAAGGTGAGCTGTCAGCAGGAGAAATTAAGTCTTCTAGCAAAAGGTGGATGAGTCGTTATCTCTCTGACACCCGCACCATGACAGACAAATACATGTAAAGGCAAATGCACACAGACACTAAGCAGCAGATAATTGATGTGGAAGAGCACCAGCCATGGAATCACAAGGATTGAAATATAGATGCCTGTCGTCCTGTGCAGGAAGACCTTTCACACACTTGGCAGAGGTCGTTAGGAGGAGGCAATGAATGATGGCATTCCTCTGCCTCTTGCTCCAGTTAGAAAGCTCAGGCACTCGGACAACTTTTAACAGTTCATCACTTTTGAGTCGAAGCTTTCATCGGGCACATTTGATCAAATGTCTACGATTATTTTAGGTAGATCATATTCAGTAGAATGAAACCTGATTTCAGGAGCAAACGTGGTTTCACTTCATCCCTAAAGAGGTCCCAAAACTACTGAACTTACACACAAGCATTTTTTTTAACAAGGTATGGGTTTATACTGATGCGGCTTGCAAATTTAAGAAACCCGAATTCCCTTGGAAAAGAAAAAACCACATCAAACCATTATTTCCATTTTAAAGCCTAGTAAATCTACGTTTATATATCACCAGACATAAACATGACCTTCTAAACCTTGCAGGGTTTAAACATTTTTAATTGACTGACAATCAAACCAATTACATCATTAAAGAGTTGGTTATAAAAAAAGAGATTGTGAAAGGAATATATACTGTATTATTCATACATATACACACTGTTATTAAAATGTAAAAACAGAAGGAATGTGTTTATACAAAGTGTTGTGGGAGTCAGGAACAACCTAGCCAGTTAGGTCAGGGGAATACCTTAGCTTAATGCAAGAAACTGCCTGACTGGACTTTCAGATTAATAAGCTACTATCACACAATGGCAATTGCTAAAATAGCTTTTCATTTTTAGAATAAAGTTATACAATCCTAATTTGTGACTGGTGAGTAAAAAAAATCCCAGGTTATTATATACAGTACAGTGATCTGACAGAGCATTCACATGATATACCTTAAAGGGAAGGGTAATATGGATGATTTTTTAAGACAGTCGTTTCTGTCAATATGATGCTTTGCATCCATTCGGATTTGTGATAATACTGTACCTGATTACAGTATGCCTGCCGCAGGGCCCGTAGATCTCTAATTCTAACACTAGGGGGCGCACATACTTCAATAAAATGTTGCCGATTAGCTATCGGTTATCATTTGTTAAGAAAAATAATGTTTTGGTTGCATTAAATAAACATTTATGGTAATAAAACAATTGTATTAAATTAATGGATATTTTTAATTATAATGTATGTAACTATACAGTACAAACCATTTAGTATGTACAGAGTATGATGTCATTATCTTCATACTGTGGTAGAAAAAGTATAAAATTATTTACATTTGACTGCAGTTCCAAAAGTGTACTTTTGTTTTTATGCTGGAATTTAAACTTGTCAGTTACAGAAACTGATCTCTCAAAAAGTAGGCTAGCAAAGAGTCTGCTGTATTCTGTCTCTTTACTGGAGGAAATGAGGGAGAGAGAAAATGGTATATTAGTGCCAGACAAAAAGTAAGGAAAAATCTACAAGCTCACAGAGCAAGTGAAGGGCAAGGAATTTATTTAGCGATACACTGTGACCTCTGTTTAAAAAGTGTAGTTCTCATCCTCCCATCTTTAAAAACCTTCTCAGAAACAGAGTCTTTAGGATGAAAGGCCTGTCTTCAATGCCATCCCAGTACAGGAGAGGGCTTTAATCTGTAGTGGGGGTGGGGTGGGGGCATTCCTTAGAAATGCTTCTTACACAAATATCTCCTTTAGTTTATATTAATCTTTCTCAAAATATCAGAGTGCTCTTTGTCAGTAATCATATTTGTTTTTTCATGTTTATCTACCTTTATGCCCCAGTTTCTCAATGTAATTTTTAATGAGTTTTTAATGTTTTCAATTAGTGAATTGGAAAATAGATTACAGTTCATGAGTGGATAATCAAACTTCTGAAAAGAAATGATGATTATTCCTGTCAAGAAAGAAACCTTTAAGGTTTCTAAACGTTTTCTACAGTTTGCTTTAAGGACGGCGATGTAAAAAAAACTCATTATAAATGAGGCAGCAGCTGCTTTCTACAGTGCGTCTTAACATGATATCGCTGGTGGTCGCCGAAGTTAAAATGAACAGTGGGAGCACGTTTAAAACACAACAATGGGCAGTGCTGGCTTTTGGAAGTCTGGAACAAGCTTCCCAGCCATGTCGTTGAAGCTAGTACCCTGGTTTTCTTCAAGAAAGAGCTGGATGAGATCCTTGGATCAATTAGCCGCTAACTAACATACAAGCTCCCTCATGTTCTTCTTAATATGGCCCCTAGCAACAAAAAGGTGTCAGGTCAGTCAGGCTAGAGGGGATGACTGACACTTGAATTGTTTAGTCCTTCTCCCACATGTTCTGAGACTTTTATCAGAGGGACTTTACAGAGACTAGATTCATCTACAGAGCCAGTTACAGCAAGATCTCAGCTTTTTTCATCTCAGCTAAAGGAGAGATGTTAGAGTGGGCAGCTGTGTCGGCAGGCTACAAAAATAAAAACAGTTAATTCCACACTGAAAAAAAAGAAAAAAAAACAATGTGTCAGCTGTTAGGTTTAGCTGCCAAAAACATTATTTCCTTGTGTTTATCAGCATGCAGCTAACTGTTGTTTATTCCAGAGCAAAAGATGTTAAACTGGGTTGCAAACTGGGACGCTCATTCTGGAATAACAGATTTCTATCTTCCAAGCTGCACCCTTTAGCCTGGAGTCTCTGGCACGCACAGGCTCAGCTCTCACCATCGTGGCTCTTGATGGAGGCCGAAAAACCTCCGCTTAGAGCCTTTCATGCGAACACAGGAGCCCCGTTGTGCTCTGTATGGATGCAGTGAATCTGTGAGTGGATGTGTGCCTCTCGATTGCAAAGTCCTGTATAATGGAATTCTTGTAGCCTGCAGCCACATCTGTTTTTGAGGCTGGGCTTTGACATAACCAATTTATGCTAAGAATGTAATATGCTGGGTTTACACGGGAGGCGATACGACCCCTGCGTGACCCCCAGCTCCAGCTTCCTGTTCCAAGCTGCCTTGAATGTGGAGTGAATCCCATTATCTAATAAGCTGCCTGGCGGGTTAAAAGGGTGACTGACCTCTGAGACAAACGTTTATCATGTGGGATCAAAAGGGAGCAGTGCAACCTTTCAGAACTCTGGGCTAATCGGACTGCTGCTTCAGGACACAAAGGCAATGGTACTAATTGTAGTGTGTAAATTAAAGATTTCTTTCGTCTTCACATAGGCTTTCATGCACATGTGCGACTGGTAGGATTTTAAGGGTTCGTTTGGTTGGTGGGTGTGATATATTCTATTTCAGCTGGGCTGAGATGCTTGTACTCCAATGTTTTGCCTGCTCTGACTCAGGCACTTGTACTGCCATAGCTCACATACAGCTTGCATGGAGGTGATACACTATGATGGACTGTATTTGAACTCCCACAATTCCCTGCCTCATGGAAGATGAGGAACGTGCATTCTAGATATACAGTACAGGCCCCTAGTGTGCTGTTCCTTAGGTCTTCAGTTTCCTCCTCTGCTTGCTCTACAGAGCAACAGGATTGGATTTCAATAGAAAACCTGTGGTCACCCAAAAGAGCTTTCAAAGAGATTGTGTGGTACATAAGAACATAAGTTTGGAAATGAGAAAAGACTATTCAGCCATTTGGCCCATTAGGCTCATTTGATTTTTCAGTATCTAATTGATCCAAGAATCATTTACTGGAAGAGCTTCCACTTCAGCAGCATGACTGGGTTGCTTGTGCCAAACTCCCACAACCCATTGTGTAAAGTTGTGTCTTCTGTTCTGTTCATTTTGAATGTACTTTCCCTTACTTCCATTTTGCCCTCTAGTTTGTGTTTCATTTTGAATTCTGGGAACTCCATAAGACTGGCTTTGTCAAAGCCTTTGGAGATATGGAACACTTGATTCAGCTGCCCTTATAGTCTGTTCAAGGCAAAAATGATTTAGCTACTTTAGCCTGTTAGGAAAGGACATTTCTTTGAGTTAGGAATGGCTCTTATTACTCAGATTCTCAAACATAGGTATCTTTTGAAAAACGACCAAAACAGGATGCAAAATTCTACATGAGGTCTTACAAGGGTGTTGCACAATTTTAACATAACTTCAGTTTAATCCTGCATCTTTAACTATGTATCCTAATGTTCAGCGTGCCTTTCTGTTGCTTTCCTATGTTGTCGAGAAGATGACAAAGGTGTCAAAATAAATACCTAAGACTTTGTCGTGGGTAGTCTCTTCAGGCTCAGTGTTTCTCATATCATATTAATTATTTTGTTACTCCTACTTGCACATTAATGCTCTGACCCCAAACACATTAACTGTCGCTTACCAGGTGCTTCCCAGTCTTAAATTTTGCCTAAATGTTTGTGAATTTCCTTTGCAGTTTATACAGTGTTTGGTAATCCTCCTATTTTGGCATCATGTGTGATCTTGACTAATTTATAACTGTAATCTAAATTATTTTTAAAAATTGGGAAACACAGTGATCAGTGCGCGCACACAGGTTCTGAAATCTGTGCACAAAACATGAAATTCCAAAAATAGTTGATGATAATAAAACAAACACAGTCGTTGATTGAAAAATGCTAAATCGACCACATGAGACTGGCTGCGAGAAGCCCAACTTGCTGTTGGCCCAGCTGTGTGCATTATTATTGCTACTCGATCATCAATATCTCTGCTCTCGTAGTCTTGTACCTCACTGCTCATGCTCGCCCGACACTCAGTCTCTTAGACAGGGCTCGTTGAATCGCTGTTCTGGTCTTTTGGATCTCTATGCTTCTATGAGAATGACTATATTAACAAAACATAACTTAAAGTTTACAATTTTACATACACTCAATTAGTGCACACACATTTTTATCACTGGGGAAACCCTTAGCACACTATCACAGTACCCCCATCTGAGCATTTATCCCCCATCTTTACTTTTCTTTTCTACTCATTGAACAGTTCACAATCCAAACACAAGCATTTCTCTGAATGCCTGCTGTCTAGAATTGGAGGGTTAATCTTTTATGTGTATCTTTGGCATAATATTTCTAAAAAATTCAGTATAGCATATCAAATTCTCTGTATGTGTACTTTGCGGTTAAGCAAGATCATTAAATGGAGTCCTTAACGAAAGTTCAGTAGGGATGACGACAGCCAAGTTCAATCCTGCTCGAATCTCAGTAATTAGCCATCACTCCTGACGTCATTTCCTCTCCTAAACACTATAAATACTGTATGTGATCCCCTTCTGTCTCTGTCTCTGACCTCTGCAGCTGCCTCTTCTATGACAACAGTATTTAATATAGAACTTCTGTATCTTCCCTCATATTCATTTTCTTTATCAGGCATTTTTCTTTCATTGTTTAAAAAATCAACATTGTCCACTAATTTGCTAAAACCAAAAATCAGACAATATATATTTCGTCATTTATAAGTGATTTTAATTTGAATTAAAACAGTACAATCAGATTTGACAGTGTTGGACCTAGAGCAAATCATGTATCGCATGTCCAAAACAAAAGCGAGTATTATCACCCATCCTCCATCAGTAATGCAGGCGACTCAGTGGCAGTACACGCATAAGCTGCAAGCAACCACCAGGGGGCATCATTGAACCAGTTCAGAGTCGGCAAAAAATGTCTGAAAATTCTTTGGCGCCGTGAGGAGTTTCTTATCGACAGTCATTCGAATATGTTTTATTCTAGCAGTGCAGGAAAAAGTGTTCATTAACATAGGTATCTGTATATTCAACAACATGAACTGTTTTACTTTTCCATTTAATTCCCAAACTTTGTCCTCACCGTTTTTGAACATTTTGGCATACTGTTTCAGACATTAATAATAATTAGGTATTTCACTTTGTAAATGAGCAAGGTTATTTTGAAGAGCAATACATGTGAACCTGTTTTTTAGTCATTTACCTGAGCACATGGTGGTTAAGATCGTCTTTCAAATTGATGTTTGAGTACCCCATTCTTTTAAGTTCAAATTGTTTTTTAAATAAAAACTGAAATCACAGTACGGACGTTGGAGGTGTCTGTAGATGTGATAATCTGAGCAGCACACACTCTGCAGTTTGCAAAGTGACCATTGTGAGCAGGGTGTTGAGTTAGTGTCTGAGGGTAATAGGTGTGTTTCAGGAAGAGTCTTTAAGTGTTACTAGGCCAACAGCTCGCTCTCCAGGCTGTTTCCCACAATGCTTTAGCCCCCCCTGGCAGCTGTGCCTGGTAGTTGAAAAGCAAACGCTGCCCCGAAACACCGAACAGCAAGAGCGATTCTTCCCCCGTCACAAGGCATCATGTTGAAACCTTCGGGATTTACTGCAAGGAAATTCCGTTATAAATTGCCTTCCCATTTTTCACGCAAGATTTTTAATTTTTTTTTTATTGCTTTGGTTTTTGCCCTCAATAGCTGGAGGTCAGAAATAATTTCTCGTTACTGAGAGATATAGCAAGGATCTCCAGTCCTGATCCTCGAAGGAAGGTGCTTCTGCAGGTTTTCAGTGCAGCTGGGGTCGCAATCACCCACAGCAGCTAATGTTGGCTTAACTGGACCAAGACTTCTGGACTTCTCTTACCCTTCAGGTGCTTCTGCTTTAAAGAGACCTTGAAGATCTCTTTTAAGAGACCAGACACACTGATCCTCCAGAAACCAGACAAGGGACCCCTCTTACAGACGTTTTCTTACCTAGTTTGCTGAACATTGACCTCAAGGGGAAAAGCTTTCTTTTAACCGTGAAAGGTATATTATTGTGTGAGAAAAGGCTGGAGTACTTTGAGTTCTTTTAGAATCTGGGTGTTGTCTTGCAAGCACGCTTGAGGGTATTGAGGGTTTGAATTAATAGCAAACCACTGGAATTGTTTCAGCTAACAGCCCTTCCAGCTTGTGGGCTCACTGTACTTCCTTCTTTACACCTATGAGGTGGAATTATCATCAACATAACTCAGCAATAAAGCAACAACATGTTTGGGGATCACAAAACTTTTCTTTTTTTTTTTTTGCACTGACATTCTGCACGCTTCGCATGGCAGGAGTTATCACATGGCTCACCCCCAAGCGCAAAGGAAAAGAGATTTGGGCAGAAATAAAGATGTAAAAAACAGAAACAGGATTTAGGTGGGAAAAAAAAAGCCAGCTCTGCGAGCACAGCGGTGATACCAGGCACGTGTTGTGGTAAGATAGTAGACAACAAAAAGAGCATTTCTGGAGGATAAAAAAGAGCAATTCTCTTCCCCTGCCACCACGAATTGGCAGGGCTGCTGTTTCCACTCTAAGCATGCTGTCTGTCTGTATTAGTCACACCCTTAGAGAGGCAATCAGCTCCTCTCCTCTCCAGCCCTTATCTGCTCAGCCTGCCTCAGATGTCTTTGCACTGCTTGTCAGAGTGGATGACAAGAGAGACAATGGCTGTTGATGTTTGATCTTTCAAGAGATGTTCAAATTGCTACAGCAACAGAAAAAAGTCTCTATATAAATGTAGACACGTGTCTGTATCTTGCATTAGTTATTTCACTTAAGTGTCTTCCTTGCCACTTGCTGTGATAAAGGAGTGCTTACCAAACCTCGACGAGCCCGGTTGAAGAAAGAAGTGCTTGCTGCCTCAGAGACACGGGAACAATGCTTACAGCTCAGAACAGCTGTCCAAAAAGCAGGCTCTGTGGGTTTGAGCAAACCAGCGAGCTTTTAAGATTTGAAATGTGCAGCAAACGGGCGTATCTCTGTTACTTCGGCAGGAGTGGCCTCGTAAAATTCAAGCTGGTTGATGTTTTTTTTCCTAAGCTAAAACGGTAGCCAGCGTCCGAACCCTTGAAGAACCAGCGAACCGGGTTTGGAGCGATTGCGACGCCAAACACGAGTTAAAACTCACAATTATTTGTGGAAGTGTGAAAGAGCGTACATTATGTGTGTCATGTCAAGTTCCTCCCCCTGTGCAGTGCATCGCATTGCTGCCTCAAGATAATACCACAGCTGTCTCCACAGGAGATAACCAGGACGCAATTAGAGGCATTAGCTGAAGGATCTCTCTAATCCGCCATAAAACTTCTGGCATAATTAGCACATCCGTTTGGACTCTCTGTCTCTTAAGCATTTGAAGATAATTTCTCTGAATCACCTTTCAATTAAATAATAATGCTTGAGAACACGTGGGGGAAGTTTGGCAACTGTCCCTGCTCGCCCCACAGACTGGAGAGGGTGAGCGAGGCCACGGTGTGGCGGGCACACCTGCGCCTGGCGCCTGGGAGCCGCTGCCACACTGCGGCGCCCACCTGCCTCGGCCAGCCTGAGTGGGCAGCTGGGCTCCCTGCGCGTGGCAGGAGATGACAGCTCGGCCAGGGCAGCGGCCCACGGCGGGGGCGGGAGAACCCGGGCCTGGCGCGCGTGCTGCGGGTCCGGCGAGCTCGGAAAACGCCCAGGAATGGGAAGTCGCTGATTAACTAACACTGCAAACTCCTCGTAGGCTGAAAACCGATACGGAGTGATAAGTTGTTAAGGGTCTTCATGCACTGAAGGAAAAGTGTGTCATGTCTCAGGCGGGACAGTGGCCTCAGTTCATTTACAAATGCAAAGTGAATTAGGACTGTGTGTACCATTTGTGAGATTATCAGTCGTATTTGTTTGTTTTTTTATAAAATCACTTTAGAAATCATATACAATTTCTTTGTAGGAATTTCTAGGAATATGTCTTTTCGCGTACCCCAACTTGCTCTCCATGAGACACACAGACAGGGAGAGAAGCTGGGGGTCAGAGCATAGGGTCAGCCATTTATAAGGCACCCCTGGAGCAGTTGGGGTTAAGGGCCTTGCTCAGGGGCCCAACGAAGTAGGATTCCTCTGCCGGCCGCTGGATACGAACCGGCAACCTTCCAGCCACCGGTGCAGATCCTTAGCCACAGAGCCACCACACCACCCATGGACACCTGGACACCTTCTGTTAAATCAATGTTCTGGTAGAAAGAGTAGTGTGAATTAGCAACAAAAAAGCAGTGTTTGACATCTCTCCTAAGCTTTTATATGTTTGATGTTGCCGTGCTACAACTGCAGCCTTCATTTTCATTTAAAATCAAGAACATTCATGAAATGCCAGCAAGGAAGTACTGGATATTTGTGTCCTATACCATACTGAGAACTGACACCAGATGAGAAGACGAGTTTTCTTGGACAATAGAAAGTTCTCTGGGCAGGTGTGATATTAAATGACGTCCTGGTAGCTACACTTGGAAAGCATGGGTGCAGCTCTCACAGGCTGCTACAGCCAGAGGCGGCAAGAGGGTTTTGCTTTGTTTTAAAGGAATCGGATTAGGGACAGGCAGGGATTTAGACCCGTGCGGCTGAGAGTTGCTGCAGTTCCCAGCCTGCCCTCGGCAGAAGACGCTGCGGTCTTCGTCAGCTCAGGCACTCCCCATCCCTCTCTCCTTGGGAGGCTGCCTTGGATCTTGGATCCTCTGCCAGAGACAAGGTTGCTCTTCCTGGGGAGACCCAGCGGTCAGCACAGAAGGTGGCGAAATGTATTTGAGCAGCACCAGAATGCCCGACTCTTAAAATACTTTCCTTTTCCGTCTCTCTCTCTTCTGCTTCTGCTGCCAATGTGAGAAAGGGCAGCGGAATCACCCTGCATGTGCCTGCATACAAGGCAAACAAACCTGCAGACCAGTAAAAAAAACCTGGACAGAATGAGTGGGCAAAGAGCTGGAGATACAAATAATGTTAACCGAATCCAAGTGTGAGAGCAAAAGAAAACAGATATTCTTGAGCTGTAAGGCTAAACATCTGCTAAAAATACTTGAGTGCACATTACACCATAGAACCATCTCAAATCATACATTTTCCAATACTGTACCTGAAGCAGAATTGCTGGAAGACACAATGCACAAATCAGAGAATGGTCAAAATAAAGGAAAAAAATGTCTTGTGTGACCTGTTTACTATTCCATCACAACTTTACCTCTGCTTTCGGTGGAGAGCTGTTTCTACCACTCAAGTCCTGTAATTTCACCGTCAGAGAATGTGAAATGTTTTACTGATGTAAGTGTTTACATCATCCAGGTGGGGCTGCACATTGGTGGTGGTGGAGGGGAGACCCCATTACCTGTAAAGCGCTTTGAGTGGAGGGTCCAGAAAAGTGCTATATAAGTGTAAGCAATTCTTCTTATTATTATAATTACTGACGTTTAGGAAGAGGCTGCAGTCAAGCAAACCTGCACTTGAACAAAGTGGATAAACATCAAGCAGGAGAGTTGGGAATCCTGGATGCATGGAGTTTACAGTTCAAGAACATGTCTCAGTACTCTTTCTTCTCTTCTTTAATTCAGCAGATGTGGTCTAAAATACCGTGAAAAAGTCTACTTAAAAGCAGTTGAGTACTTGTGAATAAGATATCTAATAGGTGACAATAAGACTTAAAAAATTAATTCAGTAAAGACCAACAGGAAGAGAAATTTGGGTTGTGTATTGTCTTTTCCTTTATGTTCATTCTGGTGATATTCTATATCTTTTTCAGAGCTGCTTCCCCAGCAAAGGAAATAGAGTGGCGAGAACTTTTGGCTTCAGTGTTCTCACACTCTTGGCTGTTTTCATAATTTCGTCACTTTTAAAAGGAAAGTAGAGAGTCATAAAATGAATAGCTGAACTGGCTATTGAAAGTTTCAGATACTCATGTGGCCACAATTAAGACTGGGGATGTGTATTGAGAACTGAGGACAAGTGGCGTATATTTGCATAAAGGGTGGTGGGTGTCTGTAACAGACTGCACAGCTTCATGCTGTTGAAGCTGATTCTCCAGGATTCTTAAGAAACAGATAAGAATAGATAAGAATAAGATAGCACCAACAAAAGGAGCCAGATGAGCCAATCAAACTCTCATTTTGCCCATTTCCCAAACATCTTATGTGCTTTATATAATAATAACAACAACAACTGTATTTTGCAGGAGTAAAAGAAAATATTGTGCCAACAAATTATAATTGTATAAAAAGGTTCAATATATTTAAAATTAAGGAACAGCTACAAAACTCCAATAAATTTAAAGAAATTTAACAGAAGGCAGAGGTCAGGAAAGCATACACTCAAACACGTTATAATCAGAAAGGGATCTTATAAAAATGTCTTAAGCCTAGATTTAAAATAATCTCTGTAGTTGAACCGACATTATCTGGCAGAAAATTCAACAGACCCACAGAAAGCAAGTTTTCCTTTCCTGAGCTTCACGTACTCTACCACAACTGAATGTAAAATAGTGGCTGACTGGTGCCTGGTGTGTTTTTCACCTGTGCAATCAGCAGGCCTGTTCAGTGTTGTAAAAGAAAACCTTAGAAGAAACACTTGAGGTGAAAGGGGATAAAAGCAGCATTCACAGCCCCTGACCAGTACAGTTGACTTAACATTTTGCAGACTCACCCATAGCCCTGAGTGTCTGTCAGGTCAACTTATGTATCAGATAACCGACTGTCTGCTCTCTGCTGCTTCTGGTGTTAATGTATTCATGTTGGAGCATTGCTGAAGGCAGCCCACTTTACATCTGGCTGAATAAATGAGGACATCTGTGTGCCTCAACCCACAAATACTAGCCAGCTTACTAAACAGCTTCAACAAATTTACTAGTGAAGTAATACAAGTCTTCAGGTTAATGAGTGTTTCTGTATATGCAGTTTCAAACACATGTTGACAGCCTGGGCCTGAAACAAATATGTACAAAAAACAATTATCTCTTGATAGTTTTAAGACACTGTTACTTCTTTCAGCACTTAGGGCATGTATTTCATTGAGCTGTAAAATTGAAAAAAAAAACTCAGTACAGTTAATGGTAAATTTAAAATGTGTTTCCTTTTACATGATTGTAAGCAAGACTGAAAAATCACAGAGAAAAAGCCTATTTGCTTTTTGGGAAGCACTTGCTGTCTTGCACTGTAATTCAATACAGTTAAACCTTTCTCTTGCTATTCTTAGTGGTGACCAGTTTTCCAGACTTCTGTTTCCCTTCCAGCATTCAGTTCCCATTCTCTCTGTGCCAGAGGCTGTCTCAGCTCTGCTGTAGATCCGGCCCAGTAGTATCGGGGAGTGAAAACATATCCTTGGGTTATATGCATTTTTCATAGGCATAGTTCTGTTCAGGCACGTGGTTTTTCCCATCTGCAGTACCGGAGTAACATCCCCTAGTTGTAACTGTAACTTAAGTGCCTTCACAGACGAAATGCAGCCCAGGCCAGCCCGCCCTCCGCAAACTGTGAGCTGTACTCACATTTCACAGGCGTTGTGCATGCTTCCAGTTCACATGGCTTCAAGCTCGGGTGTCTGTGTCTTAAATGTATTATGATGATACCCAGATATTGGGAAAACACAGTAAAGAAAAGAAAAACAAAAATGATCTTAGAAAATATAATTTCCTTCACAGAGTTGTTCTTCGAATACATCCATTTTCTTTCTCATAGACTTTTTATTTGGAATCATTCACAGCCCCCTGAGCAGTATTGATTATTTCTTGTTTATAAATGCAGTAACCGTTTATAAACCATTTAGAGAAAACAAAAGCATGGCAGTGTGGTGCTATGAAGACACTGTCTTCTTCTGTATCTTGTTATGAATTGTGAATTTTGAATTGTGATTTTGAATTGAAATCTAAATTGTTTTAGTTCGATTTGGGTTTTTCCTTTCTTGAGACCATTCAGGATATCAATGCCCATCTTGTCATGAGTCAGAGGCCCAGGGTGGTTAGTGAGCAGATTAACCTGGGGACTGAAAACCTTTCTCTAACAGTCAAAATGGACTGGGCGCTTCTAGATCTTTCCTGCTGCCTGCTGGACAGATCCGAAAATGTGTCTCTGTTGTCTATTTCAGAGAGCTGGTTTGCATCTGTCGTCACCAGTTTTTCAGAGCTGTTTTCAACACCTGCATCCGCTGACAAAAGCTGCCACAGCCCTGCACTGACTGGCCTCCAATTTATTCAGACACCCTCTCATGCAAAGATGAACGGAAAATGAACTTTATTCATTAAAAGTAATTTAGAATGACAGTAACGACCGTCATCTTTTCTCCAACTGTAGCACTTCTGTGCATTAGTCAATTTTGCCATTTTGCTTCTGCAGAGCATCTTAAACCTTTTCCTGGCCAGAATTTTTTGTGGCCGAGCTCCTTTTGAGAGACTGGTAGACTTGTTTTCCATGGGAAAGAATCCAGATAGGTCTGTAAGCATTCCAAGATGGGGTAACACCTCACCTGCATCTCTTTTCACGGGGATATGGCAAGAGGCAAAAACACCTGTTGGAGTGCAGCAGAAAGTACTCTGTGCTTAGTCCTTTCACGTTAGCCATCATTGTGACGATGTAAGTAAGGAGGAGAGCTGGAAAAGTGTCAGCGTGGGAGACACTGTGGGATTGAAGAAACACCTGTGGCTCCTGCCAGGCCTAAGTGCTAGAGGCAGCGTGATTTCGTGGCTAAAGTGTTTTTTCTATTTGCAGGCATTGGAAGTTGGTTGCCTGGATACCCACCAAGGGTCATCTAAGCTTTCCACTTAGTGCCCTTAAAAGTCATACCTTTGCCATTACAATAGGATGGTGTGGTGAGTGATGGGACAGTCTATGTTCCTAACGTGGAGGCAGATTTGCTCTAGAAACCTCACTTCAGAGGGGCACACCTACTGTGTCAAGCACAGTGGATATGGATGTATCAGGAGGCCTATATGTACGGATATGTATTGTAGTGGGGAGCCTGATTTGTGATCCACCTGGTCCTCTGGTAGATAGGCATGTAGCCACTTCTTTTCTCTTGTCTCTCAGCCACGCCTAGAAAAAGCCTCTGAGAAGCTAGAAATATTACTGTTTAATTAAATAATTCCATAATCTGGACCAAACAAAAAGATGCAAAGGGAACAAAAAAATTAAATTTAAGCTTTAAAAGGCCCTATTATTTCTAGGTAGAAAACAATGCTTTATAATTTTTAGTGTTGTTACACGTTCTACAAGAATCACATATCATCCCAGTTCTGGGCTAATTACGACAGATTGTACACAGCTGTGGTGTGTAAGACTGAAGCACAAAGTGTTCAGTGTTTTCATTGCAGGCTCTTAAAAGGCCTCCTAATTAAACACAGAACTAGTACCTGCTGCCTTCTCTTCTCTGCCTCTTCTGTGCTCACTCATTCATCCATCCACACTTCAAGCCTTGCCGTCTATCGTGTGCTTGTATCATATACCACTCTGCAACCCTTCCCCTTTCCCATCTGTTTTCCAGACGTGGACAAGGACAACCACATAGGAATCCACTGTAATCATTTATGAAAAAAACGTATGGCCTATTTAGGCTTCCTCTTGTGGGATGGTTGTTAGTGAGAGGGTGGGAAGCTCTAACACTGCTTTTACACACACAGAGTGATTTTATCAAGTCAGGCCAAGCTGGGAGATTCTAGTCCTTCCATATATCTCAAAAAAGTCTCAGGGCCCAGGCAGACTGTGAGTGGAGATACTGATGTACATCCATTTTCTAACCATTTTATCCAATAATATATATATATATCAGTTGAGAAATGTTCATCTTTAATCATGAACCCAAAGGACAAGGCAAAGCTACAGTGGAGTGGCCTCAGAATAAGGAAGTGAATGTCCTTGAGTGGCCCAGTCAAAATCTTAACTTGAATCAGACTCAAACATCTGTGGAAAGACGTTAAAATCATTGTCCATCAATGACCCCCAGCAACTTGTGAGAGCCTGAGCAAATCTTCTAAGAAGAATGGGCAAGTATTGTACCAAGCCAGAGTGCCAACTTGGTAGAGGCTTTTGAAAAGGTTTGTGGCTGTAATTGTATAAATGTGCTTCCACCAAAAATCAAGTTTGAATCAACAATATTTAAGATTTCAGTTACAGTAAACAAGTTACAGTAATCGTCAGGAAAAAAATATCTATAAAAGTCTTCAGTTGAAGCATTCAGAATTTGAATAACATATTATGTTCAAAAGATCTGTATACATCATTTTGTAATTTCACAAAATGGATCACCATAAGTGAAGCTCTTCTAAATCCAAGGATTCCTGGGTTTTGTAGTTCTTAACCTGGGTTTTGTAGTTCTTAACCTGGAGCTAGAGCTCAATTTCCTTTAGTTTGAATTTAGTTATGTACTGTAGCAATCTTCAATTACCCTGATCCTCAGGATGTTACAATATAAATGTATACATTCTGCAGGATGAAACAGGCAAAACCAGCTTTTGGATTTTTTTTACACTATTCATATTTAAAATTACAATAAATTTATAACTTTTAGCAAGTACATTTGTCCGATAGAGGTGGCTGGTGTGTTCTTTTTCTTTTTTGTCACCTAACTTTCATCTCCTATTGGAATTTCATGCATTCTCATGCCTCCGCATAGAAAGCAGATTTAAAAAATCTGTTTAAAAACTGATCTTCTATTGATCATCTTCAGGTTTTCTCCCAAGTTGTGTTCTTTCAGAACCAGAGGCAATCCACTCAGCTCCACTGCTATATGCCATACTTTAGTCTTTTTTAAACAAAGCATAATGTAGGTTCTTTAAAAGCACAGATGGAACACAGCTACCTTATTGGCTGAAAGGGACACATGTAACAAGTGTGACCTCATCTGCACTGCTCGTCTGTTGACTCGGAACTTCTCACAGAGCTGCTGCTCGCTGTGCTGGTGTAAAAAAAGAAGAAAGCGGAACAAAAACAAAAATGGAAAGCTTAGGTTTTAATTAGCTTCAGCTGCAGGCTCTCTCTCTCTTCTCTTCCATTTATCCCTCAAAATGAAGCCATTATCCAAATAGCGATGGAGGTATTTATAGTGCTCCAGTCCTTACAGAGCCTTGGGTACTTGTGCTGGTCCAGCAGGCTTCTCCTGCAGCCCGAGTCCTGGCTGAACTCCAGGACTTTCAACACAGGCACCAGGTGGGCAGCGAAAGTTCCAAAGAAGCTCGAACACACCAGCCACGTTCCTCTCCAAGACCTCACTACCCAGATACTGTCCTCTCACTGTCACCCCAGCCACAATGCCGTGAAAGACTAAAATGCTGCCCAGACTTCGTTGTGCAACACTGATACACAAGAATGCATTGATTTCAAAAGTAACTACGAATCTAGAAAGCAGTGTTTCAATGCAATATATCAGCCAAGAGGAATAAAAGCTGAAAGAAAGGCACTTTTATGGAATCTGCAAAAAAGACAGGATCCCATTCGGGAAAAGGAATTACAAGCACAAGATAAAAGTGATATTAGAAAAGCCAAGGAAAAGACAGAAAGGAATATTGCAATTGGAGACTAACATGTTTTTGTCTGTATTCAAACAACAAAACAACAGAAAGGAAGAAGTGAAATCATATATGCGCAATAATCATTGAAACTTCTAGACAGGGTGAAGGGGAATAGAAGATGTTTGTAATGCACAAGTTATATTTTTACCAAAGGGAGATACTGACCATATGGTTCAGGAGGAGGGATGGCAAGACAAAGTTCAACGTGCTGTATTAAGGTGTACTGCAGTTTTCAAAAGGCTTTTGATAAAGGACTTAATAAAATATTACTTTTCAAATTATAAAAGTAGGCATTCTGTTCTGTTTGCACATTTAGATTGAGAACTGGTTAATGGAAATCAAAAAGGGGTGAATGCTCTTTTGGAGTAAAGTAATTAGTGAAATCACTCGGATCTGTATTAGGATCACTGCTGTTCCTATCCTATAGTATATCAATAATTTAGATTATTGACTGAGTAAACTAGTAAAGTTTGAAGGTAATAGAAAGGGAATTCCATATCATTTCGACAGAGTATAAATAGTGCAGGGTATTAGATGCTGTTACTAAATTCTAACTTCTAAATATAAAATAGTACATAATTGGTGCCACAGGCCACCATGCAGCAGGTGCAACATTGAAGAACAACAGAATGTTCTCCTTGAGAACTATAAGGTATTGCAGTTTTCATTTCAAATGAGCTACTTGAAAAATCAAACAAATCAGCCGCTTCTGAAATCAAAATTAAAATGCTTTCCAAGTGTCCAAAACTGTATGTACAGTAGGATTTAAGTGTGATCTTCTGGATTGTGGCTCTCTAGATCGAGGCTTGGCCATTCCTGGGCTAAAATAACTGAATATTTTAGTCTTCATCCTAAGAGACCTGATTCAAGAATTCAAAAAACCCAAAGGCATTGACTAAGTCAACCCAGTAGACGTCTTCACAATCATCTGCAAAATATGCACAAGTGGACACAAGAGTAAACTATCTGGAAGTACATGGGGCAGTGCGATGGCTAACGATCCGTGCTTCTGGCTGGAAGGTTGCCAGTTCGTATCCCACGGCTGGCAGAGGAATCCTACTCCGTTGGGCCCCTGAGCAAGGCCCTTAAACCCAACTGCTCCAGGGGCGCCATATAAATGGCTGATAAAGCACCCTGACCCTAAGCTTCTCTACCTGTCTGTGTCTCATGGAGAGCAAGCTGGGGTATGTGAAAAGACAAATTCCTAATACAAGAAATTGTTTATGGCCAATAAAGTGATTTTATTTATATCCAAAATAGGTTTGTGGCAGTGGTGGTCTCTCAAGAAACAGATTTTGATCAATTATTTACTACCAAGGAAACAAATTAGATGGCCCAAATGACCCTCTCTTATTACGTTCTTATTTTTTAAATTGCTTAGGAACTTCAAGCAAACTACAAGCAAGAGAACTACAAAATTGGCTTTGGAATCCTGATAGAATCATTGAAGTTTCAATCAGGAGGGTGCTACAAAAACCTGCACTCCTGATGAGCTCTTTGTATGATTCTGTTGAAATACTCAGTACTGAAATACTCATGGAAGTACTCATTGAATGTTCTGTGATTACCACAATGAACATGAATAAAAATGGGATTTTCAATAATTCTTTAAAGTTTGATGTTTAAGAGCTTGGTGGCTATCTTATTTCTGACTCTTTTGTTTTTTTAACTTAAACAGAGACACCTTGTAGGAATCAGTGCAGTGTAGGAACTATCAGCAGATAAACAGGTGCGTCTATATTTTTAAAGTTCAAATAGAAATGAAAACAAGGTAAATAATACAACCGAGGTCTAAAAAAGATAAAGCAATAAAACAGTACATCCAGTGCAGCCAATAACTGGGAGTCAACAATTCACCAGGTACTGACAACTGGCCTCTGTTGAAGACAACATGCCAGGGAGCCCTGTAACATAGATGTTAAAAAGAAATCACCTTTGAATGACAAAATCTTAGAAGCAGTAGGATGATGAATTCCAGATACAGTATCTTGCAGAAGTATTCAGACTTTTCCTCTGGTGTCCTACTTCCTGAAATTAAAATTTGATGCATGAACATTTTTCATACTTGAACTTTTATTCAAAATCGAAATGCTTAAATTGAGCGCGTCTAAGGGAAAGATACATTACTGTACAGTGAAAATTAGTTGCAACGCCCAAAGAAATAAACGAGGTATGTTGATTGTGTTAGTATTCAGATCCGTAAACTCAATATTTGGTGGATAGATCTTTGACAGCAATTACAGCCACAGTACTTTTTTGGTAAATCCCTGCCGGTTTTGCGCACTGACTTCGTGGAATTTCTTTTTGGCAGATTTGCTCAGACTGCCTCATGTTGCTTGGGGATTGCTTGTGGACATCCGTTTTCAAGTCTTTGCACAGATTCTCAGCAGGATTCAAACCAGGTCTTTGACTGGGCTACTCAAAGACATTCATTTTCTTTTTAAGCTATTCCAGGGCAGATCTGGTCTTGTGGTTTGCGTCATTTGTCCCTCCGGAAGGTGACGTTTTACCCCAGGTTCAAACCTTTAGCAGGCTGTAACAGGCTTTCCTCTAGTATTTGCCCAAACTTTGCTCCATTGGTGTTTTTTCCTTCAATGCTAACAAGTTTTCCAGTTCCCACTGAGACTGAACTAACACAATGCTGCCACCACCATGACTGACTGGAGGAAGGGTGGTGACTGGGAGTTGTACTGTGTTGCATCTGTGCCGAACATAAAGCTTGGAATTTAGAGATAATTTTTGCAGCATCTCTCAGGTGTCGCAAACCCATGTGGGACACAAGATGGTTTTCATTTTTTCAGTTGTATATAAGCCCCCTTTTTGGAGTGATCGGGATATTGTTGACCCACAGACATTTATTCCCATCTCAGCCACTGAACTGTCACAGTTGGCTTCTCAGTGCCATCCCTCAGCAGTGTCCTGCTCGTTAGGCTGCTCTGTCTGGAGGGATGGCCCGACTACAAAGTGTGTGAGTGCTGTTCACTTCTTAGTGATAGGCCTCACCGTGATCAAAGAGACTTTAATGGTCTTTAATCCCTCAATGCCCTTCTAGAGATCTGCACCTTTCTACGACGTGATCCCCTAGTTGCTTTGAAGCAGCCTGTGTGCACCTGTGCTTTCAGCCAAAGTGGAATCTAGGCTTTGTCTTCACGAACCTTCACGAACTGGAACCTTACAGAGACAGGTGCCACAGATAGACCGACACAGTAGATGGATCATCTTGTGTGGCTCATTAAGGTAATTGTGTGCACCTAAATGAATTTAGCCATGCCACAGCAAAGGAATTGAATACTTCCTGTATGGAATCATGACTTTTTAATTTTTCTTTCTTTTTAATGATCTGTTTTCTTCTTTCATTTTATTTGGTGCCTTGAGGTCTGGAGGCACATACTGTGAAACCTCTAAAGCAACCAAATGTGAAAACATGCACGAGGGTCTGGATACTTTCACAAGTCCCTGCATAACTATCAGCTGAGCTATGAAATATTCTAAGAGACTGTTATTTTACTAGAAGTTGCCGGACAGCCTGTGTGCACCTGTGCTTTCAGCCATAGTGGAATCTAGCCTGTTCGGTTCAGCCTTCTTCTTATTGACCTTTATTGTGGGGAAGAAAAAAGTATTAGGACCCCATGTGTGCATAGAGAAAACCTTAAAAGCATTTGGGAACTGGCTGCGATGTGTCAGAAAAAGAGTGTTCCTGTATGTGCACTGCTTATCAATTAGAGAAGAGCAACACAATCAGAAGCAAGCCGAACATCATGAAATTGTATCTCTCTTCAAACTTGGACCCCGTTCCACAGCAGACTTATTGATTGCCTCTAATTACATTTATTTTATCATTTTTGTTATTCAGCTTTGCCTTTTTTTTGTTCAGCCCTGCATCTCCAGTCACTCGAGAGCCTGATAGCGTTTCAGAAAGGGGATATACTCAGCTTGTTTATTCATAAGGCCTTTTTTGGGAGGGAGCTATTTCGAGGCCAGCGGCAATCTGCCATAGAATTGGATAGTGTAATTACCTGCAGGCTGCCTGAAATTGCTGTGCTCCTCTGGTACCTTATACCCCCAGCTTTGTCTAACCGCCTTCCTGGAACAGGTGTGCGTTTCAGGGATCTTTTAATTATTGTAATTTGGTGGCCTGTACCAGGGCTGGGAAATAGGACTGCATTTACATATCTGTGGGCAAACTGCCTGCCTCTGACTGCACTGCAGCTGCCCCCTGGCACAGGGTGTCATTTTTGTTCCCCTCAAGAGCCTGGAATGGTGTCGCACATGCTCTCACACACGTGTTCCCTCGCGTTCCCAGGGAAAGTCTTTGTTGATTCGTTTGTTTTTCGCTGCGCTTTCGCAAGGCGTTCCTGTGCATAATGGGCCTGCTTTTGCCAGTGCCGTGTCCTTGAGAAGCGGGAGGCAGAAACTCCAAGCAGCGTCTGGCAGGGAGCCCGCGTGTGCTGTGAGAGACGGCGACCAGTCGCAGCTCGGCAGGAGCATGGCGCTGTGCAGCAGAGCGCCCTCTGACACTGGCTTCTTCACACTTCCCGACACAGACTGCTGAATCTGACACACCGAGTGGAAGTGTGTGTGTGTGTGTGCATGTTAGGGGGGTGTAATTCCAGCTGGAGAGAAGGCTGGCGAGAGACTGCCGGGTTCGTTTCACTGGTGGCCTCGGCCAGAGTAAGTAAGAGTTAATCCTGGGAGTCCCTTCCCGAGACTTTGCAAGAACATGTGTTGCCCCCTTCCATGTTTTTCTGAAAGAAGCTGTTTATTCATTCAAAACGCAGACACTGGTTTCATACAATTAACAAAAGGTGGCGCTGAGCCAATGCAAAAAGCATCCAATTTGAAATTCCTAACTTCCTTAAATCAGTGTTTCGTGTTTTTGGAAAAACAAAGATCAAAATGGTTGGAAAATTGTGAGTCCCACAAGCCCAGTGCAATCCATTTCGATCAGTTTCAGGTGTAGGCGTCTGTCCTCAGGTGTAAGCTATTATCGGACAGACCTGTGCTGTGAAGAAAGCTGTTTCTTCACCTGCTGTGAGGGCTGTCAAATGGACTCCAGGACACGCCTGTGCTTCACTGAATGCAAGCTGACATCCTAAAAGTGAGCACACCGGACTTCATCTGAAAAGCTGGTTAGGATGTCAACAACAAAAAGAGCAAGTGTGGACACATTACCGACACTGACATATCCACACGCACAGTGCTTTAACAGTGACTTTTTCTGAAGCACAGTACTTTACAGTCTCCTGGACTTCTCTGTCTTCCATTAGGCTTCCCAAGGGTGGAATAAACAATAAACCAATGCACACCCGTCTGCCCACACCCTGTGGATACTCCCAGTTTTACTATAGTGCTTATTAATGATGCAGACCATTCGCTGATCCTATGATCTCTGTGTAGGCACAATTCTACCGTCTCATTAACTCCCAATGATTTCTTAATTAAAAAAGTACATTATAACTGTCATTGCTCACATCAGAGACTCACAGTAAAGTGCTTGTTCAGCAGCGCTCGGAAAAGGTGGTCGTATGCCAAAATCAAGCTCGAGGTCACCCAGAATCTCGCTGTTGCAGGGCCCAGGCTGCTGGCTTCTCCTGTTGCTCACTGAGCCCATGACCTGTCACTTATGACACCGCCAACAGGAAAGTAAAGGGATCTTGCGCTTCAATTAATACCTGAATCAGCTAATACAGAAGATGACTAATTGAAGGTTATTTAATTATTATTAGGCTAATGCCTTTGCCCACAATGAGCTTCTCTTTCAGGTGGATAGCAATAAACTGTACTTTTGCGGTCAACAAATACCATCATCCAATTTGTCCTCTTTAAAGCCTAGATTTAAACCAGTAGCACAGAGATCACCAGATACTGTATCATCTGTATCATTTGAAGAATGTGACCAGCATTATTTCTTGAGCAGCAGAGTGGGGAAGGAGTTAAGCTGACCAAGGTATTCTCAGTATTCGATCAAAACAGTGCTGTGATCCTGCAGTGCTGCCATTGAGAGCCACATCATCCCGCAATCGAAGCCAAGTGTCCTGTAAAGTTCTATTACAGTGTGCATATCGGCAGAAAGTGATATTTTAACTAATTTTCCACATCCTGATTCAAGGGTCAGAGCAGTGAGCACAATTGATTAGTAATTGTAAATTACAAATTGGGGTGGTATGAAAAATTAAAGGTTTGGCTATGGTCACAGACACTGACGTATGTGCAAACACATTTTCAGGCATGCCACTGTCATTGTGCTGCAGTACACCGGAGGCTTTAAGGGTGACCGCAGTGCATCCCTCTGCTGTCTGAATCAGTGCAATTTAATTTGTTTTACAGTCCAGCCTTAAATTCAATTAAAAATGCAGGACATGGCATCTGTCTGGTTCATTTACAGTACGATAAATTATGTTTTAGCAAAAGACAACCCCACTAAAATAACCATAGTAAATAAAATTTGCTGAACTCAATTAAGCACGGGGGTATTTGTACAGATTTCAAATAATCTGAGTGGAGAAAGAGATGAGCAGGTGCATGAAGATTTAAATGGCTTCTGAAGGGGATTAGGGTTGAATATCACACTGTTTTGAATAAAGGGTGTGCTCTAAATATTGGATCACTAGCTTGGATGTTCCCACCATACCTGATGTCAGACTGCTGTTCCTGAGGAATTGTTCTTTTTTCCTCTTTCTTATAGTAATTTTTATAGTTCTAGTTTTTGATACTGTAGTTATTTAAAGTTTCATTTTCTCCAAGTAACTGCAGGAGTCACTCATCATTTTGAAATACATCCTCAATATTTTTCCATGCTAAGAGATGAAGACTCAGTGGATCACCTTGAGGCGGTATTTAACTCAGCTCATAGATATTCCGGGAGATGTCTCCTATTTTTTGAATATCTTGAATGGCTCAGGGTTTGACACACTTCTCTGCTTCCTGCTGTGATAGCTGTAACTATATTTCAGTGAGCGTTTTCCTTTTTGATTGAGCAGAAAGATAATAATATAGTAGAGGCACTTACGATTGTGGGAATAAACATTAGAATTTAACATTTAACATTAGAATTCCTTTGAAAGTTATAAAGTCACTGGGTTGAAAAAGAGTTGCATGGTACACATGATGAAAGAAAAAAATAGTTTATTAATAGTTTATTTTCTATAAAGTGACTACAAGCCTGACTCAACCACACTTAAAGCAGCCCACAGCTTTTCCAGTTAGAAATATCGAACCAAATTCCACTCAGGTACTGGCATCAGTATTGAAGGATATGTATTGCAAGTGAATGTAGAACACACTGTGTAATGATTTAAACAGCAGGAAAGGATTATTAGATTAATCTGATTAAGATGCAGAAGGAGCTGTGGTTGGAGAACCTTGTGGGTATTTATTTCCCTGTTTTTTCGTCTGGCTTTAGCAATAATCCTGAAAACCTTTTTTTTTTTAATTTAACTGGGGTGTGGCTGATTGTGCTGTACAAATAAAATCCCGAATTATATGAATGACCCAATTGATTTATTTTCTGTCTGGTCAGGTGAATTATCTACCCTTATTTCTTTCACTAGAGTGCTGATAAACCAATATTAACCATCCAGCTGTCCCTTAAATTTAATTGAAACGCCTGTCCCCTCAATCAAAGTTATTCTAAACCCCTGTCTAAAAACACAATTAAACACAATTTTAATCATCAAATAATTGTTTAACATTGATCTTGTAAGGATTTTGATATGAATGAATAAGACAGTGCTGTTTTGTCATTTTGACAACAAAGACCACATCTTTCTGGACAGGAGGTCTTGGATAGCAGGTTCAAAATTTCAGAAAAAAAAACATGCTATCAACTATAATTTGGTAACTTAAATATAGTTACACATGAATTCCCTTGACAGGGCTGTTAGGGTTAATAGGTATAGTGTGTGGTGACAGAATAAGCAGTTCACTGAAAAGAGGAAAATAGAGAAAGTGATCATTAGTAAATTATATCAGTTTGCTTTGTTTATTCATAGTAAATTGCAGTTTTGTGAATGGGAGACTAAATTACAGACAAACAGACAAACATTTTTATTGTTATTTTATTATTATTGATCTGTTTGGCAGATACTGTACATTTATGCAGCTAATGAAAAACACCAGACACTAATGTTACCCTTGGCACATATTTTACTCAGTTTGTACAGTGTGGGTTTAAGGCAGATCCAGGCATTCAAAACAGTCTGAACTTTGAATCCGAAGTTACCTACAGTACCAGATCCTTTTCTGCTTAGCGCAGTATGTGGTCTTTTAATCAATGGCAGACGTAAAGTTGCCTGCTCTTGCAATTTTAATTTCAAGAACAATTCTTATTCCTATTAAGGATCTCTCGGCAGCCCAGAGACCATCTACAGTAGGAATTACAACCTGGACAAGACAGCAGTCTATTGCAGAGTATGTATACACACACCTCCCACACACAAAAATACAGTGAGCATTTGAGCATACTAGCATAACTCTGGGAGGTGGTCATAAAACAATGCACCTGGAGAAAGGCCACACAAAGAGAACACAGAGAAACCACACACACACAGCCTTCCAAGCTGCAGCCAGACGAATATGTAAAATATTAGAAGAGCACCTCTCGCTTTCTCCATTTGCTTGTCATATCATAAGTAATAAGTACACATTAGTAATGTGTAAATAGGTCTCAAGGCTCTTACTTGAGTAGAAAATACATTAGATCTAGAAGATTTAATTAATTTTAAAGATAATTGTTGTTATTGTGTATACTCTAGGTTTCAATCCCACTATTCCCATAATACTTTAGAGGGATTTAGGTCAGGAGACTGACTTCCTACCATGACGTCATTCCACCCTGTATTCAATACATTCAGCCAGGTGATTTGTAGGTGAAGGATACATTTCCCTTCTAAATCAGATGCCCAGGTCTGCCCTTCCCAGATCCCAGACTAATCTGAACTGTTAAGGAATGAACTTTAAAGAAAGGGGTTGAGATGTAGTACCTATTTTATTTTTTTAAAAAAGCAGATCTCGCTATTTTTATCTGAAGTGTTTGACTCCCATGTGATTGCTGGCATGCTGCTGAACTAAGGAAACCTCCCCATGACTCTCAGTCGAATTATCTCAAAACCCTTGTTTTATACCTTGACCTTATTCATTCACTGATCGGTGTGCTCCTCAGAAGTTAGATCGTAGGCGTGACAGGGCAGTGCTCGACTGGAACAGATATAAGTTTCTCATCCTTTTTTAAAGAACGCCTTGTAACAACCTCCAGGAAGGAAGCATTTTTTCACCTAAAACACTGCGAATTTCAGTGCATTACTGCGTTTTAGAAGATTAACTGAAGCATTTCGTTGACCCTTAATTTAAACTTGTGCTTCCAGGAGATATTGATATCATTTTATTTTCTTTTTATTTTAGAATTACGCTGAATTTCGACAGAGGATTAGTCGGTAGGAGAAACAGTATCTGTGAGTGGAGTCCAAATGCGCTCCCATTATGTCAGGTCTCTAGAACAAGATTTATTCAGAAACGCATTTTTGTTTGCTTCTCTGTGAGCTCTAAAATCAGATTTATTATGAGATTTACAAGGGATAATGAAAATATGATAAACAGAAAACTAGGCAACAGTCCAGATACGAGTGTGAAGAGTGGACTACAGGAAGTGGTCCGCCTGTTGTTGTATAGAGTGAGCGCCCTCGTGTGGGAAAACATTTGCACTGAAATTGTAACACCATAATGGAAAAGCAATATGTATCAATATAGATACTGTATGTGATCATTTGAGAGGGATAGATGTGTATTCAGTTTTCTCAACTTAATAACAATTGCCCTGTAGGCTAGTGGTATCACCGTGCATGCGACAGATTTTTCAGTCTCAATACGAAATAAGTTTATTTATTATAAAAGTGTTTTTCGTGCGTGTGTGTGAATATACATGTTCAAATACTGTACATACAGTAGCTCAAGAGCTCGAATAAGCAAATAAAAAGACGATCTGATTGTGGAGATGATATTCGTGGTATCCTTTATACCTCTGGTTACAGAGATCGTAGTGTCCCAAAAGACCAATGTTAAACTTAAGTCAATTACTAAATACGTCTTGGAGTGTATCTTAAAAAGCAGTTTTGGAAAGACGATAGGTAATAGATGATAATGTATTGGTTATAACGCATTGCGTCTTCCAGTAATGAAATTACATCTACAGTAGGTATCTATATTCATAGTAGTGGTTCGAAAGTAATGTTGGTATTTACAGTACGATTTCCATTCACAGCTAGTGAAAAGAGCTACTTAACACAATACTACTATTATAGTACTATTATATAGTACTACATAATAATAATAATAATAATAATAATAATCGACCGTTTATGTAGATTACTTCCACAAGATATTACTTAACATTAGAACATTTTTCTTTGTTTTATAAAAAAATAATTCCATGTTGATTATTACCCTTTATTTTGGTGGGCGAGAACTTCTCCCTTCTCTCAGATACATCAAGCAAAATATAAATAATTGCTCTAATTCGTTTGTCGATGTACTGGGGAGAATTGTGTGTTGCTGTGTTTTCAGGGCACTAGCGTGGAGTGCAGGTCCGAGCTTGGTATCGACTCTACCTTGTCTTAGGCGTGTTGTTGTTGTTGTTGTTGTTATTATTATTATTATTATTATTATTATTATTATTATTATTATAATTGTTGTTGTTATTGTTGTTATTATTATATTTTAATATAGTGCATATATATACACAGTATATATTACTCTGCGAGTGTATACTTTTAACAACCTCACATGATTTGTTTCACATTATTTTGATGTATCCACTTGGATATATAGTATTCACATCTAATAAACACTCCTGTATCGTCAGAATTGATTTATATAGAGTCTTTATCTTATTATGAAGATCATTGTGGGATGAGAGGACTACTAGGAAAATTCGTTTTTCCACGAAGTCGTTGTTCTGTGTTTGTCGTTTTAAGGCTTTCTGATTTCTTGTTCTTAAAATTAACCATAAGACGAATAGGTTACACAAATAAATCGGGGGTATTTTAAGCAGTCCATTCGCTGACTGAATGTGCTTTACTGAGGTTTTTTTTTCTGTTTAATGTTTTGGGTTCGTTCTGGTATAAGACTTATTGTATTGTATTCGTACAAATTGACATGGACAGTAGTTGAGACATTTCTAATATGTCCTAGGCCTTTGTTATTTTACCGGAATAAATAGGGACCAGTTAAGTTGTGCAGTGAATATTTTTCTATTAACTGAATGTGTTAAAACATTCTTTCCAAGTCTGATGAAATAAAAACTTTCTGTATATTGAATGCCTCAACGCCGATTCGGTGACACTCTGCTGAGTATCAGAGTGTAATTTCTCTGCTAACCTCTAGATGGAGCGTCGAGCCTCTAATCTTGTAGATTTTATCAATAGGGTTCAAGTGCTTGCACAGATTAAGAGACATTTGCCCTTTGAAAGATCTTAAATCCAAAATCTCCCTTCGCTCTGCTCCGACAAGTTCAGAAAATCTCATTTTATTATTTATGCGCATTTATTCTTGTACTGTTTTAGAGCTACAATTTGACAACAAACTCATTATGAATGGATGGTTTTAAAATATGAGGAATTAAGAAACAGTTTACTACTGTATAGTCCTGCTAAAATACAACATGTAACAATACTGTAGCTGGAATTATAATAGTGTTAAAATAATAATGCTGTTGGTTGTTCGCCGATTAAGCGCAATCAATAGATTTCCTCATACGGACACTAGATTTCCGATCCTGGTGGGAAACATTTGTTGCCAAATTATGCGTTCGAATCTTATTTACGGGCTGTTTTAGTTAAGTAAGGTCTTCTCTTGAGTACTTAACTGTTTAAATTCTGCCCCAGGTGCCTAGTCTCAGTATGTGTATTTCCGTTTGTAATATAAATTCTCAGGTTTACTCACATTATCCTGGTCTACAGGTGCAGACGGACAGGGTATTATTATTACCAACGGAAAAAATAGCCACAACATTATATTCCTGATATGAAAACCTAAGTCGGACTTGAGTTATCAATAGATTTAGTAGAATTCTATTTAATACGAAGAATGAACTTTAGGTTAGACATTGTCTTGCAAGTTACTTTTCATAAGCTTTTATTTCTCTCTATATAATGCATAATGCACTCACTCTAATTTGATAAACTGCAGTGAATTTCTTTTACCAGCAGTCGTGCATGGGAGTCCATACATAGCGTAATTTGGCACCTTAGTTTTGAAAATCAATAAATAAGAAAGAGCGAAATGCTATTAATAGTATACATTATTATCGTATTCAAATACAAATGTATGTAAGTGCTTATCGTATTTTTTTACATTTCTTGCATATGTAAATTATGAAAACAGATTGCGAAGTTTAGTTTCTGCACTATGGCTTCTAAATCAAATTACACAAGTAAGTGGATTAATCGCTGGATAAAATATCTGCTTTTGTGACTGGATGAAATGCAGGAAATGTCACTGCAGAAAAATATTTTCGAAGGGCTTTTGTGAATTACTAGTTTGTTTCATATGCATAGGCTGTGATTTATTTAAGGCGCATTATAGCTCATTTAAATTTGCTATACGATTAATTTGATTAAAGAGTACAACCGGGTCTACATATCTTAAATATTTTAAACCTAAAAACAGCACATTCTTTGAACGGGATTCGAGCATTGAAATGAGCTTCAAAAATTAAAAAAATATATTTAATGATTTCATTTGATTCCTTCTGTTCTACTCTCAACAAGACAGGTGCTATTGCTGCAACAACACTGGAAAGAGAAATTCGTAAACAATGCTGTACACGTGCAATTAACTATTGTTTTGTATTTTGTTTTCCCGTTGAATTACGGCAATTCACAATAGAGAAAACCTGTTTACAACATCGTGGTTTAACATCTAAAACAAACGGAACTTCTTTCATCTTATGACTTTCAAAGAGATGGTTTTACAGTACATTAATTGAATATATCAGTCCTGATGTCTTTTTTAGTGTTGGTATCAAATTCCGAAAATGATAAATATAGTGGTTATTCTTAGCTATAGTTTTTGTTGACAGTTATGGCAGAAGTAATCATAAAAGCAAAACCAAAAAGGTTATAATAAACCTGCGGTTATTCTTTATGCAGGTCTGTGTGCTCGTCTATAGCTCAACAGGAATTCAGAATATATGAATTTATAGTATAAGTGTATGGATGTTACATTCAGGGGTTGCTTTACCAATGGGCTCATTTCTCCTCTGATTGCGCCTTATTTTTCATATATGTCGAGGCCAATCAGTTATAACAATACAGAAGAGCTCCGTATGTTTGGGGGTTTGCACTACAGTACATCTACAGTAGGTTAACTGCGCTAAGGACTCTTTGGTTTCTGACTCGCTAATGCATTACAGTGAAGGATCTGAATACTTAGACTGTACTACACTTAAAAATCTTTAAACTTGAAGACATTTGAAAATCAATCATTAAAAAATAACTTACTAAAATAACTCTAAAAAAAAGGTTGTTGTTTTTTTTTTTTGCCCAAGTGACGTTTAGTCGAATTTTAGGCGCTTGCAGTTGCAAATTGATTTGATCAAGAAACATTTGTCGCAATATGCGCAGGTCTTATAAGAAATAGCACATTTACATAAAATATAGGTTTGCGCACGCATTCTCGCACACATGATAACTATTAAACTAAAAAAAGCTAACAATATGTTGTGTTCAGAGGACATGACCTTTACGTGTGTTAATATAAGCAATTAATACAGTGGCGTTTTGTTAACAAGTTAAGAAAACTTTTTCTTTGAAAAGGCGCTCATTTCGACTGCAAGGCAGTTGTTCTCTCTGTTGACAATGTTATTTTCATCTCTTCATTATAACGCGACAAACTATTACAATTTTTATTATCCTTTACCCACTCTAACCCATTTTAATTGAAACTTGTACCCGAAGGTGTATGTACTATTTAATCGGTCTGAACCTTTGAGGCGATAGTATCGGGATTTATTTCGACAAATTCATACAAAAACACAGCCCCTGATATCAATGCCTGGCTCTCACAGGTCATACTGGATTATGTGTGCGCCAGTCTGTTACTTTTGATCAATTCATTCCAAATAAAGACACAGCGTGCCTATTAAATTGCATTTAACCCAGAAAGCGTTTAAACAAGTCAGACTTGTTTGCTTTTTTAAAAATACAAATTGTTCGAGGCGGGCCTAAACTGCACTTAACAGTATCGAAATATATTTTTTAAACAATAATAAAAATGGTAATAAGCGATGGAAATTAGTATAATAATGAAAAAATAGCGAATTAATCCATATGATTTTAACAGCAAATAGCAATATATCATTATTGCAAGTTAAAACCAACACTAATAAATCCGTTTTAAGGATAGCGTTTATCACAGCCCGTCCTGGATATTTGTTCCCTAAGGATGCGTTATTTACATTATTTTCGTTATTGATTTATATCACTCGATACATACATATAATACTTTACTACAATCATACCCGATAGGGTATTATGTTTGATAAGTTGTGAGTCTGCAGCCGTGTATGTCACACTTCAGCTAATGCAATGGCTGACCGCATTTTAAAAAATGTCCGCAGTTAGGTGGAGACACTTCTATCTGCATTAACAACTCATTTTAAAGTTGACATTCCGAGGGGAAAAAAGTCTAATACTACGGAACGACCATCTTATATCTGACGATTATTAATCTCAACGACCGATCTGCCCTTTATTTAGAAAGAAATACCCTATACGAGTGTTCCCGTGTCCTGTCCGGGAATTCCCGTCTTGAAAGCAGAGTTTATGGTGACCTGTGTCCGTCCATGCAGACATCCTGGTACTGTATATGTGCTCCCAACTATGCAAAACAAATGCGGAGAATCCCGTACAGCAGCTAGTCTTCGGCTTCGGAGCTTTTCTCAGCCCTGGTGCCATATCGGAACATCTTTAAGTTGCTGGGAATGCAGACTCCAGCTAAAAGTTTTCCAAAGTGTCTCTACTCGTTAGGCGAATATTCTCCTCCAGAAATGCCGTAACCAGCGATATCTAAATCACTTTCTTCTTATCACTGTATTAGTGCTGATTTCCCTCGATCGCGCCGCTGTGTCTTCAGCGTGTTCTTGGCTAAAGTCTTTGGGTCCGCTTGGCATGAGCTACAGCTTTAAACATTTTGCAGATCTTGGCAGAAAATACTTCAAAGGCGTCTCTTCTGCCCGCTTTTTCATACATACATTGGCTCGCCCTTGTGTATCGCGGTGAAAGAAAACTTGCACAATTCCCCTCTTCTCTCTCGGTTGTGCAGCTGAAATAAATAAGCTCATGGTAGCAGAAGTTTTGGGAAGTTTGAGAAACTTTTTTTGACCAGGTCTCGACACGTACTCTAGGTGTGCAAGTATTTTTTCCTACTTAGTTTGCCTAATTCCACAGACATAACGCAACCTCGTTTTCTATGTCTATAGCATTTTCTTCATAACAATAATAACAATAACAATTAAGGTAATATCAGATACAATTTTAAGAAGAACGGTGGCAGTTATTTACAGTAAATTTATTAATTTCTGTTAAGATGTGTTTACGATATCATCGTGCATGTTCTGTTTATTCTTTCATATTTCTAGCAATTAATTTAAATAGTGCTACTAACATGGTTTCAATATAGTACTGTATATTGTATACTAATAGTTTCTGATTAGATGCCACGGTGTTTTAAGGCACCGTTTTAAAAACTGAAAACTGTGCGCTCGTGTATTTTAATGCAGAGGTGCACTGACGCAATATGCTATTTATAATTTCAGACTGCGTTACTTTAAGTCCGGACAGTCCTCCGTTATTTTAAATATTATTTCATATTTTAAAGCGGTAATTTAGTTTTCAGTCTATGTATGTGTTATCGTGTTACTCAGCTGAATGCACTCCCATTAGGCTCAAGATTCTTCTGATATTTTTTTTCTGATTCAATATTAGTTTTAGCAAAACTCGCACATACACTTGTGTTCAATGCGAAATTTATGTATACAGTACAATATGCATTGTTCTATAGCGTCATTTTTATTATATGCCACATCAATGTGTTTCCTTTATTTTTAATGATGTGTTTGCTCGACTAAATCGCTTGACAACGGGCAAAAAACAAAACATCTAGTTGAATATCCTTATTGTACAACCTGCTTAGTTTTCTGGCTTTGGATTTACACAACTCTGTTTAAATATTTCTGAAATAAGTATAATGTACAATTCTTAACGGTGTCCGCGTCATTGCTTGATGAAAGCTGTTTAAGGTGGCATTTTTTGCGGATGAAATCAAATCCACCAGCCCATATTTCCCACTGAAAAGAAAAGGGCATGTGCCCATAGCAGTTTAATTCAAATGCCTGGCATCTCAGACTCTGCACTGCTACAATGTGTATCTGCCTACATAAAAATTGAATCCCCCAAAATATATTTATATCATTTGTCTGCTTATGTTATTGTAGGATTATGAAACACAGAATAAGAAGCATTATTCTTACAGGATATCCTCCTTATTACTATCTATATATATAGGATATGTTGATATTTTTTCCATATTTATGCTGTCTTTTATAGGGAAATAATCTTGGATAGTAACTACAGTTATTTTCTCTGATTCTATGCAGTAGAAATTCTCATTTTATGTCCTGAACGTGTTCCCTAGCTTTGAAAATTCCGTGGCATCACAATATTTGTCGTTTCTTTTCCCACATTTTAGATGTAAGTGCAGGACAAAAAAGTGAAGAACAAAGCGGTCTGCTAGATTGTATGCCTTTGGTCTGTTGGAAATCGGAATATTTTGAACAATTGCCCAATCCATATGAAGATGTATACATATATAGGGATTGGAGGGCTCAGATATATACTGTACACCCGAAAGAGAGCTTTGACATAAGTAAATAAAAGCCTCAGGTTTGTGTGGAGAATGGAAAGGGAAAACATGACCTGTTTATTGTGTCACCATGCAAAGCACTGGCAAAATACTGTAAAAGTGGAGTCAGTGCTTTGTAGTACTGTGGTACAACCCTGAGCAGTACGTCTGCACAATGTGCGAGTACATTCAGCAGCAAAGCTCTGCGGGAGCCTGGGCCATTCAGACAGGCACAGAGTCTGCTTGAAACAAAACACGCTGAGACACATGTCCAAAGGTGCAGTCAAGGACAGCCCACACATGCTCGCTGATGGTCAAGCCAGTTGACTGCCCAAGCCAAAGGCAGAGTTGCGATGCCTCATCTCTCTTGTTAGGGATGTCTCTGTCATGGTTGACAAATACTGTACATCACAATACTCACTAGCCTTTGCCTTACTGTGCCGGCGGCCATCTGTCCAGAGAGTGCTATGTCTTTATAGTGGTACCCATAGGTCTCTATCATACTGTTGTTCCATCCAAACAGAGATGGAAAGAGTGTAAAGGGAATGACCAGGCTCCACACAAACCTGTGATCCCCATTGAGCACACATGGACTGTTCTTGACCATTCTGTGTGAAATGATCTCACTGAATTTGCTTCCCAGGGCTTTGTCTTACACATCATGTGCCAAGAAAGGGCTACAGTCCCCCTGACCAGAATGGCTCGCCTCATAAATATATTTTGAAATTTATGCTACCATAACCAAAGTATTTCTCTCATGGACGCGCATATGTGTGTGGTGTTGTTAGGACTGTTCTGAATGCAGATGTCCGGATTTTTCTTTGTCTTTTAACCAGTGTATCTCAACACAAGACCCCTTTCAACTTGCAAAATAACATGCCAGTGTTTCCATAAACTCCTGACGGCTTTTAATCCAGAGGAAGTTGAATTTTCTTTACACAACACAACGTTACACAAATCTTGATTTGGCAGAGTCTGGACCTCTTGATGGCTTTTACAGTCTGTGGGTTCCCAAAGCTATGTGTGAAACTGGGTCAAGCTGACATGCACTTGGTTATTGTTAGATTTGCATTTTTTGAAATAATTCAACTTTGAATTAAAAGTGGTTCAGAGATGACAAACACACCATTTCCTAATTGAAAGAAAAGTAGCTGGAATCCTCTGTATCCAGCACATCCCTTACAAATACGCATGCACTGTGCTGCTAAAATACTGGATAATTAAATATTGCGCAGGAGTGGCTCAATGTGGTCTGAATGGCACACTACAGTATGTGTTATGTTCCATTATTCCTAAGGACAGTAAAGTAGAGGCTGACCAGGACGTTGTCATGTATTCTTTGTGCTTTAGAAACAATTCCTGATGTGACCTCACAATAAGCATGATTGTTGGCAATTGTGGCTGTGGTTCATCAGTGAAGTTAACAGCAGACATGGCTAATGCATTAATTCCAACAGACTCGAGGATTTACAAAGTTATTGCCTTTTAAAAGAAGAACCCACCAGAATGTGTAGTTCATAATGTAAGATGCTATAGAACTGATATCCAAATCTTGTGCAGGGCTTCGTCACCTCCTGTTTGCTGGGTGCAGGTTGCAGAGATTCCCATAGTCAATGACTTGATGTGTTATAGCTGCAATTGGTGCTGGAGGAGGACATATATTTATTAATATGGTTAAACAATGTATTGTTACGAAAATTAAAACTATTTTTTTATAGAAGGGGAAGAATGAAAGTCTGCTCGGTGTACTGCCACTATGGTGCAGTGTCACCGAAAGACCGCAGGTTAGTTGTTGTTAAATCACTTGTGAAATAACCTGCGCACAGAGCGGCCAAAAACTTTTTCGAAAAAGGTCCAAAAGTTTATCGGCTTAGGAAAAAAAAATTAACCTTGAAGGGGCTTTACACGTGTAACCATAATAACATACACGACTCAAAATACTCAGATGGGACGTTCATTATCATTGTTTTAATTGCATTATAAAAATTATGAAATAGTAGATACTTCACAAGCAGGACATTACGATAACTGTCATCAATCAGTTTCAGATTCACATGGTCAATAGTGTGTGCATTCGTATGTATGTACAGTACATATTTATGCCGAAATCACGATATGAGTTACCGTGTTCTAACAGCAAACCTGCGAAATTCCGACCAGCTTCATTGTCGCGGTTCCTCATGCCTCAACCAGAATAACCTTTCTCAAAAAAAGCTGCGTTCGCGCTCTGGAAACTCTCGCCATTATTAATTCTTTCTTTTCGTTTTGCTGCAGTCTGTACTTCTACCCCTTAGTCATGCTTGCGTTAAAACTATTGTGTTCTTTTCGTCACATGCAGACACTGAGAGATGCATCGGATTAGGTTCAGCTCATGAATTCTAACATGTTTCATAGTAGTTTGGTGTTTATTCACCAGCATCATCCTTTCATGAGTACCACTGGGCCCAAGCGTAAATAATTCGTCTCACGTTTCGAATCGTCTAAACGCTTTAAATTTAACACAGACCACGATTTACTGCCAGTTAAGGAAGCTATTTTACTAGGTACTTTTAGTGTCTTTTTATAACTTTTATAACAGGGTTATAAAAGCAAGCAATCGCTGTTTTTAAAGGTGCACTCTCCCACCCACACATACTGTACAAACCCGCGCTCGCTTATTCTTGTGTTACAACGTTGTAAATGAAAAAAAAAAGTTAGAAGAGGAAACGGCTTGTTCAGATGTATACGAAATGGATTCAATCTGGAGAAACGGTCAGACGATACATTCACAGTACAGTACCTTCGGTTACACTGGCGGAATAATCCAACTGTAGAGTTTTAAAGGGGTAAACATTACGGGCTCGGGAGTCCCGATACAGTGTAATCCTTCTGGTCATCATACGGCTTCTTTATTGAAATGAATTAGTTAACAGTCAATCGTTCATCACGTCCGAAGATAAATTGGTTGTAATAGCTAAATCTGCATTTACCATGAAAACACAGAAGTCTTTTATTTATTCCACTGGTGTGACTAATTGGACCACAAAGAACTGAGGTATTAAGAGTCATTAAACCACCGCCGCTCCATTACCTCTGTAAAAAGCATTGTTACTAAAGCTCGCGTATGTTCACAATACCCCAACAAATATACCGCTAGACATTATACCGTGGGAACTAACGGGCCGTGCATTGAAGAACGGAAGACTCCTCTCTCGATAGCCTAAGACAGTTTGTACCTATGTTTCTAAAGAGATCATTTAATGACAGGTATATTATGGGGGTCTTTAGTAACTGTAGAGGAAATCTGCATTTTAACCGACTTATAATTACAAGGTGCACAATTAACCTTTTTTACATTAAATGCGTCATGGTCTCTTACTCTTATTCTCAGCACAAAAGCATTCACATTTCGTCTAGGATATGAAAGCAGTTCGGTCTACGACAAGGACACACAACATGGCGAGTCAGAATTTTATTTTGCAAAAAAGATTGCTCTATCGGCCAACTTTAAGCGGAGGAACTGTATTATCTGCACCGCGTACACAAAACACACTGCTCCCCGCTCTGCCCGTATGCGACACACGCACAATTCATCCAATTCAGAACCCGAGCCCCCTCTGTTTGACTTGACTGTTCTCGGCTCACGGAAGGAGTTGGTAAGCTCGCATACAGTACGTCGTTGCCTCGTCCCAAGCTTAGAACGCAAAGAATGGAACCGCGGACACTTGTTATGTATGTGTATGTATAAAAATCCACCCATTTCACAACATCAGATGGAAATGTGAATGATTTTAATGTGGTTCTGTTTCGTAAAAACAAAAAGGTCCTTTGTCAATATGAACAGAATTCAATGCGCAGCCAGTTTGCCTCTTGCCTCCACAAAAACACAGACCTCTCTGCAGCAGCGCAAACAAACCAAGCCAGATCCTCCGTCGCAGGAGCAGAGCGCTGACCCGGTCCGGCCGGCTCAGCACAGCTCTCCAGCTGCTGTGATTTGCCAATGCGCTCGGAGGGGAGGAGGGGGCAGAGTGGCGTACCGCCGCCGCTCCGGTACTGCGTGGTTACTATGCAAATTGCGGCGATTGCGGAAATAAACAAGGGGGACTCGTTGAATCGATTGCAACTTCTGCACAAAGTCTAACAAACCGAGCAAAGACAGCCAGAGAGTGTCTAGTGAGCCAGCCAGCCAGCTTTGCCAAGCTTGGATCGCTTTCAAAAAATCAAAGGGGAACAAAGCTTATTTCAAAATCCTTTCTATTCGGAATTAAAAAAAAAACAACAAGCAGCAACTGGCCAGATTTTTTTTTCCTTTCTTTCTCTTCCGGGTTTTTTTCCTCTTTTTTTTTCCTCACAACGGCTGCAAGTTTATAAGAAAAAACATTTTTTTACCTTAAAAAATAAACAACAAAGGTGGCTGAAAATGAAGCACTTCGTCTCAACCTTTTAAACTTTCTCACGTACTCTTTACATGGCAATGGTACGTGCATATGTGTATGAAGTGTTATTTTATTTAGCAATCTAGTTTTTTAAGCATTAAAAGAGCAGTGTTTAACGCTTGCAATGAAACTGTTTATTTCGTAGAGCTGCCGCTAGGACATACATACGGTTTCGTACAATTTGTATCTAGTATCAGTGTGGTAGATGATAGTACGCCAGATCCTTTTTTAGCTAGCGTCAGGGAAAGTGCTGAGCTTGCCAGACTTCCCTTGTAGTGTAACGCTTGCTCTGTCCAAAAAATAATATTAGAAAAAAATATCGTAACGTTACGTGCTTGCTCCGCAGAGTCGTCTGACTTCACCGGTCAACCTAATAGAAAAAGGCTTTCTTGAGGTGCTTGAGTGATAGGGGGCTTCTCCAATCAGCTTGGGCGTTGTTTTAAAGGGCTGGAAGACTGCCCACTCAGAGAGCGGCAATGCGTGAAAGAGAACGCCTTCTCCGGAGTGGGTGGGATCCGTCTGGTTCGACTTAGCCTAACTCTGCAGGAGGTTCTGTATAGTACAACCTGTCAAATATACAAACTTCTCAAAAAGTTTCATAGCGCGAGTAAACCACTGCTATAATTTAGATCTTTGTTACATCGGCTGTCTTTGGCTAGGGGTTTAGTGGCGGTTTTGCTTATGCTTGTACTGTGTTGATTTTTTTATTTTTTATGAATTAGATGGTACAGCATTTCCAGCAGCTGGCTTTAGTTTTATTTTTCATCTTAGGCTGAAAACAAAATCCATGTAGCGAACGGACCTGATTTAGATAAGGATGCAGTGTTTACCAATTGTTTTTTTTTCGTGGATAACGATAATAGCGCATAGTACACAGGAAACTGCAGCATTTTCGAATTACTAATGTGCCTTTACAGCGTGGGTCTCTTTCGGCTGTTTAGATTACGTTTTGACTTCGTGAACAAAAACGCTGGCTTACTGATATCATTGGGTTGTTGGCTTCTCTCCCTTACTGCACCGGCGACCCGCTTCGTAGTGATTCTGAACTGGGACGTCGCCTAGCGGGACATAATCGCGCGCTTGGTTTATTGTGAACACTCAGATAAGTTCACGGACACGCATAGATAAGGCTTAGAAATATACACACACACCTCTGCTGTTCGGACAAAAACATGTTCTTCCTCAAAGGACGGCATGTATTGCGCATCACAGCGCTGGACTTATATCATCGGCTTTCTCTTTAGCCTCTAATTGATTTTCTAAGTAAAAAGAATCCCCGGACGTGCTGTGGAACTACAGCTCCCACAACACTTCGTGTACATGCGCTATATACGGAATCCTCATCTCATCCATTCCGGTGTTTCGCTTCCCTGCAATTTAATTATCATGTAAAATTGTAGCCAAACTGTCTAGTCACGCTTTATCTTAACATAGAGCAAAGGGCTTAACACGGGAAACACGTCGAAAGGGGAGCAACCCCCTTTTTCGCGTTTGGCGGTCCTGTTCGTTTCAAGCGCCGTGTTTCTGAAGGTTTCAAGCGCCGCTGGGCAAGGAGCGTTTTCTTGGGCAGTCTCGTGCTCCGGGCTGTGCGGCGGACGGACGAACTGTCCGCGTTTCCTCGTGCTTCAGTCTCGGCTCGTGCGAGAAGATGAGGGGGGAACTTGCCTGAACTTCTCCGTTTCCATTATGTGGATGTGGAGTATGTCACATTTCCCCCCTCCTGCAATATCTCGCATGGGTTTTATGCACGTTCTTAACTCCATGTATTAAAACGACGCCGGTCCATGTTGCTGCTTTTGGTGTTTTACATCGTCATATCCCAGTCAGAACTCATCCCGCCAATGCTTTGGGATAACTCCACTGCTGCCAATCAGTAACCCTTCAACCTACTCTGATTTACATGTATATTTCTAAAAATGCCAATATTATAAAAGGATCAATATAACATTTTGATATGAAATAAACCATGGGTTCTCCTTGTAGTGTTTATCATGTTTAATCTCTAAAATTGAAATGACTCGAACTGGCTATGGTCCTTCCCTGTAAAAAATAGCGGGATTCGAGATCCGTGATCGTTGAACGTGAGACTTCGGTTTTTCGGAGTATTGACCTATTATGAGCTCAGACACGAATTACGTGCAGAAGAGAACGGAAACGCATTACAGTTCTAACTGAAAATAGTAGCCGTGAGATGGGTGACACTCGAAGCTTTTTAAATAAAAGCACCACATTACCATTATTTTCCCTCTCTGCCAGTTTCATTGCTGATATAAAAAACCCCAAGATAAAGTCTGGTCTTTCGGATGCTCCCTCCCTGTTCTGTGGATGTTGGTTATTTTATCACACTGCGACCTGGTCATGTGCACAGTTCACGCTTGGACCTCGTGGAACGACCACTCCTCTAGAGCACGCAAGCAGTTTAACTACTACTACCACTACTACTAATAAAACTCGACTGCAAGTTTATTTCAACCGGTTCTGGGTGCTAAATAAATGCTTCCAATATATTTTGGCATTTTCAGGAAGCTCGCACATGCACACACTGACTTCTCCAAGACGGAGTGTGTTTATGCCTCTCTTTCAGGCTGCATCTTGTCTGAAGGCGGTTGCTGAGATTAGAAGCGCACTGTGCACTTGAGTCTAGCTGTTATTGTTATTTCACAAGATGAATGATTTCTTCTGCCCGTTCAGAGTGTGATAGGGTTGTCATAATTCGTGAGGGAAGCCTTTAAGGTTCTAGAATCTATTACGAGGATAGCTGATTATGTATAGATAGCATATTCGCACAATTCCATGCATGCGTGTTAATGTGTAGATACAGGTGTATTTTGTGCTGAAACTGCTTATTGTGCGTGTTTACTGTAGCACATATGTGCTGTAAACACTGTCACCTGATTCGAGTGGAAGTTTTTGAGGCCGAGTGTGAGCCTGATTTTAACAGCATGACTGCGACTTTTGGAAATACCGACCCATTAGTCTGTCACCTGCAATGACCACACTCACCTCTACGAGCCCCTGCATTTAGGATAAACATTCCCATCGACGATTCGCGGTGTTGTAAGCCTACTTTCGCAAAGTGTTATCGTTGTGTTATCCTATTGCTGTTTCCTAAGGGAACGCCGTATTCTGGCTTTAAAGTGCATTCCGTGAGATGCGTTTTCGGTGTGAGTGAAGCGAATAATACCGTAACTTGGGGTTTCGACGACACACAATCCGCCGATAAGAACGGAGCTTTGCCGAGCTTTTTGTTGCCGTAGACTGTAAGAGACATGTTCAAGACGAGCGAAAAGGCACAGGACGTTTGACTGTAACGCTAGAAAAGTTTAGCATTGGGGCGATCTCGGCGCCTTGCCTCTCGCGAGTTGTTTTTCCACGCTCCTCTTTTACTCTGTCCCTTTCTACGTGTTCTACGGTTCTTGTCTGTGTATTGGACCATCAAATCGTAGTTATGAGGGATTTTCAGTGTAACTGTTTAGGAGGCAATTACGTGCCGGGGCAAGGGAGCTCGAGTTAATTATATGAGCGGCTGAAGTCTCTTCATTGTTCCACCTCTGGGTTTAGCAGTCTGGATGTGTCGCGAGGCTGGAAGCGCCGCATATTGCCCGTCCACAGCTGAACTTTCCTGACACTGTCACGTCCTAGCGGTACACGAGTGTTATTAGCATTTTTTTTTCTTGGCCCCGAAGGAACATTTGAAGATATTTTTTACAACTCTTTCCGCCTAAAGGATTCTTGTAAACGCGCGTTTATGAGTTTATCGATTTCTGCATTGTCGGTTTTTTTTTGTTTGGGGGGCGGGGGCTTCTGGTAGGTTTAGCAAAGGAGTTCAAGTCATCAGTGAAAAAAACAAAAAGTATTAATGATGTAAAGGCAATTATCTAGCTCCAGCAGAGTGTTTGTTTTCCTGGGGGGCGGAGGTTTAGATTTCATAATACTGAACCGGATTCTTTTAAAGCATGCAGGTGCGATGATTTGAGCCATAACCGGGATCGCTATGTTCCTTAGATGGTATCCTGTTCTATTGTATATTTATTCGAGAGTTCGGTTAGATCCCACATGTTAGCCATGCAGAGCACTGTGAGCATACGGTTTGTCTTTAAAAGGAAACGCCGAGCATTTTAATGTCAAGAGAAGGGCTGGAGGAATGTATATTCCACAATCAACTGCAGCGGTATTTGCCTGACGAGATTAGATTGCAGCGTTCGACGTTTTTCGTATTTTTTTTTAAATCCGGCGTGCGCTTTTTAGATGTTTTGTTGAGGGAATCCCTTGATACGCCGCTGGTGAAAGTTGTCTGATTCCTGTATTAGAGGGCTGCACTACGGCTTTAACAGCTGAGTACAGTAAATGTGTATAGTGGAGAAGCTGTAACTCGAGGCGGGGTTAAAGTTCAGCTCTATGGAGCAGCGAAGCGCTGGTTGCAGTTCGCAGAGTTGGAAATGTGAAAGCAAGAAGCAGACTTGAATTTTTTTCCCTCTCTCTCTCCCTCTCTCTGTCTCTTTTTTTTTCTTTTCACACATACACACACAGAGATACACACACAGACACCCACACACAATCACACACACACATACACGCATACACACATAACACACATATACACACACTTCCTAACCCACAATAAAACACAGCAGTCATGTATTCTCCGCTATGTCTGACCCAGGTAAGTGATTCTTTTGGTTTCCGACTTACAGTTTGTTCTGTTTATGTATATTGTTTCCCTCCTACCAGCGGACGGGACAGCGCGATACAGTATGTAGCTAGCTCGCTTTAAGAAAAGTAACTTTGTGTCCATTAGGTGCTGTAGCATTCCAGTTCTGGCAGGGTCATCCGTGCAACCACATGGCTCTTGGCGCCTACCTTTAAATTAATAGATTTTTATTTTACTGTAGTATCGGTTGTGATTGTGTTTTGGAAATTGCATTGCGTTACCCCGGTCCAGTTTAAAGATTGCGTTCGGTCCTGATTTTTTTGCTCTACGCCTCTCGGACGGTCTGCTCGACTCGCAGCAAACCCATACAGTCGTGCTTTCATTGTGTTCAGAGCGAGGACTACCTCGTCAAAGCAGCGGATGTTTCGCCTTGCTTTTTCAAATGTTATATTTGTAGCCATGACCGCTAAAAGTGATTGTTCGCTCGCGCGGTTCCATTTGGTGCACTGTCTCCTCGCTTTCAATTTAAACTTGACCGCGGCTGTCACGCTTTAACTGATCTGGGACACCATACCCCGGCAGTCTGCGACCATCGAAGCCTACTTCACGAAACAAAACATGCACTCTCTCTTAAAAAGCAATGGGGACAGCATTTCGGAATGTCTGTATAAAGGGCGTTATACAAAACCCGTTTTTTTTTAAAAAAAAACAACAACTCTAAAAACATTAACAACGTGGGAAGATTTCGCGTACTTTGAGTCTACTTTGAAGAAAGCTGCCGCTCGAGCCCAGTTAAGGAGCACGAGACGAAGGCAGTGCTCGGGTTTGTGCTGCGCGTGTGAGATACGAGGAATCGCCTGAGATTTCAATTAGGACGAGTAACTACATTATTTCTGAGTGACAGTGCATTATGTACAACGTACTTCTTTACCGAAGCTGACTTTAGCAATAAAAACAGTTGCGCTGTCCTTATGTGTTTGGTAGAACGCTTTTCCAGGATAAAACGCGAGGACTGAGCGCTGGACTATTAGATTCACGTGTTCTGAGATTATTATTATTATTATTATTATTATTATTATTATTATTATTATTATTATTATTATTATTATTATTATAAAGATGCAGCATAGCGCCAAGGGGCTGTGAAGATCTGCAGTTGTAACTTCACTTCTCGCTTTCGGGTTAGCCCACTTGTTCAGTGCGCTTTCCAGGCATTGATGTGGTTTTTAGTTTATTTCTAATTTCATTAGAAGTTGCAGGCAGGAACGAAGTGAAGAGCCTGGCGAAAATACGGAACCGCTGAGATGTAGGGAGAAATAGCAACACACAATTACTGAAGTGCTAAACAAGGTGAGATGAGGTGAACTGGGCTCTTAATTTACTTGAGAGTCCCCCCGATCACGGCGGTAACATTTCGTTCAGAAATACCCTTTCCGAAATACTAGGCACTTGCAGGGGAATCGCAATGTATGGAGGATAATTTCGACCAGTTCTTTTCTATTCTTAGCTGGTCAGTGCAGCTAGAGGCCAAATTAACTTTCTTATAGAAAAAATAAATAAAATGTCAGAAATGTTTCTAGTCGTTAGATGATTAGAAATCCGTACTGTACCTCACGCTAGAAAGGACAACTTTAAAGCTTTAATGAAACTTAGAAATATTATTTTTTAAGATTTGCTGACTTTCTTCGTACATCATGTTATATGTAACGGCAACTAAATTTTACCTTTAAAAATCCGAGTAACATTATAGCAGGGGGTTTGTTGAATAGTGTCGGGGAATCTTTGTAATGCGAAGTTTTCTTTTGTAGGTTTTTTGGTTATACTAGCAGTACATTTTCCTGAACGGAGGGGAAAGCTACCCATTTCTATAATATATTTAATATCCTTGGAGGAAAATATCTTCAAAACTATCCTATGTATTGTCAAATTGGAAGTCTACTCCCACAGTATCCTCACTCCTGCATTGATAATCCAGGATTGCAATGCTGAGCTATACATACCAGAAATACTGCACAAATATATGATTCTAAGGATTTCTGAAAGTACAGTATGTTGTGTGGAAAAAAAAATCACTACCTTTGTATGTTGTTTTCATCTTTTCATGATGCTCAAATTTTAATTGACTTCATAAGGACATAAATATTATTTTATAGTGATAACCCTAACTAACTTTACATTTTATGATCTACCATTTGCCGTTGTAGTTTTTTAAGTCTCTTGTAGTCTTTTTCTGAACATGAAAATCCTTCGGATTTTGTGTTTTTGAGTTCTGAAAGTTTTGGATGTTTCAGTAAAGACACAATTGTTGAAAAGCTTGATGTTTACTAACACACTGAATTGTAATTTCCCCCAAAAGTCATAGGAAGGAGAGTTAAAAAGTGACATCCTGAAGTTGTTATTGTTTTGAAAAATATTTCACATCATAGGTTTTTGTTTTGCACTAAATGGCACTAGGTTAGTGTAAAATAATAGTTACATTTTGCATACGTATACACTGTATACTGTAAAAGAAACAAACTGTTGCCTGAGGGCTTTCCAAAATGAACAATTTGAGAGACGGTTTCTTTTATCTTTGCAATGTGATGTGAGGTTGGTTTCTATATTGAACATTTAGCACATTTGCAAACTAATTTGTAGAAAAGCAAGAGATAATCTTGTTGAGAAATGAGACTATACTTGATTCGGAATCTGTATTATTGACTTAAGAGGTAAAAAGCGATCAGTTTCTAAATCACTGTGTTTTGCATATGCAACTGTGGTCTCTTCGCCTACAGCTCTGGGAGATATTTTTAAATTTTCACTGTGTTGTGGTCCAGGCCTAATGCAAACATACAGGATTCTAAGATATGTATAACCACAAAATTCTTACAACATCTAAATAAAAAAAAATTGGATTGTGAGTAAAACAAAAAATATTTTTTTATGTCTCTATGCTTTCTGAATGCACAAATGAGCGCTTGTAAAATAATTTTAAATTTTTTTTAAAAACGCATAAAATCGTACTGGAAATGTCACAACGAGTCTGCTTTCAGAGCGACATTTGGAATCTCTGTTATTTCTGATATTTTTACTGTCCATAACTTTGGATGATTGTTTCTTTTTTTTTTTGATCGAGAACAGTTTTCCCTTTAGCAAGCAAAATCAGTGTTTTAAAACTGAAGCTTTCTACAAAGGGATCCGCGATTAAGTTACAGTATTATCAGGGATCAGTTATTTTTGCACACTTTATTTGAGATCACAGCAGAGGCAATAATTGGAGCTCTTTTAAAGAACTGTTGGTTTAATGCATTTAAAAAAAAACTGCAGCAGCTCAGGGAGCAGTAAGTTGTCCTGAAAGGACTCTGTGGCATTGATCCTGTTAACCTCAAAAGATGTACGTTATTCATGATCGATGTTTACAAAGCGCTAGGCCTTACTAGAAGAAAAGCAGTGGCTACATTAGAGCTGAAAGTTTTTTTTTTTATTTCCCAGAGTAGAGTTAGCAAGGCTGTACTGAGCAAGTTTCTATATACAGGGAGACTGCAGTAGTAGTATCTGAAACCAGCCTCTGCCGACTTTTTCATAATCAGTTCTGTGTGTTGTGGCATGCTGGTAACGTGGGTGTCAATAAAGAGGGATTACCATCATTTGTATTTTAAATTATAGTCATTTATGAAGAGTCATATAAAGGCTGTTATTTGGGGCATTATTGCTGTCACTAAGGTGCACAATGAATAAGCTTGCAGCTATAAACTCTACTGCTGTAAACATATCCACAGAAGGGCTAGCTTTGAGCATTAAATATTTTCAGTTTTTTTTTATTACTGTGCAAGTGTAAAAATGTTTTTGTAAGCATTACTTGCGTACATAGATCATGCTTATGTATTACTTTGAAAGTGTGCCAATATTCGGTGCTACTGAATAAGAACAAAGAAGAAAACGTCAATTGCTCTTTCAGATTTCAGAAAGAACAATGCAGTTTCTCCAAAGGCTGTCTTGCTGGTTCTGCCTTAACCACTCCGAGCCAGACAAAGTACATCATATAAGTTTAATCTTTTAACTGGGCCTTGCCCATTACCTTTGCTGCATGGAAATAATAAAAAAAAAAACTTGGTGTATATGAATGCCATTTTTACATTGATGGAATGAACTATTCTGTCTCTCAACTGCCTTAAATGGAGAGGCCGTGGGAATTCTTTTCTGCTGCTAAGATTTGATTAATTTTGTGAGCAGGAAACACGTTTGCATATGCTGTCTGAAGCAAAGTAAAAGTACAGCCACACAAACAACTTTTCTGTAGCATTCTGAACGGTACGCCTTTCAGGGTAGGTAGGCTGGAGAAATCATGTACTGGATTAAATCCAACAGAAATCGATGCAAGTTTGGGGCCTAAAAGACCACTTAGCTGAGGTGTTATTTTGAAGAAAGCAGTTTTTACCAAGCATCTCTTAAGATTAGTTTCAGAGTTTTAAAAATAGAGCTTTGTCGTTAAGCTATACAAATCAGCAGATTTGTTTTTATATAAAGTATCTGTGTTTCATTGTTTCATATAGCTGTGAGCAAATCTTAAGGTCAGAACTGCAAATCTCTACATGCAAAACAACGCAGATATATATGTATTATAATATAAATAATGTACATGTTTATATGTACATATATTTGTATTCAAGTATATATATATATTAATAGCTATCGATATAAAATTCTACAAGGCAATTTAAGGATTTCAAGCGAAAATTCCATAACAGGTGTATTTATTTTTCTAAACTTTTCCTCTTTGGTTTTTCCTTTCAGCTATTCCACAGCTTTATACCCTATAATATATCATGCCATCACTTATAGTTCAGCTTTACTGTAAGTCAGCATTTTATGCTTTAGTTTTTGCCCTGTAGATGAACTGAATACCGAAGAGGGTATTGCTGTCACTGCCTGCTGCGCTCTGTGGCAGCACTCACACGCCTGCTCATGACAAAATTATAACCTGGCAAACCAGCATTTGTTCATGCCTGTACTCCACTTGGGGAACTAATTTTATTATTGTTGGACAGAACTTAATGCAACCTGAGGCTGCTTTCATTTGCTCTCTTGACTCATGTAATCTGTTATTTTGCGGTACCTGTAAATTTGTCAACATTAAGACATTGTTTTCCACCTCTGACATTTGATCTCATCTACGTGTCTGTCGGTCTTTGTATAGCTAGGGTCTTCAACCATATACTTGTCTCTGGCCACCTGCATGTATTTTGCACTTTGTCTTTGCTAAATTGCGCTACAGAGATATGCAGTTTATATGGAAGAGAAAGATGGAGCATGCAATCCCCAAATTGCTGTGCCTAAATGGCCCAATTATGCATGCAGGAAGCAAAAAATGTACGGTCCGCACTCTTCAAATAGTGTCACCCTTCATGGTGAGTGTTAAACTTTTTGTCTGTAAGAAGGCTGTTAAGGGTTGTGGTTCAGAATGTTTTTTGCCGTGCTTATTTTTTCTTTGCTTTGTATTCTGAGGAAATACAAAGTCAAGCAAGGACTGCTGTAGCCATACTGTACCTTTCGCCTCATGTCGGAAACGTAGCTTCCTTGACTTTTGAGACTGGAAGTCAGATGAGTCCGTTCTGCTTGGGTCTCTATGTGTGTTGCAGAGCTGCTGTGCTAGAATCAGAGACAAGTAGTTGGGGGTAGGCTCAGGCGATTTCAACAGACACCTTTTTGCGAATTTTAGTGTTTGCATTCAATCCTCAATCCTGGAGGCAAGAATCAAGTGAAGTTTGCTCGCTATATACCAAAAAAAAAGATTCAAAATGTGTACAATTAAAGATGATTTTTGGACCTTTCAGGTTTGCATTCTGATTATATAATCAAATATTTTTTTTATCTAATTTATAAAGTTTTCTTATTTCCTAGTAGTATGTACAGAGACTAACACATGCAACGTTTAGAATTGTATTGTACTGCATGATCACTTGTCTTTTTAGTCTTATTTTTTGTGTTATACGATCTAGGTGAATTTAGTATTGCAAATAATATAAAATAGTATTGCTCTATTATTTTATCAAAATTGCTCTTTGAATGTAGATGCTTTGTGTGTTTTAAAATAACAATAAACAAGTTTCTAATGTTTGGATTAAATGCAAAATAAATTTGAACTGCTTTATGTGGACTTTAAAATCTCCTTTTTAAGGACAGTTAACTATTTGCTTATGATAACATATTTTAAGCCCTTAGCTTTAAGGCCCAGATGTTGGCTTGTTTGAAATCAGTATGACTATTATTAAAATGTAATGTAAATAATTACTTCAATGAAGCAAATCAATGCAATGGGCAGCAATCTTCTTTTTAAGCTCTCATTGATGATTAATTATAATAATGATTTGTTAGTATTAAACGTCTTTGTATATATATGTATACGGTAGTTAACACTTATTAATTTAATATTGATATATGCACTAGCTAATTTCCTTCTTCAATATTTTGATTTAGTCTTTTCAATATTTAAAAAAAATATTTTTTGTCTATTTATATTGAATCGATGAATATAAATTGATTTGAAGCAAACTTTTTTTTAAATTTTTGAAATGCATTTTAGTGTTTCTCAAGTGTACGTAGAAATGTAATTAGAAATGCAGAGATCTCTCCTATGCCTGTTACTCTGCAAGGGGCTGAGTTCCTGTTTTTAAGCCTTTTATCTTCCTTAAAATTTATATTGACAGATACACGCATGGACTGTAACATTTCTTTTGTGACACTGTTGATACGCAATATGAATGAAAGCTGACAGCAAATTTGTTTATTACATACTTTCAAACAATTGACTTTGTGGTTAGTAAAGAGGTATTTCTAGCAAACCTGTGAGTCAGTGTGTTGTTTATTGAAGATTTTAGGTCCGTTATTTCAAATTTAGGCACCAGTTTCTAAAGAAACGTAGTCCCAGTGACACTGTATTGATTTGTGTTGATAAGGTATATTTTAAATATTATACATACAACTAAATTACTCTCATTTTTACTCAAAAAATATTTCCCTCCTTAGGTACCTTTCTTTTTCCTTATGAAAATAAGATAATGATTCTAGTTCCAAATTGCAAACAAGGAAACCGAAGCCTAAATTATCCTCTTAGTTATACAACAACCCTTAGCTTTATTTGTATTTTGAATAAAAATAATTAAAAAAATGTTCCTGGTCAAAGTAAAATAGGGAAGATAGAAGATTACAGGTAAAGAAACACTTCCCAGAATTTACTCTTTATTACTTTTATTATTTTTGTAACATTCAATGCAGGTCGTTTCGTAAAAACCTGAAAGCTGTCTTTTGGGCTTATTCAAGAGCCGTCTGCAAAGTTAACTAATTAGTGCGAATGACAGGTGTGAATTGAAGGCAGTAACTCTCAGAATTAATTTACATTCTTTTGTAAATTTCGCTCCAAGAAAAACATGCCTGCGCTTATTCTTTGTGCTCGAGAATGAAGAGGCCAAGGCTTTGAAAGACTAAAAAGTTAGGCCAATTATTTTTGAATAACCATATGCACTGTTTGTCTATGTGTGTTTAGATCATAAAAAGATAAAAATAGATAAAATGCACAACAGGACCCTAGCTGGTCTCACTTCTTACCCTGTTCATTGCTCCTAGTCAGTTGCTGGTTGGACACATTCCTGATCGTCCTACCCATGTCTGCGTCTGCTGCCAAGCTGCTAAGATGTAACCTAAATGAAATACTTACTACACTGCTGGCCTAGCTAACAAAAAAAAAAAAACCACCTAAAACAAAATGCTTTTTAAGAATGAGCAACCATACATGCAAAATTGAAAACAAAATCTTTCAATCCCCATATAATTGCTATTTATAAAAAATCCAGATAAACTGTTTCGATTATCAGACCTTTTCAATCTTTGTTTTTTTACACATTTATGTTTGTGGATGTGTTTGTGTGTGGATTGTGATGTTTTAGATGTTTAATTTTAGCAATATGCCTCTTGTTTTGTGCCAGAAAGCTTTTTTTTTTCTTTTGCCATTTAAATATATTTAATGGCGAAAACAGTCAAAATTATTTGGAAGATTTTTTTTAATTTCCCATTTGTGTCCTGGTGCTTTTCAAGTTGTGTTTTCTGCAAGCTCAGATATACTTCCCCTCATTTATATTTAATTTTTGACTGCTCGAACTTGATATGTTTTTAGATGTTTTTTTTCCTTCTGATGAGTCCTTTGCATCCACTGGGATGGTTTGAAATATCGTGTTTGTGTGCCAGATTATTCTATTTTCAGTGTGTAAGCAGGCAGTGGTGTACTGAAACATTTATCTATTCAAATATCTGTTTTGCACCTGTTCCTAAAATGTCGCTCCTAAAAATACCCATGCCTTCCAAACTGAATATATTCAGGTTCTGTTGAAGAGGTTTCTGTAATGCTGCTAGTCTCAATATTTTTTTGTGTGCATTTGACTGCAGGAAAAGTGTTGTGTGTGTGCGATTGATAACACGTCTGTCCCGTTCCTTCCCTTCTCTTCCAGGATGAATTCCATCCGTTCATAGAAGCTCTCTTGCCTCATGTCCGAGCGTTCGCCTACACCTGGTTCAACCTGCAGGCCCGCAAGCGCAAATACTTTAAAAAGCACGAGAAGCGAATGTCAAAGGAAGAGGAGAGGGCGGTCAAGGATGAACTTCTCAGCGAGAAGCCCGAAGTGAAGCAGAAATGGGCATCCCGGCTCCTGGCAAAACTGCGGAAGGACATCCGCCCAGAGTTTCGGGAGGATTTTGTTCTCACTGTCACGGGGAAGAAACCCCCTTGTTGTGTGCTCTCCAACCCCGACCAGAAAGGCAAAATGCGGAGAATTGACTGTTTACGTCAGGCGGACAAGGTGTGGAGGTTGGACCTGGTAATGGTGATTTTATTCAAAGGTATTCCCCTTGAAAGTACTGATGGTGAGCGGCTTGTAAAGTCCCCACAATGTTCCAATCCTGGGCTGTGTGTACAACCCCACCACATAGGAGTTTCAGTAAAGGAACTCGACTTATATTTGGCGTACTTTGTCCATGCAGTGGGTAAGTGCCCCCCTTTTTCAGATTTATTACATTTTCATCGCACAAGTTCATTTTTCATTTTCAATTGTCCAGCAGTCTTTGCAGCCCCACGTTTAGTAACAAGCCTTTTTTGTTTTGCACTCCAAAATGCTTACATTTTATTTTCTGTGAGACGTCGAGATAAGCAACATATTTTGAGGCCAAAAAATCCCAGTGCAGACTCCTGACCTGGATTAGTACTTAAAACACTGTGAAGTACCCTTGCAGATTTATTTTCTCAAAAACCAGTGCTAGTCAGAGAAGAGACAGATTTAGAGAACCTTCACATTAGAGCAAACATTTTCCCCAAGTAAAACAGAATTGTAGTTTTTCACATTTGCAGCAGTGCACACACATGCATTTATATATTTTGAAAAATTGATTTTGTTAGGGGGATTTTCCCCTCTGTTTTAGTTCAATGATGAAAAAATGAAGGACATTTATTATGCTGTTTCACACACTTCCTAGCCTGGACAGAGTTTGTACAAAATCGCACTGGAAAGCAGCACCACAATACTTCTTGTCATTGTTCTTTTGGAAAAGTCGATTATTTCCATTCTGACCACTCGTAAATGTTCCAGGCCACTTTGAAAAAAGGAAGCAATTCAATTGTCTTTTTTTTTACTTGCAGAGATACATGTTCTTTTTTTTCCGTCGTATTATTTGAAAGGTTGTTTGTCAGCGTGCTCTGTGAGAGATGGCATTACATTCCCTGCCCAACCAAGGCATTAAACGCGTTTGGCACCACAAGGAAAGTGATGGCGAGAGGCATTGACTCTGGAAAACGCCAAAGTGAAAATGGTGCCAAGCCTTTGTGGTTTTTGTTTCGCTAAATAAAATCTCACACCCTGAAAATGGGACAACAGTCTGTAAATGACGAGGGGAGGTCGTACTTTTTAATGTGTTTTCAGAGGACAACAAAGGTGCTGAAATCTCATAGACTGTATAGCGTACAACCCCAAAAGAGTTTTTATTTATGCAGTTAATTGACAATAAACAAGGGTAGTTCTTCTTTCTGTATTAATTTGTAGATGCTATTCCTTTAGCCCCTGTACTGTGCTGTAGCTTGTTTACGGGCTGGAAAAGGAATATTCTGTTTTGTCCAAGACACAGAACTATCTAGTACTGCTGTGTCAGACTCTCTGCAGTACTCAGAAACACCGTCTTCTGTATGGACATGTGAGAAAAATGCAGCTCCACATAAATAGTTGTTGTGCGTATTAAAAGTAATAATACTGCAAAAACACGCTGCTTTCTAAATGTAGTATGCATGTCTCTATTTTCTGAGCTGCATCTGTGTGTATCAGTGTGTGTGCTGTTGTTCGAATATTCTTCGGAGAATTTGGAATTCGGAAATTCTGAAAATATTTCTTCCGTACATCTTTCACCAAAAAAGGTTAAGTTACTGAAATGCACTTCAGTATTACCGAAAATAAGGCAGGCTTTTATTTTTCCTAGATTAGAATTACAAGTACATTTGATAAAAAATCTGAATTTTATCTCTCTGCGCTTATCTATCTATAAGTGCCACTTAGGCATATAAAATGGAGAAAAAAAAGAATTCAGGTACTTGAAACCATGCAGTCTTTTAACAGCTAATAAATCATTCAGGGGGAAAGGGGTTTTGAATGTGCCAATATTTTTCAATAGTTCTGTTTTCATGACATTTTCTGTTCTCACAGTTTCTGCAGTTTTTCAGCAGAAAGTAAGGTGCCGTCATGTTATTTCTAGATTTGTGTTATGTGTATACAGTATATGCGGAAACACATAAAATATAACAGAAAAGTGTGGAGAGCGAGAGTTCAGGGGACTCGTGATTTGGAGGGAACTGCAGGCAGCTCTCCTGCACTGACTTTGAAACAAGTGCTAGCATTCAGTCAAATGGACGAGAAAGCCTTCTATTACCCTTGTAAAGCTGAAGGCCTTAATTACAATAATTTCCTCTCGGAGTCTAATTTGTTTCTTGTAGAACAAGCAAGATGTAAAATCCTCTTATTGTGCGAACTTGCCTTGCCTGTATAGGAGCGTGTGAGGAGTGGTGTGAGCGCTTCAGCTGGCGCAGTGGGTTCATTTCGGAAAAGGGCCCCTCATGGTGTCAGTGTTCATGTGACTTGAAAAGGCCAAATCCATTTCAGAAAAAAAGGCCAGACAATGATGTTCAGGTTGTGTTTAGGGCTCGATGGCATTGCATTTAGCTTTGGGAAATTACAAACTGTACGTGGACTTTTTTCTCCGTTTTTGCCGACCGTATGTGGAATTATATCACAGTTTTTGTGTGTAAGCAAACAATATTTTGGGTCAGAATGCAAAATGGAAATCACACACATGCAAATAGGTAGTTTACTGTATTTTTATGATTTTGCGCAATAAAAGGATTTGTAACAGATGAGTGTAGTTGTTTAAGCCCGGGCTGAATTTATAAATGTAGTTTTTTAATCTAAAAAAACTCCAGCACATACTAATACAACTCACTTTGTGAGGCACACAATTTACAACCACAAAGTCTCTAATTACTGTGTCCAAACAGGATTTTGTGCATGCCAACCCAACTGTTCATTGAGGTACTTGGTCCATGTTGTGGTGAATTCCTTTTTTTTCTTCCCTTCAAAGCAATAGTAACACATTGAAGAAGAGAAGAGTACAGTAGATTAAAGCCGATAAAACAACTATATTCATAATGTAGACTACACAGTCGCTATTGATGAAAAAGGATTATTTCTGATCCATATTGAATCTGGCTCTATTGTACACACAATGTATCGTGTGTCTTGGCTTTGTCCAGTTTCCTGTCTTTCAAATTGCCGTAGTATCCCAGAATCCTTATTTTCTCCATCTGAAATACAGCCAGGCCTGCAGCCATTGGTCCCACAGATACTGCAGCAATGGCTTCTTAAGTTGGACATGCGCGAAAAAATAAACAACAACAATCTCCGAAAAAACAGCCCCCCCATCTCCCCGCCACCACCCTACTGCCACACTGGTGGGGAAAACAGCGCTGTGTTCTGAAGGGCTGTGATGAAATTGGGAATACGCTGCAGCATTTGAAAGAATCTCTCAGCAAGCACCGCTCACGACAAGCTTAGCAAAAACACGTCTTTCTAAAGTTATTATTGCAGGGCTTAAACAGCAACTTTTTCTTTTCTTTCTTTCCCCGTTTTTCAAAAGAAGCTGACTGGCAGGTCTGGCACTTTTCGGTGCTGTCTTTCCCCTCCCAGCCGTTTGTCCTTCCCGCCTGCCGTCCGAATTCCAAGCAGTTCCAGAGCCTCCTCCGGCACTGGGCAGGGAGGGAGCTGCTGCCTCCCGGCTCTTCTGATATCAAATTCTTTGCAGTGCCAGGATTGCATTCACAGACCCGTTCCGTCATTCTTTCAGATCTTTCCGAGCGTTGTCTTTTGCGGGGACCCGTCGGAAATTTGTTTTTTTGGCTCTCGTGTGCGGGCGGCCCTTCGTAATGGCGCACTGCAAGGCCGGTTCTCGATTCCACACTTTCTTTTAAAAACAAAAAAAGCCTCGTCGGGCCCTCTTGTAAAGCCTCATCTCTGTTAACCTTGTCAGCGGTTCGTGTCCTGAGAGGCTGTGTGGATCTGTTGTGGTATACAGTAGCTTACCCGTGCAAGCTCTCACAATGCTCAGGCCTACTAACGAAGTAAAAGAGATTCATCCAGCATCAAATAGTTGTAAAAAATACTTAGGTTTAATGATCCGCAGACTTTTCAAACCTTTTTGGGTCATTTTTCTGGAGTGCTGTTTATTTAATGAATGGGTGTTGTGCTACACTTTCATCTCCAACTTACGGTTTTCAACATTGCAGCGTTTGATGTTTTAGAAAGAAATGGTGTCCTTTTTGTAAACTGGGGTCCTAGTTAGCCAGGGCATCTAAAACAAACAAAGTAGTGGCTGGAAAAGTGATTATCTGCCCCATTCCTCTGGCAGAGAAAGAGAAAGAGGAGAACAGATAACCTTTTTGTTTGCATTGACTTGCTGTGCCATTCAGCCTTCCTGCGTTTGCATCAAGTGTCAAGTTAAGAATGATATTGTGCAGGAGAGGAAAAGTAATCCCTCCTCACCTCCCCTGGAGCAAAACTGCAGCCCGCACTAATTTACGGCCTCATTCTTAAACAGGCGACCGGTGTCAAAATCAGCAGAGCACCAGGCACGTGCAAAAGGTCAAGACTTAAGTTGTTGAGGTTGCGACCTTAGCTACTAGGCATTTGACCTCTTAGATAAACATTGATCTTTTCTCATTAGCGGGCATTCAAGCGAGGGCTTTCTTTGGCTTCTACGCCTCTCTGTGACCTCCTGCTAATGCAAACACGTTGTGAGGGAAAGCAGACTGGGACTTGAATAAGTTAAAGTGGCTGGCAGGCTCAGGAAAGGTTAGGACAGTGTGGCCACCTTGTCTCGCCTTCCCTGCCGATAACGATGCAGGTACATGCGTTGGCCGCTGTCGGCATTGTTGATAATCAATTACTATAGAATAAACGACTGGAACTCCAGGTACAAAATGAGTGACATTGTCTGGGCATGGAAGTAAATGCCCAGGTCTGTAATTGTTTGGGGGAGTCTTCTGGAAAGTTTATGAAAAGAAAAGAAATAGTTACTTTAGTAATATGGATATTTACTTTAAGCCAATGTCGTGCCTTTGGCCAGAGCCTGGATCTCCTGTATATCAGCTAAGGCCGTTCTGGAAGTTTTGTGGGATGGAATGATTATTTAAAAAATTCTGAAAAGTTTAGAAATTTAGGAAACTTTAAACATCATGTTTGTTTGATGAAATTGCAAACAGATTTGTGTCCTCTTGATCAGCTGAATTTGCTCCTTGGCCAAGGTTTGTATTTACTTTTGTGCCGACTGGTGTTTATTAATGACGAGTGTTTGGTCACTGTGGCACTAGGAAGGATATAATAATGATGAATTAGAAATACATTTACTGAGAGTGTGTGTCTCTGTGCGGGGCATTGTGTACACACACTTTCTTTATCTTGGGCGCCCAATTTTAATCTGTCTTAATAGCCTGTGTCCCACAAACTTATATTTTATTAATTGGTATTAAATTATTATAATTTATTTATGTTAAATGTTAAGTTATGTGTTATTTGTTAAGTTTTTTATCCATTCATTTTTAAAACTGTAATAACTTGTGGACTTGAACCTACAATCCAGCTTCGTTCTGTAATTTCCAGTCTCATTTCTTTCTGCTTGTGTTTTCGAATATTTGACGCTTGGTTTAGATAAAAACCTGCTCAACGCTACGACTGGAGGAATGCTCTGTACAGTATAAAGATTGTGCCTCTTCACAGAACTTTTTCTCTCTGTAGTTCCTTTCGAGAGACACCACTCTTGTCATCTTCTGTCTATCCGACCCTGCCTGGCCTATAAAAGGGGTTATATAGCCCTGCTTTGGTTGTCTTGTTGGTGTCAGGAGTTGCTGAAGTAAACTGTACTCTTGTTCTGTTCTTCGGAGTGTTTTGTTACTTCTTTTCTCTGAAACTCGAAACAGGTTATCTCCTGCCATCTCTGAACACACTGAAAGGCAGTCTCACTTTGTACTGTATAGAATTTACATAGCGAGAGTACCCAGGCAGAGTTTGTCATGTGCAAAGGTGTCAGTCCTATTTTGTTGTCAAGGCCCGTAGGGAGACTCACTTTTCTTTTCTGTTGAACCTTGCTTAAAATTTGGCTTCTTAGCATTTAGAGCTGTCCTGCAGTGAGCTTCGATGGAGGGGGGTGGTGACGAGGAGACAAAATAAAAGTTCAAAATCACAAAAAATCCATCCAGATTTCCCGGATTTTGGAGGGAGACTGTGCAGCTGTTTGTTTCCAGCCCAATCCCATTTGTAGCTAGTAGCAAGCGTGTGAAGGCTGCGGGAACAGTGAGCCTTTGTTCGAACGGTACATTACATGAAAAAAAAAACTCAGTTATCTGCTGAAAAGAAAGTGGCCGGTAGATGGTAGTTTGCTTTGTCGCCACAGGGGTTGTCTGATAGTAACAAAATCTGCCAATATTTGCTGGCTGACTTTCACTCGTCTCAAGTTACAGCCGTTTTATATTTCCCTTCCTTTCCATGCGCCGAGGAATAGCAATAATTTGGAGCTATTTAGGGCCAATGTGGGATAAACCACAGTCTTTGTTGTGGTTACTGTAGTACACACTGTGGGCTGGGGCTCTTCCCCCTTTTTGCACACTGATATTACAGCTGGGACCCCCGCAACACTACCGAGATCTTCGCATACTGACGCACACACGCACACATACGTACACACACGCTCGCACACGCACACACATACAGCGTCAAATCTTGGACTGTTTGCTTTGCAGAAGTTCAGCTCAGTAAAATTCAGGCCAGCACTTCATGAACGTCAGACCCTTAGAGACTGTATCTTACCTTCTTTGTGGCCAAAGCCGTAGAGTTTGTAGACGTATGCTACTAAAGTATCTTGATTGTTTTGCTTTACAATTTTTTTTTCTGGCAAATTGTCTAAATAATAATAATAATAATAATAATAATAATAATAATAATAATAGTTTTCCTTCTATAGTACCAAAATCCACTAATATATTGTCTTGTGATGAGAAGTGATCATGTTGCAAGCTTCGTGTCAATCCTTCCAAATCTTTTATGTATTTTGATGCCTAAACTTAAACTTGCATTCCATTTAGAATTTTGGCAACAGCTTAAAAGTGGACCAACCTGGCGTTAAACAAAAAGTGACATGGATGGGAAAGATATTTCCTCCATTTCTTAAATCAAGTGATGCTGTACAGCAGTCAGGTTACCATACAGTTCCAGAAACTTCCATACCACAGTGATGGCCTTGTGTAAACAATGGTTGCAGTAAAGCCATTTTTAATATTATTGGCTTTGACCTTCTTTTGAGGCCTCTTTTTTCTCTTCCAGTGTTATTGGATTAAATAAAGCAGATAAGAGTTTGGGATGCAAAATGCATTGGGATTTTTGCTGAACAGCATAACCCTTCAGTGGTTAAATTTCCCCAAAACATGATTGCACAGCACATTCAGGTAATCCGTTTAATGTGTATTGTCAACACTGATCTCTTTCCTAAAGCCTTACAAATTCGCAGATTTGGAACATATTTTCTGGCACCGAGTGGAGGATTTAAACAACACGCAAACAAACGAAAATGTTATACTTATTTTGCCACTGATCCATTAACCATTGTGATCCCTATTACCTCCTGTCCTGCGATATTTTGTGGATTAAAAGTAAGCTGTTTATTTTATCCTCTTGCATCGTGATTGGATGCAGTTTAAACTTAATTTTCCATAAAATGATAAGTGCACTAATGCAATAACGATCTAAGTAAAACCACCAAACTTAAACTAACCATCCAAGCCTTGTGAGGGACGAATATGAGCCTTGCGTGTCACCCTGCCCAGCAATAATAGAGTGCTGTATTTTGAAACGGGGAGACCAGTAAAGTTTTCTTGAATCTTGAAGTTAATGGCAATTAATTTTGAATTAATGTTAGAGCGTGACAAAGGAATTAAGCTTTCAAAAGTGGCAGAGAAAAATTACTGAACAGTAATGAGTTTTTAAAGCATGCCTTTATTGCTTTCTGAACATTGCCATGGTTAGATTCTATAGGAGCACAGCGAGCTGATTTTCATAGCTGTCTGATGGAATTTTTTTTCCTCTCACTAACTGGCATTCGCACTGCTTTGAGAACTCCGAGCCGCCTTGTTGGACTTCCTCTGTGGGTATCATAGTTTGTTTGGAGCAAAACATTGCCAGAAGTCTCTTGGCTGCAAACGGGTTAAACTACATTAAACTCTGCGGGAAGAGGTATTCATAATGGCTCAGACTATTCAGGCCTTAAGGGGAGTAGACATTTTTTCTCATTTCTGAACAGCAGCTTTGGCTAACTTCTGAGAATAGACTCTTTGTATCCAGATGCCATTCAACAAGACACTCATTGTCTTAAGCCCCTGCTAGGAGAACGGTAGTCTTTGCCCTGCCTTTATTGTGCAGACTTTGATTGTATTAGGACTTGATGAGGACTTCATTTGAATCGTGGGCAGACAGCTCATGTGCTGTTTTGGCTTGAGAACTTTGGAAACTGTGGTAATCATCTAATTACCTTAAAATTTTTAAAAGCCATGAGCAAAAGAAAGACAGGTATAAATTTGGGTGATTTTTTTTTACACATTTCACGATAGTGTTAGGCTTGCGCTGTCTTTTCTCTGCTCGTCGGCTGGGTAGCCTTGACATTCTGAATGTGCTTGGAAAAAAAGACATTTGCATCCATCTGTTGAAAGAGCAGAACAATGGCATCAAATGGCGCTGACAAGAAGAGAAAGAGGGAAAGTGAAATAGTTGTTTTTCGGGAAAACAATAGCACGCTTTCCCAGAATGCCTTGGGAACGACATCCATGAACCCCTGTGGCTGAAAGAGTGTTGCAGAAGTGAAGTTGGGGGGAGCTCAGGTGTGTGGTGGGGAAGAAGGAAGAAGAGAGGAAGACTGAAGGGGAGGTGAGGGCTGCTGATAGGAAAACGCAGAATCGGGGGGCTGTAGGATCTGCAATAGACTGTGTCACCCAAGAAAAGCAAATATGTCAGCTGAACTGAAGTACAGCGCCACAGCATAGTTGGAAGACTCTGCCTTTTCAGTGGCTGTTTGAAGTGTGACCTTGTCTCCTTTGGGATTGACATGTGAAAGCTGCTGAGAGGATGAAAACCAGGGGCTAAACTGTGTGTTCGGATGAGTATTGTGTCAGGACAGCGGGGGACTTCTGCCTCCTCTCTGTGGAAGTGGTGCCGTAGACAGGGTGGGGCACAACGCGATTCGTGTCTTTGTTTACCCAGAAGTTGCGCGGAGAGCAAGGTGAAGGGAAATCAATTTTTAGCGGCCTTGCGCGCAGCTGGCAGAGGTACGTCCCAGGTGACGGAGGAACGCAAAGGGCTGGTAAACACAGAGCAGACAGAGGAAGGAAACCTCAATGGAAAGAGATGCTTTGTAATGGATAGCGTGGTCAGTCTTTTTTAGAATTCTTTCAAAAATACATGCTAGCCCTGCCCCAATTGAACTAAAACACTCTTACACTTCAGGAATACTGCTCCTCTTCAATACAGTAGATCTCACCTGCCAAACACATGCTTGCCAGAAGTATGTGCCTTCACGCTCTTCCAAACTAAGAGTGTGCTGTTATATAGCACGAGAAAAGCAGAGTAAAGTATAGGAAAAGACAGTCCAATCACCTGTAACCATAGATACAAAAAATGAGAAAACATGGCAGTGCAGAGCAGATGCATGGTGCACTAGAAACAGAAATTCGCTGTGGTAAGTTTTCAGAAGGACAAAAGCAGGATCCTAACTGGATAAATAGGGATACTGATGTCTGCTGAGAGCAGACTTACAGTCACACCAACACTTTGTCTCTGTCACTTCATAGTTTGAGTAAAGAAAAAGGCAAGAAAGAGAAAATGTTTGAGACCGAATGTGGAGTATGTACATTGTTCTCCGCAAAAGGACTTATCCTTTTGCATACTATTTAATTTCCCTCTCTCTTTTTCGGACATAAAAACTTTCTAAAGGGTCCCCATCGACCTTTCATCATAAAACCATCCGTCTTAAGCTTAATCGCCTTTTAATAAGAGCTCCCTCGCTTTTCTTAAAAGAAGCGATTGCGTGAAAGAAAGCGCCAGAGGTCAACACAGGATTTGTTGATTTTTTTTTTTTGAAGTTGCTTCTTTTGAGGAGAGGCACACAGGGTGTGAAAGTGGGCGAAAGAAAGTGACTTTGAGGTGTATAAAGGCGAAGGCGGATTTGGAAGATGTTTCTGGTGTGGAAGAGGGAAGACGTGCTGTGCTGCATTGTACAGCGGTGTCAAAACCCCCTGTTAGCAGCCCAGCTAATGAATAGGCGCAGTGGAAATTTCATTTAATGATGATTTGGCTGCTTGATTTTGTGGCTTTATTGCACAGTCGGTACAGTATCCTGGACTTCAGCCTGTGACTAGGAACAAAGATAGGCCTGCCACTTCAGGAGCAGGGCCATTGTAGGAAGCCAGTTGGGAGAAAATATAAAAGGCTGCGCAGACATGAAACAGGACAGCTGTGATGGTCTGTGGGGAAAGTTGGTACAGATGGTGAAAGAAGTGAAAATAAACTACCGTATGGCTGGTAAAATATAAAAGAAGACTTGGGGTTTGTTGAACCGGTTTCTCACGTTGTTGGCGTGCACGTGTGTGTCTGGGAGTGTGTGCGTGCACGGTTTTCCATTCCTGATCTTCTTCCCGAAGTCCACCATGTGCTCCTCTCGGACACCTGCGCCGTTGAATTCTGCCAGGCCGCAGAGGAATTTTGCGATTCCTTCACGGGACACCGTCTTTCCTTTGGGGGAGAAAGGCAGGGGTTTTTTTCCGTCTGCGTTAAGATCTGTCGATTTCCAAATTCAAGTTTCAAATTGACAAAAACTCATGCGCCAGCTCGGAGCCAAGGTCACCGGAGCTGCTGCTGTTAGTTTTCTCCTTTGGGCTGCAGACCATGACTAGATGGGCTTCTCCGTCACATTTCCAGCAGTGATTAAGTAGTTAGTGACTGACCCTACATGCTCCTGTGATATATTGCAGAAAGTAGTGAGCTGAGCAGACTATCTATCTGTCTGTAGAAGTAAATATCTGTCTGAGAATGTTCCCCCAGCTCTGTCAGGAGCAGTTTGCCCTGGTGTACGTGTGTCTCTGTGGCCTAAATGGACTTTGCCATGCTTAACTGAAACTCGTGTATTCACTGGACCATAATTGCAATATCTGAATTTTGTTTTCCCCCTTTTTTTACTTTAATTTGCAAACTGTGTCTATCGCATCCACAGCTGGCTAATTCAGCCTTAAGCAAGCTACCCCGTTTCTCATTCACATTTAGCTATTGATGGCTTAAGCGCTCGCTTTTAGATTATTCTCCAATGTTTATGAGTTTGCGTGGAGAGTTGAATTCGAGTTATTCCGACCCATTCTTTGCAGTGCACAGAAACCTGTGTTGTAGCAGTCCACCTTGGGGAAAACTCTGGAGTGTTTGTAATGCAGTTTGTCTGCTGAATTCGACTTGACTGTTGTAGCCATTTGGGTTTCTTTTCCCTTTCAGGTACGTTTATGCATAAGCCTGTTTGTGAATAGAATCGGAGCACAGGCTGTGATGGTGGGGTCTTTGCATAAGAAGTGGAGCCACCCATTTTCTTTTTTGTACAAGCGCTGTGGAGGCCGTCCTCGCGTTGTCTTGGGAAAGGACGGATTTTCCCAGTTTTAATTGTGCTTTAACCCTCGGAAAAAGCAAAAAGAAAGACAGAAAGAACGAGCTTTGTTTCCATTTCCATCTGATTCGGTGAACTGTTGTAGAGTTTTTCTGCCAGTGGTCGGCGTGTGAGGGCGGCGTTTCAATGGCTTCCACCACACTGTGGCTCCCCTGCGTGTGATGCATAAATTTCACGCCTGTTTTTTGCTCTGGAACATGATTTCTCATGACGAATATGGGAAAAATTCAGCCGCATAGCTTTGCTAGAATTCTGTGAAATACAGGAGAGAAAACATTAAGGGTTAATTTGATCTAGAAGTGTAGTTTGTCACTGGGGACAACATAGCTGGGGGTTAACGAAAAAGAGTAGTGGAAGGATTTTGATTCTGCATATTTAAGAGTGCTGTCCTGCTGTCTGGAGGAAATCCAAGAGGTAAAGGATACAAAGGACCCATTTTGTCTTCGGCTGTTGCTCAGCGCTCTTGTGGTGGCACTTGTGCTTTTTATCAGTTTCTCTGTCTCATCAGATGTTTGTTTTAATGATTGAAGGTTGAACGAAGCCCGGTTTGTCGGAGGTTCCTTTAAATTATTGAACCAGCGGTACTCCTGCAGTTGCGCTGTCTGCCTGGGCTGCTAGCGACGGCACTCATTTTGCCGAGCACAAAGCCCGCCTTTAATGGACGATTAGGTCCATTTTTCGAAACCCGGGGCGCCTTCAAGAGAACGCAGTGTGGGCAGAGCCCGGAAAAAATAACGTTTCAGGAATAAGCCATTTTATCTCTCGTATGGTCTCATATGTCATGGAGACATAAAAGAGACCAGGTGCAAAATGGACATGCTGCTATCACTAGTTACTTCAGGAAGGAGGGTGTGAGCAAGACTGGGGTTTATATGTTGTAGTGCTCTTACTGGGGGGCTGGAGCAGCTAGAGAAGTCATGTGAAAGCCAGATTATCTTGGTGCTGAGTGCTCTGGGAAATAACATAGATGGAGAACCTTGCTTTCATAGTACATCGCATGGCAGATTCAATACTGGCATATGGGCTTAGTCCTGGGTACATTTTGGGCTCCCACCCCTCCTGCCTCTCCCAGCATTGTTCCTTGTGAAGTGAACCAAGGGTTCTCCGCGTGTGGATTTCAGAAGCAAATTTCCCACAGAAATAAACAATGAGAAAAAAAGGAAAGCCCCCTGTTCTTTATTTTAGAAGTATAAGCTTTGTGGCACTGGTTGTTGTCCTTCTTATTAGCTCTGTAGTGAAAGATGGCACTCTAAAATGAGGTATCTGCTCGTTAGGTTTGCTTTTATCTCCACAGAAATGCATTCCGGAGCGTCTGTGCTCGGGGCTAATTTACTCCAACCATAAAACTTTTTGGGAAACAAAAGGAGCACTTGATTAGTGGTGCACCATCTGGGAATTAAGGCCTGTGTGACCAAGCTAATTGGTAAATTTGTCTTTACAAAAACTCCGTCTGAGCCCACTGTTTATATTTAAATCACGGCCTTTTCTTTCGAGGAACAGTCTTACTTTTCAAACCGTTCTCTGCAATTGTCGGTCGCCTGAATTGCAGGACAAAAAACGCAAACAAACAATGAAAACCAAAAATTAAATGGCGTTATTTTTTTGTGTGGATGCTAAGACGACGTTTCTTTGTGGAAAAGCAAACAGCTATTTGAAAGATGTGAAACTCTTATTTTTAGAGAACCCTTAACATGTATCTGGGAAACAGGGGTCTTTAGGACTGTATGTGCTTGTGCTTCTCTTGGGGTATTCAAACCCTGTAAATAATCAAAACACTTTTCAGGTTGTTCCTGGACAGATGCCAACCGAATTTGATCATCAGAGATGGTATCGCCACCTTCAGGCAGAAAACAAGAACTTAGAATTAGGCTAACCTTAATCACACATGTGAAGAGCAGAGGTGAGACTCGAAGAAGAGAGGGTAGCTCCCAGGGAGAAGCATATACTCACTGCAGCGGAGGGAGGATAAAAGTCCGGAAGTGGGTATTATTTCATTGACCTTGAGGACATGATTGGGCAGTATGTTTAATGATTAACAGCATGTTTCAGGTATAACAATGTGCAGGAATGAAATGGGTTCTCTCTTCTGTAATGTGGCATGAGGGTGGGCCTCTTCCTAGAAAGTTGGGCGTGCTCACGTCAGCCAAGTCTTTTCCTTTCTCCCTGTCCGCAGATAACAAGTGGAAGGTCCTATCCTGCTTTCCTACACACAGAGGGTATGGTTCAAAGTCAAAGATACAGAGATAACGCAATAATCAATCATAGGCACTCTCCACTGTGTGACCAGCCAAACTCTGCTCTCTGTGACCAGCCAGGCAAAAGTTAGCGCCTCTCTCCTGCAGTTGGGACTGGGGCTCTCTCATGTCTTAAAGAAAGAGAGTCCCCTTCCTGATTTTGACTGGGAGTGGAAGGATAGCCCGCGCAGCGTACTTAATCAGCTCCTTTGACTTGACGTGTCCCTCAAAATAATAGCTGTTACAGCAACAGGCTGAAAACATTTTGTCAATCTGGAAGCAAATGAGGTGGGCTGTTCGGTCATATACAGTATATAATACAGTATATGGTATGATCTTTTTTTTGCATTTCAATGACAACAACCTTCAAAGTGTCAGTATGACAGCATTGGCAGTTAATTTTTGGCCACAACTATGGTAAGGAAAAGTAAAGAAAGACAGCCTTAAGGGTCTTAGTAGATGTATTTCAGTTATCATCCATAAATAATCAGACATCGGTCTGCAGTATCACCAGTGTGTTGGTTGCTCTGCCTGCAGCTCTGGCTTCAGCAGAGGAAATCTTCAGACCTCTCTGCGGCTTCTTGCTAATTAAATTCCATTGCTATCCATTAGGCAGATAGAGTAGATGGAGCCTACTGTATAGCTGACTCAACATAGGTATGCCACGAGTCTTTAATAGGCTGTCATGTGCAGCCTGGCTTTTCTACAATCAATTCATTTAGCAGAGTTATAATGTCCGGTCCTGGACTCTTCAGAAAGGACGTAAAGAACAGTAAAATACAAGCCATACTTAAGCAAAGACAACCTCCTGCAATGTGTCAACTGTGATTAAAAAGGCAACAGAACATTCAGTGGCTCAATCAACATGGATGTGATGGCTGGACTATCAATGTAAAATGTAATGTAATGGAAAATATTCAGTTGAGTCCGCTGGTACTACCTGAGGCCTGACTCACCTGAAGTGATCTTTTATTCGACAGCACTGTACAGTACATAATTTGAGAGCCCTGCACCCCAGGACATGGGGAGAGGTCTTCTGTCTGTGTCTGTAGTCCTGCAAAAATCTCAGTCTGATTTTCTGCACTGAGCTGTTTTTTATTTTTTCACTAGTCAAATCTTAGCCGCCTGAGTGCTATGATTGGGTTTGTGCCGAAGCGGCAGGTAATACTGCCTGTCATGTTTATTTATATTTGCCTTTTCCGCGGGGGGGTGGCACAGCGGTGCAGTGGTCATCCATGCTACCTTGTAGCGCTAGGGCCCTGGGTTCAAGTCCTGGGGTGTTATCTGTGTGGAGTCTGTATGTTCTCCCTGAGTTTATCTGGGTTTGCTCTGAGTTATTCATTTTCCTTCCACAGTCCAAAAACATTCTGGTAGATTAATTTGCTTTGGGGAAAAATGGCCCTGGTGTGCGTGTGTGTGTGTCTGTGTCTGTGTGTGCTGCCCTGTTATGGACCAGTGTCCCATCCAGGGTGTCCCCTGCCTTGCACCTGTTGCTTGCTGGGATAGGCTCCAGCTCTCCCTGTGACCCTGCATTGGATGGAACAATTAAAAAATGGACAGATTTACCTTTTGTAAAGTAGTAAGATCCATGCTATTAGCTCTAATACAATTAAGATTTTATTTTGTTTATTATCCAATTTGGTCTCAACATCTTTACATTTGGATTCTATAAAAAACAAAGAGAACGGTTTTTAAAATTAATTAAAAAAATATATTATTTCAGAATTTCAGTAGCCGGCAGAGACAGCCCTTAGCTGTAAGTGACCAGTCCAACAGAGTTACCACCTGATCCTGATATCATAAGGTCTTAGAAGTGAGACTGGGCTGAGCTTGTTCAGTGCTGCAATGGGGGATCTCTTAGGAAGGTCATGTTATGGCTGTACGTTGCACTGATGGACCAGTAGGTGGCACTCAACCCTCTGGACCAGAATGTCCAGTCCATTGGCAACTATAATGACTGAGGACATTGTGCTGTAGAAAGCAGTGTCCTTTTGATAAGATGCTGAATTGTAATTAAAGACTCCGTAATACTGGTCATATATAAGAGTAGGAATGTTAGCCCTGATGCCCTGGCCTCATTTCACCTTGGAATTGTTGCTGGGGAAGTACTTTTCTCACTTCTCTACTTGATCTGATGTGCAGTCGTGCTTGGTGCATGTCGTCCAGGTGAGAGCTGCAGAGCTGGTCTGCTCCTCTATGTAAAGCAGTCTCAGTCTTTTGGGGATGAAAAGCATACAAATGCAAGGAATTTTCTTATTTTTACATATGTCTTTGGCGCAGCAAAATCTCACGTCTCAGGTTGTCTACTGGGTGGGAAGAATACAGTTTTGCTCGGGGGTTCATATCTTTTTGCAAATAGTGTTCGAGGGGAAAAAAAAAGACAGAGAGACATGCAATAACATTTTGTTTCAGTAGTTTAACATGGGCCCTGTTCTTTGATTTTTTTCCCACCTATTTGATCTGTTTGACGTGAGGGTTTCCATTTACACTTGTACTGGTGCCTGTAGGAGATGGTGTTCCTGAGGCTCCCTGGCTGTGCCGTGACTGCGGGAGAGACCTGGACTCTCCCACTTCTGGATGGGGAAATGGCCGGAGTAGAAATGCACCAGGAATTCCAGGGATTCCTGTGTCAAACGGAGATTTGTGATTGGCTGTGACAGCTCGTACACCACTTAAAATGGGGTTCAGTTTCAACCTGATAATCACACACAGTGGTGGCCAGCGCCAGCCAAGGAATAATGCTGTATGGTCACGCTGCCAGTTGGAGAGGAAATAGCACAAGTGAAGAGAAGATGGTTCTGACTGTGGATCAATCTAATGGTTGACAGACAGTCCTTTTGAAAGCCTGCCCAGTTTACAGCAGTTTGGAAGCAGCCACAGCAAGGAAGTGCGGGAGTCCAGAAGAAATTAAATCTCCCTCATCTCCACTTACAAAGGCATACAGAAAATGGGCTTTCCCAAGCGGGTGAAACTCCTACAGGAGTTGGCGGATTTGTTTTTTAAAGAAACAGCTGATAAACTGTTATGAATTGCAGTGTTCTAAACCGCTGCCTGTATTTCCCATTTCTCCTTCTTTCATGTGGGAAGGGAGAGGTTGTGAGCCCACACTGATGAGCTCGAGTTTAGCTTCAGTAGAGTCTTGGTGTACATCTGGGGTGGAAGTGGCTGCAGGATTACAGTCCTGTACGTCTGGTATCTGTGGATTAGAAGTCAGGCTCCAATGTGTGCGAAAGGCAGAAGGCTTTCCTGAAAGCAGGCTTGTGATTGTTTGCAGTAGTCTTCCCAGTGGTGGAGCATGCAGTAGCATATGGCCAGCTTTATTAAGGCTGTGCACATTGTGCCCTTCCTGACATTCTTTGGATCGCAAGGCTGTCCTTCCTATGAATTAATATATATATGCTTAATATTGGTTTGTCGAGGCTTTTATCTGAAATATCTTACATTTCCACCCATTTATATGGTTGTATATTTTACCTGATAAATTTGAGTGAAGCGGCGCTGTCTCACCTGGGATTTGAGCTGCCAGAACCCTTACCACTCCGGTACACTTCTGCTCATGTAAAAAGACACTTACTGTAGAGACGAGCTCAGGACAGGCCCTTTTCTGCCTGTCTGTTATCACGGTTGTAAACCCAAAGCCTAAAACGGGCAGTGTGGAGGAAGCTGTGGTCTCCCAGCCACAATGAGGTTCTAGCCACTAGCAGTGATAAAGAGATAAAGCTGTTTGATTGTCATGAGAGAGGGCTGGATGACCCGAGGAGACAGAAGTCTGAATAGGACCGTGGAGCCTCAGGGGCTGTGAAACTGCAGCTCAGAAGATTCAGAGAAACATACTGTTGTCTCAACCTGGTTTAGTCTGGACCAGTGTAAGTGACAGGTGGCCACACCTGCTGCTTGGTAAATGTCTTAATAAAGTGGTCAAAGTGGGGAAGATTTCTTTGTCTCCCAAAGGCTTTGAAAATCAGTTTTAAAAATATTTTATATCCCTCTAGCTTTCACTCTTAAATTCTTGTTCAAAAAAGGCAAAATGTTTTATATCCACTGTATAAAAAGCATAAATTAGATGTCTGTTTTTTGGACCCAGACTGAAAACATATGCCTTAGAAAGAAAAGGTTTGCTCAGCTTGCAGTTTTGAACAGGAGCCTAGTGAATCGATAAGCGGTCATATCGAATGTTCTGTTTGAGCGTCTTTAAGCTGGAGTGCATGTTAAATGGCACCATTAGAACAGTCAGCTAGCCTGACAAAAATCACACAGGGCTGGAGGATAAGAGATGAACGTGAGGTTCCAGGGGACAGGAGCTACCCCTTTCGTGGCACAAACAAAAACTTTCCTCCTTTTGATCGCCAAGATCAGCCTTTGCAAGAAGCTGTTTGGAAAATCCATGATTAATATTCCTGTGTTGAATGGACTTTTCTCTTCCCCCTACTGCTCAGTGATTTATGAGCCCCATTTTTTTGTTTCTGTTTTTTTTTTATCCTTAAGAAATATTACCTTAAGTGGTGCTCCAGATAAGGGTTGACTTGTCGATAAAGCTTTGCTGGGACTCCATAAATATATAAACGCAATTCCTTCCCTAGCACCCTTGATGCTGTAGTATAGGACAGGTGGTAGGTACTCAGAGCAGCTAGAGAGCTGTTCCCTCACTTCCAGGAAGAGAACTTGCTTTTTTTCAACAGTTGGGCCAAATGAAAGGAGCGCTCAGGATTTCTACACATGTATCAGCATGTGTACTGTGCTTGCAACACATCTCTTATCAGGGACATTTTCTTGTAAAAGGGCTTTGAGGAGCCACTTTTAAAGATGTTATATAAAATAAAGTTTACTATTATTTTTTCTTCTATGTTCTTTTGATTTATGGTGAAATGCATGTTTCACTCCTTCCCTGCAGTGATGGAACATGTTCCCCTGTTGTTTAGGCTGCATATTTGATCAGAATGGCCTCCTTTTTTTCCACACTCTAGTCATTATTTTATATTGAGTCGGGCACCTTTTTGTAACTTCTAATTTCACTACATTTTATTTATTTTTTTGCCTTGTGTTTTTGAGTTTGTACATGCAAACTTTCAGCATTTTGTTCACTTGCTTTTTTTTTTTATTTGCCTGTGAACAGACCTCCTTTTATTGCCAGATCACATTAAATAAGATGCTGCACTGGACCTTGATTGTAATCACTTGCAGGAAACTCTGTCTGAATGCATAAGCTGCCCTGCTGCATAGCACATAATACATTACATACATTATTACAAAATAATAAAAACAGCTTTACTTCAGACATACAGCACTATTGTAGTTCTGTTTGAATAAAAGGTAGGATTAAATATATTCACACCATGGATTTTTACAGTCCCTTTAAATATATGACCTTTTACAATACATCTCTGACTAAGTACTTTTATTGTTAATCTGTTTTCAGAAGGAAATTAGACTAAGTAGCTTTTTTTAATTTAAAGCCAAAGCACCTTTTTTGTTCTTCTAAACTACTGCATTTCTGAATCCATTTCATTAGGAAGGAATAAGCAACATTTCCCTCACAAATATACAAGTAACCGCCAGTTCGGTTTCTTTTCCTCACAGTCTTTCATTTCTTTACCTGCTTTTTACTGCTCCTCAGTTACAGTTGCACCAGTTTCAGACAGTCATCTTGTGGAGGAAGGAGCGGTTTCAGAGTGGCTCTGATAACATTTGTGCTCTAAGCTCTTGTACACAGGCCAAGTGGCAGTAAGACAATGAGCCTGATAGCTTAATCTCCAAATGAACAGGGTGATAACAACGCAAGAGTAATGGTAATACTGGTAATAAGGATAGCGATAATAAAAAGGAATAACCCAAACTGCCTGTTGTTCAGCCTGTTAAGACTTTTATAGGACCCAGGCTCTGTATAACCTCAATTAGAATCCTTAAATGAATACAGCCTAAAAAGGGGTGAAGATTTTTACAGAGTTTGATTCATGTATTCCATGGAAAATATAACCACATTAAACTTATTGAGTCACGGCTGAGAACAGACAGATAAGGGGTGCACCGATGACTTGTTTATTAGGTCCCAGCTGAAGCTGAACGGACATGTTACAATTTTTCTTTCTGGAGTGGAGCTGTTTGAAATGCTGTAGTGTTCAGGGGAAAAAAAATGCGTGAAAAACAACAAGGAACAGTTAAAGACTCAAATTTTCTGTCTTGTTCAGCCTGTAATGTCACTTCTCAATTTCACACCTTTTGCCTGGAGGGCAGTGCACTATGCAGAGCTGTGCAAGACACAGCAAGTATTATTTGGGTCCTGACAGCCAGTAAACAATGAAGGATCTATATTCCTGCTGCAGTGCTGAAGTTGAGTTAGATGTTAACCCCTTGTTATCTACTCCTATTAATGCTGCACTAGGATAAAGGTCACAAAACTGAATGGCTTTTACACTCTGTACTGTATACTGCTCATCCAGTTCAGAGTTTCATTGGTTTGGTTGCTGTGCCCAAGGCCTGGGACAGGAAAGTTTGAACTATGGGTCACCAGCCACTGTCCAGCATTTTCTCAAAATAAAAGGGATGCTCTTAACCCCCTCTAGTTATTTGTAGTCTCGCACAGTACATCTGACAGCACTTGCTGGGATCCATTGATCTATAGTTCCGATTGTAGCATTTTGAAACGAAGAAAGTCACACTTTCTGTTTATGTTTGTATTTGTTGTCTTTTATATATACGATTGTCTTGATAACAATCCCTTTAGCAGGAAAAGGCTAAAACCCTGTGCCCTAGGAGATAGCAAAATACTTGTAAGGGAATGCGTCAAGGCTACACCCAGTCACATTGTTGCATTTGCACAAAAACCTTGGCCACAAACCATCCTTAATTTTGGGACAGAGAGCATTACTGCTGCTTGGGCACTCAGGTCTGTTTTAGGAAAGCTGGTAAGTAGAATTCCTCAAATTTGTAACGTAGATGGTGTACTGCGTCGTGCCAGTGTTTGGGTTTTAGCATGTGGCATCCCTTTGAATATGCCCTTGGTCAGTTCTCCTTTCCAGCTGAAGACTGCGATCTGCCGATTATGAAACAAGGCTGAGCTGCTTTTCATGTCAGAGCTCCGGCGCAGAGTGTTTTTCTTCATTAGTCCCTCAAGCCCAGTAAACAGATGATGCTGATCACTCATCCCAGAGTTCGGCCGTGTAACTTCCCAGTTGAAATGTGCAGACATGACTACACAGGTGCTTTTGTCAGTTGTTGAACAAGGCTACCTGACAGTATTCTTTTTTGCTGGATGGAGATGTATGCAGTGTGCAATTTGCGCAATGTAAGACTTTTTTCTTTTAAAAAAAAAGGGTGGTTAATGATAAAAAGCATTGTATTCTCAAAGGGCATCACATGAATGTGTTTTGTTAAACTGGGACCTAGTGAAGATACAATGACTGTTAATTATCTTTTAAAGTGAGATCTGTTGTAAAATAAACACAGAGAACTTGAAGCATTAGCTATAGTCTTAAGCCATCAAGTGGGGAGATGATCCCAGACTTGATGGAATGAAGTATGTCCAAGCACACTTTTAAAAGGAGTAAATAGTCTGTTGAGGGAATTCGAACCTGTATTTCAGCATGCACCTTATAGATGAATTATTTATTTGTTTCTAAGCTTGAAATTCACATATTGCAGTGCTGTTATTTCAGTACCATAGACATTGTGATGTTTAATAACTGCCCTGGGGTGATTCAGAGTACACAATTAATGGGCCAATATTTGTTTCTCACAGTGTTTTCCAGGGAACGGTTAAAAGACTGGAATTTGGCCTTTGGAGAAGAAGCTCAGTAGTTTCACTGTATTGACAAAGAGCTGTTTGCGTCTTCAAATGGGCTCCACGCTCTCAAGGAGTTAACTCCAAAATCCACAAGGAGCACATTCTTATACACTGTCTGCTGCTGCACGATACAGTCTGTGTAAAAACAAAGCCAGCAAAACTTCCTGTTACCTCCTTTTCCTCATTAGCATCTGAATTCCTATTCATCAGTTTATGCCCATTATCGCCAAAGTGCTCAATTTTTGTGTTCTGTTAGCCAATTGTAAAATGTCAGTCGGTCGGTTACAAAATAAAACAAAAGGCAAAAATGATGGTATTTGTAAAAATGTTATCACCTCATAAAAACGAATAGTAAAGACGTGGAAGTGGTCTAGGCAGAGCAAGGATCCTGCTTCAGCAGCTGCAGAGTCTGGAGTCCGAGTTCCCACAGCTTCATAGCAATGGATGGCATTATCCTGGCATATTTTAATTCACGCTTTCGCTAATTAACATCTCATTTGCATAACTCGTTGCACCCCCAAAACAATGCTGACTTGCTTAAGAGTCCTAATCCTAAGCATCTGTGGTTAAGATAAAAGTAATTTGTCCTCTGAAACGACTTTCTTCTCTGCTCCACATTGACTGCCTCTACGAAACGCTGGTGCCGTCTTTCATTAACGAAATGTAACATAGTTGTTTTCATTATGTGTGAAGCTAGGCACACCGTTTTTTTTCCTAAGATGAAAATGGGATGAAATGATATCTTTAAAAGTTGATATCCCAGAATTTCTTATAACAGGTGATTTGTATACTGGCATCATACAGTATGAATGAAAAGTAGTTCACTGAGAGAAGTGATTAAAGAAGTAGGAACTCTGTGGGGACACATTCATGGAGAGTCTGATGAATCAACTTTCTGAATGACGATGCTTAACAGTAGGGCAACACATTCTTGAATAGATATTTATCTTTCAAGCAACCAAGATCTGCGCTCTTTAAAATCGCCTTAGCTGCACAATAGGGACGTATCTGGTCTTATCAAGCCCCTGACTGCTTGCAAACCAGCGGACACTGGTTTTGTTTAAATTAAGCTTTTTTAATTTAATCAGTTCATATCACTTGAGAGAGTGTTTACCACTGGAATTCAAGGAAATTAGGTCATTACTGTTTTCGTTCGGTGAAGTCCCTAAATGCTGCAAAAGGGAAAATGTGACATTTCACAGGGGAGGAAAGAGGCCGAGCGAATGTTTTTTTTCTTCATTTGAATTTTCTGAAAATATTTCTGGAAATTGTGGTTTAATAATTTCAGGGGAAAGTCTAACAGGTGAGTTTCTCACAGTGGGGCGATCGTTATGCAGTCTGATACCATGGGCTGTGTGCAGCTGAAAGTCTTTACCTCTGCTAACATGCTCCTGAGTGCGGTTGGTTTAATGACAGCTGGAGCAAAGGGGGTTGTTACAGAACGGATTTCTTTGGTAATCCTAGTATTATCTTCCTTTGTAATCTTATAGTTTTGCTGTGTATTTTAATAGAGAAATACTGTCAGCCATTAGATAATTATCTCTAATTACAATCGCTCTCTGATTCCCATAATTTCCCTGAATCGGAACAGGCTAATTATATGATTTAACTAATCAGTGGGGCTAACTCATGGCTGTGTTTTGTAAGCCTTATGCAGGAGCAATGGAGAAGCCAGGGCTGAGTGCTTACGCCAAAGTTTATGAAGCTGACTTTTTACAGTCACATTAGGCATCTGATAAGGATCTTAAATCCACTTGTTAGGCAACTGAAGCATTTTTTCATAAATTGCATTGAACAGTGACTTGCAAGACTCTAAGCTCAGGATCTTAGCTTCTAAAGTAGACTGTGTACATAAATTACGCACCAGGGTTAAAAAGTCTGACCGTTCTTCTGTTAATGTTTTGAAAGGCTGCCTTGCAGAGAATTACTTTTCTCAAGTTTGGCTGCAGAGCTATCTCCCTTCCCCAGTGTTATCAGAAGAGAGCCCCATTGAGAGTCTTCCCATTGCTCCAGCTGCTTTCCTCTTTCAGAAAACGCTTCTCAATCAGCTTTCTTTCCGCGATGCACAAATCCCAAGGTCCTAAGGCGATCCTGTTGCGTGCATGCGCAAGGATATGCGGTGTGTGAACATCACAGATTAACCTTAAGGTTTCTTCCAATTCCATTTCTATTTTTCTTTTGCATCCAGCTCCCTAACATATGGCAGGATTGGAATCGTTAATACGCACTTTTTTGCTTTCAAGAATGTTCAAACAAAAACAATCTGATGATCTTTCCCGAATGTTCAAGTCTATCTGCCGCAAGGAATTTTCTGCACTGTACTTGTCCTGTGGCAACGAGACTCACTTAGGCAGCTTATAGAAACAATGGCAATGAAGTTCCTTTGTGTCTGGTATGTTATCTGACAATCTAACAAGGCTTACAGGTACACTTCTCTGTTCATTCTGGTGCAGGTGGCTCTGCAGGAGGAACCTTGCATGCACGGAATGTGTCTGCCCCGTTGTGTTCTCTCATCAGCATCAGTCTCTCCTCTTCTGAGCGTATCAACTGAAAGGGAATATGCAGAGCTGATTTCTGTTCTTCCCTGCCCACAAATTTAATTATGTCGACACGAAAGCTAACCATCAATAGAGCAGTTGTTTGCGACAAGAAAATGGGTGATTTGCTATAAAACTCCTTAAAGAAACTTAGCAGATAATGATCAAACAAATGGTAGCATTGCTGTCGTTTTACTGTCATGAATCTATTTCTGTCGCAGTCCGGTTTAATTCTGCGCCTGTGGTGTGTTTTTAGAATGCGATGGGCTCATAAACTTGGACGGCAGCATCCCTGATGGCCATTCTGTGTGCCAATAAGTGAAGTCCTTCTCTCACTCCTTTCACGGCCTCTGACTGTGCAAAAAGCCTGGAGACTGAGGCTAAAGTTTGTCAGATTCATTCAAACTCTGTGGTGCAAAACTCCCTTGGTGCATGAGCTTGTTTGTAGCACATAAGAATACCTGTGTGTTGTGGTCAGGCACTACAGACTCAGTCATCTGAGCAGGGAGCTGCATGGCTCTCTGCTGTGCAGTGTGCATCCTTTCTGTACGTGTGGAGGGTACAGGAATTGGACTTCATCTGAAAACATACTTATTAAACATAACAGCCTTACATTACTGATGCTGGAGCATGCACTGATCCAAAGAAAATCATTACCGTATACCCGTTTAAACTGTGAGATGACATCACAAGCGCAATGACAGCATGAGGACTTGGTTCTCGGTTCCTTCGGTGGGTTCACCTTGCTAAAGACGCAGTGTAAAGGGGGGTGGAGTGGTGGCTCTGTGGCTAAGGATCTGCACCGGTGGCTGGAAGGTTGCCGGTTCAAATCCTGCAGCCGGCAGAGGAATCCTACTCCGTTGGGCCCCTGAGCAAGGCCCTTAACCCCAACTGCTCCAGGGGCGCTGTACAATGGCTGACCCTGTGCTCTGACCCCAGGTTCTCTCCCTGTCTGTGTGTCTCATGGAGAAAAGATATGCAAAAAGATACATTCCTAATGCAAGAAATTGTATAGGATTAATAAAGTGATGTTATTATTATTAAATAAGGATGAAAGCAATCATGTGACAGAGTATCCTCAGTACAGACCATGAAAAGCTGCAACAGCCATGGCCTCTGGTGTTTTCTTCAATATGAAAAAGTTCAACCCACCTTCATAGGCCAGATGGCAGGCACAGCTTTCATTGAAGCCTGATGTTCAGCCTGCAAAGAGCAATTGTCCTCAAAGCAGTTCAAGGTCCTTTTAACTCTTCTCATGGTGAAATGCATCTAATTGCCTTGGGGGGCTGTTGGGGTTTTTCTACATGTCCCCTTGTCTTTTGCAGGTGATGCCATTGCACGTCATGGCTGTGGCCATTTTGATTATTGCTCCTCGAGCATAGCAAGAAACACTGATGAGGATGTCAGCATTCACACAACAGAGACAATATGGGCGTCTGGATGAAAATCGGGCTAGTGGTGACTTGAGCCATAGCAGTTACACTGGATCTTGCGATACTTATTCAGCAAGACATCTAGGCTCTGTCTCTTTGAAAGGGGATTATACAGCAAAGTGGTTTTACTTTCCTCATATTTAAAACAGATGTAACTCTCCATTGTTTGCATTGTGTCATTTCCTCCCCTGGTGCGATGTGACCACTGCGGTTTCAGTTACTCTGTAATACAGACTCCTACAAGTATTAATGGAAAGCCCTGTTCGTATTGGACTAGATTTAATGGGAGCATGCTGGAGTAATTTGAAACTGTTTGCATCATCACCATCATCATCATCAGATTTGGAACTGGAATCCAAGCATTATCTTTACAGCTGAAACTGTTAGCTTAGTAGTAATATAAACTGGACAAAAGTTTATTGTGAGGCCAGAATGAAGTATTTTCACATCACTTATAAATGACAGAGCATTCTTCATTTTGAAGAGGCTGTGTCACTCCAGCACTTGAAGTGAAATCCACTTAAATGACAAATTTATTTTGTTTTGGCTCGACTGGCTCCAGTGTGTAAAGCCAAAGAGTATGGGATTAGTGTCCTTAGCTGTTTCTGCATTTGTATTTGTATTAAGCAACATTGCTGAGTGGGGGAAATTACAATTAAATGTACTATATCCTTTTATCCAGCTAGTTCAGTAACTCTACCTTCTTGTGGGACAGCAAAGCAGGAATGGTTATAATATTACATTTTCTCTTCTGAATTTAGAACAAGGCCCTTCTTCATATCACTGAGGTTTCGGCTTCTTAATCGGCTTCTTAGAGCACTGCTGAGATAGATGAAGACGGTGCACACTGTCCTTAAAAAAATGAAAGATGGGATAATTCTCCATCTTTCCACACCTTCTTAGCACTGTGTGCAAGAGCTGAGTAAGGGCAGACTGATGAGTCTGTGAGAATTTTTCAAGAGATCACCGTCACAGTCACAGTCAGCTGACTCAAAGTCTGGATTTGAACCAGCAATCTCTGGGCTGTGTTGTGAATAGATACCTTTTCTGTTTGAGCAACAACAGAGTCCCTCACAATATCATACATTTGAAATTCATGTCTGATCATGCTATATTACTTAGTTCAGGACTTACAAGAGGTATCTTTCTCACCATTTCTCAGATGTACCTTAAGATAGTTACTCAAGAGTGTTACTTTCTGTGTTCATCCAGAGGGGATCAGAAAGTCATTTGTTCCTGATAATGGTAGAAGCAATTTGGACTCTACTCTGGAATCGAACAAGACAGGATCGAACCCTGAACTGGACAAGAGCACACAGGGTCAGATTTTGGTGTTCATAGGCCCTAGGCACTTTCACTCTGAAATGTGCAAAAAGAGGGATAAACGCCAATTGAATTACATTGATTGACATGATGCAACTATTCTAATGCTAAACCACGTGATTGATGGATCGAGTCAAGCAACCATCACTTCGATACTTCTAGTTTCTAGAGCAGCTGCTAGCGTATGATTATTGATTTGGAGCATCTAGAGTCGATTGTAAGCATTTTGTTTCAGCTCGTTTTTTGTTAGTCATTAGTGTTTCCCTCCTTCATAGGCCCTAAACATTTTGTAGGCCCTGGGCACTGTGCCTACAGTGCCAAATGGGAAATCCTGCAGTGAGGGCACACACAAAATTTAGAGACAATAGTTACCATAGCCTTTGTTTGGAAGGTGGGATGAAAACAAGACCATCCGGAGAAAACTCACAAGGTTATGGGGAGAACATGCAAACTCTACACCCCAAGCTATGAGGCAGCAATGCCAAGCACTTTACCAGTGTTCCACCCAGACTCAGGTTTGTTTGCCTCATAAATACCTTTGAGATTCCACTTTCGGATGTAAAAACTATATTTTAGGCAGCAAGGGTTCTCCAAATCTCTATAATTGAAAGTGTTCTGATAACCCGAATCCCAGGGTGAGCTCTATGATTGTGAGTTTGAGCCTAGCAAGACTGTGACCAGTATTGATGATCCCAAATCAGGAGGGTATACCAAAAATTGAATACATTTAAATAAATGTAAAATTGTATCGAATACTTTTTGAAGGTATAGATCTGCTCACGCGTTATGAGCGCAGTCAGTGAAGGAGCTCTTTTTAAATCTAAAAATGTCTCGTACAGTTTAAAAAAAACTGAAACCAAAGCTAAATCTAACAAGCCAAAATCTAGCAAGGAAGTGTATCACGAAAGCAGTTTGTAGTTCACATCCTTCACACTGCTGTAGTCTTTATTTATAAACACACACATATTGTAAATAAAGATTCAGATACTTGAGGTTATGGCTTGAAATGGAAATACTCCAAGGCTAGTAGTGTCCATACATTTCTGCTGTGTGCTGCAGAGGCTTGGTTTATTCCAGACTTGACCACAAACACATGGAAACAAGTACTGTAACCATAATGATTTTTTCTGGGGAGATTGCACGTTTTATAATTTTTTCAGATGTCAAATTATATTTCTATTTTCTCAGTCCTCATTTTGCTGAAATAACAGGGTTGCAGGGTATTTTTAATTCTTTATTATACAGCACATCACAGCCACACAGCCTTGTACGTTTAGTTTAGTCTCACAAGGGTGGAGGGGTATAATTGTGTGGTTCTGCATCACATGGTCATGCTGATCTTTACTTTCTGATGACCCCAGACATAACTCATATCCAGGCTTCTGTGTGGGAGCCAATTTTTTTGCAGGTCCCTTAGTAGTGCATTAGAGATTTTGCAGACATTTAGCTTTTATGCATGTTTTCCTTTCTTTGGGAGGTATTTAGTTGCACCATCAGCCTAACCTCCATGGGTTTTTGAGGGAAACTATTGAAGTACTGTTACTCTAGGCTTTACTTTACAGCACCTTACTCCTAAAGCAAACTCTGACAATACACTACGTGGGTAGAGCTTTCCTTGCTCACATCCATTCAAATAAGGCACTGAAAGCAAAGCATATATCTGATAGACCTCTGCAAGAAAATAAGAATTCTTGGCAAACACCACACCAAAGATGGTGTCTGTCTCTCATTGCACAACATGCACACATAACAGTACACAAGTCTACACAGCACTGAAAAACAAGGGTTTTAGACAATCTGAATACTGAAATTTCAAAACCAAATGAATAAAGTAGCATTACTCCTCTGGTATCACTCCAGAGAAGGAAAACTAGGTGTTTTCCTGAGCATAAGTTCTGCACTGACAGGATAGAATAATCTCTTGATCTTGAAGAATCTCTTAAGTCTTGAACAGAGAAGACTACGAGGGAGCCTGATTCACATATTCAGAACCCTCAGGGACATTGCCAAAGTCAATCCCACTGGATTTCACAATCAGCAGTGAAACATGAATCAGTAAGCAAGTGGAAATTACTGCGAAGTGCATTTAAAACTGAGAACAAGCAGAGCCTTTTATTCAAAAGGTTGTGACTGTCCTGAATAATTATATACTGCCTAGCCATGCTGCTGCAGCTGATGCCCTGGCTTATTTCAAACAACAGTTGGATGAGATCCTTGAATCTCCTAAAATATTAAAATCTAAACAAGCTAGAGGAGCCAAATTACTTCTCCTTGTTTATAATCTTTCTTCAGTTTTGTTTTCATTAGACTTCTAAGTAGTTGAAACCTGCAGTGATTGTAAGTGTTTTGTTTTCCCCCCTTTTAAGATTGCTTGTGTTTTGAGACCAAACAGCCTAGCAACTTCATAACGGGACAGTTATACTGGAACTATCAAACCATTAAATATAAGACAGAAGGGGGTGTTCTGAATCGCCCAAGAGGGCAGCCTGACCTGCATATTATGATCTGAGCACGATTACCCTGAGACCTGGCAGGTTTCATCACACTTATCCCTTTTGCAGACATGCAGCTCACATATGACATGCTCTATCTCCTCACCTGCTTGGTCTTTACCCTGAAGTAAAGGGGTCGGGTCTTCTGTGGAAGCTTTCAAAACCCTTAGAAGTGTTCTTGTTGCCCTTGACATCTGTACATCACAACACAAAGTCTAGAAAGTTTGTTATTGTTTTTTCTTTTTTGTCTACTTTTTGTTCTGATTAAATCTTTTGGACACAGGACACTGGCCTGTTAACAGGGTTAATCACTCTGATCCTTTTTAGTTTCAGAGCTCGCTCCACTCCTGTTATCAATGGAAAAAGAAAGACTTGGTTTCTCCCTCTACCATGTAGGCACGGGGTGTTTAAATGAATCAATGCCATGATCGAACAGATCTGTAAAGCAAATTCATGTATTAACCTATTGGGACACTATGTGGCATTGATCTATGCTTATTCTGTCTTGCAACGGTTCAGCATGAGGAATATAAATATCACAGAACCTCAGAACCAAGGTAGGGAACCAGTATGGCTCCTGTCCCAGCAGGAGAGCCCTGCCAGTCTGTTGCAGGTTGAGGGCCCGAGCAGCAGAAAACACGAAAAGCCCTTTGTGAAAGGCAGAGAGCTGCTAAGACTTTGAAAAAAGGAAGGGCACAACACTGGCAAGGCAGACAGCGTTGGCACTGCCATCCTGTTACTTCACAGGATTCCAGTCCAGCCATGCTGAGTTCACTTTGCTGGCTTTTAATTAACTGATCGGGTTCCTGAAGATCACTTCAGTGATGAAGGATTTGTCGGAATGATGGTTTCCAGAGAAATGGATTGAAAGTGCCAAGAGTTGCAAACGAACTGAGGTCGCTGGGTCTGTCTCTACCTCTCTGACTTAGCTTTCCATAGCATATTGATTTGAGAGCTTCATCTTTAGGCTGTTGAGGGAATCCCATTGAATTAGTTTCCACATTATGCTTAGCTCATGTGTCCCAAAAACCTTCAGCTCTTTGTTTAGAGATGTTTCTCCTGTCTTCTGGCTTAAATAAACTTGTCCCAGACATTTAGTGAGATCTCAGAAAGCCATTGATCTCTGCCTAGTAAAATCATTGTTTATTGTCAAATTTGTCTGACTGTATGTCAGATTACAAATTTACATTTTGGTATGCTTTGTCAGTCAAATTGAGGATATTTCTTTCAAATAATTGTGGTCGTTGAAAGAGAAGACTTTAATTATACTGGAATGGATTTATACAAGATACAAGTAAATCATAGAAGAGGAAGAATTGCAGAAGAATCAAAGCCCAAATATATGGTGAAATATTATCAATAAAATTAACATAGCTAACATTGTCCACCAGAATATATTAAAATCATCCATTCAAAAATGAAAGTTCATAATGTTCAGTTAAACTTTAAATTTTATTGTCTATAGAAGATAGCTTCTTTAGCATTACTTTAGGAGCGAATCAATGATTTCGTTTAGCATTAAACAGGTTAGTGAAGATGGGATACATGATTGTGTGTAGGTCTAATTTGAAAATCGCTATATAGTAGACATCTTGTTCTAGATACCTGTACCAATACCAAATCAACACTGTTTAACTGCTTACACCATTTAGCTAATTTAATTGACTTGACATAAAATTCTCTTGGACCGTAGCATTTAAATCAAGAACAATATCTGTAAAACACTGGTAGTCATAAAGACTGCAATGTGAAATGTAAAACCAAATGGTCAAGCGAAGCAAGATTTACAAAATTCAAACACAGGATACTGTGTCTGTAGAATAGACCTTTTTTTTCTCCCAGTGTTTCTTGTTCAGTAAGTAAACACAATGGTGCAATTCTGGAGCCTGGACTGTGGAGCCGAGCGATATAGATTAGTTTTAAAGAGACAGAGACCGAACAATGGGATGATCCCGGAGGAGCAAGTGGCTCTCAGAGGCTCTGGCTTCTAACGGGAACACACCATTCCCCCCTCAGTCACTGGCCACGGAATCGGAGCACAACGCCACACAACACCCCAAGACAAACTGCAGAGACCAAGGGAAGGGGGACTTGGGTGTGGAGTCGCAGGGGCAGTGCAAATCTGGGAAGAGGGAAGAGAGGGTGTCCTCAGTCGTATTTGCTCTGGAAACACGGAATTATCTCTTCCCCTCTGTCCCCACATTGCACATGATATTTAATCCGGCATCTTTGTTTTCAACAAACACAGCACAAGCTGTCGCTGGCGTGGGCATAAAGCTCATGGCCCATCTGGAAAGCGGACTGTGTGCTGGGGAATAAAAAGGGAATTTAAGCAGGGAGTTGCTTGGGAGGGTTGATAACAGAACAGGCATTTCCATCACGTTTACGTTTTACTGTACCCTAATCCAGGATGCATAATTGATGCATTCTGTTATACAGGAGGGCTTCCTTCGATTTTGTTGTGGGTGTTGTTGTTTTTGTTGTTAGTTTGTTTTTTTCCCCCTTGATCGTGTGAATTTTGCTGAAATTCTGTTCCCAAATTCTGTCCCGTCTCCTTCTTGTCTTTGATTATCCCGAAGGTGGCAGGGGTCAGCTGACAGATTTAAACGATAAAACAATACAAAACAAGTGGCGCATCAGAACCTTGGTTCAAGGGAACATCTGTGTAGTCTTTGCCAAAGCCGGCTTAGGTCACAAGCGGAACGAGTTTGGTGGGGCTGCACTCAGGTGGGCGGCCGTGCCCATGGCCACAGGGCCTAGCCAATCCAGCATGACTCCAGGAAGCTGAATCCAGTGCTCAAGGCCAGAACAGGGGATTGTGTTTGCCAGTGGGCTGGCCTTGGGGAGCGGTTTTTAGGGTACAGAAGTGGGAGAGAGGGAGAAAAGGCATGGTGCAGTCTTCCACATGGCTCCTGTTCTGGTGATTGATAGTGGCCTTCAGTTTCCAAGACTCTGTCTCCAGTGCCACAGAAACCAAGGCTTTGTTTTAGAAAAGTAATTTATTGTGCCTTCGTGCAATTAAAGTATTCCATTAAAGCTTCCCCTTCTGTCATCATTACAGTCTACGACGAGGTGAACAATATCCTTTGTGCTGATTCTTAGTGTATGTAATATCGAAAGGGAATCAGAAAATGTATTTGTTTTACACAGTTACACTGGAATAGTACCACATGGTATTGACATGTGAAAACATACTGTGTGTTTAAATGACCAAGCCTCTGTGCTTTGTAGCCTGGTGTCCACTGACCTGATGTTTATATGAATTATCATCTCATCTTACAGAGCAAGGAGATGATCTGAAAAGGCTTATTTTTTACTGACAATACATATTTAGAGGTTTTGGGTGATTAACAGATTAATTGTGTGATTTTTAATTGATTAAAAACTAAACTGAATCCATTACTCCAGCCCTGTTGAGTTAAAAAAATACACCATGTTTTTCAATCTCCTAATCATTTGGAGAAAAAAAATGAAATTGTTCAATTGAAGTCGCTGTCTTTGTTGGGCTGTTCTAGTTACTTCAGCATTTTTGTTGTTCAGAAAATCTCAGAAAATAGGAAATGGTTTTACAAATGTTGCTTTAGTGTCATTTGTAATTAGTAATTTTAAATGTGTTTCTCTTGCAGTTGAAGTGCTGAACTGTTTATTTACAGGATTGAGTGCATTCAAAGTAAAATCACTGAATAAATACGTACACATATCAAATCACAGAATCTTCCTATAAATGTTCTGTAAGGTTTCCATTTTATATGAGGCAGTTGTATTATAAAATGTAATCTGACTTTAAAACAGTCAAGGAAACAGTAAAAATCATCTTGGAACAAGATCGTCAGTTTGCCTGGAGTCTCAGTGTAGCTTCAGGTGAAGTACAGCTGCACTGGGGCCCTTTGTCTGCCTTGGTTGAAGAATGAGGCAGTCATGAGACTGCATGTAGCGCCCTTATCTAAAACTCCCAACATGTGACTTTAAAAACAGAAAAGGCAAAAAAACTAAATAAAAATCAAACTCAGAAGAGTTGAAAGGAATTGTTTATCCAGTAGAAAGGTCAGAGCTTTAAACTGATGTACAGTCAGTTCAAGTCTTGCTGTTAGGCGACTACTTTTAAGCTCTAGAAGCTGCAAAGCCCAAACCTACACTCTGTTTTCAGTGAAAAAAATAAATAAATTCAGTAGTTTATTCTAACCCGAGGCCAAAGCCTATTATTTCCACAATATATCTGCCAAAGAAATCCAGTAGTATTGTTCTCTTCTTTTAAAAGTTCCCAACAGACCACAGCCTATGGACATACTTATTCTGACCAAATAACCAAAAGCAACATTAATTAGTATTTTTTTAACGAACAGTAAATCTGCAATTACAGCAGAAAAATAAGGAGGCTATAGAATGATGGAATAGTATTAATGGGAACTTTTTTTCCCTCTTTGGATCTTGGCACCAAGAACGAAATTACAACCTCTAGTGGTTTATTCAAGTTTAGTTTTAGTTTATTCAAGAAGCTTTAACAAATGCCTTGATCCTCCCTGCTGTTAAATAGGCTTTCCTGTTGAAAGGTGTGTTATCAAAGCACAATACCCTTTCAGTAACAGGAAGGTTTCTTTAACTAATGTTCAGTTGCTCTCTTGTTACTGTCCTGTTAACACTGACTCAGAGATCAGGAGAGGGGAATCACTTGTCCGGTTTGTCTGCTTACCCCTGGTCCAAATTAAACTTCTTGGAGTAAAAATAACTCATTCTGTGCTACAGTTTGCCCACTCCACCTCTTCTCAAGCTCGTGTTGTAAATAACGTTGCTATGGGGACGCATTTGTAAGTCTGACTTATGAAAATTCCGCCGTTGGGGAAGGAGGTGTCTAAGGGCACAAATGAAGGGGGGGGCTCTCAAATTCTTTGTTTGTTCTGTCAACCTCTATCCAGCAGTCCTAAGCTTAAGGATGGTTCCCTTGCGCTTCTCCCCATTTTCCTTTAGGATGTCCACTTTAGGATGTGATATTATTGTTTCAAACTGACTCGCACATCCTCTTGTTTTGAGCAAGAGAAAGTGGCAAAGAAAATAACCCACAAAAAAAACTTTCAACCCCCGAATCCTGCATTTATAGCTCGGCTGGGTTGCCCTGTGTGCTGAGATAAGTGACGCCACAGTCCTACATGCCCGTGAAACTCTAGAAGAACCAGTGACAGCTCCCCCCACCCCCTAGTCCCTGTGAAGAGCAGAAGATTAGGCTGTATGCTAGCAAACCTGCTTAGCCCTCTCTCACTGTAAAGCAAGCTGTTTTTCATATCCTATAGCCTGGGAAACTCTCTGCCACAGTTAAAAGAGTAAGTCTATCTCTTTCTGAGCCCCAGCCAAGCAGATGTAGTCTGTTGGAACGTGCCCAACCAACTTCCACAGCTAATGTTTGTGTGCCTTGGCTGTCTCAGTCTCCTTCTGCCAAACTCCCCAGCCCTTTCTTTTTGTCGTACACGGCTGCAGCACGCCGGCCTGTGTCCCTGCGTCCCTCTCGCGGTGTCGCCCTGGGAGATTCTTCCGACCCGGAATGGAGAGGGAAGGGTCCCGCCGGCCTGGCGAGACGGGGTCAGTGCTGGCCGCTCGCGAAGGTTCGGCTCAGGCCGGCGAGCAGGTTTGCAGGCCATTTGGAAATCTGCTGATGTAGTCCCCCCCCAGCCCTCCTCCTCCTCCTCCCCTTCTGGTCTCTATAAATCCTAAGCACTTTAAGAATGCCACTGCTGCCCGGGAGGCAGGGCTGGCGGCTGAGCAGTAACGCACCCTGGTTACAGCAGTCATTAGTGGCTTCCTCGGGTGGAAGCCCAGACCGCTCACAGGCCACCACAGGTGCTTTGGAACGGCTTGCCGCGAGCGCCCGCTTGAAAGATTAAATGTCACTTTTTACGAGAAAACAAACCTTCTTTTTTCTCGCTTTTGTGAACTTTTAGATTCCCCTTTCCCAGAATATCAGAATAGCAGGTCATATTAACTTTCGAAATGGATCTGTGTGCACGAGTGGTGTGCACAGCTGACCCTGTTTACTGCCTTTGTCTGGATGCTTGCATAATGTGCAGGGAGGAGCAGGGCATTTTCCAGTGCGTTCAAGTGCAGCAAAACGGGGGGATCATTTTGTTTTGTTTTTCAAACTAATGCGTACGTGGGGAATACGTTTTCATCTGTGGACTGAGTGAGGGCAGTGCTTGGGGCATGTGAAAGAGATGGGTTCATTGAATTTAGGTGCCCACTGTAGTGCCTGCTGCAGTTCTGTGGAACATCGGCCAGTTGGCCATGTCAGTGCTTTTGGTGTCCTTTCGGATCCACGGACCCAGCAGGAACATTGAAACCATTAACCACAGGAAAGAACAGAGCTTTCCTGTGTCATCTCAGGGGTCCTCTGGGAGGTTGGTTCAGGAGGTTTAGGAGCTCGGCTAGCGTTGGTTGAGATGGGCTCACCCGCTACGCTGCCTCAGATGGGGACATTTTGTTTCCAAATTGAGGGCTTGGCAGGGACACCTCCAGCTCTGCACTCAATTTCCTGTGGATTTCTCACTTGCCATCGCAGTCGGAGATGACGCCAGCGGTTTAGAGTGTTGTTGGGAGTCAGCGGCAGTGTTTGCTTGTAACGCAGGATTTCCCTGTATATGCACGCGGTTCCTGCAGGGTAGCCGAAAACAATGCGGCCAAGCACACACCAGAGCTGCCAGCACTTTCATCTGTCACACTTATTTTTTATGGGGGGCAAAGGGGGCATGTTGGGGAAGGCTGGAACTCAGAGGTGAATGAGAAGAAGGAGGTCTTAGAGGAAGAGCAATCACTGATAATGTGGGAATTATTTCTGCTCTTCATTATCTCACATCTGTTGACTACCCTGGCCTACAGATCGACTTTCAGAATTGAAAAATAAGCTCGGGGGGTTTGAAAGTCACAATGATGTGAACGTATGACTGTCTTTACCGTTCCAGTCATTTTTTCAATGTGTAAGATATGTGAAGGGGCAGCACAATGTTGCAATACATAACACTGATGTGCATAGGTTCAATTCCAGACCTGGGGTGTTATCTGTGTGGAGTTTGTATTTTTGTGTTTTCCCTATGTTTCCATGATTTTCCTCCTGACGCTCCGGTTTCTTCCCGTGGTCCAAAGACTTGTTGGTGTGTTAATTGGCTTCTGGGAAAACTGACCCTAATCTGGGTGTGTGTGTATGTGTGTATGTGTGTGTGTGTGTCTGTCTGTCTGTGTGTGCCCTGCTGGCTTATGCACATTGCTTACCCTGATAAGCCCCGACTCCCCTAAAGCCCTGAATTGGATGAAGCAGTTAAAAATGGATGGATGATGTATGAACACTAGAAGGTAATATTTTAAAGAAACACACTGGTATGCGTGGAGTGAAGGGGTCATTCCTGCAAAAGATGGTATTTATTAATTTATTCTGTCAGCTCTTGGACATTCACCCAAAAAAGAAAAAGAACCACCCTGCTTGAGATCAGAAGTATAGTGGTTTAATTTCTGTGATTCCAAATTTATCAAAGGTGCAGAGACATGCTGATAAGCTCTGGAGAGACTTTGACTTCAGCAGATGTTGGTTAGCAGCTATTTAAAAGGTACGGCTGTAAGCCATCTAGCAGGTGACGTATGACGGTTGTGCGAGTTGATAAATATTTAAGAGTTCTTTGAGGCAGAGAAGCGTTCAGCTGAAGTGTCTCATCTTGCCACTAATTAAAGTGCAGTCTGCTCCAGCTCTGCCGCGCCGCGTTCACCCAAACAGCGTGCGCCGGGTGCAGGAGTGCCAGGCAGGCTGAGGGATCTGCTCCGAACCCGCGCCTGGTGGCTGACATTAAACATCAACAGCTGCTGCTCACATATTGTGGGAGAGCTGGTCAGGCTGCACAGAAGGCTTTTTATTAATCGTAATCGCAACATTGGATCAGACAAATGACATGTCACACATCCCTGAGTATACAATTAAAAATGAATGTTAAAAAAGTGCCGCACATTCTCCTTCCTTCAAAAGCCTAGCATGTCTACAGGAGGCTGTTTCCCTTTTTGGTAGCGGAGAGTTGCACTAGACAGCATGAAGCTCGTTAGCGAGAGCCTTTACTGGGACTCCAGTCGCCACTACGTCCTCTGGATTCACGTCCACTGGACCAGGTGATAAATATGATGTCTTACTCTGTATCCTTGTGGGTAAAGAGGAAGCGAGCAAAGTGATGTCGGAACATAAATCTGAGCAGCCTTTTCTAAACTGCTGTGTGTCTCAAACATCATGAGAGCAATTTCCAGCAGGGCGGCGTTGTCTTCACTGGAGGTTGTAGCCTTACTCCCCAGTTGAATTAGATGGACAACCTTTTCTGTGTCCACTTACATCCATCCTGGAAATGACATTTTTTGAATTCTCAGTCAGAAACACATTTTGGTCAAGGATGCTTATTCTCTTATTCTCTGGAAAGGAAATTCTTTTTCATACGGTTAGTCAATTTGTTTCCTCCAAAAGCACACAGTTCAGTTGAAAACAGCAATGAAACGTACTTGAGCTGTTGGTGTCACAAGTCCCAGTGAATCTGATGTTTCGTGGATTAAAAACAGTACTGTTGGAGGAAAAGCTTTCTGTAACGTGCACGGAGTCTATTTACAGAGTTGCACATGAAGAAAAGTGCATAATGTAGTGTTGCATTACTGAGATATGTGCTATATCGAATTCTTTTTTAAATAGTTTTGTCCTGTTATGGACTAAATAAGAGGCAACAGAGTTCTTAGTTTAGGCAGCAATGGTAGAAACTAAATATTCATGTGTGTATACATTGCATGAACTCACCACTGCCCTTCATTTAATGGGCTTACACAGTTTGTTTCAGACATCATAAATTATTCTGTTCCATATTTCTTCAGAATGATAGAATCCCACCTACTACACAGCATCCCACATAAATGATACTGTCAGGCCTAATACATGGCTGCCATTATTAATGATGCCTCGACACGCAGAGTGTGGCAACCTTCACAGTGAAATAGACTTCAGTGGCCCCTGCACTGTCAGGGCTCCCCTATGGGCTCGACTCTGAAATTGTTCGGGAGGCACAAGGAGCTGGAGAAAACAGGTGGTACCTCAGCCCTGTGCTCACTGTGGGTTTAAGGTGCACGTGGGTTTGAAAAGAACAGCAACAGAGTATTAATACTCTTTACAAAGTCTAAAACGCAAGCTGGAACTATTTCGTGTTTTGAGACTTGTATTGTTACGAAACAGTAAATTTAGTTCAGGAGAGCTTGGGTGCCGTCTGCAGGTGAAGTTACACATGGTGAAATCTGATGAGTGTGTTTGTACAGAGATTTGAAATGAAAAAAAAACAACAATATTTTAGGATATGCTTTTTTTTTCCAGAAAGGCCAAGGTGTGAACTGCAAATGATAGTAACTGCTTTGTGAAGAGGTCTTTATGTTGCTGTAGGGACTAGCAAATTGGTTTAAAGACTACAAAAGGTTGTCTCTTCTGCCACAGTAGTATAGCTACTTACATGGCAAAGATGTGGTGAGAGAGATCCGCTTTACAGTGCACAAATGTTGATTTCCATCCCATATAATCTGGAATTTGATCAGTTTCTCTGGTTTCCTTTTAGATAATTGATCCTGTGTTATTTCCCTTACCAAATCTGAAAACACAGTGGCAGTCACACAACCAATCATCAACTTCTATGTTTTCAGTGTTGAAATCTCTGGTTTATCTCTTGGAACAATTACTTCTGTTCTTGTATTTGAAGAAGAGCATTTGGGGTACATCACAGGACTCCGTGTTCTTGAAAATAATCTGTGCATATGGACATGTGCGTTAATGTACATAGTTGGTTGGGTGTGAGTTGCCACAGACACACAAGACACATAGCCCCAATGAGCTGTGGAAAATCAGTGCACTGGCTTGTGGGTTCTGGGCACTTCTCATAAACCCAGTGACTGACATTATCATAAGAGTGTGAGCCCTCTTACTCGCTCTTAAAGATGAAACTAGATGCCGTGCAGAAGAGAGTCGACAAACTGTTTAAAGTTAGGACATGCTGCATTATTGTTAAACGCAAAATCGCTATTATTACATACTTAGGAAAGGCAGTTTCTTTCCTCTGTTTTCAGATTTTACTGGGTAGGAGAAAATGTGGTCCTTGTAAGTTTTTCCACAATCAGAAGAGGACTTGTGGCTGCACAAGTGCAATGAAGTAGTTGAGCACTTAATTAAAAACAAGTGAACAAACGGCTTAAATCATGTGTAGGCGGCTTCAACGCTGTAGAGTCACCAAAGAAAGGGTTGAAGCAGGGAACTCATGTGCTCTAATTTATCTCTCTCTTTATTTGTACAAATCTGCCTGAGCCTTCCCACAAAGAAACCTGATATTATTTATGTCTGCCTTCCAAAGCCCAGCTTTGAGTGTTTTTCGTGGTGCATTTCAGATTGGTCGTAATTCCTTTTTTTGGGGGTTAGCCCATTAAAAAATGACCCCCTCCCCCCTCCTCCTTCTTCTCTTGAAGTAAGTAGAGCCAGACTCCTACGCTGAAAGACACAGTTTAAAATGAGTTACCCCAGCCCCTCCGTTGCTTAAAAGACTCATTCATTAAATCTGTGGACAGCCAAGAGAAATCTGGTATGGAAACAAAATGTGGTCTTTCGGCGTCTTCGTGAAGAGGCAGACCTTTTTGAAGTTTTTTATTCTGTTTAGTTTTTTTTTTTGCTTACAGAATTCCCACACTGCCTGTGGAGTTTCAAGGGAGGGGGATGAAGCTCCACTCACTAGGAGAAGTAATCTAGGAACACCGAGATAGTGATGTGTGTGTCAGATGGAGGAAGGGGGGGTGAGGGTGTCAGTGTCATCAGCCTTGTAAGATTTGGAGTCCTCGGAGGAACCTGACTTTGAGTAAAGCCGTTAATCAGATCCGAAAAAACTCATTTACCAACACTGTTCATGAGCTGGGACAACCTAGTTTACCCCCAGCCTTTCAGCAAAGCAGTTCGTGATGGGACTGCAGGGAGTGTTGAACCTGCTGGCCCAAGACTGGCCTCGCTGGGACGGACACACCAACCTCTTCCCTGGTGCGACCGGGAGACTGGTTGATACTTTCCGTCTTCACCACACAGAGCAAGTCTCCCGTGTGGCCAGGGAGGGCTAATTTGTTGCAAATGTGGAAAAAAAAAAAAAAAAAGAGAATTGAAAAATTTATGAGCTATAAAGATGTGCGACAGGGTGCCTGTAATGAGCCTGTTAGGGTGACGCCAGCCCTGCTGTGTCAAGGCCCCGCGTTTTTGGCGGAGCGTGAGGAATGCTCGTTGTGCTACATGTGGGCTGGGCAGGGGTTCAAGAACAGGGTGTGACTGCAGACGCACAAGGTTAATCCCCCTGCCCCTTTCATTCCAACCTGTGCTCGGTGAATGCCATAAGAAACAGCGAAAGGGGCTCTTGAAGTGTGATTGCATGGGGCCCTTGTAAAGTCAGTAGAGGCTTGCTAAGTGTGAGCTCTGAATTCCAGACATTCAGGTAGGGGATTGCATGGTTTGAGGTTTGAGGGTTTGGCGAGTTTGAGGGAAAGTGTTGGTGGTGAGTATGACTAAACAGTCTTAGCGGCGGTTTTCTTCTTTTTGTTTTTTTTGCATCTCGAATACGATTGCGGTAGTGGGGAGGGGGAGGGGTCAGAATTGTCCAAGGACCCTCCCTGACCGATTTGCATTACTCCTTGCGTTCCCCTATTGATGCTGCGAAACTCTTTATCTGAGTGAAGCCCGGAGCCAGAGAAGCTCAAGTAGAAGACCTCTGGACCAGGAAATGCTTAAGGGATCTGCACTCTTACACAGGCAGTCTCCCACAGACCGATGGAGACAGTTTTATCTCTAGTTGCTAGGATAACAGCTTTAAGCTTCCAGCGGTCATGTGTTCTTCTGGGCCCTTTTCACTGAGACATAAAGAAAGCATTTTTTTGGGGGGGGTTTTGTTTTGTTTCCAAATATTAAAAACTATATACAGTATCCCGTCTATGCTGGATACTCGCCTGGATCCAGGTAGTTTTTATTTATTTTCGTGGAGGGGCGTTCAGCCAGATGTAAGGTCATGTCTGTTAGCAAATTGAAAAACCATTTTGTTTCTTCAGCTTTGCGACTGCATCACACGCTGTGCTAAAATGACCCCTCCTGTTCCATTGGCATTTTTGAAAAAAAATGCCTGATTTGGCTTTTGTTCTGAAGCAGCGGCCAAGGCTGACCAAAGAGAAGTGCATTTAAGTCCAGCTGATTTTTACTGCGTGTCATCTTTTAATTAATGGCAGCAAGGGGGATTAAAGGTGAATGGCAGCAAACATAACCTTTCCCTTGTTGGAACCTCCGAGCTGCTCTGGTTGCTACTAACAAAAGTATTATATCATTGGTATAAACCTTTGCATAAATCAATGCAGATCGCATGTTGACTTTAAAGTACATTGTTTTCTACAACAGCTTCAATTGCTTTTTTTTGTTCTCCTTATAAATCCTTGCCGAGTAATCTACATAAGCCTGTACACAAGGGGCAGATTTCTTTCTTAACAATTGTCAGAATATGGTGTGTACACAGGCGTGTCTGCTCATCAGATGTGCTCCCACCATGTGCGCTTTCTGCCTTGTACCGAGCAGACTCTCCGTAAGCCATTTAGTTTGTTTGAGGATTAAAAAAAATGTCATCCTACTCTGGCAGCGGATATGAAGATTTTGTTTCTGATCGGAGCAGAAGTCTGCTAATGTAGTGCCTTGGTTTCCTGAACTGAGAGAGAAAACACAACAAACAACCTCGGCCAAAGGCAGATTTGCTTTAAAATGCTGCTTAAACTGCAGCCTGTATTAAGTGGCACTGAACGTAACTTGTCACAATCCACTCAGACCCCTATTTCCATCTGCATGGTACCATGGCATCCCTTAAAAAAAGCAGTAACATCTGGAACATGCTTTCTTCAGCTCAAAAGACTGTACCAGCATACAGCGTGTATTCTAGTATTACATCTACAAAAGAAAAATTAGGCTTTGATAATCCGCTCACGTGGAGTGTGTCGATGGGAAGGAACGGCAGTGGGAAAAAGTTTAAAATGCTTAAACGTTTTGGGAGGCAGAGCTTTGCTTTTAGATTTTGAGACCCGTGTTGGCTTTGGAGCATTCCGGAAAATGATAACATTGAGAGCTTTCCTTGATTCTCCCAGACATCGCTCATGTCTGCAGAGCATCACCAGCGAACCTCTGGCACGCATTCCGCGGAGCGGTGAGTGCTTTGTGAATAGTGCTGGAAGCGATCGGAATCGGATGGTTTTGCCCCTGGAGAGCCGGCGAACCCCCCCCCTCTTGCCCTGCAAACAAAAGCGTGTGTGAGACACTGGTGGTCAGATGAGAATGGAGGGGGTGGCAGGGGTCACGGCGAGGCAGGACTCAAGAGGTTTGGCTGGGGGTATGCGGCGGCCTCCGTGGGCTCCCGGCCACACAGGGCGAGGAATCAAACCACACAGCAATCGAGCCTACCCCAAGCGCAGAGCCGCCCTTTTGGCTCGTGAGAGTGGGAAATAAGGGAAGCGGCAACAGACAGGTCCGATGTGAAGCTCTTTTTTTCCCCTCTCTCCCGTTTTCTGCTTTTCCTCCCTCGGCTGCTGCCTGCAGCGGGAATGGAATCGAGCGGCTCTAGGTCTGGAGCGCGGCGTGTCTGGGGCCCCCCGAAGATGAGCCTGCTATTGCTGAAGTTTTCAGGCTCCGGGGAGGGGAGGCGTCGGGGAAGGCCGTGCGGTGCCCTTCCTTTGCTAGGTCAAGCTCTAGCGGAGCTGGCGGCCTTTGTTCGGCTGTAATCTCCGGAGCTGTTCAAAAGTAAACAGGAGATTTGTTAGCGTTCGGAGCAGGCCTGGTAGCTGTCCAGAGGAGATAACGTACAGACAGACTTGTTCAAGGAAGAGCTGTGGTTAAGTCTGTAATTAACCTGGAGCGCAAAACAGGCATGCAGATGTACTGGACATACAAAAACATCAGGTGCTCGTGAAAAAAAAAAAATCCTGTCGGTTTTAAACCAAAGTGAAGCAGATGTTTGGAGTAGATGGACTGCTGCAGGAGCAACAGAATAATAGTTTTCATTCATTAAAATCTGTTCTCTGTTCAATCAAACAAAACAAGAATGACCTATATTTGAGGTATTGTAGTGGCCGCTGCTTCTAAAATAAACTATTCCATTTGCAGGTATTGTAGCTTTTCGTGCTTAAAATAATTTATCAGACGGTGCAAGTCTTTTTTCTTCCCAAATCCACTGCCGGTAACAAAATTTCAAGTAGAAATTTACCTTTCTCTAAACCCAAAATACAGATGCCTCAGCTTTGCTCCATTGTTCATGTTTATTTATAAAGGGATTTAAAGTCTTTCTAGAATGTTGTTCACAGCAGATGAAAAAATTATTTAATGGGAGTGGAGAACGGCAGATTACACAGCAATACTGAAGTAGATAGCAGATTATTCAGAAAAACGACAGAGGTGTAGTTAGTCAAAGGAATGATTTTGAGGAAAGGGGCAGTTGTGATCGCACTGTAATCATCGTAAGTCTTTATGTACCTGTTATTAGGTGTATTAATTTAAAGACCTAGACAGCTTTAAGTATATAGTCTAATATGTGATTATCACATATTGATATAGTTTTTTTCTGGTAGAAAAAAGAGAAAAGCTGTTGCTCTAAATTAAAATAAACTAGTCAATATTTTTTCCTACTTAGTGCAGTCAGATTTTTTTTATATGCATAAATATATAAAACTCGGGGTTCTTTTTCCTCCAGATTTGTTCTACAGTTACTTGAGGAATATTTTCATTTAGAGAAAAAAGAAAAGTGTTCTCTTCAGCGACAGAAAGCAAGAGTTTTATAGATTCTGGCAAGTAGTGATTCTGATTCTCACAGAGTACCAACACAGAGACTGTCTGGAATAAACAAAGGGAAGAATTGGCATTTGCTGTGAGTCTAATAAATTCATGTCACAGAATCCTTTGTTTTTTAAATGGACAGGTTCACTTAGCCCATTTACTGCAAAGGAGAGACAGAACTTTGTTGTGCATTGTGCATCCTGTAAGTGAAATTTTAAAGGCGTCTTTTTTATTTAGGAGACAACAAATTTATCAACTTTCTACCCCAGCCAGTGCCTTAACTTGATTGGCAATTAAGCAATTAAGAAGCTGGCTAGCGCAGAATTCTGCAGTGGAGTGGACTGGGCTGTATCAGAATGGACTATAAGAATGCAGATGAGCTGGTGACAGTACTCGGCATTCACATCATAATCAATAGACGTCCTCCAGGAACAACGCTCTGCTGAATAATTTAATTTAGTCTTGATCCTTGATTGATCTGTTCCTGTTTTTGCACATGTGACTCAGAGCAGAATACTTGCAGTAGCTGCAGAAAAGCAGTCCTGGAGTTTAGTGTAGTCTTTTGACACAGAGTATAGGGTAATACAGGTGCTCAGCTTTTTTGTAATTTGTTGCAAATCCGCATACCCACTAAAGTGGATCTCTTCAGGAATACAGAACTGCTTTTATGCTGAAAAAAATAGACTATTCTTTGCTAGGTTGAAGAAGAATGAGATTTTGAAGGACGGGGAATCTAGAACACTTCATAGCCCGAGCAAGCATTCAAGAGAGTCTTCACACAGCAAGATATTGCTGTCTCCTGGGGGAGCCACGTTGAGGCATCTCTGATTGCTGTGAAAAACATATTTTAAGTTACAGGCCATGTTAAAAATACCTTCGAAGTGCTGATAGGCCTGGCTGTCTATCATGAGTTTAAAAACCCATTATGGAGTATCGACCCGTTCTTTAAATTCTTATCTCTCTGGCCTTGCGCATGTGTCCAAGAGCTTACTCTGTCCCATGGAAAAATGATCATTCGTAAGAGTGTCTTTAAGGATGTAGTTTTGGTTCTGTTTGGAACTTGGGTCTCACATGCTTTGTTTTTTGTTAGTTTTGCCATATTACTGTAAACGTGGATCAACTAAAAGCCCTGTTCTATGACCAGAAATGAAGTGACATCTAAGGCAACTTGAAATGAGTAAAGGAACAAGCTAAAGTTTATTCCATGCTGAAAATCATTGTGTTTCCTTTCTTCTCTTTTCAGCATGGAATAGACCTTTTACTTGTTTCTTTGCAGCCTACACATGCTGACGCAGCTCCCTACTTGAAATGAGTAATGCAATTTCTGTAGAATTGAGGCTCAATGCAAATAAACAATAAAGACATGAATTCACAGGTAACTGCAAATAAGCTGCACAACACCACACTGAGCAGAGTGAAAAACTACAGGATATCCATTCAGAAAATAATCTGAAGTCATGAAATCCAGAGTGAAGCTATAATACAGTGCACAATAGATTAAGTTCAATCGCAGTCAGGATTATATATCAGTAGGCTTTAAGAGTGAACTCTTAAATCTGTCATTTTTAAGTACTCTTGTGCTAATGACATGTTGTGGGCGGTTTCATTTTCATTTGTGGACTTCAATGTACAGGGAAGATATGAAACACAGTGTTGGATGTATTGCTGTACATTTGAGGCTATACTCTTTAAAATCATTTCTTCTTATTTTATCAGTTTACCCAGTCTGCACCATGGTAGTGTTAATGAGATAGCTGTAAATACTATAATGGTGTTTACTGTAATTTTTTAAAGAATTAAAATTAAACAGTGGTCTTCTTAAATTCCAGAGTGTGTTGACTTTTGCTCTGTGTTTTATTTTTAATAATACAAAAAAAAACAATGTGTAGTTATAGTAAATTTGCACTTTTTATATATATCATGTTCTTGATAGTTCTGGTCAGCTATATGGCTTACAGTAGGTATTATTAATTTGTGGGCACATTAAAAAAGCTGTGATGTATTAAGAGAACACCTTTTATATCAGGCAGAGCTATTTCTATGCTGTTTGGAAACTACTCTCCTAAGCAAACAGGTGAATTTTGACATTTGTATTGTTTGGATAACAAGAGCAAGCCTCCAGATACTTTTTGTTTTGGTTTTGATTTGTTTGTATGTCATTACTGTAGTTTGGAAAGCAGTGGCTCCAGTGTTGGCTGTGAGATTAGCAACAAAGTCTTGGAAAGGTATGCTGTCCACATTGTGAAGTTGGAGTTGGCTCAGTTGCACGCTGTTAAGATTTGATAATAAGCTGGGATGGCGGCCATCTTGAATCCTGGCAGCCGTCCTTGGAAACAAGACTGCTGAAGGCGTCCCTGTGAGTGACAGAGACCACTCTATGACATAACAAGGAGTACATCACAGAGCAGCCCAGAGGTCTTGTCTCAGTTCTCTGGGCTGGCTGCTCTAACAAACAACTTCAGGAAGAATAATGACACCTGTGTTATTATTATCTGTTGTTACTTTGTGTAGCCTTAATTTTCTGACTTAATTTGTTAATTTTTAATTCTGTTTTTTTCCCCTGCTTGGCTCAGTTTGTATAACTGAGTTAACCCATTTCTTATATCATGTTTTGTTTTTCCCTTATTATCTTTTTACATGGTGTTATCTTTCTTTGTCAGTAAGGTCATAGTCTGTATTTTTCTAGTCAGTCTTACTATACTGTTTCAGTGTGCTAACAGCTGTGTTCAGGTGACTGGAGTAAAATAAAAACTCTGAGATGTTTAGGATTGAGAGAGCTGCCTAGTAGGAGATCTGAAACTGTAGAGTGTATTTCAAGTGTTTTCTTTCCCTCTTGACTTTGTAGATATAAGCAAATGCTAATGTTTTGAAGCTATTACTGTGTATTACTAATGGAAGGGCAACCACATCTTCGAAGTGGCCTGCCTCGAGAATTTTTACTAATGTACAGTATGTGAGACATGTAATTAGAGAACCCCCCAGTTAGAGGTTAGTGGCATAAAATAGAAAACCGTGCCCTTTGAAGCATTCCCTATCAAGTGCGATATGGCCTTCATTCCCTGTGCCTGGAGAGCTGCATAGATCTTTGCTCCAGAGCCCTGTCAAATGATCTTGGTTAAACCTATCTGCATGGTTCATGTGCATTTAAACAAATATGCAGCCTGTGGCCAGGCTGGCAGTGACCGTGTGCTGAGTGCTCCTTCACTGTGGTCATTAATCCCAGAGCCCTGTGGTTAACTCCTTTGGAGTGTAACAAGGGCTTTCCTTTGTAATCAGATGATACTGGTCACGGAGGCATTTTGCTTTCCTTAATTCTGTGTAATTGTAATTTTGTTTAAAACGCTTTCCAAGATTAACAGTTGAGAGTTTTATTTTTAACTGTTTGCGAAAGCAGTTCTCCTCACTCTGCTGTAGTGGCTTCAGTCTTCTTTTCGAAGTTAGTGGCAAAGACGCTTGGAAGGGTTCGCTCTCTCTGTTCACTCCTTAGATTTATGTATTCATGGGTAGAAAGGGGGTGGCTGTAGTTGTCTGAAACATCGGGTCCTTTATGCACCCTATCCAGTGTGGTGTTTTGGGGTTTCCTTAAGTGTCTATGATGGTGAAGGGCAGCCTGGAATGTGTGGAAGACCAAACTTACAGCCCTCAAGCAACCTCAAGGTCTGCAGCACAAGCCGAACCACAGAATTAGCAAGACTTTTAAAAACCAAGAGCCTCCTTAAAGCAATTAAGGATCTTATTGTGGTCACACTGTTTTGAAAATATCACTCGCATTCAGAGGACGGTTTTATTTTGGACAAGGTTTTACTCACCAATAGTCTAAGTGAAGACTCATTCCACACCTGCAGTTCTTACTGGAAGAATAGTCGAGAGATTTTTCATTAACCTCATTTGCACTCTTTTTTCCAACAGACAGAGCTTCATTAATGTTACACTTCCCATTAAGTGTGTTTCTTTTAGGTCTTGGTGATAAGCAATGGCTGCGAATCCAAAATCAGGCTTAGAATGAAGCTGTAAATTACTGCAACGAGATCTGGGACCAGACCTCAATTTATATTTGGTTTTAGTGCCCTGGTGGAAACCCTTTGAAACACCAGTGACATCTTACTTAAGAAGAAAATCTTTTTCAAGTGCTTGACATTTTTTGTTATATTTACGTCTGCTGGGTAATATAGAATGATTTGGTCATTTGAACTGAATTGGTATTTTAAATGGGTTGTCAGGATAACGTGACATTTTATTTGTCTGTAGTGCTCAAAACATTGATTGTTTTTCTTTGATGAGGAAAGGATGAGAACATGGTGGATGATTTCAGCTGTAAAACACCACCATTGATAACAGAGCATCAGGGAGGATCTGGAAACTATCTTAGCCTCCTTTCTCTGTTTCTTTTTCCTTTGTAGACAAAATGCGTGATCTTATCCCTGAACTAAGGCTTTCTTAATTCACATTGAGGGCGGTACTCTCCAAAATGAGGCTTTAAAACTCCGGCTGCTTAAATCTTTTTTTTTTCTGTTGGTCATTTTTCTCTCCATTATTTATTATTCACTCAGAGCTATTACTGTGGTAAAAGGCTTCTGTGGATCTATTGATTCCTTTAATTGCTGCAAAGATTGTCAACTCTCTTAAGATAGATATTAAGGCAAAGCAACCACGCCGCATAAGGAAACACAGGCCATATGAAAAATGTCCCTAGTCACCATTTATCCCTGATAAAAAAGAATCAATACTTCCGTGCAAATACAGGAATGCTTTGGAGAGAACAGGACCTTGGGTGAATGTGGCCATTGCCACACAGCCGAAGGTTAATAGGCAAGGAGCAGGAACCAGCAAATTTTGCCGTGAAAGAGAGATCGATCCTAGGCTGTGACTAGCTAAAGTTCAGAAGGGGGTGGTTCTAATGCACAAAACCATGGCCAGGACACCACTGGCTCGTATCTGCTAGACGTTTCACAAAGCTGCGGGGAATTTGGAGCGATCCATCCTGGAACATTTACTCAGAATTGCACACTGCCTTATGATAAACAGACATCTCAAACACTACATGAATGTGCACTGCGCTCTCCCACAGATCTCAGCTAATCCTCCAAAAAAAGGAGAAGAAGAGAGAATGAACGACTTCAGTGTTTTTTTTTCTTTGTCTAGTTATTTCTGGAATGCATTGCACAGAAAAAAAAACATCCTCTCGAAAATTAGGAAGGAAAACATGTAAAACTTTATAACAACAATTTTGGGTGGCATAGCTTTCTCACTGCAAAAGAAAGCAGAGAAAAACCACCGATTCATATTCCGTGTGTTATTTTAGTTACTCTTTTGCATTCATGAGAAAGTCCCACACAGAACAAATTAAATGTAACTTCCTCACAGGGTGCCTAATCTTCTTTATTCTTAGGGACATACAACACGGGGAACCAGAGCTCTGATGCCTGCTCTGGAGAGAAGTATGTATCCTCTTAATTATGCACTTGTCAGTTCTTTCTCTCTCTGTATGCCCACATCGCAAAATAGTAGACGTACAAGTATGTATGTTTGAGGTGGAGCGCAGGCACAACTCTCACCAATCACATACAGGGTCATACACGCTCAGCCTGGCACAGGGATGTCGCTGTGTTGTGCCAGACTGAGGGCGCCTGGTCAACCTTTAACCCCAAACATCCCAGCCCCAAGCAGCACTGCGTCGCTTGTGTCCCTGCCACCAACGAGGAACCACGGGTTGGAAGCAGGTGAACTGGCAGGGCCCAACTCCTGTTCTTTAGTGTTCACCAGCTAAGCCTAACTAGAGCAGCCCCACTCTGGTTCTTCTGAATTACATCACTGTGGAACCCGCGAGCCCCCATGATGCCCCGCATCACTTGATATATCCTTTAAGATGTTTTTTAGGTAACAACAGTGTCCTGACTATAACTGGTAGCATCATGCTGAAGAAGACCTAAGGATTCTTCAAGGCCCTGACATCCCTTAGCAGTGTTTGGCAGACACTGTTGGGGAGAATCTGAGCAGCTTTCAAAGGGAAAAAGGACTAAGGCTCGGCCTCATTTAAACAGACATTTAGATTCCCTTATGGCAGCAGTTCTTAAAGCACCTCAGAAAAAAAAAATGAAGAAGTAACACCAAAACAAAAGGTTAATGTCAGTCAAAGAAATATTATGATGTTGACTAATTCTGCAAAAGAGGAAAAGTAGTCAGAAGTGGTTTCAAAAAGTGCTACAAACAGTGTGCCCTGAAATAGAAATGGTAGGTGGGGATTAGTATTGAGCTTCTAATATTTCTGAAGGATTTTAAAAAAACGTAAATCACACCGTGACTGGAGCTGATGAAGTGGTCTTGGATTATTTGATTTAAGAGTCCGTGAAGAAAGATTGATTGTTTTAAAGAAAGGATAACCCCAAACAGGATGTTGGGAATAGAAGTCCTCAGGAGTGAGATATACAGAAAAATAGAAGGTGACAAGAAGAAAATAAGGAAATTATGCAAAATACTTCCCTGTACAGAGGTAATACAGCACAAATACTGTGGGGAAATGAGATGTGAGCTGCTCTCGGTAAATGGCCTTAACATTATGGAGCTAAAGGGGTTTGATCAGACAGGAGAGTTCTGCTGGAAGTGCCTGGAAAGGGAAACTGCAGTGGAATGGGTTCCGTGCCATTGTTTAAACACTGTCCTCCTCCATCAGCATGGAACAATTGGACACGAGTTGCTTCCCACTGTCAGCTGCAGCTGTGTGTCCAAAACGAGATGGGATCAGGGATCAACCCCTTGAAAAGGCCACAGTGCTGACGGATTGTCCCGAATCAGAGAGCTCCAGAGGGAGAAATGGGAAAGTTTATAGAGCAGAGTTCACCTCTACAGGAGAAGAGAGAGCTAAGGCACTCCAGCACACACATAGACAAACACAGGGGTATCAGCAGCTCACGGCGCCCTGTATTTGCTTGCCGGACCCTCTTTCGGTAACGAGAGCCATGTGTGTCAACATCATTTGCACCTGCCTGCAGAACTGAAGCAGCTCTCAGAGATAGAGTCACATTTTCCTGTTCCCGAACTAAACACAAGCAGATCAGAATCCAGTACCATTACCTATTTTTATTTGCTGGTATATCACCGACTGTGTCTGTTTCAGTCTTTTTGCTGTCTCTGTTTTGCATATGATTTGTGCTTGCTTTCTTGAAAATAGTTGCTTGGATTTACCTTTTTATCTCAGAGGTGACTGTGCCCCTTCCTCAGATGTGGCAACTCTGGGAGTCTTGTATAACAGAAATATTGGTTTTGATAAGGTGTGAAGGATCTGTGGGAGAGGCGATATATGGTAAGGAGTTTGGATGTTGAAATGCTGGAGTGAGCAGCAGCTTCTGCATGCTTAGGCTGACTTTGTTAGTTTTGTCACCTCTGAGCTCGGTGTCTTCTGTCTCAGGAAGCTCAGCGGACTCTAAACCAGCCCAATATGTAACACCCCTGCTTTGAGGTCCCTTTGCTTCACTTTTTACTTTGAAATCCCTAAAATGGACTGTCCGTGCTAAATGTGGCTGATAAATAAATTCCATATGTTCTAAGAGCCCATTTTATACCTTGTGTGTCAGTACCTTTTGCTGCTGTGAAATCAGAAAACAGTGTCTGATTCAATCCTTTTCTTAAAAACCATTCAAAACTTTTTTTCCATTGCTGGCGTTATGTGTTGTCTTATTTGTAAAGTGCAGATCTGTAGTGCAAAAGCAGAGCTTTGTCCTAAATCTAAAGAGGAGATTGTGGAATAAAGAGTTGCTGGTGTGAGTTGTGAAGTGGATAACTTTTTTAAAGTTGTGCTCTTTATCACATGGTGGGAAAGTGCTAGCCAAATTTAAAAACAGTCAAAAACACAGAACACCCACTAAATATAAAAGCTTTTTGAAACTGCTCTTGCACAGTGCAGTGAAATTGGAAAAAATGGCATGGTATCAGACTTATACTATATTTATTGCTGAACTGTTGTTATGGTACAGTATAGCTATGGAAACCACTTTGACCCAGTGCACTAAAATGTACTATTGTTCTGTTTTATTTGCATCTCCATTGTTCCAGCTTAATAGCTCACATCCATGTATGAATTTTTGTTTTCTTGAAACAGGACACTGCTTTGTTCCAGGAACTTATATGTAAGCATGAAAAGATGCATCTATAACAGTCCACATCCCCTGTTTTCTAAGTTGAACACAAAGAGGCACACAGGTATGATTAAGCAGCAAAACCCCTTGTAATCCTGCGATCCTGTTGGTATAATTAAATCCATTAGTCCTTCTTAGCTGGGCCTTTAATTCTCAGTGCAGCCAGGCAGCCTGCTGGCGTGGGCTTGAAGTGAACCTCTGCCACGGTGCACTCTTGAGGCCCGTGTCCTGGCAGGCTGAGGGAGAGACAATCACACAGTACACACAGGGTCTGCGAAGGCCCTTAGGGGCTTCTGCTGGTGGTATGACCCCCTTTTTGGTCATGAAGTGACCTCCCTCTCACTCAGATTAGCCGGCACAAAGCCTCCGTTCTGTCTGTTTGTTCTCGCCTCCTGTCCCCTATTAGGGCCTGATCACATGGTCTATCGATCATGTGATTAATCAGTCACCTTAACAGGCAGCAAGTCTTTTGGAATGCGACACTGCACCAGGGGGTGACCTCTGATGTTTCATACACACTACTGGCTGCGGAGGCGTTTGTTGCAATCTGGAGCTGTTGTGCTAGCCTGAGTGTCAGGGGTGAATCTCCCTGTCACCCCCACAGTGTCTTTGCCCACCCCCTCTCCTTTATGTTATTGTTATGCAGGAGCCTCCGTAATTCCTTTCCAAACCAGAGGTTTAACTTTATGCATCTCATTAGCCAGGTCCTGTGATCTGCTGAATCAGCTTAGGATGTCCTTTCCCACCACAATGTACTGGGAGAAAAGGCTCGTTTCTCAAGGTGTGGAGTCTGGCCGAGGAGTGGCCGGTGGATTGAAGCATTGAGAGGGCCTCACCATAAAGGTGAAGGTGCTTACATCTTCAGCGGAGTTAAAGAAACTTAAGCAGACATTGATGGCTTGTCTAGCATGTGAATGCAGTATGCTACAAATTCCTTACAAAGTAAAGAATTCTCTTTCCTGCCCTGTGTCCCATACCAGACCTCATGTTTCCACAGCATTCATTGATATATGCAGGTTCCATTAACTTTGATATTTTCTGCGTGTGTGTGATTTAATTTGTTCAGGACCTTTCAGTACCTCATTTGCTTCTCATCCAAGTGCTGTATACTGTGCTGTATACCACTTTTCTCTCCAGGTTATTCAGGTAGCAAAAGCTTTTTCTAAAGCGGAATTAAGCATTCAAGTCTTTCCTAGGAATTCCGAAACAGCACCTATTTCTGAAACGGTCCCTTTTAGTTTCTGACATGAAAATAGCAGCTGCCTAATGTCGTGTCTCCTAAATGCAGAACAACTAAATAGTGTTTTGAGAAGTTGTCTGATTTCTTTCTAACTCAGAACAGCACAAGAGGATGAAGACAGATATACCTGTAAAGCTGTAAAGCGCTTGAGTCTAAAAACGCTTTCAGCCTTTTTTTTCAATCTAAACCTCCCTTCCTCTTTGCTTTAAAATATCTTTTCTTTTTTGTCCAGCTGAAAAGAGTTGCCACAGATCTCATGTGCTTACCACTCTGATGAACACTCCCCAGTTCAGCAATCCAAAATATTTAAAGGTGACCTTGCTGTTCTAGCTTTTGAGTGTCTGTTAATTTATATATAAAATGTGGAGTTTGAGAAATTGACATTTCCCTCTCTAGGTGGCCAGGGCTTCCATTACCAAAATGGGCTGAGTCACTCTGTGTGAATGTTAATGAGCTATGTCCTGCGCTGCCCTGTCTGACGCATTACTGGAGCTGATCTCTCTGTGAGCAGGGATGGCAAGACTGATGGAGTGACAGCTTAGGGACTAGGCTTTAGTCCCATTCTGTGAGTCTTCACAAGACGTACCATAGACAAAAAGTAGGAGTGCAGATGAAAACAACTTTTGAGCCTGGACTTAAGTCTGCAGCATACCTAGAACAATGCTTAAAGGCTAAAACCTTACATTCTATGAATCAAAAGTACATTTGGAAATTTCTGTTAGCTGGTTTTATGTTTTGACTGGACATTCCAATGCCCTTGTCCATGGGTATTGGCTAACAAAACGATATGTTCGATATGTTCACAGTGGTAAAAGCAGTATGGAGTATGGAGTGAAATGTGCTTGTGAATTCCAGCTTTAAACTTGAATCTAAGATGTGGAAACGTGGCAGGTTGCTGTATGGTTTGAATTAGACTTTGCTGCTTTTTTTAATAGCAGAACAGCTCCAGGCCAGAGCTAAAAGACGGCAGTAGGAGTGAGAAAGGCCAGCTGTGGTTTTTCCTCCTTCTTTCTGTCACCAGCCCACTTTCTCGTCTTTTCCACACCTGCCACAAGGCTTCCCTGCTGAACACGAGAAAGGTTACAAACAAGAAGAGGCTCATTTAGCTCGTTTGGCTGGCAGGAGCTAAGTGAACTAAGAATCTCAACCAGTGGGTTCGTAAAAGGCAAGATGTCAGGCTGGACAACATAGCTTTGAAGCTTCTTTCAGACTCCCACAATTCTTTATATGAAACAAGTGCTCCCGGTCTCGGTTATAAAAGCACTTCCCAATAGATTCCACTTGTCTCCTCTGGTTCATGCTGGTTTTGAGGATGTTAAATAGGTTGACCTTGTCAGTGGCCTTGAGGGTTTCAGATACTTAAACAGGTCCCCTCATAGTCTTCTCTGTTCAAGAATAAAAAGATTCATTTAGCTTGTCGATGCAGGAAATTTCTTTTAGCCCTGGGATGTTTTGGTTGCTTTATTCTGGACAGATTCCAAAGCAGCAATATCTTTTCAGTGACGTGGTGACCAGAATTGTAAACCATATTCTCTATGTGTTTTTACTAGTAGGTTATTCAGTATAATTGTAACATAATCTCCCTTTTAACATTGAATATCCTAATATTATTTTTGCCTTTTTATTGCTTCCCTGCATTGTCCACAATTTTAAAAATAATTGGTCAACATACACACCTAAGACTTTTTCATTTATAACTTCCCGAAGCTCAGTGTTTTCCCATCTTGCTTCTATAACTTATGTTTTTTTTTTTGCTGTCTGCACTCAGTACCATACCAGATGTTTGTCCAGTCTTGAACTTAGTCTTTTAGAATTTCCGCTGTGCCGTCTACAGTGTTTGCTAATCCTATTTTGTAATCATCTGCAAACTTGACTAGATTGATAACGAGAATCCAGATGACTGAAAAACTTTAGGAACAATAGTGGTCCCAAGACAGATCTGTGTGGTACTCCACTAATGACAAAACCCCAATCTGAACATCCCTCCCTTGCCAGTATTTCATATCAATCCAAGAGTGTTTCATGCAAATACAGTGTTATCTTCCCATTCTAAATCTGTTTTGCCTGTCCCCGAGTAACCTTTTGCTATATGGATTATCCTCCAGTTTTGTTATCATTTCCATAACCTTACATGTAATAAAATACTCATTGTTCTGCAATTACAGTACTACATTAATTTATTATATAACATTTTTAAACTTTGTCTTAGAATTTGTTAAACCCCATATATTTAGTTCTGTGATGTCCTTCTTTTATAATTTCATAAAGTGCTTGCTTTCTCCTTATAATTCCCTTAATTCATGTATTATACAATTTAATCCACTGCTATCTAGCCATTGATTTACTGAAATTGTTCTGAGCATCACGCAGAATCTCATTAAACTGTTGCTCTTCATTCTTTTCCGATTCCATATTTATACTGTCCCATTCTACTTCTCATAAATTCTATCGCATTCCTTTACAGTCTGTCAGCTTTCCTGAAACTATAAACCTTTCTTTTGAATTCTACCGGTACAGTTCAGTTTCAAAGTACATTTCAAAACTCAGGATGCTATAATCACAGTACCCTAAGAGTTCTCCTACAGTTCAATGATCTTTATTCGATCTTTATTATTAAGAAAAGGTCATCCCTTCTTGGAGGTGCATTGCCAAACCATGGAAGATGTCTCCCAGTGTTCCTATTCCGAGCCATGCAATGTTTTCAGAAAGTTTATTTTTACCTTTTGCTCAAAAACTCTTCCTCTTGGACCTAAAACTGTTCTTAAGCAGAACCTCAATTAATGTTACGTTACCATTTCTGCATGTGTCGGTTATGATATGAGTTCACAGTGCAAAATTTTGAAATAGAGTTAAGTGAAGTGAAAAGGAAGTTAAACTTGCCTCCAATACATGCATGCCTTTTCTGTTTATTGTTTTTTTTTCTCCTAAGTGGGATTTAAGTCTTTCTTAGCACCTGGCTCCTAAGTAGGGATGAGGGTACAAAGAGATGCACTGTACACATACAACACAGTTGTCTCTTTTTCATGCTCTCAAAATTACAATCTAATAACAAATAACAACCCATATAAATCAAATTTATATTCCTGCAGTACAAGTATCATATCTTTGTGAAAAACATATTCCAACAATTTGATTAAAAGCAATGCACATGCATGTGTATTTTTTCCATTCAGCTGCCTGATACACATTCTAATCTCTTTTCAAAAGCAATCATCTCAGTGCTGTAATGCAGTAAGAATACACAGACATAGATTTAATATCCAGTGAAAGACGCCTGTTGAAGTTCTGTGGATTTTAGGATACAGGATGGCATTTCTCTAAATGTCTACCCTCCTTTGAGTTTCCAAAAGTGCTGTTACTGAACTTTACTACTTTGAAACGAGTGAGCTGTCTGTGAAGAGGGAACCTGACCGAGTGCGCGAGAGGGCCTTGGTAAATGAGACTAATTGGGATCGGCTGGGCGTTCTCTGCCCCAGATTCACTCTCTATACATGTTGCGTTCCTCGCTGCTTTGTTTTCCCTCTTCAGGCAATTAAACCGTCATTTTCTTTCATTAGTGGAGGCAGCGGGAGCTGGGGGGAAGGCCCATTCAAAGGGCTGACCCCTCTATCTGGAGAACTCAGCTGGGGCAGCCACTCGGAGAGAGAGGAGAGCGGGATGAGTGAAGTTCTCTTCTGGGCCTGCCTCGGCGGCTTGGAGTTCTATAACACTGTTATAATAGAGCTGTCAAAAATGGCTGTTTCTATACAGGAGGAGCACTGAGTCTGTATTACTGACTATGTAAAAGGCTCCATTGTATCCATTGAGGTTGGATCACTAAGGATTGTTCTGATTTAGGGATAAGAAGGAAGAGGATGTAAAGGAATGATTTTATAAAACGTGACACTAGATAAAGCAGATGGGCAGCATAACAAAGGTATTGGTATGTGGACGGTAGATGTCCCATACAGAAGGGGAGCAGCTATTTGCTTCAGCCCTTGTCTATCCACCAGCATTTCTAATAGGCCTATCGCTTTAGGAGCTGGCGACTTCAGAAAATTGTATCTCCTCTTGTCTCCTACAACAGAATAACCCGAGTTTTTCATGAATCAGTGTTCTCCTCGTGTGTCCGAGCACTGCTAAACACATTGCTGTCCAGCTGGGAGTGCCCCTCAGCAGTGTGTGAGTTGGATTGTCCACCTCCAATCGAGATAACGTTTCCTGGAACGCAGTGATAGTGAAAGCAGCCCTCTGTCGTTTCCGTGTAAGAAGGATTGCCGAGTCAACAAAGGCTTTCCTTGGGTACTAAGACAGACTTCCTCTAATTGTGCAATTACAATTAATTAACAGTTGTCAGGCAGTGGGCCTTCTTTGATTTCTATTCTTCATTTTGGTTTTGGAGGATTAACCATTTAATTGCCAGGGGTGCATCCACACTGCACGAATGACCCAACCGAAGGGGATAAAATGATAAATCAGTAGATCAAAGTTAACACATTTATGAAGTTCGACTTCATTTCTTCCGCTTTTACTATCTTTGAAAGTTTTGTCATTATCACCCCCATCATCAGTGGGAAGATGTTACTGTGCCATTCTACTGAGAAAAAGTAAAAACTCATCCATAAAATGTCAAAACAAAACCCAGACATTACAAGCAGCTCAAAAACATTTCCAACAATGTTAAGCTCAGCACTACAAGATCAGCCTACTTAACTGTGCTAAGGTCGTTAGCACATAGAACATGTAGTTCTTTGCATTATAAGTACTTTAGAAGAGAGAACAGCTGTTCTTTGAATCATTTAAGTATTTTTGTCTTAGGACTTTACTGTCTAATACCCTAATGGATCATGGGACTCTGTGATTGCCTTAATTATTTTCTAATAACATTGATTCTGTACCATAGTGGAATCCCAGGCTGATGCATTAGATTTATTAATTTGGCTTAAGAAGAGCTCTAAACCAAAGGTCACTAATGGCCTTAGCCCCAGGTACTCCTGCAGTTGTCTCTGGGAGAAGGTCACGTCAGCAAGTCCTTTACCAAGTCCACAGAAATTAAGAAACAGGAAAGAAAGGGTGTCAGCTACTACAGTAATAAGAACCAAAGATGGCCTATGCTTCTGGGAGAAGAGGAGAAAGATGGAGGAGGATTCAATGGAGTGTTGTTACAGTGCCCCAAGGTTTGGCTACAATGTTTCTAGAAAGACGTTATGAGGTTTGGGAGAGTTTCAGGACGTTCAGCAGAGATCTGCCAGGTTGGTCGTCTGATTTTAAAAGGCTCTGAACAATTTAACTATGATCAGTTAAACAGCTGTTGTGTTCGGTTAAATAATTTAGAGATCATTTGGAACCAAAATCGGAATATCTTTCAGCCCTCAAGGACTAGTGTCCATTCAATGAAAAATTATTTTTTTAATTGATTCATTGCTTGCGATTTGCTCCTGGTTTTTAACTAAAAAGTAACCGAGGTAGCCCTACTGTACAAGAATTACAATGAATGTATTGCATCACATTCATCACGTTTCTATTTCTCAAAACTGTCCACTGACCAGATAGTACCAGAAAGCATATCCCATCTACAGAGTGCACCCAAGTCCCGGGAGTAGTTTACAATCTTTGTAAGCTGTTCCAAAAATCCAAACACGTCTACGCTGAAATTCAGAAACGGATAGATCTGTATATGGAAACTAAAATTCCTAATCCCTAAAAGTGGAGAGGTGGATGTTAGGATTAAAAATATTTTTTTAGCAGTGTAGTCTGTTGCACATAATGAGCAACCACACAGTAGGATACACACTGAGGTCGAGGTGAAGTGGATGTGGTGAATATCAGTGTCTCGGCATTGAGAGGAATGCACTTCTGAAAGTCTGGGTGGGGATGTGAGGCCCTAAGCTAGAGGAAACAGGAAGCTGTGAAGTAATCTGGGCAGTCTCTTCTGTGTTATTGTGTTAGGACCACCACGAAAGCTGTTTCACACCCTTGAGAAGGCCAGGGCCAACAGGTATGACAGAGCCAGACCTGCTCATCCTCTGTTGCAGAGGTTTTAATGAAGATCTTCATAGCATTGAAAATAAATCTATTACTAATTCAGACTTAGTAAACACTTAAAACAGTGTTGCATGAATAGAACATATGAACTGTTTACAATTAGAGAACATGCAGCCCATCCAGCCTATTTGATAGTTGTTCAAAGTATCTCATCCGGCCATTTTCTGATAGAATCCAGAGTTTCAATGACGTGGCTGGTTACATTGTGCCATACTCCCACAATTCTTTGGGTAAAAGAGTGCCTCCTGTACTGCGTCTGGTGAATACTTGTATCAGGTCCCTCATGGTCTTTTGTGTTCAAGACTAATGTATTGATATCCATATCACACAATAAAGATAGATAAGATAAGATCACTTTATTGGCAATATACAATTTCTGTGTCCCACACAGACAGGGAGAGAAGCTTGGGGTCAGAGCGCGGGGTCAGCCATTTATACGGCGTCCCTGGAGCAGTTGGGGTTAAGGGCCTTGCTCAGGGACCCAATGGAGTAGGGAATAGAATTCCTCTGCCAGCCGCGGGATACAGACCAGCAACCTTCCAGCCACAGGCACATATCTTTAGCCACAGAGCCACCGCACCGCAACGATGGTAATGTTTATGGTGTGAACGTCTACCTACAATTCATCTATTTTGTTAGATAAATGTGTTTTCCTGACAAAGGCTTTCACCAAAATGTTGAGCAGCATCAGTGCCCTTTTGGTGTGAAAACATGAGTGATCTTTAAGGACATACAGTACAAGTCAACAATACCTGGGGTGCAGCTCATTTTATAATACATGAAGCGAGACCTTGAAACATAAACTCTCTCATTGACTCTATTTGAAAAATAAAGTGTCTGCTCTTACCTGCTGCTCTTAGGCATTTCACTGCTGAAATGAAACCACAGGTTTCCAAACGGTGAAGGTGGGTTTGGATACAAAATTCCATAAAGGTGAAGGTCTGCTCTGTGTGATACTTAAAAAAAAAAAGTTATAACCAAGCCCATTATTTTTTGCCCCTGATTCACACATCTTTTATGGTATACATAAAAAACTATCATGGTTAATTAACACAGGTTAATCAGTGCACCTCTAATTAAAATATTAATTAAGACAGATAGAATTCAAATGTTCAGCTACCAAATTGTACCAAGGGAGTGATCGCTCACTCTGTATAATCTTTTGCTGTATCATCTGAATGAGTAAATCAGGCTCTCTGCTGTCAACAACTGTAAGGTTTAAGGGAGCTCCATATTGCAGCTTTTTTCAGTGTTCCATTCTTTCGTGAACTTCATTTTAATAACTTTCTTGCTGAAAGTGCTAAATCCTGGGTAAGTGAAAGAAGAGGCCTTTCAGGTCACGAAGACTTTGATTCACTGCTGAGAGGAGCCCAGCAGCCCAATTCAAATGCATGCACCAGAGACACGACAGCAGATTAATGCACACAAATATGCAAAATATTCACCATGTCCCTACACAAGTCACCCGTTATGTCCTCTGTATACGACATTGTTTTAATGCAATTCACGATCCAATATTTTCTTCTGTTTTCATTTTGATTTATTTAGGTTTAGAATTTGATTTAGGTATTTAGTGTTTAACCAGAACTCGGTTTGTGCTGAGTTATGTGATGGCTAATTATGTGCATGCAAAGGTCGCATTTGAGTGCTTCTGTGGTGCCTGTTAGCTTTAGCGCAGGCACTCAAGTGGTTAATGGGAGTGCTTCGCACAGGTTACAGCTCATCTGCTCTGTGCGCACGGTGTAATTGTTAGCTCTTGTTGTGCAGATGCTGTTGCAGATGGGAATCCTGTACCTGCATGCATAGCTAATGAATTTGAATGGCAATCCCCTTTATAAACCATAAATATGTAATTTGTTCAGCTGTTGTAATTAAATATGTATGTGTGAAACAGCGATTGTTCAGGTCATTAACAGCGTGCCACAGTGTATTAAGAGCCCTGAGCTCTGAAAGGAGCAGGAAAACAAGCTGAAGTGGGACAATTTCTTTGAAAAAAGGAAATCGCGCTTGTATTGATAGTTTAATTGTAGGTTAAGTGACATGCGGTTAGAGGTGCTTGGGTTTTCCGTGCACCGAAAGTAGTCTGAACACTGGGGGATGACAGTGCAAAAAATGGTACCAGCAATGAAAACAGAAATCATGTTTTAATCAGCCCTGGGAGAACTACAATGGCAGGAATGCAGGTGAAGGCATTGCAGAATCTTGTTAATCTTCCCTATTATTTCATCCTGTCGATAAACAAGGCTGTTGTTTTGATACCTTGTCTTCAGCTGGAACTGTCCTGTGTTGTCATAGACACTTCCAGTAGCCCATCACCTTGCGTGCTCCTGTGTCTCCCGAATTAGGCTCACAGCTCCCAACTGGGTTCGGGCACCTCCCCACTCTCTGGAGACAGAGCATTTCTTCTCCAGAGCAATTCTCAAGGGTTTATGAAATGAAACGTTTCCAAAATTAAGCGAGAAATGAATGTCGCATGTGGATAGTGTCCTACTGTATTTTAATGTCATTTCATCGGGCACAGTGCTGGCTTTTAAATCATGGGATCAAAAACAAGGTGCTCTCTGTTGCTTCTTACACCTTTTCTCCTGGCCTGAATTGCTAAACCTACATCCTTTAACTGGTAATACATCTAAGTAACTGTTTTCTAAAAATGTTTAGTTCTGTATGTTGTCCAAGGAACTTCACTTAATTCTGGACACTTTTAAATTACTGCTGTGTAGTGCTTGTTCTCAGTAATGGCATGATTGACTGGTATTAGTCTACCACGTGATAAATAATTTCTGCCTCTCGCTTCTTAACTGATGAATCAAAAGAGCTCAGTGATGTTTTTTGCAAAGTCTTTCATTTATTTATTTGGTTGTTTATTTAATCTTTGCCTCAGTAATTGAATTTTTGGAATGCCCACCAGCGCTCATTATACAGCACCTCTAGGCTCTGTTTGCTTACCAACAGAAAATAGATTGTTTTATAACCTGGTCTTTTAATAGCGCAGTCTGGCTGTTGCCTGCACTGGAGATAATCAGTTTGACCCCTCTCTCGGTCAGGCCAGTGGAAGGAAACATCCCAGGGTTAATTCTGTCATGATTGTGATGGGAACAGAACATTCCTCCATGATCCTCTTTCATATGATTCTCTGATTCCTGAGAAGCCAGACTTGATACGATTAGCTCTGGGCGTCTTAACTACCCCACCAGAAGTGGATCCAACCCGATGACATCACAAGCGCCTTCATCTTTGGACGATGGCAGCACCCAGGCAGGACCTGTAGTTTCACTGCCGCCCTTATTAAAGTGCCAGAGACCCAAATTGGATTTAGCAGGAGAGGATTGCCGAGGCTGGTCTCAGGCGGACTAAGAGATAATCCTCATGAGGCTTGCTTTTACTGAACTTGAACTTGATGGCTCTTTAAGGTTCGGGAAATAACAGAATCTGCAGCTTAGTCGTGTCTGGGATTAGGGATGGCACTTGTCTGACTGGGAAGGACAGGGAATGTGACAGAGGAGGCATAGGAGTAGAGAACATCTAATTTACAGATCTACTGAACCTGTTCTGCGGCACCCAGTCTGGTGAGAACAAGAGCTACTCTTGTCAGCAGTCTTCAACAGTAGGAGCTCCATGCCATAGCCGAGCTACAAGATAAAAATGCCTGACTTGTAATCTCTGTCATTTCTCCTATATTATCACTGTTTTCCTTGCTTTTTTTTCTATATATATTATTATTCAGTATATATATATTAACTTTTACTACTTCATGGTGACTTGAGAAAGAACCATCTTAACATATTTTATTTCTGCTTTTGCATCTATAAGTTCAAAGGCAGCAGTCGTTAATTTGTCATGAGTTTCTATCTTATTAGGGTTCATCAGTGTAGCATAACTATCTTTGACCCCATACCTTACAAGAAGCATCCTTAGGTTACCAGTGAAGTTTGAAGAAATGGCTGCTAACTTTGTTTTTATGTATTGAAAGATTAAAGAATTAAAACCTGTTAAAGCACTTTAACAGTCTCACAGCATAGTTTAAACAGTGAGAGCTTATTCATATTTTTTTCAAAATTTCCTCTTAGGCATAACCCTGACTGGTGTTTCTTGTAAGATACAGTATGTATATATTCATACACCTTTGTTGATTTATTACAAAAGTAAAAAAGATAGTAGTTTTGGCAAAGGCAGGTTTTCTTCAGAGCTTGTCTGTACAAGTAGCATGTTAACATTGAGAAGTGATCACTTTGGGTTAAGAAAGTAAGATTTGTAACAGCTTCTGTAGATCATTGTACATTGTCTGTAGTCCGGGTAATATTGGTTTAACCTTTACAGTCAAGTTTGTGATTCTAAAATATCACTATTGTGCACCTTTGGTACAAAATTGAACTGAGATCCTCTTGTAGACCCCTAGATCTGACTTGTGCTCTTCTCCTGAGGTAGGATTCATCCTGCCTGTCCAATGGTTATGTTTCCAGCTGCCAGACATGTGTTTTTCAAGGGGTCATGAATGGCCAAAATACCCTGAAGGAGCACTTGGTACAGGAGCTTTAACATCATGATGTGTAATGACCTCAAACCAATAGCTTCCCAGATATGTCCTCATGCATAGTTTTGTCTTTACTTGCTCATGTGTTCATTTAGAGGGAAACAGAGAAGTCTCCCTGCCCACAGCGGTTTGATCCATTTAAGGATCTACAACCTGCAGGATCTTAACCACACACAAAACAGGTGCTGGGTAATTTCAAGCTTGTTACCTTAAGGTGACCAAATTTCCATAGACAGACAACTATAGTTAAAACAGTCGTATGTCAATAGTACTGTTTGTTCAGGATCCTGCTGCTTGTAAAAGCTGAAATGGATCAAACTGTTCTGTAATGGCCATGTCATCTGTTTTCTCTGGTGTGTCAGTGAACTCTAAGGTTTCTGTGAACCGGGGTTAATCAATTGAGATCAGGGTCATAAGAGGTAACAGTACAGTTATCTAGATAAGAGTAGAAGTGTTACAAAGTATGTTCCCCGGTTAAGCATTAACTCTGGTGAGACGGCTTGTTCCATCAAAGAACTGCTAGTCAGATGGCTGAATCTGCATGGCGGGGGGCCCGCTCACTGCATGGCAAACGCCTGTGGCACCTCAGCCAATCACACCTAAGTCTGGACCTGGCAGGGGCTGCTCTGGCTGGAGCGACAGTAAACACTTTCTCCTCCTCACCCAGCTCCGTGTTATGTCTGGCAGCCCCTATCATACCGTGCTGCTTGAACTTTCGCCAGAGACAAATATTTGTCATATCCATTCGTGCGGCGTTCGACTGCTCTGGTCTGGAGTAGGGAAGGGCTGCTGCATGAGTATGTGTGTGCCAGAGTCGGGGAGGATGTGCTCTTTTTCTAATCTAGAGCCCCTGCCAGATCTGTGATGTCAGCCCGGCTCAAGCCTCCCAAGAATTAACCTCTTTTCCCCGCTGTAGCAAACTGTCAAGGCAATGCCAAGGGAACTGTCTGCTCCACGCTGGGCTTTTCCGGACAGCTTATAGTTAACGTTTTTCCTGGCCTGTTTTCAACCTTGCAGATAGTTGCTCTGAGTGAATGCTGAACAAAGAAGGAGCTGCTGGCCACAACTTCATCTGTTTTAGCTCAGGCTTTCTTGTTCCTTTTTTTTTGTTGGCGTTTAAAATGTCTGTACAAGAGAAGTGTTTTTTTTTTCTTTTAAAGGAAAGGAGGGGAAGAAAGATGGGTTCCGTTTGCCTCTTTTTTGGCGCGCTTGGGGCGCCGCCATTTTAAGATCGGAGCTCGAGAAAGAGGGAGGGAGGGAGAGAATGGAGCTTTCAGTCTTCCTTACATGGCGGATACATTTGCTCCGCTTCTCGACCAATGGGCGCCTGATTTTGTGAAGTCATGTGATGTGCCACGAGTGCAATCACATCCATTTCCCTGCTGCTGCAGCTACTTCACTTTCCCCGACGCTCCCTCCCACTCTCTCCTGCTCTTTTTGTGTGTGTGTGTGCTGCTGCTGTAACATGTCCTGATTGCTCTACCCTGTTCTCGATGCCAAATTTTTCCAGGTCGAATGCATTTAGCTTGACTGGCGTCCGTCCACGTAGTTATTTTAGTAAGTTTGCAAAGTCCCGCAGCTCTCGGACGGCTTGCATTCTTTATGTTTCATGGATTTCCCTTCCTGGCGCCCATCCAGGAGCAGAATGGCTTGGTGGGTGAGATGCAAGCTACAAGCTTTGGAGGACTTTGTGCTCTGACGTACTGAATTTTTTTCTTCTCTGGCCTGCAACCAAGCATGAAGAGATTAGTGCCAGAATTCAATAAAATAACAAATTATTATGTAATGAGAAGAGTGTGCAACTAATGGTCTGCTGCACTGCATGTTAGTGAATACCTAATGGGCTGATTCCAAAGAGCGTCGACTCACCTGGGTCCTGCACATCCACACACTCTTTCATGCTGTCTGTGATCCTCCTAGTATAAAGCATCTAGCTTTTAGCAAAAAAAAAAGTAGAGTTGTGTATCAAAGCACAGTGAAATTCACACAGGTGGTACTGTAGCTGCTCAATCATCACCTTTCTGTGAATTCTCTCTGAGTGTATCTGCACGGACATTCCTGTAAATAAATGTTCTCGCCGTCCTTGGTTGTTATATAACAAAAGAGAGTATTCCCCTTTTCAGTTGTCTTGGCCTATTACTGTAATCGTTGTGGGATGCCTCTCTGTTTTGACCCTGTACACATTGCAGTAGTGCTGTTCCTAGATAAGGTTAGTGATCATGGCTGCTTAAAACAAGTGTCTCGCGATCCTGCTAGTGCTTAAAAGTTTTAAAATGCTTTGACTTATGGGCATTTTGAAGAAAACCTTCAAAATAAAACCAACAAATAAAACATCAGACAAGAGATCCTGTTAAAGGAAAAATGTAACTTTCTGTTGTAAGCGTGCTGATAGGAGATTGTTCAGTGTTTGCACTCAATTAAATCCAATTCAGAGCACTCTAGTGTAATTTACTCCTGTCACAGAAAGTAGAGCTTCTTCTCTCCAAAATAGTTTTCTCCGGAGACACTTTATAGTAATGCAGGTAACATACAGTAGCAATTCAATTGCTCCGTTTATTGTCTCAAAAGCTGTAGGTGCAACAGAAATACACTACAAGGCTGAACAACTCTCTTCGTTCTCTTTTTTTCACTTCTTGTGTTTAGCCCCAGTCTCCAATGAACATAATTTAAAGCTTTCCTCAAGATGTTTGTAGTGATGGGAGGACTGGTTGAATAAGGCCTGGATCCAGGGGTACTCCACAAAATATGCCTGCAGTGTACATTTGTTGCCAGGACATTCTTGAAAGTCAAGGCATATTTGATATTTCTTTCCTTTCCAGAATGCTGCTGTACAGAATGCCTCCCAGAATGCCTCTGGTCTGACCAGTAAGCTAGATTTCTTCAATTCCTGGAGCCAATAAGCAGTCTGTCTTCTCTAAAGCATCTGATTTAATTGTTTAAGTGGATCTTCAACCTGCCCAGCAACAAGACGCAATTTCAAGTTGAAGGACCCGATTTCTGCTTTCTTTTACAACTTCTTTTTTTCAGTTGGTGAAGCATCAGTGCTGTAGAATTTCCTTTAACCTTGACAGTTTCAGGGAGCTAGCCAAGAAGGAGGGAGCGGCTTTTCTAAAACAAAAATGCACCTTTTTGTGTTGTGTTGGCTAGAACCTGATTTCATGTACTGTAGCTTATGTCGCATCAGAGATCTTGGAGAAAAGGGGAGACTTTGCAATGAGACATTCAGAGCTCAGAAACCAGTCTTCAAGAACTTTATAAAGAGATGGCTTTTTTTAGATGTGTACGTTTGTGCGTAAAAGCTGTACATTTCTTTACTGTGAGGTGCAACAAGTTTAAGGTAAAAAATATACTACTTTTGCAAAAATATGAAGAAAATCCTACCCTGATAGATGTGTCTAAATTAAAGAAGAATCAACAGGTACAGAGCATCTTACGTGTAGTAATGTCTTAGTTTATCAACCTTTCTTCATGTGGTGGAGGTTGAACTTCAGTTAATCAGCCGACATGACTTCATTGCCAAACCAATTTGAGCCTGCAATATCAGGGACTGCTTCCCTGAGGTGTCTTAAGTAATGGGCATCTGTGTCTGTGCTCTTCTGAGTTACAGATACCTCTACGTGATAGGGTTCAGGGAGAGGATGCAAAGCAATGCAAGTGGGTGTTTGTGCTAAAATTATGCCTTTACATTTCTTTTTTTAAGATTGCTCTGTTTGCTTCACACGTTTGTTTCTGTTGGAATTATCAGCAGCAACAGGAAGAAACTTGCTCTGTTAGCCTCAGTTGTAATCTGGGATTACAAACTCAGATGTTTTGGGACTTCTTGCTTTCCTTGCAAATGTAAGCTGTTTTCTACTTTTAAGGGTTTTAGAAAGCAAGAGACAGAGCAATGTATTTTATTGGATTTCCAGTGAATGATTTTAGTAACTTGTTAGTCATTCAGACACTAGATTGAATTCAGTAGTCTGACTGCGCTCTTGTCCTCCAGCTGTAATTGCTGCTATTTAACACACATTGACAACAAAATATCGGTTCCTAAATTAGTAGAGGTGGTTATATTATTATTATGGTTAATTATGGTTATTAATAATATGGTAGCAGTTGATATGGGCAACATAGTCTAATTTTTAGAAGGCTCTTTCCAAATACTCAAGTGCATGTTATCTTTTTTCCACTCTAAAATGCCATTTGTCTCATTTCCTATTATGAAATCTACAGTTCTTAAAATCCATGGCAGATTAAAAATATGAGCTAATCTTTTTGTGGGCTTTTTTTTAACATATGGGCACCGAATGCGTTTGGATTGCTTCAAAGTAGAAGAGTCTGGGGCAGAGCAGTGCGGATGAGAATATGGGCAGTTTTAGAGAATCAAAAACCAAAATCTGGGACTCTTGTTAATATGTCCAGTCTGAGGGAAATGGTCTGAGACTGGAGCCCATTCCCCACAGCTGGCTAGACTACACACGACAGATGAAAACAAGCCCTATAATACTGGAGTGGACATGCAAAAAATAGACGTTTTAGCCTCACTCTGTCTGCTCCGATCCTGCTGGGGTAAACACACCTCGCACACGTGACTTCAGTCCTTTATTTATTTTTTAATCGGTTGTAGTCTTATGACGTTTCCATCAAGTTCTTTTATGCACTTGAACTCATGGTAGGAAACCAGTGCCCCATGAATCCCAGGTTTTACTCTTGCCTCCGCTCAGCTTTCTGTTTGCATTTAATTAATTTGTTAGGCTGTAATTCACTTTACACGCTTTAGTCACACACACAAATCTCTAAAGACAAGCTTTGCAAAAGGAGAGCAGATTTTGAACCCTTGGGGTCTTCCTGTTGGGTCACTGGGGTCTCGATGGGGTCCAGCTGGCTCCTCCTGCATTGTCACTTGGTACATTTCAGAATTTTACCGTCACAACTTCCAAACTGCTAAAGAGCAGTAGCAGGAAACCTTGATATCTTATTTCTGTACCTTAAGGCACAAGGATAAATAATCCCTGGAACTGACACAGTGGAAGGTCTGCGTGTTGAAACTGCTGCCGGCACATTTTAAGCAGCTGCTTAAAATGCTGCTCTTTCCCCTTAGAAGCTTGTTTGGTGCATTTTGTTATTGTGAGACATGTAGCATGCGAATGTGTGACGACTGGAGCTGTTGCCACATAATTAGCTATTTAATAAGGTGCAGGCCTTTTGGGATGACAAAATACTTTTATTGATTTACTTTGTTTCAGTCCTTGCGATCTGTGTGTCATAAAGATATGGGAGGTCCAGTGAGGAGCTATCAAAACAGTTGCCACAGATTGCTGTGCTTGTTTGCTACTATGCAGGCAGCAGGTTCTCTGCAGTTCAGTCTTGTTTTGCTGTGTCAGCAGGAGGAGAATGTGGTGACATCAGCCTAAGGAGGACAGTGTCACAGGTACAGCACTCAAGCTTTATTGACTGAGGAATGTCATTCATTTCCAGATTAGCCACACCTGCAATAACAGAGTTCACTTCAGAGTTTACATGGCATGTAACTGGAATAATAAACGCTACAAACAAAGAGGAAAGGTCAAGGAACAGAAACTGCCTGCTTCCTCTAGGAACTGTAGGGGATCTCAGCAGGGAGAGCTGTGAGGGGTGGCAGGGCCGCCTTGTTCACTCCCATTGAGGGGAGGTTCATTTCATGGCATAGCAACTCAACATGTAAATCTCTTAGGCCTATATGAACGAGAAGAGAGGCTAAGGCTAAGACTCGTTTTAGCTTTCTTGTCTTCATTGTACAATAAAGAAGAAAACGTGGAAAAAAACAGCAGGAGAATTGCAGAAGGCTCAGCGTCTGTTTTATTCGAAGTAATGCAGCATTCCGAGTAAACCAACATGGGACTTTAGTTGGAAATCAGTTACCACTGCATTTGCTATCTTTATATTTGATTTAAGTAAAACGAAAACCATTTTATCAAGTGGTTTCTAATGAACACCTCTGGGAGTCAATTAAAATGACATTCATGCTTGTCACCATTGACCATGGTTTGTGTATTTGGGATTTATTTATTTATAGCAAAAAGTACTGTGTCAGTAGTGCTGAGTATCGTTTTTTTGTTAGGTGGTTAAAGAGGGCCAGTTAATCCTTGGTAAGTCCTCGGAGACAACAATGTACTGAACATTTAATGTCACTATTCCACTACTGGACAGAAAATTAAAATAGGATGACCTAATTTTTTTCTTGCAGCTAACTAGAAGACCTGAAACACCTAACAGTGAACTAGTTTGAACTGAAGTTCCCAACCTCTCGATCACACAAAAGGTCCTGTGATCTTTGATAATTACTTTACCAGTAGGGAAGGACACTATGGCTTATTTTTTCATTTTTTTAATTAACCTCCTGTTCTGTTCCATTTCATAAAGTAACAAAAATACATGGAATTCCACCATTACTGACACAGTGCTTCAAAATGAATGTTGAGATGATGAAAAAGCATCTTGTTAAAATAAGGGGCTTTTCTTGGAGCTTGTAAATCATGAAATCATGAACAGATGAAACAAAGGACAACAAAACCATAGGAGTCAGACTTTTTCCAGCATATTAAACTCCTTGAAATTCTTCCTTAAATTCGGCCAACTTTGGTTAGTGATACTGGTTGACCTTACAGGTGTTCTGAAAAGAGACCGGTCTTAAGTTCTAAGTCAATAGCACCAACCCAGGGTGGAAGGGGAGGTGTTCCAGTTTTGTTTCAGTGACTGAGAGAGTATCTGCATATATTTGCAACTTTTGAACAAAAAAGTGTCCTAGCGAGGGCTGATCATTGTCCTGGGAAAAAGTGTGGAGTTGCACAGCCCTGGGGGTGTGGATGAGAGACTAAAGGGACCTGGCTGTTATGTTAAGGCAGAAAAGAGGATGCCTTATTTCCCTGTCTGTTTATGAGAAAGTGTCCTGATACAGCATGGAGTGAGAAACATACAGGTGGATTATGGAAAGGTGAATACAGTGTAAGGTTAAGAAAAATACTTACAGTATTGGGAGGTCCTCTTGAGTATAAAATGTTTGAGAACTGTAATAATAGTATGATATAATTTAAAGTGTGTTTGGAAAGGATTATAGGTAGAATCCAAAACAGGTATAGAATTTAAAGGAAAAAACTCTGAAGGAATGAAGGCCCATATAATAAATTGAATTAGAAGGCTAGAAGGAGAAAGAAAGCACTTTATGAAATGATAATAGAACAGGAAAAGAGTTAAAGAAATTCCAATTAATTAGAAAAGTCAACGGGAACTATGTGGATGAGCATTTAAATCTGAGACCAGGAGGAAATTTCCTTATACTGTACAAGGGGTTGTGAGAGTATGGAGCATGTTACCCAGATATACTGTATTGTCAAAGCAGATACAGTACTCTGGCCTCATTAAACAAATAGCCTGATATTATCCTCAGCTCAATTAATACCTTATGATCAAGTGAGGTAAATGGGCTAAATGGCTTCTTCTCATTTTTAGCCTTGTTTTCTTAGCCTATGTGTTCCAAGTTCCAACAGAGTAACTCTTTAAAAAACAGATGATAAGTGGATACTGTATCTCCACACGGTAAATAGAGTGTTTTAGAGACCAAATTTCATTTTCTTTTAGATCTGAAAGGGTTTTGTTTTCAGGGGAGTACAAAACATAACTAAAACTAAAATACATGGGATGTCTCCATAAAACTAGGACTGGAGAATTCGCCTGTGTGTGTTGAACTAGGATTTCGTGAGCTGCTGAATTGGTTGAATCCGATTTGTGTATGTGGGGGGAAATTGTGGTTTGCCCACTGGTACGAGACGGGCGTGAAGCAGAATGGTTAAGCTGTCTGTGATTTTTTTTTAGGTGTTGTACTGGAAAATAAATCCTGTGTTCTAATGTGGAGCACAGAGAGAAGAGGAATTCTCCCAGTGTTTTATGTACGCTTCCGTCTTCTGATCCTCTTCGTGTTAACACTGAGCTCTCTGCTCTCTGATTCCTGTCTTCCGGCAGTTTGCCTCGAGGATATGGGTACACCTCGCTTTTCTCCGCCGGTAACAAACACACAAAACTGAAAATGTGTTGGCGATTTATCGCTGGGGGAACAAGAGGTCGGTGTACAGCAGTGCGAGCAGTGGCTCGTTTTGACCCCGAGCCACGTGCTGGCTGGAATGACAGGGCGACACCCTTTTGTGCGGACCCACTGGAACAGAAGCCGCGCAGTGGGGAGGGCTGGGAAGTTGTGGGTAGAAAGTGACATCTGTTAATCAGACAGATGCTGCAGGCTACAGCTTTCTGGTAAAGACTTCTGCTTTCTGGATTGGTTGTGTTATTCTCATTACAGCCGGCGATCCATAACCATGTCTAATGGCAACACTGTGGCTGCTAACCACAAGACTTGGCAAGTGTATGAGCACGGCACTGAACAAAAGCTCAGTTTGTTCCCTGTGGCAGGGGCTTGTGAAGACAATGACAAAAAGAGACGAGACACACGTCCTACAGAGTGAAAGAAGTACAGTATCTGAGAAACTACCCAATTCCCATAATAATAATACTGAAAATGAAAGTCGTCTCGCTTATCATAGTAACAGTAATTGTACTGGTAGTAACTTTTAACAATTAGATTTTTTAATTATTATTTTCTTTTCTTTGTACGCAGTATGGGCTAGTTTCTCTTAGTATTTGAATGTAATAATATTAAAGCTGTTGATTGAATTTTGTTTTAAATGAATAGTCTTTGAACTTTTTTGTATGTCAGAGAAACCATTGTGCAACATGAATTCCTCAGCCAAATGCAAGTCAGCACCACTGTGCCTGCAGGAAATTATAATTCAACACTTTCAAACCGTTGATGTGTTAGTAAACTTGTATTTTGGGCTACACCTAAAATAAAATAGCAGCTTTTATTCTCCGAGAGGTCAGCAAGCTGGGAAAATGCAACCGAAAGATTAAGATGTAAAATCTGTCTTTGTAGTCCCATCCTGTTATTCAGGGGAATTACTTGAGGACAGCCTTGCCTCAGTGGCGGTAACAGTTCAATATCAGAGGAACTGTCTACAGCTCTAACCGCTGGGCTTAACTGATTCAGAACAGACTGTAGTTTGGTACAGGAGCTCTGCGACCTCCCCCACCCCAGAGTGGTCACCAAGGCCTGGGCTTGCAGTCACACACAGCGGCGACCCCAGCACCACACCAGGCCCCCAGCCACTTTTCAAACACATTATGATGGGATTTAGGGCAGAAATGTTTTCCGTGGTGGAAATGAGGCTTGGCAGTCTCTCTTTTTTCCTTTTCCATTTTTCTCCGCTGAAGTTAATGTTGCCAGCATAGTTCAGTAATGAGAGATTCTGTAACTGCTGTTAGGAATTAAAATCCTTCAAATAAATTAGAAACATATGTACGCGCTTGTTGGTAATTGCACCCCTGAAATTATAATAGGCATCGCCACACTGAGGAGAGCGGTTTTATATAATCACTGTAATAGCATGTGTTTATCTTGGTTTTGGCAAGGCAGCGTTGTACTTCGGTGTTTGGCTCTTCCAAAATAGAATGTGGTTTTCTTTAAAACCCACAGTAACCCACACCCTCTCATTCAGTACTGCGCACATAATGAAGAGTAAGCATGCGGCCTACATGATTAATGTGTCCTTGGATTAGAGTTTTCCCCCCGTGTTTATAAAATGTGGTTCGCCACTACCATGTTGGGTCATGCAAAAGGAGAGAGTAATACAACAGTCTGTTGAAGTTCTCCGAGCCTGAGCCCGACAGCGAGAGGGGAAAGAAAGGCAGAGAGTCACACAACTCATGTTAATAAGATCTCAGAGTCTCCCCTGATAGCCACTGTGCTTCCTGATTAGCCAGGCAACCTCCTTACTCTGGTTGAGTTTTCTATGTCAAGGGCTGTGTACTAGTCTTTTCCATTTAGCAGCAAAGTAAAGTGCTGGATGCCTAGCTTGTTGAGGTGCAGGGATTGCAGGCTGATGGAAGCCCCCTGTGTTAGCTGCCTCTGACCTGCCAGAAATTGTTAAGCCTTTGTTGAGATATTTTGCTTGGCTTTTGACAGGGCTGCACTATAAAACTTCAGCTTTCAATTAAGTATAAGGCTGGAATAAAAAAAAAAAACTTTCTTCAAAATGTATTAAAGAAAGTTTAGATTTTTATGACGCATAATATAACACAGCCGTGAACTGTGAAGAGAGGAATGCCCTAGAAAAAATAAAGTAACAGCATGAGAAGTATTGCAATACTTTATTATACGATGTATACTGAAAACCGTTTATATTAGCATTATTGTATTATTATTTTTTGTGATATAAGTGATATACAGTAAGTGATTTGAGTAAATATTAGATTACTAACTGTATACGAAACCTCATTGAGTTTACCTTTAAAAACGAAGAAGATAATGATCTGCATTCAGAAATTCAAAGAAATGATTAGATATAAAAAGATCTAATTATTAATAGTAACACAATGGTATTTGCTATCTTGGCAATAAAAAAAACGACTGCTATGGCACATTGAAAAAAACTAAAACTATACAGTAAGTATACAAAGTTAAAGGAAAGCAGAAAGCAATTTTGTCTATTTTTTACGTTATATTTTGAAATGAGATTCCATCCCATCTACCAGACTGGCTTTCATTCTGAAGACATCACGTCAGGGTGTAGCCAAAATAGAGAAACACACGGTCTTTGGTTTAAAACACAGGTCAGTAAAACTCGTGACAGAACCTGCAGTCCTTTTTTAATGGTAAAGGTCAAAATGGAATTGGAGAAATGAACAAAATATATGAATAACTAATTCTATATAAATACCAAAGCTGAGTTGTTCAATAACTCACCTGGTGATTTTGGTGTCTAGTAATTTGAGGAAAGTAAAGTGTATACTTCCCCTTTCTCAGAAATGTCCCATAAATAGGTTAACAGGAGCAGAAAGGGCTTTTCTTCTTACAGGGTGCTGCTACAGCAATCCAATACCATGATACAATAAATGAATTCCTTAATGTTCCTTCCCTCCGCCGCTATTATTAGTAAAGAGGACAGTGTTGAATTCAGATAGGATTAAAATCTCCGTTTGATGTGCTTCCATATTTCAGGGAACACGATTTCTCTCTGTTTGTTGCGGGATAACTTGGGAAACCGAGGCAGATACTTTGTAAAGGAACAATGCCAAATTGGAGCCTTGGAGAGAACTCTTCATCCCTGGCCCAGGGGAAATCAGAGGCTAGTTTAAAGGAACTAGAAGCAAGAAATTTATCAGAATATAAGATAACATTACTCTGAGAAGTTTGGAAAAAAAAGAGCATTTTTTAGAAGATGTCAAAGGGGATTTGGGGGCCCCTTTCAAAACCAAAAAAAAAATCTGGCACATTTGTTCTGTTTTCTTTTGTGATGTACAGTATGAACTCTTACAAAAAAGGAACTGTCCACTGTCAAATTTCCTTACAAAATTCCAAGTCACATCCTGCCTGAGCATGTTCTGCAACAGGAATGTGTAGGCAGACATTGTTGTGAAATATATAGTTGAATACACCCTGGGTGAATTAATTCATTTATTGAGTTATTTGCCCCTGAATGTCAGAATTCTAATCAGCAATCAATGACTATTGTCATTTTCTGATGTTGACTCAGCTGTGATTGAAATTTCTGCTGTACAACCAATCCATACATTGTGTACAGTTCAGAACTGTTACAAATGGCCTTGGTCCTCTAAGAAACTAACATATTATTTAAGAAATTTGGAAAGGGTTACAAATTGAAGTAACCATACTCCTTTCTATCTGATAATATCAGAGAAGCATTATTAACACTGATTATGCTTAAGCCTGACTTTTTCATGTGTGTGTGTGTTGAACAGACATCACCAGAACCTGGTCTGTTAAAGACAAATGAGGGAAAGATCTTCTGTGGTTGTTATGCTCATTAAAGTTTCTTTTAATTTAAATTAAAAGATGCTCACCCCCACACCCCTAGAAAAGTAAAAAAAAAAGTTAAATCTGTTTAGTTCTGTTAACAGAAATGGACAGTTAAGATGGGTGTAATGGCCATTTGTCCTAAAGTTTTTCTCAGAATTTCTCCAAACTTTAAGACATTTTGGTTTTGATTTTTTACAACACTGCTGAGATTGTGTTGTGTAAAAAAGGGAAACATGATGTTCTGAATTGAAAACATTGCAGCGATATCATCAGTGTGAGTACATACTGTACATATTTCCCATGGGGCCAGTCTGGGGCCTGTGCGCTCCCCTGCCTCTCCAGAGCCTGCGCAGCCCTCATGACTTCCTCTCCTCTCCTTCACACTGGCAGTCTGTGTTCCCACAGGAGACAGGAGCTGCACAGCTATTGTCACTTTTATGAAAGACCCAGTCAGCAGTAAGCCTTTCAGGAACGCGAGCACCCAGTTCAGCCACAGCTCCAGTTAACCTCCAGCTGAAAGTTTTTGGGTGGGAATTCTACTGGTGGCACATTAACAGATGTGTAGGACATGGGTGTGAGTAACAGGCTGCAGGCAAGCCAACAGATAGACAAAAGCCAACCTTACAGAAATGTGAAATGAAGTGGTTCCTCAATAAAAACAATAGCGCGGATATAAAGAATGGTGTGTCAGAGAATGTTAAAGAGATCGGGTTGCCTGATATGGAGACTTGACCCAACGTCAGCCATCCTCCGGCCCTCCCTTTCATTCTTCTCCTGTTCTTTATCGCTAAATCAGAATGGTGTACAGTTAATTTCAGCACTGTAATTTAGCAGTGCATTATGGGAGGCTCAGAAGGCGCTGTAACATGAGGAAATGTTTTAGAGACTAATCACGAGAAGAAAGGGGCCTTTCATAGTGCGTACGATTCCGCTGTCAGTGCTAAAACCAGATAATGATTCTGTAATAATGGCACATTGTGCATATTTCAGCCTCAAGACGGAGCTGTGTTGAGGAGATTGGGCGTGGGGGTTGGGGAGCGTACTAGATAGCTTCAATTAACTGTTTACGTCCTCGGACCCAAGGTCACTCCCATTATTGTCCCATGTGGCTCCCTTTTAATAAACCTTACCAGAGCTAGCACGACTTTTAAACCATCATGGAGGTAATATTGTGCCTGGTCTTTCAGCTTTCCTTGCTTACTGAAAATATTTTTTTTTATGTCACTTCTCTGTGTAATATGACCCATTTTGCAGTTGCATGTGATTATACTACATACACAATTGTTTACCAGGGGTGATGATGACAGGGATTAGGAAAGGAGTCTATGGGTCTATCAAGTGAATGTTCTTCCCAGACTATAAACTGCACATTATAGAGTGATAGATGTCCTTGTAACTGGGATACAAATGTAGCCCAACAATCCATATCGTTCCTTCTTTGGCTTCTTCATATAGTGAATAGGATGCAAGTGCATACCTGAAGTTGAGTATTTTCCTCTGTGGCCCTCTCATCTAAATGAGCAATCCCATTTTAAACATTAAAGCAATCCAGAATTACTGAAGTTCATTTCCTTGGAGATCAACTTCTCAAGGTTGATTTTGGAAGAACAAATGTGCAAGAATTAAAAAGCAGCCCACATACTGTATCTATACTGTTATTTATGCACAGGAAATCCATATTTACTGAGCCACTGTTGTCTTAGAATGGAGAAGTCTACGAGGGGACCAAATACAAGTTTTCAAAATCCTCAAGACCATCGGCAATCCAACCCAGTGGATTCCTTCAGAATGAACAGTGAAATCAAACCAGAAAATAGAGGTGTAAACTACATGGAAATACATTTAAACTGAGAAAAGGAGGCACGTCTTTACTCAAAGGTTTGTGAAAGTACGGAAGTCAATGTTGAGTCCCTATCCCGATTTCTTCAGGAAATAGCTGGATTAGATCCTGGGATCTAAGTACTAACTACCAATTGGACTAGATGGACATGGCCTCCTCTTGTTTGTAGTTTTTATTGATCTCTTATGTTCATATTTAAGATTAAGTGGGAGACCCTATTGCTCAGGCTCGAAGGTTCCTGTCATAAGAACGTATGAAATGTTGCAAAAGAGCCGAGGCCATTTGGTTCAACCTGCTTGTTAGTTTAACGGCTAAGTGAACCTAAAATTTCGGCCATTTCTTAAAAGAGCCCTGAGTTTGGGCCTTAGACCATTTGACTGTTCCAGATGCCCAAAGTATTTGTGTAAAGAAGCATTTCCTAACCAACCTCCTAAAATAAATTTGGCTTTAGTGTTCAATTGTGGTCCTGTGCCATTGTTTCACTACTGAGTGTGAAATAGTGCCTTGGGTTGACCCTATCAAAACCCTATCTAAAAGACCTTACAAACGTTGTTAATATCAGGTCCTCGGCTTCTGACACACTGCTCAGTCAGACAGGCAGTCGCAGAAACAGCTGCAGTTGTTCTTCTTCAGCCCTTCAACATCAAACTTGCTCAGTAAGCTCTTTGAAAACAGAGAAGGAGAGCCACCAAGAAAAATCCAATGTATTTGAAATAAGCCAGGAAAGGTTAAGTAAAGGCTAGTAATGTGGATTTCTTTATAATGAGAAAGACAGGGCTTTTATTAAACTGACTGTAGATGCCCCGTGTGAAAATGACATGTGATTTATTACGGATTCATCACGATAAAAGAACGTGGTAAAATAGGTACTGTGTAATTCACACTGTGTGTGTGCATGTACTGTACAGTAATCAGGGGAGGGTCTGTTCTTTTCCTCTCTTCAAACATCTGTGAAGCATGGCTCCATAGATATTTTCCCATATGTTCTGGGAACGTTTTCATAACCAGAGAACGTGATGCCTGGCCCCCACAAACCTGGGTGATTTCAAAAGGGAATTTAAAGCAGTAGGATCTATGAAGAGGAGTTCGGTATTGCAGGAGAGGAGAAAGAAAGCAGGAAGGGGGGTGGGGCGGGATATTATCAGTCTATTAATACAGGTAACCATTGCGAACCAGTAGTTTAAATTGCAAAGGCAACTTTGCTCAAGCGGAATACTGTACATGAACAGTTTTGCGGCACTTTACAGTAGGTTCATTTTTACAGTTTTGCAGTGCACCAACGATGCCAATTTAAGCTGTAATCAAGTCCCGTCATTCTCAGAGTGATGGGCAGTGGCCCCGTGGGTTAGGGAAAGGGGATTTTTGAAGCTACTCAGAGAATTGCAAAAATTGAAAACAACACCCAGATCCTGAGCCACACGAAGGAGGCTGAATCATATTTCTGAGGTGATAACTCGCATAGCAACCATTCACAGGCTGGCTCCAGATCAAAGAGGAACATCTGTCCCTACGTCTGTCTTTTCTGGTGCTTTATTCAAGTTTCGGAAAGGAATAGCATAAGCATTTGATTTTCTAGTTATTGTTTTTTTTGTATTTTCAAAGATTTATAGCTACCTATCTGCGAATTTAAATAAAAATCAGTAGAATGCATATCAAGTTTCAATTCTGCTGTTTGTACAGTCTCTCCTATGGTTCTCCATTTTTGCAGCATTTGAAAGCATACAGATCCCATGGCTTTGAAGTAACTGCATGCTTGGGGTTACATGTCTTTTGTGTGCCGCAAGGTGATGGACCTTTACGAAATTCTGAATTTAAAGATTGTTCATTGACATATCATTTGACAAAGTGTGGAAGCAATCAAAAAGGCCACCAAAATGTTTGGATATGTAATTAAACACAAAGGCATTTAAAACGGGAGGTGTTATGTTTAAAATTTACAATGCACTAGTAAGGCCCTGTGTATCCTTTTGGTCGTCAGGTTATATAAAATATATTGCTGCTCAAGAATCAGTACAGGCAAGAGCAGCCAACTACATTCAGGAGCTTATAGGAGTGTCCTACACAGACAGGATGAGGGAACTAAATATCTTTAGTCTTGAACGTGGAAGACTACAAGAGGATATGATAAAGGTTTTTGAAATCCTCAAGGACAGTGATGGGAACCAGTGGGCACAGGTGGAAACTATGCAGATGTGCATTTAAAACTAAGAATATGAAGCACTTCTCTACCCAAAGGGCTGTGGGAGTATGGTACAAGCTACCCAGCAGTATTGTTAAAAGCAACACTCTGGCTTTTTTCAAGAAATGTTTGGATGAGGCCTTTGCTCAATTCAGTACTAATGCTCCTCTCATTTGTAACTGTTCTTATATTCTAATGGAAAGTACAAAAGATAAAAACACAAAAGCTGAGATGACATTTGATTGGACATTTTAAAAGTAAAAAGATGAACAGCGAGACCTTTAAACTTCACTAGAAGGCTATGAACTCACACACTAATTAAGCTGTGAAGCGAGGGGTGTCCGGAAGAGGAGAATCCCAGAAAGGCTCAAATCTGTGTCTTGGAAAGCTCATCAGACCCTGAAACTGCTTCCTTCTTGAGGCTGCTCTCCACCTTATCTCTACAGACGGTTCAAAACACCTGCTGCCTGTGGGCATCGCAGGCACTCTTCTGATCATGCAGTTTGACTCAGCCAGTTAACTCTTCACAAGGCAAAAATAAAAAATATATATAATGTCCTCCCAGAACAGTAAAGCCTTTAGATCTTATTTGTTTTCTGTTTTGTGGGTAATACAATTTGCCAGCGCCATTTCCCCCTCAAGTCCTCAGATAACCTTGAATTTCACAAAGGTTTATAATTTATAATTAAAAGTCCCTTTTCCTGACTGGGCAGGAAGTCGGGCAACACTTTAGCAACAAAGCAGCTTCTCAGAGCCGCACTGAGGCTGGAAGATTACTGCGCTGGTGGGAAAAACAAACACACAAAAGGAAAAACCCCATGGAGAAGCCCTTCCAATCCCGACACACACACCCCGTCGGGCGCAGATGGTGCAGGCTCAGATTTAGCAAAGGGTGACACTTACTGCAATTTGATTTTCAGATCAAACGGTAAAAAAAAAGGACAATTGCTTTTGGTTTCCCAAAAAACATTTGTTGTGTGTTTTGGCTTTTGTTTTACTTTATCATTTGATGTATGGAAAACAATCCCCTGTGGTAGTTTTTCAATTAGTCTGTTCGTTCTGTGTCGCAGTTTTCTGTGTGTAGACATACAGTAGCCTAAGCCTGACATTTTGTGAAGTACAGCACAGAGGAATTAGATACAGTAAGTTAAATATTAGAGCTGAATAATTAATAAAATTAATCTTTTTCATTTTGTTTTAATTGGAAAAGTTTAGAGCTATATTTCTACATTTTACCCTTTCAGTTTGGTACTTTTGGAAATATTAAATACAGAGAGAATAACATGTTAAAATTAATAAGTGCTTCAAACACTGGTATTCTTCAAACATACTGTACATCATCTGTCTATGTTCTGTGTTAGGATGTCTCTATATACAGTATGTGTCTTTGTGTTCATGAATCTCTTAATGATTAATTATAGAGATGGATTACTTAATTTGTTCTTAAAAATATTCTGACTTGACAATGGCTAAGGGCTGCAATAGTAATATGTATGAAATTTGCAATGTTCAATCCCTCTTCTAGAAGTGGTCAGTGCGGTTATTTGAATTTGAGTTTGGCATTAGGGGAGCAGCTCACAGATGTCTGTGTGTTAAGTTTGTCTTGAATACCAGAATGTGATGCAAATTTGAAAGGGTGCCTCTCAAAGTTCACCTGTTTTCTACTGAAAAACTGCTACCTGTCAGAGAGCCATGAGTATGTTTTTTACTGCAGAACTTGAAACTTTAGCTCATTAAGAGCTCCTTAATGAGTAGAAACCTACTTCCATCCAAGATTACTATTTCTTTTGTGAGTTTTAAAATTAAATATTTTCCAGATTAAACTGAAATTCAAAACCTGTCATCAATCTGCGTTGTTGGGAGTAATTACCATCATACTGAGTACAATGGCTTCCTTTTCTCTCACTCGGTGAGCAACAAAACAGCCAAAGGGGGATATTGCAGAACAGAGACTGTAGAGCTGTTTAGAAATGGTATCGTCAATAATCACTGCTGTGATTACACCGAAAAAAAAAGCAGTTTTGGATCTTATTTCGTTATGCATGACTGGGGACTTATGTTATCAATGGATTTGCATTTGTGATTCTTGGGGGGCAGGCTGGGAGGTGAAGTTGTCGTGGCCACAAGTCTCTTGTGACAGGGCTGCTGGTATAGAGGCAGCCGAGGCTGAGAAACACTAGCTGTGACAGCAGGGATCCTCTGGTGCTGGCGGCCTGCGCTAGCTACCTTGGCTTCAGCTGGAAAGAGAGGGGCAGGGCGAGGAGGATGCAGGGATATGCTGGGCAGGATATACTGCCTCGAAACAACGGCATATTTATCAGAAAATTTGATTTAATACTTGAAGGGTGCTCTATGACCCGAAAGAGATGTGTGTTCGGAGTCTAAAAAGGCTTCATGGGGGAAGGTCCAAAAAGATGTAAGCCATCTGCATCGGGCAGCATGCCAGCGCCTTGCCAATATGCCCAGACCACCTGGCCACGGAGGCAGCCAAGTATGCCAGCCTGAGCCATACCCTCTAGACTACTGCCCTCTTTATCTGCTTTGAAACTCCAAAGGCCTAGAATCCATGCTGCCGCCTCTCCCTTGCCAATATCTTTGTTTGAAGCCAGACAGGCTGTGCTGTTAGGGGCGACTAGACAGTAAACAGTGCCCTCTTTCAGGACCCTTCCATCCCCCCTCCCCTTCCTCTTTGTGCGAGTGGGTAGGATTTTTTTTCCCCTTTCTTTTATTTCTCGTTACTCCTCAGAATTTAGTCCTGCGGCCTTTGTCGTCCTGCTATCACCTGACTTTGGAGACTTCGCTCACGGACACCACTAGAAGCTGTAGCCCCAGTGTAACTCAACACAGAAACACAACTCCCCCCCCCCACTCCCCCCACTCCCCCCCCTCCCATCCCACACACCTCCCCCCACCTCGCCAGTGCCCCCAACCCCCCCCCCCCTTCGCTCTCTCCCAGCCCCCAGATCTTGGCATCGGTTCCATGCCAACCCTGGGAACCAGCGAATTAAAGTGCCGCTCAAGGGGCACATCCACTGGCATTGTTTGTTGTTTTTTTTTGCAAATGTGAGAACATGCCTTGGAATAGCTCATCGAGCCCGTTCATAATACACCATCTCACAGTAGCGAACGCAGGCGCTGCAACGTGCTGAACGAGGCTTTAACGTGCAAAGGGGGTTTTGGAATTATGTTCTCTGCTATTGTGCTCTGCAGTGGCACCGTTATGCCACCATTTTGGGGGGCCTCAATGAGTTTTCACATTCCTAGTGCAAATAAAAGCTCTGTAATACCCTGGTGATGGAAAGCCATCCCATGTGGTATTGAAGCCTGCTCACAGTCCTTGTTCTCGCTGCCTTCTGCTTCAAGGTTCATACTGAACGGTAGCATCTTGCAAAAGAGCCGGAATACGTTTCTCATGTTGCACTTGGCAATAAAAAGAGAAACGTTGTCCTCGGCCTTCCCTTTTGATTTGTTTAAGTGAGCATAGCTGATGCAAGTCAACACAAGCTATAATGGCAATCATTACATTTTGTATGACTTTATAGGCTATTTAGGAAAGCTTGCTTGTTAATCAGTTATAAATGGGAAAAATGATTGCTTAATGATTATTATAGTCTCTTGTTCTTTTCTTTATCTTCAGCAGGTTTTTGGAAGAAAAGTACACATATACTGTACAGTACCAATTGTGTTTTCATTACTGCATGTGTATATGTATTCGCTAAATTTGGAAATCATAAAGTAGCAGTTGTCTATATACTGAAAGCAGCATGATTGGAGCTTCATGACTTTCTTGTAATGTGGAACCCATTTTAAATTGATCCAGTCAATAATTTACACACCTGGTAAAAAGATTCATAGTCACTAAGCTCACATACAGCGTTACTTATTGTTTCAATATTGTTTTTAATTGTATCTGTGACTTGTTGATCTTGGTACTTGACTTTCTTTCCTGTGGATGGGGTTAACTAAAAGGCTTTCTGCAGCTAATCAATTCACCAGGCATTTTTTCAGCAATGTGCAGCTTGCCGTATTAAGTTAATGACTAAAGCAGGACTTATGGAAAGGAAGCAGTAATGGAATGTAAGCTGTGGGTTTTCTTAGAATGCCTGCAAACTATTTGCATCTCTCTGTGGCACAATATTAAATGCACTTGACCTTTGCTTAGCACTAGCAAGTGTATTTCTAATCTAAGGAATGTCTGATATACAGCTGAGTGACTCACACTTGGGTTACTGGAAGGCAGCTTTGTACCTGGTACTGCCAAGCTAGAGCAGGACCAGGAGTAAAGGCAGGTACACTCCAAGGGCCTAATTGATTACTGCGGAACTTGTCGGTGATAAATAGCATTGAATTGCATTGCTCAGGCAGGCACAGAGGCCAGATGAGGATATTCCAGTAAGCTTTGGGCATGGGAGAGAAAAGAAAAATACACTGACCTTCAGAGCTTTCTGCTCTGGTGTAAAATCTACTCCTGTGACTGAAGCCTGGAAGCCACAATTGGAAAAGCGTTCCAACAACGGAAATGAATTCAGTTCCTGTTTCTCATATCTAAGACGGCTTGAGCCAGTGCAGTAGCTGTTCTGGAGTTCTGGGCTGGAAACTGTGGAATAAATATGAAGTGAAAACAGTTTTGTTAATTAACCATGCTGGGAAAACCCGGCGCTAAAACTTTAAGAAACTGATGCAAAGTTGTCGACATTCTTAAAATGGTTTCAGCACAGACAGCATGGGGATTGTAGGGGACACATTGCTTATGGTTCCAGCTATAATATACATCATAAGTGGCCATGTAAAGACACTCTGACACTCTGATGTTTCTGTGGTGTTGAACTAAAGCGTTATTAGAATTGATTTCCATGGCAAAAGCATCTAGCCTGTGCCGAACACATTTATTGTATTCTTAGAAACTAATATGCAGGTACAGTAGTATGATTAAACAATTACTATGCATTAACAGGTGATTTAAACATTATTAATATAAAAACTTATGCACTTCAATGCATAAATGGCATAAATGGCAAATATGTAGAATTTTGTGATTCAAAAGTGTTCTATGTTCTGTACCTCGTTCAAGGGCTGTATTTATGAGTACCACAGTCTTGTTGTGGTTGAGGGCGTATCGATGTGTGTGATTTCCCGGGCCTTTCGCAAGTTCACTTCTGGCCCCGCAGGAGAGTTTGAAGGAGGGGAGTGACAGGGGAGAGGAACCTGGGAGTGTCCAGGAAAGCTGTGTGTGCTGACCACAGCCTGCTGACAGTCCAGTCCCCTTCCCACCTTCAGGGAGGGAAGCACTGCTTGAATTACACATTGACCGAATGTTATCAGCCGAAACCAGTGTGCTGTCAGTCTCCTAGGGCCGACACCAGAGCAGGATGAAGTGGCTCAGATGTGTTTTTCTGCACACTGAGGTAGCGGGCAGGAAACTGTGAAGGGTCAGGGCAGTGGCAGGTGAGGGGGAGAGGCCTTGACCTTAGGGCTTTGAGCACATGAATCAACTGTTAGTGCAACTGGAATTCAACATTGCAGAGGTAAATAAGAGATCGGTCTAGACAGCTTTCTGCACATCTGCTACAAATGGAAAGAAAAAGATGACCGTAAGTTCCAGTTAGTTAAAACCTTTGCTTTCAAGAGAAGTAAAAAGGATGTTTGGAAACCTAAGGGGTATGTGAGTTGAAAGAATAGTAACATTTCAGTGCCTTATTAACATCTTTTTTTAACGTAGCCTTCCGATAAAGCTCTTAATAACAGACTGAATGTAATTCAGTTTTGTGATAAAGAGAAACAACATTGTGTAAAGGTCCCTGGAATTTAACTTGTTTTATTTTGGCTTTTGTACAGCTGGTAAGAATGTTTTTTGTTTTGACTTGAACTGCAATTTATTGTTGTTATTTTATAGACAAAATCAGTTCAATTGTTCTGTTTGGCTCTGGCTGCATCCCACACTTCCTTCTGACTTGTGTAATATCCGTGCGGCTAACAGCTAATCAAGCACAGTTGTGAAAAACAAAGTTTATTCAGTCAATAAAGAGCCAGGATGTAACAGCTCCCTAGAATAGTGTTTCAATTATCATTTTGGGTAGTAGTACAATAATAACTTAAGTCTTATATTAAAAGGTTTTAATATTAATGTGACTGCATAACAGCTGCTAATACAAAGCCCATGATGTATGCTCACTTTTCACTACAAAATGCTACAAATGTCTTTTTCTTCTGTATTGTTGGCACTAGCAGAAGACACCTGGCTTCATCTGAGAGAGTGAGAGAAAAGTTGTGAAAGAGAAGATGAAAAATTGCAAAGCTCCCTCCCCCTTCAC